>NC_135232.1:754479270-755104270 GCF_051348905.1 Ranitomeya variabilis
TTCATTTTTGTAATTTGTGCACAAAAAAATGTTGATTGTCCCTAGTTTTGGTTGGTTGAACAGAAAATAATTACATTTTGGTTGATGTCCCTACTGCATATCAACAGTTTCTCATAGTTGATCATTTGCCTCTCTTCTTAATCGATATACCTATTATAGTAAATGGCCATTTATTCAGACTGACAATTACAATCAGTGGTCCACAAACAACCTACTGCTAGTAATAGGAAATATGGGGCTGTACTTGCTGCCAGTTTTATGAAAGATTAGAAGTCAGACCTTCTCCCAATACTATCAATGAATATATCAATAGACTTACATCTTACATCTGGTGAATATATTTATTCCATTTTAAAACATAGTATCCCAGACTTGAGTTAGATCATCATCTTAGATGCTTTCGATGCCGACACACGTAAGAAAATGCCTGTCATCCATTTCTTATATCATCAGTGCCCACTCTCTCTATATGAACTTGTCAGAGTTTGGTACATTAACATGAAGGAATGCCATGACAGCCCAATGAATGTCTTATACAGCTATAAATGGTGTGTTTCCAGCAGGGACGAGTCTCAGAGACTCATAGAGGAGATTTTACAAACTGATATCATGACTAGTGAAAAGTGACAGTGTAGTGAAGAATGAGGCTGCAGTTTTGCACACCACAATGTGCCCCACAATGGCGAGTATTACGTCATCCGTCATCCCTGCAATTTCAGGATCCGAACAATTAGTGTATGAAAATAATTATTCCTGTCATTTCAAAAACAAAAATATTACAGTATGAGAAAGTCTTCTCATATCTTCTGATAGATTTATAATGTATGCACAATGCTCAGAAATATGATAGCGCTATATAATCAATACATAACAAATAAATATGGATGACGGATTTCCTGATAGTTGGTCAATTGTCTGTTGAAGTGGTTTTGCAGACCCATCAAGACATGTCAAATCAGAAAAAACTTGAACAAACTCTCAAATATCTATCTCTCCTGTACTGACGGCATCTTTGTTCCCCAACGTTACCTGGTTTATGTGACACAGCGACCGGTCACAGTAGAGACATCAGTTAGGTCAAGAAGGCACCGATTTCTGTCCAGAAAGGGCTTCATTTTTAAGATGACTTGTGACACCAGAAGTATCACCGTTTTACTGATACTTGGAACTATGGTAAAAACCATGTCATTGGCAGTTAATACATATTACTGCTATTCTTTTCTAGAATTTAAGTAGACGAAGTGCGATACTTTCCATAGACCGTACAGGGACATGTGCATGTAATAAAGAAAGGAATACCCAGACTGTGATTCACCTCTATAAATCAGAGTAGAGAATGTCTGTTCATTACATAGATAGCTTATTGAATTCAGTATGTGCTTAAAGTACGGTAATATAGAACCAACAGAATTCCTCATAATAATGATATGATATTCTCTTCTTAGAACTAAAAGAACCAATAGCGATTATGAATGAGAAAACGATCAATGATAAAAAAATATCAATTTTTATTTAGATATTATAAAACATAGCAGACAAGTTGTATAATTAATGACACAGAAGTTTAACATTATGATGGGACATCATAACAGGAACTATGAATCGGAAACATTACACATAATTTAGCTAATCTGGAATCATATAATGGGTATCTATTGGATAGATATGTCAAACCTGTGTTATGAAATAGATACCTTTGTAAGCATGTTGAAATACAGCACAGATAAAGGACAGATCTACTGTACATAATGTGAAAGGCCAAATATACATGTAGTAGAAGTAACACCATAATAAGAATAACACAGTGAACGCACATATAGTCATATATCCGTCAGAATGTCTAATCAATTACCTGTAGCCATAATGCAAAGGATGTGTGTACTACTGACTCGCACCTCGACGTGCGTTTCACCGCCTCTGCAGCTTCCTCAGGAGGTGCTCAATTACTTTCTCCGTGTGCGCTGAGCATTTAGCCGGAGCATTCTGATTACTATAGTTGCAGATCAGAGTCTGCACTAAGAGACTTTTTCTTTTTTTAGCTAGAGTAGCAGACGTCGCAGTGTTAGTGACGTCCAATTTTCTTTTAGGAAAAAAAATAATAGTAATTAGTACAGTGTAGCTTTATAAGTAGGTAGGTAGCTTATTACAGTAGCGGACGTTGCGGTGTTAGTGACGTCTGATTTTTCTCTTTAAAAAAAGGGAGGTACCTTTTTATTTTTGCAAAAAAAAGAGTTATTATCGGGGGTGATTTCTTAGCTGGTGCACAGGGGAGCGTACGTCGAAGTGTTAGTGGTGTCCGTTTTCCTTTTAGAAAAAAAAATAGCACTGAGTATATCTTTAGCTAGTACATTAGAGCAGCGTACGTCGCAGTCTTAGTGACATCTGGTTTTCTTTTGCAAAAAAATAGCGCTGAGTAAACTTGTAGCTAGTGCATTAGGTGAACGTACATCGCAGTGGTAGTGACATCCGTATTTCTTTTGCAAAAAAGAATAGCTAGCTCCGAGTAAATTTATAGGAAGTGCATTACTGGAGTGTACGTCGCCGTGTTAGCCATGTCCGTTATTCTTTTGCAAAAAAAAAAGATAGTTAGAACCGAGTAACTTTATAGGTAGGGCAATAGTTTAATGGAATTAAATGTAATTTTTTTATACAAACTTTTTTTTACATCTAAGGGTAAGTTCACACAGGGTTGTTTTTGTTGCTTTTTTTGCTGCTTTTTTATGCTAATTTTCAGCTGCTTTTACAATACCAGCAAAGCCTATGAGATTTCAGAAATCTCATTCACACACATTTGGTTTTTTGTGTGATCAGTATTTTGTGCTTTGCTGTGTTTTTTGGACATAGAGCATGTCACTTCTTTCAGCGTTTTTGCTACGTTTTTTCACCTATTGACTTGAATGGGTGTTGAAAAAAACGCAGCAAAAATGCAGGTATCATTATTTGCTGTGTTTTTGCTCCTGAAAATCCAAGGACATTAGCATGGACAAAGAGAAAAAAACCACAAAAAAACGCACCAAAAAAACGCACCAAATACGCAACAAAAAACGCACCACAAACGCACCTAAACCTGCGTTTTTGATGCAGCTTATTTCCTGCCAAGATGGTCAGGTTTTGCTGCAGAAAAAAAGCCGCAAAAACACCCTGTGTGAACTTACCCTAATGGTTTTTCTTTTCATATTTTTCTTCTAAATGTTTCTTTAACATTTTTCCTGTTTAATTTTTTTCTCTATAGTTTTTATAACAAATGATACCCCTTACACAAGCCCCACACAGTACATGTGTAAAAGCACCATTTACACATATCTCCAGTGTTTTGAAGAATTAAATTAAAATGGCCCATTCGTCAAGAAGTACCATATCGTACCAGGACAACATTTTCCAGGAGAGGTTCCCCAATCAGCGAAGCAAGGAAGATCACAAAAAAGGTGCAGAGTATGCTCCAAGAGGGAAATCCGAAAAGACACAATTTGCCATTGTAAAACCATCCCTGAGAAACCTGTTTTTTTCACTAAGGATTGTTTCAAAGTGTACCACAAGTCCACAAATTAATACAATTTGTTTTATCCCTGTTGAAACAAAACACTTTTATAATCTGATGTACTCTTCACAGCTTACACATACCACCTAATTATAAATTCATACACCAGTAAAACCAAAAGCATTATAATCATTACTACATATTTCCCTCTAGATAAATTCCTTGAGGGATGTAGTTTCCAAAATGGGGTTACTTGGGGGTTTCCACTGTTTAGGCACATCAGGGGCTCTCCAAACTTGACATTGCGCACAGACCATTCCATCAAAGTTTGCTCTCCAAACCATCACTCCTGCCCTTCTGAGCCCTACCGTGTGCTCAAACACTAGTTTTCCAGCACATATGGGATATCAGCGTACTCATAAGAAATTGCACAACAATAATTGTGGTCCATTTTTTTTCCTGTTACCCTTGGAAAATTAAAAAATTGGGGCTAAAAGATAATTTTTGTGGAAAAAATTTGATTTTTTTATTTTCATGGCTCAACTTTATAAATTTCTGTAAATCACCTAGCAGTTCAAAGTGTCCACCACACATCTAGATAAGTTCCTTGACGGGTCTAGTTTTCCAAAATGTGGTCACTTGTGGGAGATTTCCACTGTTCAGGCACATCAGGGCTCTCCAAATGCGTCCGCTCTCGATTCCAACCAATTTTGCATTCAAAAAGTTAAACATTGCTCCTTCCTTTCCGAGCACTGTCGTGCACCCAAACAGTGGTTTTCCCCCCACCTATGAGCTATCGGCACACTCAGGAGAAATCACACAATAATTTTTGGGGTCCATTTTTTTCTGTTACCCTTGTAAAAATAAAAAAAATTGGATCTAAAGTTAAATTTTTGTGAAAAAAGTTAAATGTTCATTTTCTCCTTCCATATTGCTTCAGTTCCTGTGAACTACCTGAAGAGTTAATACATTTATTTAATGTGGTTTTGCACATATTGAGGGGTGCAATTTTTAGAATGGTGTCACTTTTGAGTATTTTCTGTCACATAGGCCCCTCAAAGTCACTTCAAATGTGATGTGGTCCCTAAAGAAATTTGTTTTGTAAATTTTGCTGGAAAAATGAGAAATCGCTGTTCAACTTTTCACCCTTGTAAATTCCTAACAAAAAAAAAATATGTTTCATAAATTGATGTAAAGTAGACATGTAGGAAATGTTATTTATTAACTATTTTGTTTGACACATCTCTCTGGTTTAAGGGCATAACTATTACCTAATAAAGTGACACTGGTCAGAATAGAAAAAATTGGCCTGGTCAGAAAGGTGAAAAAAAGGCTTAAAGGTGAAGGGGTTAATGTATTTTTTTTCTAAATGACAATTCTTTCGTCTTTCACTTTGCAATTACTAGGTCTATTTTAGATTCATATTTCTTGTTGAGTACAGAACACTTTTCAGAAGACTCGTTGCCATCACAGGCAGGATTGCAATGACAGGTAACATCTCCATACACAGCTGATAACACAGGATCCACAATTCACTGTAGGTAATATACAGCTCCCCATGTTTAATTTTCAAACTCTCGTTCTATGGTGCAATACAAAAGATTTAGTTTAGATTTCATTTAGATGTGAATTTCCTGAAAGCACATGGGGCACATGTCTAGGATAGCCACAGTTCGAAAATTGCAAGATTTCTAAAAAGAAAAAAAAAAAAAAAAATACAGATTGTGATATGAAAAAAAATGCCAAAAATTAAAAAGATACATGTAATCTAGAAATTTGATTTAGACACTAGGTCATTTTCTGATTATATTTTACACTCTCTTTATGTAAAGGTGTGTTTAAATTTCATGCCTCCAGTTAAGTGAGAATTCTGTTCTAATCTGAAAAATAAGTAATTTCTGGGGCGTTCCGCATGCCAACCTTAGAAAGTTGGTGGTTGTTAGGTGGTTTGTCCACAGCATAGACTGCTATACATGACTCACAGTGCTGTTATGGCACTAGTAAAAAGCAGCTTGGCAGCAGTGAAGTCATGACCATCAGCGCCACATGCGGTAGGTAGAAGACTTAAAATAAAGTTATATTAAATTAGAGAACTTGGCTATTAGCATGATGGCAACTTGGTGGAAAATGTGAGAGAATCACATATAGAAATGTTATTCTCTTAAATATATTTATAGTAGCGTAAGTCCCCAGGGAGTGATGATATGTCATGTAGTTCACACATTTCTATGGTGATATCATATAGTGCCTTGTATTCAAAGACGTCAGATAGTCTCCATGATCGGTTCCTAAGACGTAGCTACAGCATAATTATTTCACATTACATCCTTTTTTTCAACATTTTTTATGATCGTGGAAAGCCCTATTAAAGGGGTTGTTTGGGGACACAAAATCCATGACCACAGCGCTTATAATTTCTAAGTAAAACACTTAGTAATTAGATTCCATTAGCAAAGATTCCCTGATCCCAGAAACACAAGAGCAGTCATGGAAGTTTAGCCGTTTTTTTAGAAAGCTGTGACATATGATCACAGTAAGGGGAGGTCGATTCTTGGGATAATGATTACAACTGTTATGCCGGGGTCACACTTGCGAGTGCAATGCGAGAAACTTGTGCGAGTCTTTCGCATCAATACCCGGCACTGCCACCGGCACTCAGGACCGGAGTGTTCGGCTGCATAGAAATACAAGCAGCCGCACGCTCCAGCGGCAGTGCCAGTTATTGATGCGAGAGACGTGTGCAAGTTTCTCTCATCACACTCGCAAGTGTGACCCCGGCATTGGACAAACTACTAAATGTCTGGAATCATGGGTCCTCTCAGACATTGGGGCAATTAGGGTATGTTTGCTAATTATTAGTGATGAGTGAGTGTACTCATTGCTTGGGTTTTCCTGAGCACGCTCGGGTGGTCTCCGAGTATTTGTGAGTGCTCGGAGATTTAGTTTTCATCACCTCAGCTACATAATGTACAGCTGATAGACAGCTTGAATACATGTGGGGATTCCCTGGCATCCAGGCAACCCCCACATGTACTCAGGCTGGCTAGCGGCTGTAAATCATGCAGCTGAGCCAACAAAAACTAAATCTCCGAGCACTAACAAATACTCGGAGACCACCCGAGCGTGCTCAGGAAAACTCAAGCAATGAGTATACTCGCTCATCACTACTAATTATATGTAATATAATTATGCATCTGGAAAATCCCTCATAGGGCCTGTGCAGATTTGTCGCTTGTTTGTTGCAGGTTTTTTTGTTTTGCGCAGATTTGTCCCAAGACCTGATTCCAGTAAAGCGAATGAGAAACCTGAAGAGTCAGACATTGCTTATTTGTGACTGCCAGATTTGTCACGGATATAAATCTGCAGCATGCCAATTCTTTCATCAGTTTTGCCCCAGATTTCACCCGTACTAATGAATGAGGAAAAATCTGCAACAAAGCCCATAGAAAGCATGCATCAAAAATGGCAATAAGACATGCAGAAATGGTGCAGAAATTTCTACACCAAACACTTGTGCAGGCAGACTGAAACTCCTTCCCAACGGGACACTACTGTAGACACATTGTCTTTTTTGAGCTTTAATTTTTTTCCTGTCCATTTTCCAAGAGCCATATCATTTTTATTTTTGTGTCTCCATACCCATATGATTTTTTGCAAGTGAAAAAAAACCCCCTCAATTCTTCCTTTGTTTCTTGGGTTTAATTTTTACAGCATTCATTGAGAAATAAAGATGACCAAGTATCATGATTCTTCATGAATGTGCAATTATCACAGTTACCAAACTTGTATATATATATATATATATATATATATATATATATATATATATATATATATATATATATATATTTTTAATCAATGATGAACTTTGTAAAAAAAAAAAATTACCCATTTTATTTTTACAATTGGGAAACATTGAGTGATTAAAACTTTAAGCCCATAGTCACATGTTGAGTATTTGGTCAGTATTTCACATATGTTTTTCTCAGCCAAAACCATCAGAGGGTGATAAATACAGAAGTGTTTTTTGTTTTCAGGCTAAATCCGGCTAATGTTTAAAAAAACGGATCCGGTGCAAATTGTGAAAAACTGATGCGCCGGATCCGTTTTTTAGCTGTATCCAGCCTTCTTTAATGCGCATGGATTTTTGATGAGAGAGAGAGAGAGAGACCTCAGAACGGAAAATGTGCATGATTTCAAATGAAAATGCTTGTAAAACCGGATTCGGAGGACGGATTCATCATTTCACATGTCTGTTTCATACGTTTTTGGCCGGATCCCTCACTGTGCGGTTTTTTCGCCGGACAAAAAAACGTTGATGTGGACGTTTTCTCCATCCGCCGGAAACGACTATTTGGACAGATATGGAAAAAAACGGATGAAACGTCTGGCCACGAGGCACAATCCGGCGCTAATACAACGCTATGGGAAAAAAACAGATCCAGCGTTTAAAAAAAAAACGGATCCGTTTTTTTCAAAAGTTGCCGGATTGTGCATGAAACAAAAAGCCTGATGTGTGAAAGTAGCCTTACAAATAGAGATGAGTGAACATCTTCGGCTCCCTCCTTATTCGGCAAGCTATAGCGCCTACCGAATAATCTGGGGAATCTGGCTTCCTGGATCGCTTCGGCTGATCAGCTATTCGGCTCCACTGCTGCATGTGTTGTGGCTGTGTGACAGGCACAACCTGCATGGAGAACCTGTGTGTTGTCATTGTCACACAGCCATGATACATTCAGCTGCGGCGCCGAACAGCTGATTATCGGGAGCTATCCAGGTATCCGGGTTCCCGATACAGCTTCTTTGGTAAGTGCTGTAGCTTGCTGAATAAGGAGGGAGCCGACGTTGTTCGCTCATCTCTACTTATAAATACTGAGATAAAATACTGACCAAATACTCAACATGTGCATGTGGACTTATATTTTTTAATAATCAGAAGAATTTTTTAAAAATTACCTTTAACTTTGATAACTTGCACTATATACTGCAATGTAGTAAAAATTGAAATCCCCAAAGAGTCCGAAGATGTCGGTGTTGCTTGGCCTTCAGTTGGTCCCCGACAGTTATACTTTACAACCAGAATCAAAAGATCTGATTCATCATTTGTCACTACTTTTTGTCTTATGGTAGTGTTGCAGTTCTTAGCACCAAATCAAAATGGTGCACATGCAGGTCAACAATTTTGTGCAAAATCAAATTGCCCCATATTTTTGTCTTTTACCTTTTTTAGGCGTTTTCGAACCAAAAACTTGCCTGTTCCGTTAAAATGTCACACACAGCTCAACGTAAATATGTATAAAAATCACTTCAGTGGCGGAGTGAAATATATTTGTGCACAAATGTTCTGACTTTTTAAAAAACAGCAACATGGAATCAACCACAAAGGATTACAAAAACATTGAAAGTCAAAAATTGACTTAAAATAGGTGCAACGTAATAACAAAAACTGGAAAACCTAGACAACAAATAATAATAATTTCGGCCAAAAATGCTCCAATGTAATATCTACCAAAGTCAAAGTTAGAATAAATTGACCTCCATATTGTTGTAGTAAGCAGAATTTGTTAGCTTTTCCTTTTCATACATAAAGTTCAATGACACAAATCGGTGTTCATTATTTCATTTTCTATTGATGTTTTGAGGGAAAATTGGTTTTATAAGTATGAATGTGATATATTAAGTTAATGTTACATTTTGTTAGTTAAATTGTTTGGAGCATGAGAGTCTACACAAGTATTGTCACTGCTCTGTTCTACTGGATGATATGTGTAATTATTAATCACAAAGAACTGAGATACATCATGCTACAAGCCCATAACCATAGCTTGTAGTAAGACAACTACAAAATGTTACATGAACATTACTACCTATGATGCCGTGATTCCCATAATTAGATGAGTGATTGTTTAATTATGATCTCAACAACCAATTGCTGCTTGAATTCCCCAGTGCAGTCATTATTTGAGGCTCAGAAATCATGAAATAAGGCCAAATGTTTGCACAGCATGTGGCAGTTTTTTATGCTAAAAGTGATGCCTTAATGATTTTCAAGTTTTCCCGAGTAGAATGCCATATCTGTACACATTTGATTTTACATTTTCCAATGCTGATACAGAACGATTGTGCAATTATTTAGGCGTCACATAATTATAGGTGCTCAGGACACACGTCAGTGACTATTACTATCTTGGGCCAAAAATTCAGCATTGCTATACAGTTATATTTTTTTATATTTTTATGAGGTTTTGAAATATGTAAACCATAAGGCTAAGGCTGCGCTCATATTTTTTTTTAGCCAAATTTTCATGTTTTAAAGGGAATCTGTCATTAGATTCATGCTGCCAGAACAATAGGTAGCATGAGTCAGAGCCTCCAGTGTTTCTGAGAAAACACAGTGCACATAGTCTATCACTTGGAGTAAGGTGGGGAGAAGCTGGCCTGGGGACATCATCGGGCTAAGCAAACAAAGTTATCCAGCCGTTTGGGTATAAAACTGCAAAAGCCATCTCACCTCTTCACGGTGACCCTAATTGGGACGGTCCTAACGCCCCATGTCTGTGTGTCTACTAGCTGGGCTCAGGCCTTCTCAGCCCTTATCTACATGCATGTCACTTGACAAACACTAAGGTTTTAATATTAGAGTTAGGACTGTCCCAGTTAGGGTCACCGTGAAGTGGTGGGAAGGCTTTTGTATTTTTTAATCAAAATTATGTTAACTAATATAGGGTACTATATTATTTTCATTCACTTTTGCGGTTTATTTATTTACTGCAGGGTATTTACTTATTATGTTTCTGTCTTTGTTTTTTTTTCTGTACAGTGGCCAGTGTGAACGTGCGCTTACACGCTGCATGCACACCAGTTTATATCCCAGTTCATTTCTTTAGTTTTTTTTCAATGCTTTCGTGCTATCACAATATGCAGGTTAGACCGGTACGTCGTACCTTCAGTTCCAGAAGGTAGTGATCAATGCCCTAATCTATGAGCATCAGGAACGTTTGTATCCAGTACTTCCGGAACTGAACATGCTCATGTCTAACCATGCCAATATTTTGTCGGTGAGGTACCTCAAACCTCAAAGAAAGGAAGGTCACATAAAAAGGTGCTGAGTGTGTTACAAAAGGAGGATACACAAGTACACCACTTGGCAATGTGACACCTGCCCCGACAAACCTAAGTTATCTGCGTACTCAGGAGAAGTTGCACAACAGTTTCTGAGGTCTATTTTCTCCTGTTACCTTTGTGAAAAAAAAAAATAAAATAAAATAAAAAATTGGGGTAAAAGATTATTTTTGTGGAAAAAGTGTGTTGTTTTTTTATTTTCATGGCTCTACATTATAAACTTCTGTGAAACATATGGGGGTTCAAGGAGTTATTCGCACATTTAGATATGTTTCTTGCAGGGTATAGTTTCCAAAATGGGGCCACTTGGGATTTTCCACTGTTTAGACACATCAGGGGATCACATACTTGTGCAGCTTTAATTCCTGGATTATCTATTTACCGTATTTTTCAGACTATAAGATGCACCAGATCATATGACGCACCTAGGTCTTAGAGGAGTAAATTAGAAAAAAATTTGAAGCATAAAATGTGGTCAATTCTGTACTTGTATACCCTATCCTAGTATATATGGTCCCCTCATTCCCATCCTGATATTCATGGTCCTTTCATTCCTATCCTGGTATGAATGCCCCCCTCATCCCTATCCTGTATGTATGATCCCCTCCTCCCTATCCTGGTATGAATGGCCCCCTCATCCCTACCCTGGTATGCATGCCCCCTCATCTTTATCCTGGTATACATGGCCCCCTCATCCCTTCCCTGGTATGCATGCCTCCCTGATACCTATCCTGGTATGCATGCCCCCTCATCCCTTTCCTGGTATGCATAGCCCCCATCCCCATCCTGGTATGCATGGCCCCCTTATCCCTATCCTGGTATGCAGGACCCCCATCTCCATCCTGGTATGCATGGCCCCATCCTTATCCTGGTATGATTGGCCCCATCTCCATCCTGGTGTGCATGGCCCCATCAGAAAAACATGAAAAGAACATAAGCGATTATACTTACCTTCCTGTGCTCCTTCACAGTTTCCTGTTCCTATGCCAGCAGCTGATTTATGCTTGACGTCATGCGCTGCTTACAAGCCAAAGACAGCTGCCGGAATACCCAGTGCATCCCATGCTGGGTCTATGTTTGTGGAGAGCAGTGAATATTCATTGCTAGCCGCAGATGCCGGCTTCCTGCAGCTGCAAGGCGTTCATGTGTGCTCGCTACTAAAGGGAATGAATATTCACTGTATTCCACACCTATGGGAGTGGAGAGGAGTGAATATACATTCCCTTAAGTAGCGGGCACACGCAAACGCCTGGCAGCTGCAGGAAGCCGACTGCTGAGGCTAACAGCGTGTCTGCTATTAAAGAGAAATTAATATTCACTGCACTCCACTTACATGGGCATGGAATGCAGTGAATATTCATTTCTCTATAGCAGCTGGCACAAGAGTTAGCCGCAGCTGACGGTTCTTGCCTCCTGTGATCCGCAGCTTCTCCGCTGCTACTCCCCCACATCCCCATGCACAGCCACAGCAAGTTCATCCAGACTATAAGGCGCACCCCCCATTTTCCTCCACATTTGTGAAGGGAAAAAGTGCGTCTTATAATCCGAAAATTACAGATTGTACCTATTGACAGGTTTGTGGATGAGAAAGTTCTAAAGAAATGGACAATAACCGATTTATAGCAGTCACAATGGTTAGCTTCATTTAAGGCCCAGATTGCAGACGTTTCCTTCAATTATAGCAATATTTTGTAGCACTATATAGTGTCATTTCAAATAAGAGTAATTTGGAATGCACTCTGTCAATTGGATGGAGGTACAAGTAGACCAGGGTGGGCCCAACAATATATAGTCTTATTCACTGCACACTCCGGAAAAGATTCACATATAAGAATCTTCCGCAAGATTCACAGAAGGTTATAAAGCAATTTAGGCAGCTATAAAATAGGATGTGTTGACTTCAAGCTTTTTTCATGAAGGTCGCTATAAGTGAAATAAAGATTGTAAATATATATATAAATATATATAAAGAGAGAGAGAGAGTTCCTTGAAAAAGTATTCCTACTCCATGAACTTTTCCACTTTTTTTTAGGTTACACCCACAAAGAAATGAATTTTATTGGGATTTTCTGTGATATACCATCACAAAGCAGAAAGTATTTTTGAAGTGTATAGGAAATAATACATGGTTTTCTACATTTTTAAAAAAATATATAATCTGAAAATTGTGATGTGCATTTGTGTGCAGCCTCCTGTAGTCTGATACCCCTAAATAAAACCCTGAGTGAACAACTGCCTACAGAAGTCACATAATTAGTAAATTGAGTCCAACTGTGTATAATCTATTTTTTGTATATAAGAAGAAAAAATATCTTTATTCAGAAAAACATATTTAAAACCGACTGCAGAAAGGGAAGGAGCCTTTATTCAGAAAAACATGTTTAAAACCGACTGCAGAAAGGGAAGGAGCACATGTGCGGGACGACAATTGGTTTGTGCTCTCCTGCGCTTCTATTGGTCCTGGAAAGAGGAGCAAGAGAGCGCGAAACCATCATCGTCCCACACATGTGCTCCTTCCCTGTCTGCAGCCAGTTTGAAACATGTTTTTCTGAATGAAAACATTGGATTTTACAGGATTGGTGAGTGCCACTATTTTTTTTTCTTTTCATATTCATATTTGTATCTCATTTTCTGAACACCCGGTCCCTGCAGGCTTGATTGCTCATTCCACAGTTTGGTTTAAAGACAAGTTAAAACACACAGGTTGAATGGTGCCGGCTTTTCTTTTTGTGCCTGCAACATAACTTATTTTCTGTATAACTACAGCTGTTCTATGAAGGCCTCAGAGGTGTGTTTGAGGATGTTAGGGCACAAACAGCATCATGAAAACCAAGAAACACTTCAGGCAGGTCAGGGATACAGCTTTGGAAAAGAGTAAAGCAAGGTTAGGTTATTAACAAAATAGAACAAGCTCTGAACATCTTATGTAGCACAGTTCAATTCATTATCTAAAAATGTTAAACCTACCAAAACAGCGCAGTCCACCTACACTGACATCCCAAGCAAGTAGAGCATTACTTAAAGAAGCAGCCAAGATGACCATAGTCACTCTAGAGGATCTGCAGAGAGTCACAGCTCAGGTGGGAGAATCTGTCGAAAGGACAACTAGTAGTCGCATACTCCACAAATCTGATGTTTATTGAAGAGTGGCAAGCCATCTTTGAAAGCAAGCCATAAGAAGTCCTGTTTGCAGTTTGCAAAAAGACATATAAAGGATACATCTAGCATGTGAAAGAAGGTGAGATGATGTGACAAGTAGAAGCTGCATTGATGATTTAGAATCATCCAGCAACTAGAGGGGATAAAGTAGTCACAGGAGACAGGGAGGGGTTAGCACAGCCCCAGGGGATTCTGAGAAAGTTGGTGTGTTTGGGGATCTGCAGGAGGAAGCAGTGTGAGAGTGTAAGGCTATGTGCACACGTTGCGGATTCATGTGCGGATTTCACACCGTTTTTGCAAAATCCGCAGGTAAAACGCACTGCAGATTATCTGCGGATTTACCACAGATTTCCTGCGGTTTTTGTACGGATTCCACCTGCGGTTTTACACCTGCGGATTCTTTTTGAGGAGCGGAATCTGCACAAAGAATTGACATGCTGCGGAAAATACAACGCAGCGTTTCCACGTGGTATTTTCCGCACCATGGGCACTGCGAATTTCATTTTCCATACGTTTTCATGGTACTGTACAACGCATGGAAAACTGCTGTGGATCCGCAGCAAAATCCGCAATATGAGCACATAGCCTAAGGGGTCTGCCAAAACTATGTGATGTGCCCCACTCCCCTTGCCCATGTTGGTGTTATGTCATGTATGTTTTGTAATGCTGCTACTGTATAGTGTAATGTGTAAATATGTTTGCTGTAGGGAAAGTGCAGTACTTAAGTTAGCCCACTAGATGCACACATAGATTAGGGTAAGGAACTAGTTAACATAGGAGGGGTCTGCTGTGGGTAAGACAGGAACTTTTCCTGTATTTAGACAGTGCCAGGGAGCGCAGACAGCTCAGTAGGGCCAGGGAGCCCAGACAGCCCAGTAGGATCAGGGAGCCCAGCCAGTCCAGTAGGGCCTTAGAGCCCAGGCAACACAGTGGGCCCAGTAATGTTTGAAGCTGGGAGCCCAGATGACCAGGGCTTGGGAAGTGAAGAAAACAGCAGCAAACGAATGCAGGGCAGCACCAAGATGTGCAGCGAACTACATGGGCTGATGCCCTTATGTCTGGAGTGAAACCGACAGAGGAACCCCTAAAGGTAGTAAAGCTGGACAGAAGGAGCTCTGTGGTACTGGACGAAATGGTACGACTCGGAAGCATTCTAGAAGAAATAGAGAAAGCACAGGAATAGACAAGGATGTGTACTGTGATGTTCCCTGTGAATTTGCTGTAACTGGACGTACTGAGAAAGAATCCAAGTAAAGTTGTCTGTTATAAGTTAAAACTGGACTGTGTCTCTCTTTGTGTGGAACCAGCAGGAGTGAACCCACAGCAGACCAGATTGGACCCTGATGGTGCTGAAGATGTTACCGAAGGTACGCTACAAATGGGACAGTGTATGTATGTGTCGGATGGCCAGGGTGCGCTCCAGCAGCTATCATTGAGGGCAATGTCTACGGCCCTGGCCCCTCTCACACTGTCTCCTGTCAGACTGAACTGCAAAGACCAGTTCTTTCAGGGAAGTGACTTCTGGAAGCATAGCGGCAGTCAGGACAGCCAGGAGCGATCATTGTTGCCTCAAGATAAGAGTGTGAGAGAGCCGACACCTAACTCCGCCACTGCATTATGAAGGTATAGTTCTACTCTGTGAAGACAATGTATGTGAAAAGAAATTGCCAGTGAATAAACTTTCATATAAGTTTCCTGGAAGCATTGTATAAAGAGAAGTGATTCTGTGTTATGGAAAGAAGCTTGAATAAAATCTTATAATTAACCTCTGCCTGAAAGATGTTACCTCACATGACTGTGAAAGATTCTGGTTAATGGTTGCTCTGAGTAAAATCCTTTTGAAATTCAGAGAACTCATGTTCCTTTGTCACGCTTCCATATACTGAGTGGCAGACATACAACAATTGGACTAAAGTAGAACTTTCTGGCTAAACACTGCAGATCTCCCTGAAAGTGCCATCTTCTCTGGAAAACATGGTGATGGAAAGCATCATGTTGTGGGGATGCTTTTCTTCAGCAGTAAGGCTGGTCAGAGTCGATGGGAAGATGGATGGATCTAAATACAGAATAAAAAAACAATCGGCACGCCACAATAGCGGTGGTGCACAAGGAGGGTGAATAATGTAAAAAATTTTTTTTTAAAAGTCACTCATTAAGGTGTAACATTTTATCTGAATGCTTCAGCCCATCCCGAGCTTTCCTCAGCAGTAGAAAGCTTGGATCAGTGTGATGTAATAAAGATAAAAGGTTACACCTTCCATAAGTGTCAGGATTTCTCTGATTTTGGAGCTAAATGCAGGGCAATCCTGGAGAAAAACTTGATAAAGGCTGCAAAAGACTTGAGACTGAGGTGTAAATTCACCTTCCAGCAGGGCAACAACCCTAAACATACTGCCAGAACTACAATGGAATGGTTTAGATCAAAGTGTATTTACCATATATACTCGAGTAAAAGCTGAGATTTTCAGCCCATTTTTTTAGGCTAAAAGTGCCCCTCTCAGCTTATACTCAAGTCATTGTCCCACCAGCGGGTCACGGGGGAGGGGGAGTGGCAGCTGTCACATCATACTCACCTGCTCCTGGCACGGTCTCTGCACTTCCCTGCTTCTCCGATGGTCTCCGGCGCCCACAGCTCTTCCTGTGTTCAACGGTCACGTGGTACCGCTCATTAAAGTAATGAATATGGACGCGACTCCACTCCCATAGGTGTGGAGCGCATATTCATTACTTTAATGAGCAGTACCATGTGACCGCTGAACACAGGGACAAGCTGCTGGCACAAGAGACCATCGGAGAGGCAGAGACCATGCCAGGAGGGGTGAGTATGATGGGGAGGGTGAGGCATGCGATATTCACCTGTCTCCGTTCCACCGCCAGGCTCTGTCTTCCGCATCCTCTGGCTGTGACGTTCACGTCAGAGGGCACGATGACATGCTAAGTGCGTGCCCTCTGCCTGAACAGTCACAACCAGAGGACGCGGAAGACACAGCGGCGCATGGCGGTGGTACGGGGACAGGTGAATATCGCAAGTGCCGGAGTCCTGAAGATAAAGTGGGCGGTTATACCAGAGGCTCGTGGTCTGACAGGCAGTGATAGTGCGTTCCAATCTTGGAACGCAAGGATGATGAAGTGGACGGTCTGACCGGAATCATTTGATCAGGCCGGCAGTGATGTATGCGCTCCACTGTTGGAACGCAGGAAGTATTGGGTAGGCGGACTAATCAGAAGTCCGTGGTTTGGCTGGAAAGCATGTAGGTGCTTAAATACTGTATCTTGTGACCAATATGTGAAGGGCGATAGATGGAACGGAAATGAGGTAAGCGTTCCACCTGTGTAACGCAAGGGCATAAGGAGTATCAAGTCCTATATAATTGACTGACCTGAGGGACACGTGTGAAGCAATGGCTACCTCCCATAATACGGAAATGAGGTCAGAAGCTATAATGATCAGTAGGCTATTTAAATGACAGCAAAGTGAATGAATGCATTAGAACCATTCCTTTTTTTTCCCCCCGGATTGGGGTGCTGACACAATCAGCCATTTACCAGGTTCCACTTGCCACTGCAGGGAACCTGTTACACACAATATTATGAGTTTTTTTTAAGTAGTTTTTTCTACCCCCTGATGAACCCCCCGAACAGAGGGAGAAACGCGTAGGGGAGGCTACATGTCCCTATGGGTAAGTTACAATAGGTTCACACTAGGGTACTGCCCTTGTCAGGGCAGGAGTAATACAGGGGCACGAAAGGAAGTGGTAAAATACTAAAAAATACTCCCAAAAATCCCCCCTGTTTATTGGTTCTTTTTGTCTGGATTGAGGAAACTTCTGAAAATGGAGTAATAGAAATATACAAGATGAAGGAGGTTCTATATTGGTGAGACTGTTACAGTTTTTTATCTAGAGCATGGTTATTTGGAGCACTTGCACTTTATGAATGTTTTGTTGTCTAATATGCTTTGGGGCTTAGGGTATTTTTAGAGTATTATTAAAGATTATGTTTTAGTTAGTTTTTTGACTACTCTGGTTGTAAAACTGCCGATGTCCTGAGCCAGCGACGACTCCTGCACCTGGCCCTCATAGCGCGCAGGTGTACTCGCCTGCTCAGGACACCGGCACCAGACTCCCAGCGACGAGAGGTGAGTATGTCATTTTTTTTTTTATCACAGCAGCAGCATATGGGGCATATTATTCTTTGGAGCATCTTATGGGGCCATCAACCTTTGTGCAGCATTATAGGTGGCATAATATTCTTTGGAGCATCTTATGTGGCCATCAACCTTTATGGAGCAGCATATGGGGCATATTATTCTGTTGCGCATCTTATGGAGCCATCAACCTTTGTGCAGCATTATATGAGGCATAATATTCTATAGAGCATCTTATGGGGCCATGATTAACCTTTTATGCAGCATTATATTGGGCACATTTTAATATGAAGCATCTTATGGGCCCATCATGAACTTTATAAAGCATTATATGGGGTGTATTTTGTATGGAGCATCTTATGGGGCCCATTATGAACTGTATGGAGCATTATATGTGGCTCGTGATTCAATATAGATATTAAAAAACACTTAACCTACTGATGTCTCAATTAATTTTACTTTTATTGGTACCTATTTTTATTTTTGAAATTTACCAGTAGCTGCTGTATTTCCCACCCTAAGCTTATACTCAAGTCAATAAGTTTTCCCAGTTTTTTGTGGCAAAATTAGGGGTCTCGGCTTATACTCGGGTCGGCTTATACTCGAGTATATACAGTATGTGTGTGAATGTCACAGTCCAAACCTAAATCCTATTGAAAATCTGGGACAAGACTTGAAAATTGTTGTTCACAGATGCGCCATCATTGAGCGAGAGCTAGTTTGCATAGAAGAATGTTCAAAAATGTCATCGTCTATAAGTGCAAAACTTTATTTACATTGACAATGGATGAATCAGTCACCCCCCTTGTGAGCATCTTTTGGCATCCATGTTTGAATCTTCATACTATTTAAGACTTATTTGCTGCTGTATACAATCTCTGTAGTTTTCCTGAAGAAGAAGTTGGAATAAACCAGACTATCAATACTTTTGCCTGATTCTGACTCCTTGATTGGATACCAGCAGCGCAGTTAACCAGCTATCTCCAAACTACTCAGATTTGCAAAGATGGTAGAGGCATACCCCAGAAGACTTGCAGCAATAATTGCAGTGAATGGTGGTCCTAGAAATTATTGAACAAAGGGGGCTGACTACAAATGCACGTCCCAATTTTCAGATTTATATTTTTAAAATATTTAGAAAACCATGTTTCATTTACTTTACACTTCATAAACACTTGCTACTTTGTTGTGGCAGACAATAAAGACATTACAGAATAACACAAAAGTTTCTGGGTGTAACGTGGAAAAATGTAGAAAAGTTCACAAGGTATGAATATTGTACTTTTTCAAGGCACTGTGTATATGTGCATGAATGTGTGTAAATATATACCGTGGGGGAAATGAGTATTTGATCCCTTGCTGATTTTGTAAGTGTGCCCACTGACAAAGACATGAACAGTCTATAATTTTAAGGGTAACATTGAGAGATAGAATATCAAATATAAAATCCAGAAAATCACATTGTATAAATTATATACATTTATTTGCATTTTGCAGTGAGAAATAAGTATTTTATCCCTCTGGCAAACAAGACTTAATACTTGGTGGCAAAACCCTTGCTGGCAAGCCCAGCAGCCAGATGTTTTTTATAGTTGATGATGAGGTTTGCGCACATGTCAGGAGGAATTTTGGTCCACTTCTCTTTGCAGATCATCTCTAAATCATTAAGATTTTGAGGCTGTCGCTTGGCGACTCGGAGCTTCTATTCTCTACATAAGTTTTCAATGAGATTAAGGTCTGGAGACTGTCAAGGCCACTCTATGACCTTAATGTGTTTCTTTTTGAGCCACTCATTTGTTGCCTTGGCTGTATGTTTTGGGTCATTGTCTCGCTGGAAGACCCAGCCATGGCCCATTTTTAATGTCCTGGCAGAAGGAAGGATGTTGTCTGTTATGACCCCAATGGCAGAGGGTCTCAGAAATAATTACTAAGTCTGCAAACACAAAAAAACAGCTCATAGGGCAGTGGTAACTGAGCTGACCATATATCTAATCCTAGCACCACAAATAGCAGCAGCCGGGGAACGTGCCTATGTTCGTTCTAGACGTCTCGCGCCAGCCGGAGAACTAACTAACCCTAGAAGGGAAATGAAAGACCTTTCTTGCCTCCAGAGAAAAGACCCCAAAAGTTGGATACAAGCCCCCAACAAATAATAACGGTGAGGTAAGAGGAAAAGACAGACGTAAGAATGAGCTAGGTATTTAGCAAAGAGAGGCCCACTAGCTAATAGCAGAATATAGTAAGATGACTTATATGGTCAGCAAAAACCCTATCAAAACCCACGCTGGATATTCAAGAACCCCCGAACCGTCTAACGGCCCGGGGGGAGAACACCAGCCCCCTAGAGCTTCCAGCAAAGTCAGGAATCACATTTAGTACAAGCTGGACAAAAATAAGAGCAAAGCAATAACCAAAAAACAAAGAAGCAAGACTTAGCTTAATTTTGCACGAACCAGGACCAGCAGACAGGAGCAAACAGAAAGGATCTGATTACAACGATGCCAGGCACTGGACTAAGGATCCAGAAAGTTTATATAGCAACACCCCTGGACTAACGACCCAGGTGGGTGCCAAACTGAGGAAAGACAATCCCAGAGTCATATCACTAGTAACCACAAGAGGGAGCCAAAAAGTCTAATTCACAACAGTACCCCCCCTTAAGGAGTGGTCACCGAACCCTCACCAAGACCACCAGGGCGATCAGGATGAGCAGCGTGAAAGGCACGAACTAAATCGGCCGCATGCACATCAGAAGCAACCACCCAGGAATTATCCTCCTGACCATAGCCCTTCCACTTGACCAGATACTGAAGCCTCCGTCTGGAGAGACGAGAATCCAAGATCTTCTCCACCACGTACTCCAAATCACCCTCAACCAACACCGGAGCAGGAGGCTCAACAGAAGGAACCACAGGTACAACGTACCGCCGCAACAAAGACCTATGGAACACGTTGTGAATGGCAAACGATACCGGAAGATCCAAGCGAAAGGACACAGGATTAAGGATTTCCAATATCTTGTAAGGACCGATGAAGCGAGGCTTAAATTTAGGAGAGGAGACCTTCATAGGAACAAATCGAGAAGACAGCCATACCAAATCCCCAACACGAAGTCGGGGACCCACACCGCGGCGGCGGTTGGCAAAACGCTGAGCCTTCTCCTGTGACAACTTTAAGTTGTCCACCACATGATTCCAGATCTGCTGCAACCTATCCACCACAGAATCTACCCCAGGACAGTCAGAAGGCTCCACATGTCCCGAGGAAAAACGAGGATGGAAACCAGAGTTGCAGAAAAATGGCGAAACCAAAGTAGCGGAACTAGCCCGATTATTAAGGGCAAACTCAGCCAACGGCAAGAAGGTCACCCAATCATCCTGATCTGCCGAAACAAAACACCTCAAATAAGCCTCCAGAGTCTGATTAGTTCGCTCCGTTTGTCCATTAGTCTGAGGATGAAAGGCAGACGAAAACGACAAATCAATGCCCATCCTAGCACAAAAGGATCGCCAGAACCTGGAAACAAACTGGGATCCTCTGTCAGACACAATATTCTCAGGAATGCCGTGTAAACAAACCACATTCTGAAAGAACACAGGAACCAGATCGGAAGAGGAAGGCAGCTTAGGCAAAGGCACCAAATGGACCATTTTAGAAAAGCGATCACATACCACCCAGATGACAGACATGCCCTGAGACACCGGGAGATCTGAAATGAAATCCATGGAAATGTGTGTCCAAGGCCTCTTCGGGACAGGCAAGGGCAAGAGCAACCCGCTGGCACGAGAACAGCAAGGCTTAGCTCGAGCACAAGTCCCACAGGACTGCACAAATGACCGCACATCCCGTGACAAGGAAGGCCACCAAAAGGACCTAGCCACCAGATCTCTGGTACCAAAAATTCCCGGATGCCCTGCCAACACCGAGGAATGAACCTCGGAAATGACTCTGCTGGTCCACTTATCAGGAACAAACAGTCTGTCAGGTGGACAAGAGTCAGGTCTACCAGCCTGAAATCTCTGCAACACACGTCGCAAATCAGGAGAAATGGCCGACAAGATAACTCCCTCTTTAAGAATACCAACTGGTTCTGCGACTCCAGGAGAGTCAGGCACAAAGCTCCTTGAAAGAGCATCAGCCTTCACATTCTTTGAACCTGGTAAATACGAGACCACAAAGTCAAAACGGGAGAAAAACAATGACCAGCGGGCCTGTCTAGGATTCAGGCGTTTAGCAGACTCGAGATACATCAAATTTTTGTGATCAGTCAAGACCACCACACGATGCTTAGCACCCTCGAGCCAATGACGCCACTCCTCAAATGCCCACTTCATGGCCAGCAACTCCCGATTGCCAACATCATAATTCCGCTCAGCAGGCGAAAACTTCCTAGAGAAGAAAGCACATGGTCTCATTACCGAGCAACCAGGGCCTCTCTGCGACAAAACGGCCCCTGCCCCAATCTCAGAAGCATCCACTTCGACCTGAAAGGGAAGTGAGACATCAGGCTGGCACAAAACAGGCGCCGAAGTAAACCGGCGCTTCAACTCTTGGAACGCCTCCACGGCTGCAGGAGCCCAGTTAGCAACATCAGAACCTTTCTTGGTCATATCCGTCAAAGGTTTAACAACGCTAGAAAAATTAGCGATAAAACGACGGTAGAAGTTAGCAAAACCCAAGAACTTCTGAAGACTCTTAACTGACGTGGGTTGAGTCCAATCATGAATAGCTCGGACCTTGACTGGGTCCATCTCCACAGCAGAAGGGGAAAAAATAAACCCCAAAAAGGGAACCTTCTGTACTCCAAAGAGACACTTTGAGCCCTTAACAAACAAAGCATTCTCACGCAAAACCTGAAACACCATCCTGACCTGCTCCACATGTGAGTCCCAATCTTCAGAGAAAACCAGAATATCATCCAGATAAACAATCATAAATTTATCCAGATACTTCCAGAAAATATCATGCATAAAGGACTGAAACACTGAGGGAGCATTAGAGAGCCCAAAAGGCATCACCAAGTACTCAAAATGACCTTCGGGCGTATTAAACGCAGTTTTCCATTCATCTCCCTGCTTAATGCGCACAAGGTTGTACGCACCACGAAGATCTATCTTGGTGAACCACTTGGCACCCTTAATCCGAGCAAACAAGTCCGACAATAGTGGCAAAGGATACTGAAATTTGACTGTGATTTTATTCAGAAGCCGATAGTCTATACAAGGTCTCAAAGACCCGTCTTTCTTGGCTACAAAAAAGAATCCCGCACCAAGAGGGGAAGAGGATGGACGAATATGCCCCTTCTCCAGAGACTCCTTGATATACGAACGCATTGCGGCATGCTCAGGTACAGACAGATTAAATAGTCTTCCCTTAGGAAATTTACTACCTGGAATCAAATCTATGGCGCAGTCACAGTCCCTATGAGGAGGCAGAGCACTGGACCTGGACTCGCTGAATACATCCTGATAATCAGACAAATACTCAGGAACTTCTGAAGGAGAAGAGGAAGCAATAGACACCGGCGGGGAATCAGCATGAATTCCCTGACAGCCCCAACTTGACACAGACATTGCCTTCCAATCCAAGACTGGATTGTGGGTCTGTAACCATGGCAGACCCAAAACGACCAAATCATGCATTTTATGCAGAACAAGAAAACGAATCACCTCCCGATGTTCAGGAGTCATGCACA
Source organism: Ranitomeya variabilis (assembly GCF_051348905.1). Taxonomy (NCBI): domain Eukaryota; kingdom Metazoa; phylum Chordata; class Amphibia; order Anura; family Dendrobatidae; genus Ranitomeya; species Ranitomeya variabilis. Next base: position 754,502,872 of record NC_135232.1, read on the forward strand.
TGGTTACCTGCGTCCAAAACTGCGGTTTATTTTCCGCCAATGGCGTAGCATCAATACCTCTAAGAGGAATAGGATTTACCAACGGTTCAAGAACAAAACCACAGCGCTTGGCAAATGACAGATCCATAAGACTCAGGGCAGCACCTGAATCCACAAACGCCATAACAGGGTAAGAGGACAATGAGCAAATTAAAGTCACAGACAAAATAAATTTAGGTTGCAAATTACCAATGGCGACAGGACTAACAACCCTTGTTAGGCATTTAGAGCATGCTGATATAACATGTGTAGAATCACCACAGTAAAAACACAACCCATTCTGACGTCTATGATTTTTCCGCTCATTTCTAGTCTGAATTCTATCACATTGCATTAAATCAGGTGTTTGTTCAGACAACACCACCAGAGGATTAGCGGTTTTGCGCTCCCGCAAACGCCGGTCAATTTGAATAGCCAGCGCCATGGAATCATTCAGACTTGTAGGAATGGGGAAACCCACCATCACATTCTTAATGGCTTCAGAAAGGCCATTTCTGAAATTTGCGGCCAGAGCACACTCATTCCACTGAGTAAGCACGGACCATTTCCGAAATTTTTGGCAATACACTTCAGCTTCATCCTGGCCCTGAGAAATAGCCAGCAAGGCTTTTTCTGCCTGAACTTCAAGATTGGGTTCCTCGTAAAGCAATCCGAGCGCCAGAAAAAACGCATCAATATTTACCAATGCCGGATCTCCTGGCGCTAGCGAGAAAGCCCAATCCTGAGGGTCGCCCCGTAAAAAAGAGATAACAATTTTAACTTGCTGAGCTGAATCTCCAGATGAACGGGGTCTCAGAGATAGAAACAATTTACAATTATTCCTGAAATTCCTAAACTTAAATCGGTCTCCAGAAAACAGTTCAGGAATAGGTATTTTAGGTTCAGACATTGAACTACTGGTAACAAAATCTTGTATGCCCTGCACACGAGCAGCAAGCTGGTCTACACTTGTAATCAAGGTCTGGACATTCATGTCTGCAGCAAACACAAGCCACTCAGAGGTAAAGGGGAGGAAGAGAGGAAAAAAAAAAAAACAAAACTCAGAATTTCCTTTCTTATAATCCCACTTCTGCAATGCATTAAACATTCAATGTTGGCCTGGCATACTGTTATGACCCCAATGGCAGAGGGTCTCAGAAATAATTACTAAGTCTGCAAACACAAAAAACCAGCTCATAGGGCAGTGGTAACTGAGCTGACCATATATCTAATCCTAGCACCACAAACGTGCCTACGTTGGTTCTAGACGTCTCGCGCCAGCCGGAGAACTAACTAACCCTAGAAGGGAAATGAAAGACCTTTCTTGCCTCCAGAGAAAAGACCCCAAAAGTTGGATACAAGCCCCCAACAAATAATAACGGTGAGGTAAGAGGAAAAGACAGATGTAAGAATGAGCTAGGTATTTAGCAAAGAGAGGCCCACTAGCTAATAGCAGAATATAGTAAGATGACTTATATGGTCAGCAAAAACCCTATCAAAACCCACGCTGGATATTCAAGAACCCCCGAACCGTCTAACGGCCCGGGGGGAGAACACCAGCCCCCTAGAGCTTCCAGCAAAGTCAGGAATCACATTTAGTACAAGCTGGACAAAAATAAGAGCAAAGCAATAACCAAAAAACAAAGAAGCAAGACTTAGCTTAATTTTGCACGAACCAGGACCAGCAGACAGGAGCAAACAGAAAGGATCTGATTACAACGATGCCAGGCACTGGACTAAGGATCCAGAAAGTTTATATAGCAACACCCCTGGACTAACGACCCAGGTGGGTGCCAAACTGAGGAAAGACAATCCCAGAGTCATATCACTAGTAACCACAAGAGGGAGCCAAAAAGTCTAATTCACAACAGTTGTCACTCAGGATTTTATGGTACATGGCTCCATCCATTCTCCTATTGATGCAGTGAAACAGTCCTGTTCCCTTAACAGAGAAACACCCCCAAAAATAATGTTTCCACATCCATGCTTGACAGTGGGGACAGTTTTCTTTGGGTCATAGGTAGCATTTCTCTTTCTCCAAACACGGCGAGTTGAGTTAATGCCAAATACCTCAATTTTTTACTCATCTGACCACAGCACCTTCTCCCAATCACTCACAGAATCATCCAGGTGTTCATTGGCAAACTTAAGACGGGCCTGCATATGTGCCTTGAGCAGGGGGACCTTGTGGGCACTGCAGGATTTTAAACCTTTATGGCATAATGAGTTACCAATGGTTTTCTTGACTGTGGTCCCAGCAACCTTGAGATCATTAACTAGTTCCCCCATGTAGTTTTAGGCTGATCTCTCATCTTCCTCATGATCAAGGATACCCCACGAGGTGAGATTTTGCATCGTGCCCCAGATCGATGTCAATTGACAGTCATTTTGTATTTCTTCCATTTTCTTACAGTTGCACCAACAGTTGTCTCCTTCTCATCCAGCGTCTTACTTATGGTTTTGTAGCCCATTCCAGCTTTGTGCAGGTCTATGATCTTGTCCCTGACATCCTTATAAAGCTCTTTGGTCTTGCCTATGTTGTAGAGGTTAGAGTCTGACTTATTAATTGAGTCTGTGGACAGGAGTCTTTTATAAAGGTGACAGCTGTCTTTAATGCAGGTAACAAGATGTTTAGGAGCGTCTAACTGGTCTGTAGGAGCAGCATCGGACTGGAGTACCTTGGGCCCACCAGAGAAAATCATTTTTGGGGCCCACTATGTAGCTACATAGAGATAGATACAAAGCCACCAATTATGCGGTAAAAAGCGCTAATATCAGGGTATAATATAAGGTAGTTCACGTCTTAATTATGTAGCAAGGGTTGGGGTAGCCCCCTCACAGAATATAATGTAGCCCCCTCATAAAATATAATGCAGTCCCCTCTCATAGAATATAATGCAGCACCCCACAAAATATAATGCAACGCCCTCAGGTATAACGCAGTCCCCAACATAGAATATAATGTAGCACCCTCATAGGGTATAATGCAGCCCCCCTCATATAGTATAATGCAGCCCACCACAGAATATAATGTAGTCCCCTGAGAGAATGCAGCCCCACCACAGAATATAATGCAGTCCCCCCATAGAGTATACTGTAGCCCCCTCTTATACTATGATGTAGCCCCCATAATATAATGTAGTCCCCTGAGAGAATAATGCAGCCCCACCACAGAATATAATGTAGCCCCCCATAGAGTATACTGTAACCCCTCATATAGTATGATGTAGCCCCCATAATATAATGTAGTCCCCTGAGAATAATGCAGTCCCCCCACAGAATATAATGTAGCCCCCTCATAAAGTATAATGCAGCCCCTCTCCACCCCATCACTGTCCTAATCACCACCTCCATCATTGCCTTCTCCCCCTCCACCCCTATCATTCTCCCCCACCACCTCCATCACTGCCCATTCCACCACCTGCATCATTGCCTCCTCCCCACCATCAATGTCCTTTTCAGCACCTCCTTCATCACCTCCATCATTGCCTCCCCCCACCACCATCATTGCCCATTTCATCACCTCCATTGCCCATCACCTCCATCATTGCCCATCACCTCCATCATTGCCTCCCCCACCACCATCATTGCCCATCACCTCCATCATTGCCTCCCCACCATCATTGCCCATCACCTCCATCATTGCCTCCCCGCCATCATTGCCTATCACCTCCATCATTGCCTCCCCCACCATCATTGCCTATCACCTCCATCATTGCTCATCACCTCCATCATTGCCTCCCCCACCACCATCATTGCCCATCACCTCCATCATTGCCTCCCGACCATCATTGCCTATCACCTCCATTGCCTATCACCTCCATCATTGCCCATCACCTCCATCATTGTCTCCCCACCACCACCATCACTGCCCATCACCTCCATCATTGTCTCCCCCACCACCATCATTGCCCATCACCTCCACCATCGTCTCCCCCACCACCATCATTGCCCATCACCTCCATCATTGTCTCCCCCCACCAATATCATTGTCCTTCACCACCACACACACACACACACCTCACCACAGCAGCAGCTCATCACACACACACGCAGGCACACACGCAGACGCAGGCACACACACACACACACACATGCAGGCACACACACAGGCACACACACAGGCACACACACCCAGGCAGGCACACAGCACAGCTCACCTCCCCGCAGCAGCAGCTCATCCCAGCAGCCTCTTCCTTCCTCTTCCTGGAAGCTTTCTGACGGAGACAGCACGCTGGATGATGACTTCATCCAGCTGGGCTGTCTCAGACAGGAAGCAGGACACCGGGAGGTGAGCTGCTCTGTGTGAGTCTGTGTGCATGTGTGTATGTGGTGTGGTGGTGGGGCTTTACATGCGGGCAGTGTTAGCTGCAGCCTGCAGCTAACACTGCCCGCTATTAAAGAGAAATGGTATTCATGCCTCTCCACGCCCATAGGGGCATGGGGAAGCGTGAATATTCATTTTGCTTTAGCAGCGGGGACAGGATCCTGTCTCCAGCTGCTGCTACTGGCACAGGGTGGGCCCCCTTGACTCAGGGGCCCCATAGCCACTGGCTGGGGGCCCCTAGAGCAGTGGGGGGGCCTAGGCAGCTGCTGGCCAGTATGCCAGCAGGTGTCAGTGCCTAGGCCCACCAGAGAATCCTCCGGTTCTCCAGTGGGCCAGTCCGAGCCTGTGTAGGAACCAGAACTCTTAATGGCTGGTAGGGGATCAAATACTTGATCTTCTGGATTTTATTTTTGATATTCTATCTCTGAATGTTAAAATTAACCTACCCTTAAAATTATAGACAATTCATGTCTTTGTCAGTGGGAAAACTAACAAAATCAGCAAGGGATCAAATACTTATTTTATACTTAAGTCACTGGTAAAGTGCTAGAGAGGAGATAAGTTTCACCGAGGCTAAAAGCTTCAGTGATTTGAAACCCAGAAGTTACCTCCTGCACATTATGTGTTGAGAGGGGTTAATCGGCCATTTTAAGAGCTGGGTTTTTGTGGACAACCATAGAGCAGATAGGAGGTTGTCCACCTTATCTCCACCCCAGGGAGTGCTCTGGATTTTAAATAGTCGGCCTTCTGAGGTATTCAGTGTGTCTGGAGTCGGCAGCTCCAGAGAAGTGTTTTTTATTGTGTTAAAATGTACTGAACCTTGCTGTTACATTCTGAGCAGGCAGATCCCCGCAGCTGCAGAGACTGTATACCATTTTGTTTTGTCTCCCTAGTTTGCCTGAAGGGTTGTGTTTATTTTCACTTTGCGTTGGTTTATGCCACATGTATAATATACAAGTGGAAGAGTCTTAAAGACACAGTGTACTTGTGTCTACCTCCATGTGCAGCTGAGTGAGTAAGAGACAGTGTACTTGTGTCTACCTCCATGTGCAGCTGATAGTATAATATATAATAGTCATATAATCATATATAATATATATAGTCATACAGACAAATAAATAAATATTAGGGTAATGCTCAACTAAAATTTGGTCAGGAAATGTATCATAATCAATTTGACTTTTACAAAAAATAATTAATGTAATAGAGTAAATTCAACACAGTTATAAAATAAATTGAAAGAAAAAGTGATTTTAGATTCAGAACATAAAATACTCACTAATAGAAGGCACTATACATTAATGGGATTTTGAAGCTCAAATTTACACTTTGGATTTTTCACTGATAATTTATATTAATACAGCATTTGATACTAAAGAGAGTATATTATGGTTCTGTGTTTTCTACATATTTCAAAAACTCTAACCCCTTAAAAGATGAGACAGTTTTGGCCTTAAGGACGGCTGGAGTGTTTTCCTCCGTGCCTCACGGCATTCTCTCAGTTGTAACTTCATTTTTTTTTTACTTTTATGTCTACATAGCTGTTTGTGTCCTGCTCTGTTTTTAATTGAAATGATAATACCCATTGTACTTGTCATAGACGTGTCCAGGCGTTTCATGTTCCATGCCTTCCATTCTTCACTAGAGATGTATGACACTACTAGTTCCTCTTTTGAAGACACCAACGAGGAAGATCTAAGAATGTAAAGTACATGGAGTTATCTGTAAGCACAGTTTCTAATACCCAGTCCAGATGTTAAGTGCCCATATGTCTTTATTCTTTACAATTTAGGTTCCCCAGCAGTTTACTGAGATGCAGTAGATGTTCCTCTGAGGATGGAGACTTGTTTCTCACCAACATTTCACATCCTCTATCTCACGTTACAAAGTAGATAACTACGGCAATGCGACATGAGATTGTGAAGATGATTTGACATGCCCATCTTGGCCTTGGCCTCTGCTCTTGCTTAACGACTATAGTTGTTATACCAAGTGGATATAATGAACAGTAATAAGGAGACTTCAGTGCTCAAGACGTTAATTGCTGGAAATCTGAACATTGAACTGATAAAACAGACCCCACCTTCTCTCGTGCTGCTTCTCTTACCAAGTTTAACCTCTAGACTTTCTAACATGCCACTAAGCCCGCGACTGGCACATTCAAAGCTTTTATGTGGAAATGAGTTTCTTTTTTAATCTTTGACAGAGTATGTGCTGTGTTTACATAACAGAGAGTGCGGGTCCTCTGGAGGCAGGCGCTGACAGCGCTGGCAGGAGATGCTAAGAAAGATCTAACATTTCTGATCTTTGTTTAGCCAGAGGCATTGAGAGGCAGTGAGAGGCAGCAGGGGAATGGAAAATCAGGCGAGGGCGGCAAGGAAGAGGATGATTGTCGGTAGCTGGAATCCTTGATAGACCGAGGCACAGGCTAAGGAACCATTGCTCTCTGGCTTATGGTGCCACGGGCCTAATGTGCCCTCTCTAAACTGTGAACCTGAGCAAGAACGTTTCATTTATGGTGCTTCTTCTCTTTGTCATCCTGACCTTACAGAGCTAACACCTTGGTGGAACTTCTGCATATTAAAGAACATGCAAAGTATATCCACATGAGAAACAAAATCTTGTTTCATAAATGGAATAGTTTAGAATTATGTTAAAAAACACAAAAATATATGATGATGCCATCTTCTCTGACACTTTTCTAACTATTAAATCCTGTTACGTGGCCTCTCTCAATGACTCCGTATATGCTTACAGCTACAGTAATCCACATATGCATATAATCCAAGAATAATGAAGTCCATGAGATATCTCATCAATCCAGGTGAATAAAAAGCACCACCACTCCAACATAAAATGATAAGGTCTGTGTAAAATTACACAAAGGGCATATTTTATGCTCATCAACCTAATCCTTATCTATTATGAATAAATATATTCTGTAATCCCCCAGGTGAAGCGCTAAAATGTAGAAGACTGCAGGGCCTGGCAGGTTAAAATGCATGAATTGAAGATAGTTCATTAATGGCAATTCTGATTAGTTTCACGGCTTAGCTAACAAGTATCCATGCTAATAGGTGAGGCCCGAGTGGATGGCAGACCTGGGAGCTCGTGTGACGGACATACTGTGTGGGTGTAGGATTCGTGGGGCGCATTACTGCAGACTTATGAGCAGAACTATTTGTTTTGTGCTCTCTACAAATGCATTCGTGTCTATGCTGAGAGGAAACAGCAAATACTTCAGATCCATTCACTAAGGGCAAATAAATGAGACTGCGCTGTCAGCTCGCCACAAGTGCAGTGGATTACAAGGGAAAGGTTGTGGAAATCCACAGTTACATCATATTTCACTCCAACATATTTCCTCATAGGATAATACGGTGAGAAATCATTCTTATAGGAACGGTAATAAAAAATATTCATTTGACATTGATAAGAAAATAATTGTGCAGTATTTTCTAAAAGAATTCCCATCCTTGAAAAACCCTTTGAGCCATTGTATGGAAATGTATCATGTACTTTACTACAGAACATTGCCTGGCGTTACATTACCCATCAGGAAATGACTACTGAATTTTATATATAAAAAAAACATAGTAAAACGGCAGTGTGTTTTTGCTTTTTTTGTATTTGTAAGTGCCTAATTTTGGATAATCTCTGGAGCTTTCTGGATTTAAACGTGCAGTTTTAAAATCCAGTTAAGGTAAACTCGTTCCAGGGTATATCATATTACCTCATTTATTGGTATTGTATCTATGTGGAGCGGATACGTTGAATTCAGACATTCAGCATTTAGGTGTGTTTTCTGCATCAAAGTTAAAAATGTTTCATCTAGTTGGGTGCTGTTAGGCTATAGGGACATCAACATTTCTCTACGCACAGTCATTTAGTTTGTGTTTTTTTTGTGTGTTATTGTAGTCATTTCTTTCCTAAATGCAGCAATCTCTGCCTACATATTACACACATACTGTACAGCACACACACCGCTCACGAATTAGACATATACAGCAAATACTGCTCACATATTGGCCACATACAGCACAAACAAGTCACATAATGGATGCATACAGCACATACCTCTCACATATCAGCCATATACAACACTAACAGAGCTCACATATTAAATGCAGAAAACACACACACTGCTGACATATCAGACACATACAGTACACACAGCATATACGCATTGCACACATACTGCACACAATCACATCAGACAAATGTGGCACACAAAGCTCACAGCCTATATGCATATGTAGCGCCCCCACTGCCGCAGGGCCGAGGGGTACCCGGTACCGGGCCTCTGAGTCTCTGCTTCTGGGGTTGTCACGGCGGCTAGGCCCCGGTCCGTGACCCTGCCGTGGGGCGCTCAGTGAATGATCGGTGTGGATGTCGGTGCAGTTGTGGGGTGCAGGTCGCGGTAAATAACGAGGACACCAGGTTGCAGTCTCTTTACCTCTTTACTGGAGATCTCTGAGTCCTCAGTCCAGAATACGGTTCACCAGGCTGCGCAAGTCCGGCCGGTCCAATGGCACTTCCAGAGTTCTCTTCACAGGTGGAAATCGGTGCCTTCCTTCTTAGCGCTATGTGTTGTAGTCCTCCCCTGCTGCGCTTACGGAAAGTACCCCACAACTGTTGTGTCTGTTTCTTAAGTTCCCTCACAACTCGATTAAATGATGTTCTTCTAATCGTCCGTCCCTCCCTGATGTTACGGTTAGAACGGCACCCGTTTGTCGGGTAGGCCTGGAGTTCTTCCGGGACCCTAGAGACGCCCCTCTCCCGCAATTGCCTCCCAAGACTTCATAGGTGATATGTGTTAGACAGCCCGCCTTAAACTGACTGTCCTGCCGCTGTTTGGAGTATTGCTTGAAGCTGAATGTTATTCTACTCCCTCGGCGTTCCGGCCACCGGTAGTGCGCCTCAGTAGGGTGTTGCTTCGGTCTTACAGCACGACCCCTACTGGAATTCTCCTATTGCTTGATCTCGTTTCTCACTCAGCACAATCTATCTCGCTTCTAGTCCTTTCTTAGGGCACCGCCGCTATTCTGAGCAGGCACGGTCCCGTTACGTTCTTTCCAATGCCAAGCCTCTGCCAGGATCCCACCCCTGGCAGAGACCCTACTGTCTCTTCCTCCACAACACCCTCTGCCACAAGGTGTTGCTTCGTTCAATCCAGTCAGCTTTCTGATCTAACTTCCTGCCTGACCCCCGGTTTACCCACTATGGTGGGGAGTGGCCTAATGAATAGAACCCTTAGCTCCCCCCGGAGGCCCTGCGGTGAAATGTATTGGTGTCTGTGATACCTGATCAGATGAACTCCTTCAGTGCCATCGAACGCACCATGGCTCCCCATAGTGGCGGAGCCACAGTACTGCAACGACCAGGACTCTGGGGCGCTGCACTCCCCCCTGGTTAAACACAGTACTCCGGGACTGGGAAGAAAACAACAATACAAGTTAGCAAAAAGACATACAATTTTGTTGAGTGCAAAACAATAAGTATACTTGAACAGGCTTCCCTTTATGGGAGGTGAGGACACTTTAACGTTACAAACATAATTAAATATCATAGCAACATGCTATAATTAGCTTTTCTTACCCAACCGGGTATTCTACTAAGTGCAAACATTATTGACCAATAATTTAACTTTGCCTTTAAGGATATACACTCTTAATCCGCTAAAGACCTTCCTATAATCACATTATAAGGTATTTTAACTTTTACATTCTCCTACTTTGAATCTGCAGGACCGCCTGTCCCTATGGCACCAGACCTACTGCCTCTCCTTTCTTTTACAGGACCGCCCCGTTCAGCCAGGGCCTACTGCCTTTCTCTACTATACATGGTATAGACATAACATTCCTTTCAATTAGAGAACATGGAGCCGGCTCTACTTGGCTCCTATTAGGACTCACTCACTAACCCCTACGGGTCCACTTTCTGTCCTTAGTAACACATTTCTAACTTTCTATGGGGACTCAGGGTTTACCTTCTATCCTCACCTTCATTATTACTTTCTTACTTTTACTTAAGCAGAACTCTAAATCTACCCCTACGGGCTTTCTGCATCTTTCCTTTTAAAGAACATTATCTAGGTTTCACATCTTAAACAAATTGAACACACATAACTTTCCTATATGCAAAGCAGTTACATTTCTTCCAGAGCATCATCATCAGCATTTCTTCACATTTAACTAGTTAAAACACATACAACTTTTCTCATTCCAACATTACCATGGCATTACTGTTCTTAAAACAGTATCTCTCGTAAGTACACTGTTGGACATCCCCTTTAAAAGAGGATCAAGTCTTTCTGAGGTAGCTCGTCTTCTCAGCCTACCAGTCTTTGTTCAGCAAAGGTTCCAGAACGGTATCTTCGCAAAGAGTCTTTAAATGAAACCAGTAGGAAGCGCCTTTAGTAAGGTGCAAACTATTTACAAGAAAGTTTGGATCATGCACTGTTCATGATTTCTCAGTTTGTAAAACTTGTAGAAAAACAAACAATAAGGATCCCGGGTCAACTAAGGGATCCATAAAAAGTTAACCCTGGACGGGTTTAGCAGCAAACAGTAAACAAACAGTTAAAAGGAGAACTATTTACATTTTCAGATTTCCGAGGTTTATTCTTCCAAGTCTGGGGCGGTCTCCCCCCCGGTGGAGGCAGCTCCTGAGCTGGTAGTTGGTCTCTCAGGCGCCCTCAGATCAGCCGGTGCCTGAATTTGAAGGCTAATCCTGCTTGCAAGTTCTGGAGCCGCTACGAGGCGTACGGTGGTGATAGGAATAAGATCTGGCAAATCGGGATCATTCATGATCGGAGCAACAGGGGGCGCTCTTTCAGGCCCACACCGTCGAACGTTCCGGGCACACCATCCTTGTGCACTCCGATGGCGGGTGTAGGTCACCTGATCTCCCCTCTGTAGCGGATCACCATTTCGGCTGCAGCAGGGGGTCTTCACGTTATAGCTAGTAACAAAAACATCAGTTGGTAGCCCCGGTTCTTGTATGGAACCCCATCCCCTCTTCGGGTGGTAGGCCAGCACGGTTCCCCGCTTTACCACGTCTTTCCTACCGGGACCAGACTTCTTACGTTGTGTGTCAGGCGATTCGGTCTCGTCTCGATCTTTCCAGTGTTGAATCAAACATTGCTTATACTGTTCCCAGGTAAGTACCGCAAGGGTGAGGCCCTCTTCCCGGGTCCCATCCGGCCCGGTCCAGGGGGTGTCCCACCGAAGGATCACCCCGTCTAGGCCCACATCGAGGGGTTCTCCCATCTTGGTTGGTAGTGGGGGCACTAGCTTCCCCATCGCGTTAGAGGTGAGGATCACCCGCTCCACCAAGAAGGAACGATCATTGCTAGGGTGAGGAGCGGTCACAGGAGCGGGATAGATCGGAGGAACCGGATCGGTCGGGGGAGCAGAATCGACCGGGGGAGTAGGGGCGCTTTCCATACCTGCGCCTGATGTGATTCCACCGGTGTCGATCCGTTCCACCGACAAGGACACTGGAGTCAGCTGCTGCTCGGACCGCGACTCCTCCAATGCGGTCCTCGGACGCGGCTCCGCTCGCTGTGGTTCCTCCTCCGCTGACTCCGAGGCCAGGATTGGGTGGCTCGGCTCCGCTATCTGTTCCAAAGGCTTCGGATCCGCCGGCTGTAGAGGACACGGGTCCACCTCTAATGAACGAGGGTAAGCCGGGACTGCTCCTTCCCCGTTCCGGCACTCGCTGTTCTTCATCATGACCTGGTGATCGGTGGCAATGCATGCATCCGACTCCGCCATTTCTTCGAGGTCGGGCTTCTCCATCACCCGCTCCCCGCCGTTGCAAATCAGGGGGTTGTCCTCTGCTTTGGGGCAGGTCATCTCTTTGCAGCCAGAAGCGCAGGGGGCGGTATCCATTTCTCGCGCCATTCTGGTAGTCTCCTCCCATAGCACGCCCTCCTTCTTCTCCGAAGTAGCAATGGCGGCAGCTTTTGGCGGGAACTTCTCTTGGTCAATGGTAGCACACAGTCTTTGCAATAAAGTACAGTTCAAGCACAACAAATCACAGTCTCCAGGCACACATGACCTGATTCTTCAGGCTTAAGTAGATCCTGTTCGTGACGCCAAGTTTTGTAGCGCCCCCACTGCCGCAGGGCCGAGGGGTACCCGGTACCGGGCCTCTGAGTCTCTGCTTCTGGGGTTGTCACGGCGGCTAGGCCCCGGTCCGTGACCCTGCCGTGGGGCGCACAGTGAATGATCGGTGTGGATGTCGGTGCAGTTGTGGGGTGCAGGTCGCGGTAAATAACGAGGACACCAGGTTGCAGTCTCTTTACCTCTTTACTGGAGATCTCTGAGTCCTCAGTCCAGAATACGGTTCACCAGGCTGCGCAAGTCCGGCCGGTCCAATGGCACTTCCAGAGTTCTCTTCACAGGTGGAAATCGGTGCCTTCCTTCTTAGCGCTATGTGTTGTAGTCCTCCCCTGCTGCGCTTACGGAAAGTACCCCACAACTGTTGTGTCTGTTTCTTAAGTTCCCTCACAACTCGATTAAATGATGTTCTTCTAATCGTCCGTCCCTCCCTGATGTTACGGTTAGAACGGCACCCGTTTGTCGGGTAGGCCTGGAGTTCTTCCGGGACCCTAGAGACGCCCCTCTCCCGCAATTGCCTCCCAAGACTTCATAGGTGATATGTGTTAGACAGCCCGCCTTAAACTGACTGTCCTGCCGCTGTTTGGAGTATTGCTTGAAGCTGAATGTTATTCTACTCCCTCGGCGTTCCGGCCACCGGTAGTGCGCCTCAGTAGGGTGTTGCTTCGGTCTTACAGCACGACCCCTACTGGAATTCTCCTATTGCTTGATCTCGTTTCTCACTCAGCACAATCTATCTCGCTTCTAGTCCTTTCTTAGGGCACCGCCGCTATTCTGAGCAGGCACGGTCCCGTTACGTTCTTTCCAATGCCAAGCCTCTGCCAGGATCCCACCCCTGGCAGAGACCCTACTGTCTCTTCCTCCACAACACCCTCTGCCACAAGGTGTTGCTTCGTTCAATCCAGTCAGCTTTCTGATCTAACTTCCTGCCTGACCCCCGGTTTACCCACTATGGTGGGGAGTGGCCTAATGAATAGCACCCTTAGCTCCCCCCGGAGGCCCTGCGGTGAAATGTATTGGTGTCTGTGATACCTGATCAGATGAACTCCTTCAGTGCCATCGAACGCACCATGGCTCCCCATAGTGGCGGAGCCACAGTACTGCAACGACCAGGACTCTGGGGCGCTGCACATACAGTACACACACCGCTCACATATCAGACACATGCAGTACACACAGCGCTCACATATCAGTACTATATGCATACAGTACACACAGCGCTCACATATCAGATACTGTATACATACAGTACACACAGCACTCACATATCAGATACTATATGCATACAGTACACACAGCGCTCACATATCAGACACTGTATGCACACAGTACACACACTGCTCACATATCAGATACTATATGCATACAGTACACACAGTGCTCACATATCAGATACTATATGCATACAGTACACACAGCGCTCACATATCAGACACTGTATGCACACAGTACACACACTGCTCACATATCAAATACTATATGCATACAGTACACACAGTGCTCACATATCAGATACTATATGCATACAGTACACACAGCGCTCACATATCAGATACTATATGCATACAGTACACACAGCGCTCACATATCAGATACTATATGCATACAGTACACACAGCGCTCACATATCAGATACTATATGCATACAGTACACACAGCGCTCACATATCAGATACTATATGCATACAGTACACACAGCGCTCACATATCAGATACTATATGCATACAGTACACACAGCGCTCACATATCAGATACTATATGCATACAGTACACACAGCGCTCACATATCAGACACTGTATGCACACAGTACACACACTGCTCACATATCAAATACTATATGCATACAGTACACACAGTGCTCACATATCAGATACTATATGCATACAGTACACACAGCGCTCACATATCAGATACTATATGCATACAGTACACACACCGCTCACATATCAGATACTATATGCATACAGTACACATAGTGCTCACATATCAGATACTATATGCATAAAGTACACACAGCGCTCACATATCAGATACTATATGCATACAGTACACACAGCGCTCACATATCAGATACTATATGCATACAGTACACACAGCGCCCACATATCAGATACTGTATACATACAGTACACACAGCGCTCACATATCAGATACTATATGCATACAGTACACACAGCGCTGACATATCAGATACTATATGCATACAGTACACACAGCGCTGACATATCAGATACTATATGCATACAGTACACACAGCACTCACATATCAGATACTATATGCGTACAGTACACACAGCGCTCACATATCAGATACTATATGCATAGAGTACACACAGCGCTCACATATCAGATACTATATGCGTACAGTACACACACTGCTCACATTTCAGATACTATATGCATACAGTACACACACTGCTCACATATCAGATACTGTATGCATACAGTACACATAGCGCTCACATATCAGATACTATATGCATACAGTACACACAGCGCTCACATTTCAGATACTATATGCATACAGTACACACACTGCTCACATATCAGATACTGTATGCATACAGTACACATAGCGCTCACATATCAGATACTATATGCATACAGTACACACAGTGCTCACATATCAGATACTGTATGCATACAGTACACACACTGCTCACATATCAGATACTGTATGCATACAGTACACAGTGCTCACATATCAGATACTATATGCATACAGTACACACACTGCTCACATATCAGATACTATATGCATACAGTACACACAGCGCTCACATATCAGATACTATATGCATACAGTACACACAGCGCTCACATATCAGATACTATATGCATACAGTACACACAGCGTTCACATATCAGATACTATATGCATACAGTACACACAGCACTCACATATCAGATACTATATGCATACAGTACACACAGCGCTCACATATCAGATACTATATGCATACAGTACACACAGTGCTCACATATCAGATACTATATGCATACAGTACACACAGCGCTCACATATCAGATACTATATGCATACAGTACACACAGCGCTCACATATCAGATACTATATGCGTACAGTACACACAGCGCTCACATATCAGATACTATATGCGTACAGTACACACAGTGCTCACATATCAGATACTATATGCGTACAGTACACACAGTGCTCACATATCAGATACTATATGCATACAGTACACAGCGCTCACATATCAGATACTATATGCATACAGTACACACAGCGCTCATATATCAGATACTATATGCATACAGTACACACACTGCTCACATTTCAGATACTATATGCATACAGTACACACACTGCTCACATATCAGATACTGTATGCATACAGTACACACAGTGCTCACATATCAGATACTATATGCATACAGTACACACAGTGCTCACATATCAGATACTATATGCATAAAGTACACACAGCGCTCACATATCAGATACTATATGCATACAGTACACACACTGCTCACATATCAGATACTGTATGCATACAGTACACACAGTGCTCACATATCAGATACTATATGCATACAGTACACACAGCGCTCACATATCAGATACTGTATGCATACAGTACACACAGTGCTCACATATCAGATACTATATGCATACAGTACACACAGCGCTCACATATCAGATACTGTATACATACAGTACACACAGCGCTCACATATCAGATACTATATGCATACAGTACACACACTGCTCACATTTCAGATACTATAAGCATACAGTACACACACTGCTCACATATCAGATACTGTATGCATACAGTACACACAGTGCTCACATATCAGATACTATATGCATACAGTACACACACTGCTCACATATCAGATACTATATGCATACAGTACACACAGCGCTCACATATCAGATACTATATGCATACAGTACACACAGTGCTCACATATCAGATACTATATGCATACAGTACACACAGCGCTCACATATCAGATACTATATGCATACAGTACACACACTGCTCACATATCAGATACTATATGCATACAGTACACACACTGCTCACATATCAGATACTATATGCATACAGTACACACAGCGCTCACATATCAGATACTATATGCATACAGTACACACAGCGCTCACATATCAGATACTATATGCATACAGTACACACAGCGCTCACATATCAGATACTATATGCATACAGTACACACACTGCTCACATATCAGATACTATATGCATACAGTACACACACTGCTCACATATCAGATACTATATGCATACAGTACACACAGCGCTCACATATCAGATACTATATGCATACAGTACACACAGCGCTCACATATTAGATACTGTATACATACAGTACACACAGCGCTCACATATCAGATACTATATGCATACAGTACACACAGCGCTGACATATCAGATACTATATGCATACAGTACACACAGCGCTCACATATCAGATACTATATGCATACAGTACACACAGCGTTCACATATCAGATACTATATGCATACAGTACACACAGCGCTCACATATCAGATACTATATGCATACAGTACACACAGCGCTCACATATCAGATACTATATGCATACAGTACACACAGTGCTCACATATCAGATACTATATGCATACAGTACACACAGCGCTCACATATCAGATACTATATGCGTACAGTACACACAGCGCTCACATATCAGATACTATATGCGTACAGTACACACAGCGCTCACATATCAGATACTATATGCGTACAGTACACACAGCGCTCAGATATCAGATACTATATGCATACAGTACACACAGCGCTCATATATCAGATACTATATGCATACAGTACACACACTGCTCACATTTCAGATACTATATGCATACAGTACACACTGCTCACATATCAGATACTGTATGCATACAGTACACACAGTGCTCACATATCAGATACTATATGCATACAGTACACACACTGCTCACATATCAGATACTATATGCATACAGTACACACAGCGCTCACATATCAGATACTATATGCATACAGTACACACAGCGCTCACATATCAGATACTATATGCATACAGTACACACAGCGTTCACATATCAGATACTATGTGCATACAGTACACACAGCGCTCACATATTAGATACTATATGCATACAGTACACATAGCGCTCACATATCAGATACCATATGCATACAGTACACACAGTGCTCACATATCAGATACTATATGCATACAGTACACACAGCGCTCACATATCAGATACTGTATGCATACAGTACACATAGCGCTCACATATCAGATACTATATGCATACAGTACACACAGTGCTCACATATCAGATACTGTATACATACAGTACACACAGTGCTCACATATCAGATACTATATGCATACAGTACACACAGCGCTCACATATCAGATACTATATGCATACAGTACACACAGCGCTCACATATCAGATACTGTATGCATACAGTACACATAGCGCTCACATATCAGATACTATATGCATACAGTACACACAGTGCTCACATATCAGATACTATATGCATACAGTACACACAGTGCTCACATATCAGATACTATATGCATACAGTACACATAGCGCTCACATATCAGATACTATATGCATACAGTACACAGCGCTCACATATCAGATACTATATGCATACAGTACACACAGCGCTCACATATCAGATACTATATGCGTACAGTACACACAGCGCTCACATATCAGATACTATATGCATAGAGTACACACAGCGCTCACATATCAGATACTATATGCATACAGTACACACAGCGCTCACATATCAGATACTATATGCATACAGTACACACAGTGCTCACATATCAGATACTATATGCATACAGTACACACAGTGCTCACATATCAGATACTATATGCATACAGTACACACATCGCTCACATATCAGATACTATATGCATACAGTACACACAGCGCTCACATATCAGATACTATATGCATACAGTACACACAGCGCTCACATATCAGATACTATATGCATACAGTACACTGCTCACATATCAGATACTGTATGCATACAGTACGCACAGCGCTCACATATCAGATAGTATATGCATGCAGTAGACACACTGCTCACATATCAGATACTATATGCATACAGTACACATAGCGCTCACATATCAGATACTATATGCATTCTGTACACACAGCGCTCACATATTATTATTATTATTATTATTTATTTATTTATATAGCACTATTAATTCCATGGTGCTGTACATGAGAAAGGGGTTACATACAGAGTTATAGATATCATTTACAGTAAACAGGTTTACAGTGACACACTGGTACAGAGGGGAGAAGACCCTGTCCTTGCGGACTTACATTCTATTGGATAGTGGGGAAGAGACAGAAGGTAGAGGTGAGGCGGCGGCGGCTCTGTCGGTGGTGAGGCGGTGCCGGTGGCTCGGTTATTGTAGGCTGTAGGCTTTCCTGAAGAGATGGGTTTTCAGGTTCTGTCTGAAGGATCCGAGGGTGGTGGATAATCGGACGTGTTGAGGCATGGAATTCCAGAGGATGGGGGATATTCGGGAGAAATCTTGGAGGCGATTGTGTGAGGAACGAATAAGTGTGGAGGAGAGTAGGAGGTCTTGGGAGGATCGAAGATTACGTGAGGGAAGATAGTGGGAGATTAGTTCAGAGATATAGGGAGGGGACAGGTTGTGGATGGCTTTGTAGATCAGTGTTATTAGTTTGAACTGGATTCGTTGGGGGATTGGGAGCCAGTGGAGGGATTTGCAGAGGGGAGAAGCAGGGGAGTAGCGAGGAGAGAGGTGGATTAGGCGGGCAGCAGAGTTGAGGACAGACTGGAGTGGTGCAAGAGAGTTAGCGGGGAGGCCACAGAGGAGGGTGTTGCAGTAATCGAGGCGGGAGATGATGAGAGCATGCACAAGAGTTTTGGTAGATTGTGGACTGAGGAAGGAACGGATTCTGGCAATATTTTTGAGTTGGAGGCGACAGGAGGTGGCAAGAGCTTGGACGTGAGGTTTGAAGGACAGGGCAGAGTCAAGAGTTACCCCGAGGCAGCGGATTTCAGGAGCGGGAGAGAGCGTGATGCCGTTCACCATAATAGATAGATTGGGTAGGGGGGATACGTGAGGTGGGGGAAAGATGATGAATTCGGTTTTGTCTACATTGAGTTTTAGGAAGCGAGAGGTGAAGAAGGAGGATATGGCTGACAGACACTTTGGGATTCTGGACAGCAGGGAGGTGACATCTGGGCCAGAGAGGTAGATCTGAGTGTCGTCTGCATACAGGTGGTACTGGAAGCCATGGGACTTTATGAATTGTCCTAGGCCAAGGGTATAGATGGAAAAAAGTAGGGGTCCTAGGACAGAGCCTTGAGGGACTCCGACAGAGAGAGGGCGGGATGAGGAGGTAGTGTGGGAGTGGGAAACGCTAAATGTGCGGTTGGATAGGTATGAGGCAATCCAGGACAGGGCGTGGTCTTTGATGCCAAGGGAAGAAAGAATCTGTAGCAGTAGGCAGTGATCGACTGTGTCGAAAGCAGAAGACAGGTCAAGAAGGAGGAGGATGGAGAACTGTCTGTTAGCTTTGGCTGTGACTAGGTCATTAGTAATTTTTGTCAGGGCAGTTTCAGTGGAGTGGTGGGGCGGAAGCCAGATTGGAGGTTGTCAAGGAGAGAGTTAGATGAGAGGTGGGAGGAAAGTTGACCATGGACATGCTGCTCAAGGAGTTTTGAAGCAAACGGGAGCAGTGATATGGGGCGATAGCTGGGCATAGCAGTTGGGTCAAGGTTAGTTTTTTTGAGGATGGGTGTGATGGTGGCATGTTTGAAGGCAGAGGGGAAGGTACCAGAAGAGAACGATAGGTTGAAGAGATGGGTTAGGGCTGGAATAAGTGTGTTAGTGAGGTTGGGGAGCAGGTGGGAAGGCATGGGGTCAAGTCCACAGGTGGTGAGGTGTGCTTTGGAAAAGAGGCGAGTAAGCTCTCCTTCAGTGATGTTGGAGAGGGAGGTTATTAGGGAAGGGCAGAGGTCTGGTATATGGAGTGGTTGGGGTGGTGGACAAGTAAAGGTTTGCCTTGTTTGGTCGATCTTGTTTTTGAAGTAGGTGGCAAAGTCCTCAGAAGAGATGAAGGAAGTTGGAGGTGGCAGTGGTGGGCGGAGGAGGGAGTTAAATGTGCTGAACAGTTGTTTTGGGTTGTAGGATAGTGAAGATACAAGGTTAGTGAAATAGGTCTGTTTAGCAGAGGTGAGGGCTGATTTGAAGTCAAATGTAGCTTGTTTGAAGGCAGTGAAGTCGTCTGGCAGGCGTGTTTTCTTCCAACGCCGCTCCGCAACCCTGGATGCTTGTCGAAGTTTTTTGTGACATTGTTATGCCAAGGTTGCCTATTGGTTTGTCGCACTGTGCCAGCGTGAGAGGGGCGACTGAGTCTATGGCTGATGTGAGGGTCGAGTTATAGAAAGCGGTGGCGCTGTCCGTGTCATGCAGTGAAGATATGGAGGACAGGGGTAGGAGAGAGTCTGAGAGTCTGTGAGTGTCTAGATGTGCGAGGTTTCTGCGAGGATGTGGTAATGGCTGGACACGGGGGCAGGTGAGGAGGACAAGGATGAGAAGGTGAGTAGATGGTGGTCAGATAGGGGGAAGGGAGAGTTTGTGAGATTAGATAAGGAACAAAGGCGGGTGAAGATGAGGTCTAGTGTATGTCCGTCTGTGTGGGTGGCTGTGGTGGACCAATGGGTGAGCCCAAAGGATGAAGTAAGGGCCAGTAGTTTGGAGGCTGCTGGCTGGTGGGTGTCAATAGGGATATTAAAGTCGCCCATGATGATGGTGGGGATGTCGGCAGAGAGAAAGTGAAAGAGCCAGGTGGAGAATTGGTCGATGAAGGCAGTGGCTGAGCCAGGTAGTCGGTATATGACAGCCATTTGGAGATTGGTGGGAGCGTAAATACGGACAGAGTGAACCTCGAAAGAAGGGAGGATAAGGGAGGGTGGGGGTTGGATAGGGTTGAAGGAGCAGTTTTTAGAAAGAAGGATACCCACTCCTCCACCATGTCTGTTGCCAGAGCGAGGAGTGTGGGTAAATTGGAGGCCACCGTAACTCAGTGCTGCAGGCGAGGCCGTGTCAGGGGGCGTCAGCCAGGTCTCGGTGAGGGCCAGGAAGAAAAGGTTGGGAGAAGTGAAGAGATCATGGACCATGTGGAGCTTGTTGCAGACAGAGCGGGCATTCCAAAGTGCCCCAGAGAGGGGAAGCAGTGTGGTGGGGGTCAGTTGCACATGTTTTAAGTGTGAGGGGTTGCGGTGGTTTCTCATAGTGTGAGAAGGATAGGGTAAGGGGTAGTAATGTATGAGGCGGGGGGCAAGATTGGGGGATGTGTCACCAGCAGTGAGAATAAGTGGAGAGAAGGGAAACAGGTGGGTGAAGGAAAATGAGGATTAGTGGAGCAAAAACGGTGGGGATAATGTGAGCATGGTTAAAGAGCAGGGGAGGAAAAGAAAGGCAAGTAAATTTAGAAGAAAGTGATTGGTCTTACCGTCTGGCCGATTTCTGCAATATTTCTGATGACACTTTAAAGATGTCTGATGGCACATCAGACCTAGGCCATATCTGACCAGTACCATGCAACTTATACCATTTGAAGAGTCCATGAAATGAAGCCAGGTAAGAGAGGAAGAGGGAGGAGAAAGGAGGTGGGGGAGAGTTCACAGCAGGGAGCAATTCACAGATTGCAGTTAATAGTACATTTGATTAGCATCAAGGTTGGTGAAGGATAGGATAAGATGGGTGGATAGAGCTAGGTGTGAGGAACGTGCATATCAATATGCATTCAGCAAGCTTGAAGTATGAAACATGGAATTAAAGTCAGGGAAAAAGCAGCAACATACCAGCAGTTAGAAGAGGGATAGATGCACAAGGGATTCAGAGGGTGCAGTGGCTACTTCAGATTAGGAGACAGTTCCCACATACCAGCAGTTAGAAGAGGGATAGAAGCACAAGGGATTCAGAGGGTGCAGTGGCTAGTTCAGATTAGGAGACCGTTCCCATACCAGATACTATATGCATACAGTACACACATCGCTCACATATCAGATACTATATGCATACAGTACACACAGCGCTCACATATCAGATACTATATGCATACAGTACACACACCGCTCACATATCAGATACTATATGCATACAGTACACACAGTGCTCACATATCAGATACTATATGCATACAGTACACACACTGCTCACATATCAGATACTATATGCATACAGTACACACACTGCTCACATATCAGATACTATATGCATACAGTACACACAGCGCTCACATATCAGATACTATATGCATACAGTACACACAGCGCTCACATATCAGATACTGTATGCATACAGTACACACAGCGCTCACATATCAGATACTATATGCATACAGTACACACAGCGCTCACATATCAGATACTATATGCATACCGTACACACACTGCTCACATATCAGATACTAAATGCATACAGTACACACACTGCTCACATATCAGATACTATATGCATACAGTACACACAGCGCTCACATATCAGATACTGTATGCATACAGTACACACAGCACTCACATATCAGATACTATATGCATACAGTACACACAGCGCTCACATATCAGATACTATATGCATACCGTACACACAGCGCTCACATATCAGATACTAAATGCATACAGTACACACACCGCTCACATATCAGATACTATATGCATACAGTTCACACAGCGCTCACATATCAGATACTGTATGCATACAGTACACACAGCGCTCACATATCAGATACTATATGCATACAGTACACACAGCGCTCACATATCAGATACTATATGCATACAGTACACACAGTGCTCACATATCAGTACTATATGCGTACAGTACACACAGCGCTCACATATCAGATACTATATGCATACAGTACACACAGCGCTCACATATCAGATACTATATGCATACAGTACACACAGCGCTCACATATCAGATACTATATGCATACAGTACACACAGCGCTCACATATCAGATACTATATGCATACAGTACACACACTGCTCACATATCAGATACTATATGAATAAAGTACACACAGTGCTCACATATCAGATACTATATGCATACAGTACACACAGCGCTCACATATCAGATACTATATGCATACAGTACACACAGTGCTCACATATCAGATACTATATGCATACAGTACACACAGCGGTCACATATCAGATACTATATGCATACAGTACACACAGTGCTCACATGTCAGATACTATATGCATACAGTACACACAGCGGTCACATATCAGATACTATATGCATACAGTACACATAGCGCTCACATATCAGATACTATATGCATACAGTACACACAGCGCTCACATATCAGATACTATATGCATACATTACACACAGCGCTCACATATCAGATACTATATGCATACAGTACACACAGCGCTCACATATCAGATACTATATGCATACAGTACACACAGCGCTCACATATCAGATACTATATGCATACAGTACACACAGCGCTCACATATCAGATACTATATGCATACAGTACACACAGCGCTCACATATCAGATACTATATGCATACAGTACACACAGCGCTCACATATCAGATACTATATGCATACAGTACACACAGCGCTCACATATCAGATACTATATGCATACAGTACACACAGCGCTCACATATCAGATACTATATGCATACAGTACACACAGCGCTCACATATCAGATACTATATGCAAATAGATCAACTGACCGAACAATATATATATGTATATAAATAATTTGTAGCCAAAAAAATTCAAATACAAAAATAGATCAATGGCTACATTAGTCTGTGCTAAAAACTAAGGAAAATGTGAAATATGTGAAATAGGAAATAGCATACTGGCTTATGAACTTTATGAACAAACACATGAGATTTTTAGCACAAGATTTGCAAACGTTGTGAGCCCATTCACCAAAACGTCAAGGTAATCTCAGATCGAATGGGTAACTACACTGACTGGTGTGAACACTTACTTGTGGTATCTGAGCTGACTGCCTAATGTGAACACTTACCTATGGCTAATAACAGGATAAAGCCTATTTATATAGGAGGCTCAGAACCACTGTGTTGAGATGTGATTAAAACCTGGAGAAGGGCGGGACGTTCAAGTCAGAAAATAGTATATAGTAAATAGATCAACTGACCGAACAATATATATATGTATATAAATAATTTGTAGCCAAAAAAATTCAAATACAAAAATAGATCAATGGCTACATTAGTCTGTGCTAAAAACTAGCTAGATACTATATGCATACAGTACACACAGCGCTCACATATCAGATACTATATGTATACAGTACCCACAGCGCTCACATATCAGATACTATATGTATACAGTACCCACAGCGCTCACATATCAGATACTATATGCATACAGTACACACAGTGCTCACATATCAGATACTATATGCATACAGTACACACAGCGCTCACATATCAGATACTATATGCATACAGTACACACAGCGCTCACATATCAGATACTATATGCGTACAGTACACACAGCGCTCACATATCAGATACTATATGCATACAGTACACACAGTGCTCACATATCAGATACTATATGCATACAGTACACACAGCGCTCACATATCAGATACTATATGCATACAGTACATACACTGCTCACATATCAGATACTATATGCATACAGTACACACAGCGCTCACATATCAGATACTATATGCATACAGTACACACACTGCTCACATATCAGATACTATATGCATACAGTACACACAGCGCTCACATTTCAGATACTATATGCATACAGTACACACACTGCTCACATATCAGATACTATATGCATACAGTACACACAGTGCTCACATATCAGATACTATATGCATACAGTACACACAGCGCTCACATATCAGATACTATATGCATACAGTACACACAGCGCTCACATATCAGATACTATATGCATACAGTACACACACTGCTCACATATCAGATACTGTATGCATACAGTACACACAGTGCTCACATATCAGATACTATATGCATACAGTACACACAGCGCTCACATATCAGATACTATATGCATACAGTACACACAGCGCTCACATGTCAGATACTATATGCATACAGTACACACAGCGCTCACATATCAGATACTATATGCATACAGTACACACACCGCTCACATATCAGATACTATATGCATACAGTACACACAGCGCTCACATGTCAGATACTATATACATACAGTACACACAGCGCTCACATATCAGATACTATATGCATACAGTACACACAGTGCTCACATATCAGATACTGTATACATACAGTACACACAGCGCTCACATATCAGATACTATATGCATACAGTACACACAGCGCTCACATATCAGATACTATATGCATACAGTACACACACTGCTCACATATCAGATACTATATGCATACAGTACACACACTGCTCACATATCAGATACTATATGCATACAGTACACACAGCGCTCACATATCAGATACTATATGCATACAGTACACACACCGCTCACATATCAGATACTATATGCATACAGTACACACAGCGCTCACATATCAGATACTATATGCATACAGTACACACAGTGCTCACATATCAGATACTATATGCATACAGTACACACAGCGCTCACATGTCAGATACTATATACATACAGTACACACAGCGCTCACATATCAGATACTATATGCATACAGTACACACACTGCTCACATATCAGATACTATATGCATACAGTACACACACTGCTCACATATCAGATACTATATGCATACAGTACACACACTGCTCACATATCAGATACTATATGCATACAGTACACACAGCGCTCACATATCAGATACTATATGCATACAGTACACATACTGCTCACATATCAGATACTATATGCATACAGTACACACACTGCTCACATATCAGATACTATATGCATACAGTACACACAGCGCTCACATATCAGATACTATATGCATTCAGTACATACACTGCTCACATATCAGATACTATATGCATACAGTACACACAGCGCTCACATATCAGATACTATATGCATACAGTACACACACTGCTCACATATCAGATACTATATGCATACAGTACACACACTGCTCACATATCAGATACTATATGCATACAGTACACACAGCGCTCACATATCAGATACTATATGCATACAGTACACACAGCGCTCACATATCAGATACTATATGCATTCAGTACATACACTGCTCACATATCAGATACTATATGCATACAGTACACACAGCGCTCAAATATCAGATACTATATGCATACAGTACACACAGTGCTCACATATCAGATACTATGTGCATACAGTACACACAGCGTTCACATGTCAGATACTATATACATACAGTACACACAGCGCTCACATATCAGATACTATATGCATACAGTACACACAGCGCTCACATATCAGATACTATATGCATACAGTACACACACTGCTCACATATCAGATACTATATGCATACAGTACACACACTGCTCACATATCAGATACTATATGCATACAGTACACACACTGCTCACATATCAGATACTATATGCATACAGTACACACAGTGCTCACATATCAGATACTATATGCATACAGTACACACACTGCTCACATATCAGATACTATATGCATACAGTACACACACTGCTCACATATCAGATACTATATGCATACAGTACACACAGCGCTCACATATCAGTACTATATGCATACAGTAAACACAGCGCTCACATATCAGATACTATATGCATACAGTACATACACTGCTCACATATCAGATACTATATGCATACAGTACACACAGCGCTCACATATCAGATACTATATGCATACAGTACACACAGCGCTCACATATCAGATACTATATGCATACAGTACACACACTGCTCACATATCAGATACTATATGCATACAGTACACACAGCGCTCACATATCAGATACTATATGCATACAGTACACACAGCGCTCACATATCAGATACTATATGCATACAGTACACACACTGCTCACATATCAGATACTATATGCATACAGTACACACAGCGCTCACATATCAGATACTATATGCATACAGTACACATAGTGCTCACATATCAGATACTATAAGCATACAGTACACACACTGCTCACATATCAGATACTATATGCATACAGTACACACAGCGCTCACATATCAGATACTATATGCATACAGTACACACAGCGCTCACATATCAGATACTATATGCATACAGTACACACACTGCTCACATATCAGATACTATATGCATACAGTACACACACTGCTCACATATCAGATACTATATGCATACAGTACACACACTGCTCACATATCAGATACTATATGCATACAGTACACACAGCGCTCACATATCAGATACTATATGCATACAGTACACACAGCGCTCACATATCAGATACTATATGCATTCAGTACATACACTGCTCACATATCAGATACTATATGCATACAGTACACACAGCGCTCACATATCAGATACTATATGCATACAGTACACACAGTGCTCACATATCAGATACTATGTGCATACAGTACACACAGCGCTCACATGTCAGATACTATATACATACAGTACACACAGCGCTCACATATCAGATACTATATGCATACAGTACACACAGCGCTCACATATCAGATACTATATGCATACAGTACACACACTGCTCACATATCAGATACTATATGCATACAGTACACACACTGCTCACATATCAGATACTATATGCATACAGTACACACACTGCTCACATATCAGATACTATATGCATACAGTACACACACTGCTCACATATCAGATACTATATGCATACAGTACACACAGCGCTCACATATCAGTACTATATGCATACAGTAAACACAGCGCTCACATATCAGATACTATATGCATACAGTACATACACTGCTCACATATCAGATACTATATGCATACAGTACACACAGCGCTCACATATCAGATACTATATGCATACAGTACACACACCGCTCACATATCAGATACTATATGCATACAGTACACACAGTGCTCACATATCAGATACTATATGCATACAGTACACACACCGCTCACATATCAGATACTATATGCATACAGTACACACACCGCTCACATATCAGATACTATATGCATACAGTACACACACTGCTCACATATCAGATACATGCAGTACACATAGCGCTCACATATCAGATACTGGGAAAATGTCCCCCCACTTTTTTTAGCGTAACTTTAGATGAAGCACTAAAGCAGCCAGAGCATGTCCTCTATATATTTAGACAAAACGTGAGCATCAAGGGCTCTTCCGAAATGATCACTGTGTGCTAGGTGAGATTTCTAAGTGATCAAGGCTCAGGGAGCATTATGCATGCTTTCTAGGATAGACAGGCCTTTTATGCCTACAAGAGAGAATTATTCAGTAGTAGGAAGACGTTTGACATCTGGTCATTCTTGCTTATGCAGAGAATGATACACTTTTTCAACCAATCAAATAGAAAGCTTCAATCATACATAGCGGATATAATGCAGACAGCCTGCAAGGAGTAACACATGAAACAACTGGCATTATAATATAAAAATGTGCTTTGAAAAACATTCCCACAACATAAGGCTGCCACCACCATGTTTTTACTGTGGGTATAGTGTTCTTGGGGTGATGAGCTGTGTTGGTTTGGCGCCAGACATAGCGTTTAACTTGGTGGCAAAAAAGTTCAATTTTGGTCTCATCTGACCATACTACCATCCTGCATACATTTGGGGAGTCTCCCACGTGTCTTTTGGCAAACTCAAGACAAGCCTTACAATTTTTTTGTGTGTAAGTAAAGGCTTTTTTCTTCCCATTCATCAATATAGCGTGTACGGCATATTGTTGTCAAATGGACAGAGACTCCAGTCTCTGTTTGTAAACGCTGCAGCTCCTTCAGGGTTACCTTTGGTTTCTGTGATTTTTGGTTTCCCGGATTGAGAGTTTTGGTGGGTGGTATTTTCTTGGCATGTTTTTGTTGTAGTGCCATATTCTCTCCATTTGATGATAATGATTTGATAGTGCTCTGGGGGTCATCAGAGATTGGGATTTTTTTTTATAACCCAACCGGGACTTGTATTTTTCAACAACTTTGTCCCTGACTTGTTTGGAGATCTCCTTGGTCCTCATAGTGTTTGGTTAGTGGTGCCCCCTCTGTGGCCTTTCAGAAAAGGGGTGTATACACTGATAGACTATGTGACACTATGATGGCACACAGGGGGACTTCCTGTCACTAAGCCTATGACTTATGAAGGTAATTGCTTGCACCAGAAATTTTAGGGGCTTCATAGCAAAAGGGTCGAATACATATGTACATGCCAATTTTTAGCTATTTGATGCCATAAATTTAATTTATGCCTATATTTTTCTCTCTTCACTTCGCCAACTTACACTATTTAGTGCTGATGCATCACACACAAATCAGATTACAAAAATATTTATATACCAATTGTAATGTAACAAGATAGATATAAAGCCAAGGGGGGTGAATACTTATGCAAGCCAATATAAGTATTAGGCTGGAGTCACATGAGCGTATAGCATCCGATACGAGAGTGTCAGATGTGATATGCTAATGATACTCCTGCTCTGCTGCAAGCGGGAGCCAAGTGTCAGTTCCCTGTGCTTCAATTGTCTCGCATGAGAGGATCGCAGCACAGCTGTGGAGAAGATGGAGATAGTAATTTCTCTTTCTCCTCCATTGCCTGTCTCGGCATATATCAAACTGTACTCAGATGACATCCGAGTGCAGTCTGATGTTTCATACGCACCCATAGACTTGTATGGGTACATGTGAGCCGAGCGGCAGTATGTGCTATTGTTTTCTTATGCCGATTTGGCTTGAGAAAACAATTGCTGATCTGCACTGCCCTATAGTATAAAATGTGGCTGAGTGCTATTCGATAAAACACTGGATAGCACTCGGCCACGTTATACACTCGTGGCGTGGCTAATAGTCATTCCCTCCTCCCCGTACACCAGCACTGCTTTACCTGAGAGCGTGGAGCAAAGATATGACTTTATTGTGATGTCTTGTTGTTTGGAAAATGTTTGCAGCCTATTTTTTTCTCATTATAATAAAAAAAAAGTATTTACATGTGAGTTAACATGGCACTGGCTGGGTGGTACCAGTCTATAAATATTGTGCGTTAGATATCAAGATAGTATTCTGCCAACATTATGTAAAATTGTACTGTAAATTATGCCTAATGCTTTTTAATTATCATTTGCATCCCTAATGTAAGTTTTTATTATTTTAGAAGTTGTGTTATATGTTGTCCAAATCCCAGGAAAACAAAATGTCATCATCATCATCTATCAATATCATCATCATCATCATCCATCAATATCATCATCATCATCATGAGATGCAACTTACATAAGAGGGTGATATATGCTTTTTACCACATAATCATCTTGTATAATATTATAATAAACTTTAGAAAACTTTTGAAAACAGGCAATAGCTATGCCAATGCTGATTCATCTTATAGGTATTGGGTCAACTACTTGTAATTTTGAAGAATTCATTTTCCCCCCATCTTTACTGGTTGGTATTATTTGATAATACTTGTACATCCAAGCATTTTTGTCATATACAACATATTAAAATTCCAGCATAAACCTAACTCCACCCTGCCCCTTCCGACCCTGTTCATGTAATACTGCTGTTATTTCTATAGGACCTTATCTGCAGTGTCTGTTTTGTACACCGTGTACTTAAGACTAAGCCACAAACACAGCCTTAGTAATGTCACAGTTACCTCATCATGGAAATGGATGGTCACCCAAGAGAAACCAACAGCCAAAGTAATAATCCAATGGTCTGTCATGTTTCATGCCTTTTTTTAATTTGAAAACAGTAAAAAAATTATCTATTTTAGTCGTTTTTGATCAGACAGACAGCTCTGTGCTATTCACTGGCTCAAACTGACAGTGTTGTTATCAGAGGTAAAATCATACTGCTGTGACAGAGACGAGTGATGTGCTATATATTACATATGAGGATGTAAAATTTGACTGGTGAAAGATGTGAAAAAAAAATTGCTTGCAACATGCACACTTTGTGAGGGAGACAGTAGCAAGTTAAATTTTGGAGAATTTTCTAGCGACTTTTTTCTTCCGTAAAAAATATTGTGCTGCCTTACTGCTGCTTTTTACTGCATTAAGAATGAAGAAAAAATGTAGTGTGCAACAGGACAGATGTCAACTACACCATATCACACTGCGTATGATACAGCTGCTGGCTCATATCTCTCTCCTGCTATGAAACAAATCTCTGTATTAATTGCAGAAAACTACACTTTTTCAGTGTTTAAGTTGTGCACCACAATACGCTTTGGATTTTTTCAATGTTTTAGGGTTTTCTTTTCTTATCTCTGTTCCTGAGCTCTGAAATCCTAAATCACCCTAAAATAGCTGCTGTATTCATTCCCTTAGCTCTTAAAGGAGTTATCCAGGACTTGTTATTTTTTTTTACTATGAGCCGAAGAACTATCCGGCAAGTAATTGATAACTACCAGCCTGCCATAGGCTGTCATCGACCGCTCCTGCTGGACATTTCTCCATTGACGTAATGTAGACATAGCAGTTGCTTCTCTTCCTCTCTGCCCTGTTGATGGGGCGTGACTGCCGATGTCATGCTGATTGAAGACAGCCGATTCCCCGATGCCTAACTGTAAGAATCTAACTGTCAATCAGCATGACTCCAGCAGTAACACTCCATTGACAGACCAGTCCGAAGGAAGAAGAGCTGCTCTTTTGAAGGAAAGTGGCAGAATCGCTGGCAGGAGTGGCACATGGTAGCTAGCCTTTACCTGCCTATTAGTTCTTAGGCCCATAGTAAAAGTAAAAAAAATATATAGTCTTGGAAATCCCCTTTAAACAGACTATGATAGTCCCTCCTAATTGGCAGTGCTTTACCAAATGATGTGATAACTGCAAAGCATAAATAAAGGAGAAGCTTGTGAGTTCATGATTGAGGTCAGGTAAGCTTTCTGTAGCTGATGCAAATTTTCTACAATGTTTAAATTAAAAGCAGGCTTTTTTTGGCAGTTCGTATCAATCAAATTGCAAATTGTTCTAATTCGATGGGTCATTTAAATTTCATAAAATTCAGCTCAAATTCGATTTGCATCAAATCGATTTGCTAATCCCCAGGATCAAATATAGATTTTTTTTTTAATTTTTAACCACTCTGAACTTTGAAAAGATTAATTGATGTCTGCTAACTCTACTAGATTTCACACGTTGCACTATTAAACATTTCATGCATATTGCATACTTCTACCATTTACCCTCTTAGACATTTATGTTTACAACCCAGATCAGTTTTTAAGCAAAGCAACAAATATGTATTGTTCATATAAATCCCCAAAAATATATAAACTATAATATATACTGTAGGAAAATGTATTTGATCAAGACAGTGGTCAATAAAAACATTTGTATTTTGATTATAGTCATCTTAAATTTTACAGTTTTAATTTGTCATAGTTACATAGTTATATAGGTTAAAAAAAGACAAAAGTCCATCAAGTTTATCCTTTCTTTAACATTTATACGTTTTCAGATTTATAACCCACAAGCCATTTATTGTCGGGAAAGCATCCAGCCCTTTTTATGACTCGCCTACATATTCCCCACCTTTGTCCTAAACTGTTCCCAAAATGTTAAATACATACGGTACATGATACGAGAAGCATAATCCCACTCTGGGTACCTGATATAGTAAATGTGTCCTGAGAAAGCCCTATTTGCGGGACAATAACTGATCTCCAGGTAAAAATACTGATGTATTCTGTTTGCCTTTAATTATTATAGTAATAACAATAATATTATTAATATAGTTTAGTAATGTATTATAAATCGTGCATCCTACACTGCGCTTAGGTTACCTTCTAATGGTTTATAGACACTTGTTGTGTAATTAGACATTATACATGGGTGACCAGAAAAGTGTCTAAAGCATAAACTTTATATTGTATAGTACATGGTGCAAGGTTTATTGAAAAAAAATCACACAAATTGTGGTCATTTTGGAATTTCGCCTTTTCCAAATTGCCTGTGTTTTATATGATACGAATCGATATACCGTCTGGACAAGAGGTGGACAAGAAGTGAGAGGCAGTGAAGAGCATGTGACTTTAGAAGCTTGGCGTGATTGATGGAAGTTGGAACTTGGAAGTTCGGCACTGTTTTCGTATAGATCAGGAGCAGACTAGGCCAGGAGAGTTAGTGGATTTCTCAAGGTTGGGATAACATCAATGCACAATGATATTTAGCTGCAATATAGCCCTAGATGTTCCAAAGTTACTTCACAGCCTCGGATCGCTCACAATCTTTCCACATCGCTGGACGTTGTTGTCTGAGAGATAGAAATTGAGTTCACAGGTGAAATAAATAGATATTAAAGTTGTTGTTTTGATCTGACACAAATACATTTAATGGGTCCCTCAAACCTGACCTTGCCGTCAACCTCGGCACAGCTCACCCATCCTATCAACAACATATATTCCTTTCCCAGGTGTGAAATATCTCATTTTAAGACGGGAGTCACTAATAGTAGCCTGAGTTTTTTTATTGCTTTATATATTTTTGTTTTGTTTCAGCGTGTTTTTTTCTAACACTAGAATTTTCTGGTTGTCTTCTTTTAAATCTCCCATTTTTTTTAATTAGCTGATTCACTAGCGCCGAGCTAAATTCAAATTCAGCACTCGGGGAACATCATTACCACAGATCAAAAGGAGGCATTAATGATGCAGAAAGGTGCAGCAGTTTGGCAAAATTAAATAATTTACATGGCTGTGTGTGGAGGGTCCCCAAAGGGGTTTACTCTAGGCTTTCTTTAGGATTTCTACCAACCCCCTCCCCCTTCCCGGTTACACATCTTCGTGTAAGCCCATTTCTCTCC
Organism: Ranitomeya variabilis; assembly: GCF_051348905.1. NCBI lineage: Eukaryota > Metazoa > Chordata > Amphibia > Anura > Dendrobatidae > Ranitomeya > Ranitomeya variabilis. Next base: position 754,537,429 of record NC_135232.1, read on the forward strand.
GAATATTTATCTGCTACTTATGAAACCCAGCACCCTGCTGCTTACACTCTGATTCCCGTTCCTCTGGGTAAGCGTCTCCCTGCAGTATTACTTCTCTGTGCTCGATAGTTTAGCATTTTCTGGGCTAGAATCTTCATTCAAAGGTTAATCATCTTAACTAAATATTCTGTACAGATTAATCCTTGGCCCAAGGTGGTCTCTAGACATTGGTTGCCATACATAGTACCCCGGTGTCTCCAGAGCTTTCACATAGTAGTTTAGACTTAAACAGATGATTCACGTACATAAAGTAGGAAGATCAGTATAGAAACACAGGCAAAATATTTAGTCAGAATTTGCAAAATTGAATTTCAGCTGAGGGATGGAGGGTTGTTTGCTTCCAAGAAAACAAAGCAGAATAAGAGGATAAGAAGAATGGAGGTTAGAAGATTAGTTTTCTTCCTTTGCAATTTCCCTACGATTGCAAATACAAAAACTGCAAAAGTAAGAAACAAAGGAAGGAGAAACCCCCTGATGGTTAAACGGCTTCATTCCTGGATCAAATCCAAAAACAAGTATACTCGCCAGGCAAAAGTGCCCTGTGGGAGGCTTTGCAGGACTTAGTCCAGCAGGTGACACAGTGTACAGTGGCAGATGACGGTATACGGTGGGGCGCACAGGAGGGGTTAATTTCTGGAAAATGAGTGATACCAGGAGCCTTCTCCTTACCCAACAGGGAATGTTCATTTGTCAGGCTCAAGTGTAGGAAACAGAATCAGCAGTTCTATGAGGAACTAGACTTGCAGGGGAGCATAGGGGAGAGGGTGAAGAAGAAATTGGAGGAATCAGGTGCTTCTCTGTGTCCTCTTTACATGAGAGCTGAGAAAGAGATGCTCAGGTTGTCAGATGGAGCTTGCAGTAACGAATGCCCCTAATGAAGCACCCAATTAACTAGGATCGGAGCCTTAATAGTAGCTGACGGAGCTGAAAGCTCTGAGTAGTCAATTGTCAAGTTCAACATCCCTTTGGAGTGAAATGTGGTGAAGCTCCATTCATCTCTGTCAAGAAAGTAAAGGCCAAAATATTAACCCTTACTGTGCCTTCATAGTGCTATATCTAATACTTTTATACAAGTGACACAATTTGGAATGAAAACAAATGCAATAACCATGGAACTATTGCACCAAAGAGATACAAATAGAAATGAGGATTTTGGGTAACACTCGTACCTGCAAAATACAGCACTGGTGCTTTAAAGACTACAATCAGCCAGTTATTTTTATGGCAGTACGTGTTACCTTTTTAGAAGTGCTATGAAAGATTATCGAACACTTTCTAGAAAAATATTTATCCCAATTATCCTGTCTGGGTGCATTGGTAGGGAAAGAAGGCTGGTGTGACATTAGCCATAGGTGTCCATGGTTCAAGTCATTTAGTCTTGGCGCATCCTAGCTATTACTCTACTGGGTGTACAGAACTGGCCAGCCTACATGGACTTATAAAAGTCCTTAAAGGTAAAATCTGAAGCTTACATATTACCTGAACTTCAAATGTCAACTTTGTTGATCTTAGACTAGTATAGTTCTATGCATTCAGTTATCATTAGATAGATAGATAGATAGATAGATAGATGGATGAGATAGATAGATAGATAGATAGATAGATAGATAGATAGATAGATAGATAGATAGATAGTAGAAAAAACGGAGGCAGAACCTCTCAAGCTTGAGAAAGAGAAAGATTCTCATTCAAAACCGAAACGTCACCATTATGGGCTATTAAATAGGACTCTTTTCACCTTCTACAAGCTGGTGTGCTGCCTCCAAATTTTACTATATTGAAGGTTTGGTATTTGCACCTGGATCCATTGCTGGTGCTGCTTTTATCTTTCTTTTTTTAGATAGATTGATTGACTTTTGGAAACACCATATATTCACAGTCAAGAGCTAGTAATTTTGCATTAATTTACAAGACTTCCATTATAGGAACTGTACTTGGAGAAAGAAAATGGCATCAGTCTTAATGGTTTAAAGAACCTTGTACTTCTTCCAAGAGCCACCATCAGCACAGAGAAATGTTATTCAAGTTGTTTAATTGCAATGTATGAGTACGGATAATTTGGCATTATAAAGTTGCAGAGAGAGGGCCCTTAGAGCAATATTGTTTGCTTTTACAAGTGTCCATTTCATGATTTTATTTGATACTCGAAAAATATATCTATACATGCCAACTTTGTAAATATTGTTTTGAACATATATATATATATATATATATATATATATATATATATATATATATATATTTTACTTCTAATTCTATATTTAATAACTTGTCTTTAAAAGTGACAGCCTTTATTAAATTGATCTCAATTTTTTTTTAAGTTTTTAGTCACATTTTACAGTACAGGTACAAATTGTACATACCTGGCTCCAAAAGCAATTAGCAAAAATTGAATGTAAATTTATCCGATAGTGCGACTTTATAAAACTACCCTAATATGCCTGATTATTGCCACTGTAGAGATTTTGGAATATTGTAAAGATGTCACTATTCCATTTTTCCTATAATATCTGGCTCATGAGTTCTGTGCAGTAATTATCTGCATTTCCAACATAGGAAGCAAAATGTAATTTTGCTATTGATGACAGTTTTTTGATGTGAGCCATTCTTTAGTAAAGACTAGCCTTTCTGTCGCCGCTGATAGTTCAGGTATTGTTTGCGAGTGGCAGTATTTTGGCACTCATACAAGTCGCCAATGCTCTGAGAAGTGTGAGAGCTGAATAGTTTTGGGTGCGTCCTGTCCATGGCCATTGTTCTGAACGTCCTTCTATCTCACAAAACAGTGACCAGTCCTTCCATGGCTGAGCACATTGTGGTTATAATCTTGCTTCCAGTTCCCGCTGTGTGCGCAGCTGCCAAACTGGGGTCTTTTCAAAATCCACCTGTTTAATCTGGTGCTGCAGAACATGCTGCTTTCTGTGCGCAGTATTTTATACATCGGACTAAAAGCAGCTATAAAGTCTGGCTGCCGTAATATGTTTAACATGTTTAAGGCCATCCGCACTGGAAACGAAGGACCAAACTTGATGCCACTGACCTGTATTGCTTGACATCTATTTAGCGATTTACAACTATATTTAATGCATACTTTTTTTTTAATTGCCCACCATACATCGATGTGTATGGTGACAAAATCTGTCATTTTTTATTACAAAGTAGTAAATACAGTTAATATTTTCAGCGAAGTAGCGCAAATCTGATATATCGCACGACTCTTTAGAGGGTAAGTTCACAAACGTCAGGCTGTCTTATGCTGTATACGTGCTTTCTAGGACAATTATGTTTTTTGCACTGTCACTGAAAAAATATATATTTATATCATTCTGGTAATTTCAATTTTATTGAATGTCAATATAAAATTATTTATTTCTGCTTCTTCATAGTTTTACACTTTATTTTGTTAAATCAGTTTTAGAAATATCAATTTGAATTTTAGTCGTTATAGATTAATGAAGAGTTTTGAAGATGCAGTGTATTGTAATTCAGACCCTCTTTTTATTGTATATAAGATTTTTTTTTTCAAAGATTTGAAAAAAATATTTGTCAAGTCTTGAGATTCAGCGCTAAAACAATGATTCAGCTATTCAACCCCCTGCTCAGTCATCTTTTCTCTCTGTTTCAGTTTGTTCATTATGCTTCCAAATCAAATGTGTTACTGTTACAAAAACTGTAGTGTAATGTGGAAAATGTTTTCTTTACCTCTATGGGACAGGAAGTTCATACTTGCGCCATGTCCTATCATGGCGAACGGGAGAAATGATCTCCAATGTGATACTACTATTTACATATATATATCTATATCTATATCTATATATATATATATATATCTATATATATATATATATATATATATATATATATATATATATATATACAGCTCTGGCAAAAATTAAGAGACCACTGCAAAATGTTCATTTTGTCTGGTTTTTATCTTTATAGGTCTATTTTTTAGTAAAATGTAAATTTATTCTATAAACTACTGACAACATGTCTCCGAATTTCCAAGCAATAAATTTTGTATTTTTTTTTTTCTGAAAAGGAGAAATAGTCAAAATTGCAAAAAAAAAAAACCCTCAGTGCTTTTAGACCACAAATAATGCAAAGAAAACAAGTTCATAATCATTTAGAAACAACAATACTAATGCTTTAATTCAGGAAGAGTTCAGAAATCAATATTTTGTGGAATAACCATGATGTTTAGTCACAGCTTTCATGCGTCTTGGCATGCTTTCCACCAGACTTTCACACTGCTTCTGGCGCAAAAATGTAAGCAGTTCTTCATTGTTTGATGGCTTGTGACTATCCATCATCCTCTTGATTACATTCCAGTGGTTTTCACTTGGGTCCAGGTCTGGAGATTGGGTTGCCCATGACAGGGTTTTGATGTGATGGTATCTTAATTTTTGCCAGAGCTGTATACACACAGACACACACATATACAGTATATGTGCATATATGTATCATTAGCTATGTCTTCCTACTTGCGCCATGTCCTATCATGGCAAATGGGAGTGATGATTTCCAATGTGATACTACTATTTACATGTATATATAGTATATGCTTGCACACACACTCATATATACGGTACATATATGTATCATTAGCTATGTCTTCCTGTGTTCTCAGCATGTGTTTAAACACTGTGTTTCAAAAATGTAAGTTTATGAATTTAAAAGGTGGTCAGCAAAGATTTAGTTCATGTTTGTCCTGACACAAATGAGTTTTTGTACTTCTTGAATCGATAAACAGTAAGTCGATTATAAAGTAAAACAATTTGTTAGAGCAGAAAAGAACTCAGTCATAAGTGGGCCGTAAATGGAATAAATTGAAGACAAAGAGGTGGAGAAAAAGCAAATAATATTTAAATTGCTACACAAGTGAAATTATGGCTATGTTGGTTTTGGAGGGGGCGGTGGGTGTAAAATTGCTAAATGGCGTGGTATTTCTGAACCTGTGACAGAGATGTTCTCCAAAGTGCTCTGTAATTACACCTTGTCTTGTGGACAATGGTACTGGCTGATTAGATCCAGCTCTGGGAGTGCTACCTTCAGCAGGGCCTCACTGAGATAAATAGTATGTTACCAAAAGCAACTAAGCATGTTCTTGATGAATATTTGTGTTTGAGTGTGAAGGACGCCACTTCGAGTCCTCAAAAATACAAACTAGAACCTTAAATGTACAATTATGCACATACTTTGTGAGAGAGGAAAGGAAATAAATAGGTTGTAGAACATGTGCAATGTGCGCTGCAGCTTGAAATGAAAATTGGGAGCAAAATAAGAGGTACAGCGAGTCTGTTCTCTAGGAGCATCAGAAATGAGTTCTTCTAGTCACCTCAGTAGCTAATTTGTCTCTGTTCACTCACCATTCCCAACTGATCACAAAACCTCTGACTGCAGTTTGGACTCAAGTCATAAAAAGATATTTTGCTTCGTGTAAGCTTAATCTGGGCACGGGGCCATATTCCTGTTTTAAGGTAGACTTGGCATCCACAATGTGCTCATGACTGCTCTATCTGCTCACTCATACTCTGCAAGCACCTGTAATCCTCTCTTTTGCAATGATCTAGGTCTTCGCAATTACAAATGGCCCTTTTCCCGCTTCACATTTGGAAAAGGTCTTATTAAGCAGACACTGCAGTCTAACAACGATGTCTCAGCATAAGAGAGCGGGCAGCAATGAAAGAATGACAACGTATCAATATTGTTAGAAGGGACTGTACAGAAAGGGGACTCATTTTTTAGGAAAATGTGCCCAATTTGTTCTGTTACACAGGCTGCTGTCATCCCAAATCCACCATTTCCTTGCAGTGTTTCAAGTGTAGGATCCCTAACGCAGCATATCTTGTACTAGTCACATTCCATTTCCCCTGGTCTCATGAGACCATTTACGATACTGATCATTTATTTCTAAGGGTAGATCCTGTGGGGTTAGAAAATACCCCTTGACGTGCTCCATCTTGTCATCCAGAGGCACAGTTTGTGTTGCACTTGGTCCTAAACAAATTACAAGGTGTCTGCTATCACAGTTATATATCTTCACACCAAGAGCTGACAGCTTTAATGAAGCGAGGGACACACATCAAATCCCACACAAAATATTTCTTTAGCATGTATAAAAGAGGCAGATGCTGGTTCTTTCAGTAAGGTCATGTGTGGAGGAGCTGAGGGGCTCCGGTGCTGTAATTTGTGATGACGTTTAATCAATAGTTCATACTGTACTTTATTGCACAGTCCTGGGGGCTCCATTTATTTTGTGAACCATCCAAAACCAATACTGCTCAATTAAACTTATGTAGTGCTGCTACCTCACACTCTGATTGTTTTTAGCTGAAGCTTTTCCTGTGCTGGGGTACAAGAAATGCACACAGCTTTGAAAACTACTCTGTTAACCCCTTTCATGCAGAAGAAGCATGCTGAGCTTTCCCGACAAGAAAAGAGCCCAAAGTAGACGGGTATCGGTTAAAAGAAAGAATAGAGAATCCTCCTATTCTGTAGCATTATGTGAAGCTTAAGATTTCTTGGGTGATATCATGCTGATGTACACCACCTTCTGTTTTTGCAAAGGAAACATTCTTTGTTGGTTTGCCCTAGTCCTCCTGTTTAACAAGAGCTTGCCTGTGCATTGCATCTGTGTGATGAAAACAATACACGCACAAGGAGAATCGTATCAGTAAATCCATCCAAGGGACATCCGTATCACATTCCTCTGGAGATGAATGGACAAGCAGAAAGAACAAGAGATCTCACAGATAGAGCCCTATCTGAGCTGAAAGCACTCTACATGTGCATTAGCCATTTACCGGTTAAAAAAAAAAACTTAGGCAGGCAGCTAAATGGTCCTCAACAAAAGACCATGGAAATGTCAGCTCTGCTCTTTCTTCTGTTCATCTCCTGATTTATTTGAAGGCAAACTAAAAGGCTTGGGGGCAAAAGGAAAATACTCTGGATGCACATTATTAAAAATAACCCTTGTGTCCAGATGAACCGAAATTTGTGATCACCAGGAAACAGTAATGGGCCTGCCTGGTTTGTGCACCTCCGCGCCTACTGTGAGGGAACAGCGCAGCGTGACTGTGGCTTTATTACGGTCATCAGTGTGATTTGTCTTTGAGCAGGAACACGCACTTGTACAAAATCTCTGTCAGGAGACCACGTTTTTCCAACCACCACCCTGTCTCAGATTGTGGAGACTCACATTATCAATATATTTGTTAGATTTTCATGCTTTAGCAGTAAAGTGTCAGCTTATGTTTTCCAATATTTGATATACCAACCCGAGACAAAATAAGGCAATTGCGGCATAAATATGTCCGGGCAAATATACTGCTCAACCACCCGTTTTATCTGCTTTCATCTGTTTTCCAATGTGTACAATTTATAATATCTAATAAAGGGTAATTTAACAAATTTGTCAGTCTGCAAGGAGCTCTGAGTTTTTGATTTAAATGCAAATTATTTCTAATCCTTGCTCCTTGCAAATTGTTCTCTTGTATTAATTTTACATTTTAAAAGTTACCTTGCCAGGGGCAGGGTTGGCACTACTGGATTGTGAGGATAAAAAAGAACTGCCCTTAATTAGTGTTTTTCCCCATGTGATCAGAGAGCTGATGAGGGTAATAATGAGATGGGAGGTTCATTTTAGATTTTGCCAGACTGTTTCCAACTCCCTTACTGCAAGTGAACTGGTCTAAGTAGCTTTGCCCCTGCGACCGAGCACTCTTTCCTTGCCATGCCCCAGATGGCCAGCAATGACTACCGACATGGAAGGCAGGCACTGATTGCTGAGAGCACGCTGGTGCCAACGTATTGCTGATGCCGGCAGCACGAGGACTGGAGAGCTACGAGAGCTTGCTGAGAGAATTTGCTGAACTGTTACATAGGCATACTGTGATTGCTGTGTCATAACTTACAGTCCATGGCATGAGTATTCGAAGACATGTGGATCATAGTAGCAATTTAATTATTGTTTTCCATTTAGTAGACATCACAAAAGTCAAGCAACAATCTGTGCGACATTCTTTACTGTATCCACAACAAGTGAATTTTTTTTTTCATTTTGTCAATCATTATTTTTGTCATTGAATAAAGATTATCACTACGGTAATTAAAAATCACTTGAAATATCAAAGCATACTATTCAGAACTGGCAGTATAGTGTCTATGCAAAGTCATAGGCATTAATAGAAAGGGATCATGCCAAAAAATATGATCAAATATGATTTACCGTGAATTTCTTACTTTGAAACTCCTATGAAAGACTCCTAAGGGAACAGAAATTTTGCAGTAAACGGACACTTCATTGAAATGCATTTATTCCAGCTCAGAGGCAGGTTAGCATTTTGCATTTTCTTCTTACAGTCATATGTCTGGAACATTGTGCCTTTAAATGTTGCATCTGCTTTCATTCACCCTGTGTCTCCCCATCTCTATTAAATGCTGCAGTATCTGCTCACACTATCAGGCTGCATTTCCAGGGGCCATCAATATGATCCTACCCATCGTGCAGAATTGCCACTTACAGGCCCAGTGGGACTCTCTTTGTTAGCTGGAGCAATCTCCATTTAAATAGAGATCAGACGGATGAATTCTTCACACAGAAGAGAGAAACAAGTAACTTTTTGGCATAAATGTTTCTTTAGAGAGGTGATAATCTGCAGCTTCATACTGTCCTTAGGTACAAGCCTCACCAAAATACAGAAGGATGTCTGCACACAGTGAAGGTATACATGAAGGCCTTCCTTGGCCCTTTCATCAAATAAGAGTCAAGTATACCTCTTTGGCAAAAATGACCACTGCAAAATGTTCAGTTTGTCTGATTTTTCTCTTTATAGGTATATTTTTGAGTAAAATATAAATTGTTCTTTTACTCTATAAACTTCTGACATGTCTCCGAATTTCCAAGCAATACATTTTGTATTTTTTTTCTGAAAATGAGAAATGGTCAAAATTTAAAACAGTGCTTTCAGACCTCAAATAATGCAAAGAAAGCAAGTTCATAATCATTTAGAAACAACAATACTAATGTTTTAACTCAGGAAGAGTTCAGAAATCAATATTTTTGTGGAATAACCATGATTTTTAATCACAGCTTTCATGCGTCTTGGCATGCTTTCCACCAGTTTTTCACACTGCTTCTGGCACAAAAATGTAAACAGTTCTTCTTTGTTTGATGGCTTGTGACTATCCATCATCCTCTTTATTACATTCCAGAGGTTTTCAATGGGGTTCAGGTCTGGAGATTGGGCTGCCCATGACAGGGTTTTGCTGTGGTGGTCTCTTAATTTTTGCCAGAGCTGTATATGTAGAGGTTACTTTAAGAAGCTCATATAACTGGAATTAATATCATATTTTCGGTTTGAAAAGTGGTCAATGGCATTAGACTGTTCAGCTCTTTGTGGTCCCTCAGTGTGAACTCTTGTGTCATAGGGTGGTGAAACCTGGAGATTGTGTGATGCAGTATGGTGAGAATCCGACTACCCCACTAGGGTTGGTGCTATGAAGTTCCCCATGAAGATCTAGCCTTTGTGAAGGACTTTCTAGTGTTCTACAGGTTCATGAATTATTCCCCAGCTTCACAGCTGAAGTGTCAGTGACCCGGCCACTGACTTCACAGAGGGGGTTCTGTCAGGGTTTTGTCTTGAGTTGTTTAAAAGGAGACTGACAGCTGACAAGCATTCCTGTAGCGCTTCCCGCTCTTGTCTCCTCTTGCAAACATATTACAACAGGCGTACCATTTACGCCTGTCAATCTAGTCAGAATATATGAGGGGGACGAAGCGCACAGATTTGGAAGACTGAATGCAGTTAATTCCTTTCCTGTTTATATTTGCGTATCAATTAGACCAGCCCAGCAGTCAGGGAGATATTACCCACTGATTTTAGTATGAGAAATCCTGCTTATCCCAATCCGTAGGTTCAGTAATCCGTGACTACCCAGCAGAGGGGCATTTATGACAGCGGGAATGTGAGAAATCTGCGCCGCACAGCTTGCACTTCGGTAACAATGCTTTGCGAGTATTGTTGCCCAAATGGTCTTGCTTCATTGCAAAATATTGTTGCTTGAGAATGAAGATAGATATTTCCCATTAGTCATAGTTCCCTGGCATGTTGCCTTATAGTTTCTCTCTGAACACTAACATAAAATTCACAGACCAAAAATAGGGTTGACTGCATATAAAGAAAAAATAGGATATTGATTGCAAAAATGACAGTGTAGCTGATCAAATCAGCAGGATTCATTCCTTTTTTGATATTTATCTTAGGATTGATATATGTTTATCACAAACATGTTTGAATTCCCTTTTCAAACCACATTTGTAGGACGTTTGTTCCAAAAATCTGTTACTCATTGAGCAAAATAATATTTTTTGGCATTTTTTTTATTTAATCCTCAATACTAAATTCAGATTATGCTTCCTTGACATAGAAACATAACAAAATTAGACTACAGCTCTCAAAAACTTTCAATAGGAGGGTTTTGACTGCTCTTTTTAAGCTTCTGATACTTAGCCAATGTTTTATATCACCGTAGTCAAATCTTTAAAAGTCTATTATTAAAGGGATTTTCCCACAATTAAAGTTCATTATAATCAATAGATCTTGGAATAATAACTTCCACAATTGGATGTGTTTAAAAAAAATGTTCCTGTGCTGAGATAATCTTATAAATGTACCTTTGCTGTGTACTGTGTAATGGCCATGTCTGATCGTACAGGAACATGGTCTGATCATACCACAGCTCCTGGGCAGGTAAGGGGGAGGAAGAAAAAAAGAGTACACAGACTGCTTAAAAACAAGCAGTATAAGCTTTACCTTACAGAAAGCATCAGCTGCAATCCTGTGTGTAATGTCTGTATACGCTCTTTTGCTTCCTCATCTGCCCAGGAGCTGTGGTGTGATCAGACCATGTTCCTGTACGGTCAGACACAGCCATGACACAGTACGTATCAGGGGCACATTTATAACATTATATCAGCACAGGAACATTGAGCATGTGACTAGAACTGTCCATCAGCCTCCTCCAATTGAAAAACAGTTTACTAGTGATGAGCGAAAGTGTTTGGATAAGGTGTTGTAACTTGGGTATTGGCAAAATCTTGCCTTATGACTGAATTGAGAATTGAATATGGTGTATTAGAAGGTTTTAGCAATTCACATGTTGAAAAGAAGGGAATTTTTGTTTGATGGCTCTCTGTTTTCCCTCTTATGATGAAACAAGAGTTTTAGATGTACCTTTGTTACGTTGAAATAACATTTCTGCCTTTTGGGGTTTAAGGAACCCCAGGTAATTTTATGTATTTCTTATTTTCAGTCTTTCCTCTTATTACAGTACTGATCATCCTAGATACAGTGCACTGAAGGCCCTGAAAAAACACCTCTGAGAAGACCTAGATCGAGGTATTTTTTCAAAAGGCCAGTTTTTCTTAAATGCCTCACTTATCAGATTGTCTGTTAAGGCTTTTTGATTATCTAAAATTGTCCTTTCTTGAACGAACCAATCCCACAGATGACCACTGCTCACAAAAAATCGTATGTCCTGGTCTCAAGAAGGTTCCCATGAATTTGGAGTATACTTTATAGCATGGGGCCAGATTGAGTCATGAAGGTATTTTTTTAACGGAAATTGAAGCGATATATCCTTACACAGTTACTGAATGTGAGAAGCAAAATCCCTCAAGGGCTCCTCTGGGGTTTGACAAGTTAATTTAAGCAGTTTCTTCCAATAACATGCAAACACACCCACACTACCTGTCCCAAAGGCAGCACACATGTCCAGAACTCTAAGCAATATATATATATACTTCCGTCTCCCACCAGGGACATCTGTATTAACTTCTCTATTCTTTCATTGTCTCAAGCTGGCATCCATTCAGAAGAGCCCTGAGCAAAACATTTTATCCTAAGAGTACCAGCCGCTGCAATGTGTAGTCAACAATTGTTTTTGCAGGTAATTAGGGCGGATTTCTTTTCTACCTGTCAGAGACTCAAAACAGAATTGTAGCGACAGGCCTGACACATCTCTGCTAGCGAGGCAGATTTATCCAACTGGAAGTGCAATGGGTAGGAGCCTCAAATTAATTGGTGAGGAAGCCCTGCTGTGAAAAAAACGTCAACATCCCGCTCTGGGATTTAACAGGGGGGACACAGAAATTTTTGTCAAATTCATGCATGGAAAATCTTACAAGATATTTCAATTAATTTCTGTAAGAATAGATAGGTGTTCACATGGGAGACAGATGTACTTGTGAAGAGATTGAGATTGTTCTCTTCTCACGTTCATTGGGCAGTGAGAAAAACCAAACAATTAACCCCTCTGTTTGTAAGGGTAAAATATATGAAATATTCATAGACAGGCATGAGTGCTTCTAATATTCATGTGAAATTAATTCCTGAGGGCCGCCTGTATGCCGAAATGAGCATTTTTAGGAACGCTGCTTTATGGCAGTACACTGCTGAGTTCGCACTCGAGCCCATGAGTACTAGTGAGCCAAATCATCTGCTATTGTTTTCTTTGTCTTGTGTGGTTTGCATTTATTATATGATGGAAATATTATACCTGACTATAGAACAAAAGCTGCTTTGTTATTCACTGAAATAAAGAAGGCCAGATGAGAAAAAGAAGACAATATCTCTTATGCCTTTCTTAGGCAATGTGTATATGTGAAACCAAAGAGGCGGCACATAGGCTAGTATACGTGCAATCTGTATATGTGGTAGATTTATTGTGGATTCTGTAATGAAAACTGCAATAAAATTAAACACTACACAAAAACACCTAATAAAAAAGGTTTATTTGTATTGTTTAAATGTGTGATTGAAATTTAAGTATTGGCAAAAACATTAAGGTTTTGGTCACACCACAACCGAGGCTTCTGTGCAGGGTATACATTCATCAGAACACTCTGATGAAAAGACACACAGGGGCATAAGTCACCTATAGACATCCATGATAAAATACATCAGATATTGTGTGATATACAATTTTTGTGGGATGCCTCTGTATAGAGAAACAAAATGGACTACACTTTACCATACCTGTTAAAGAAAGAAATATCTAGGCGTAGCTGTTGGCTAAATCGGGCCCTATGGTATGTGAACAAAAATGGGGAAAGTTCAGCCAGCATCTCTTTGGTCATGTGAAATATTGCATGGTATTTGACAACAGTTCGGTAACAAGGCTGTTATGGCAAAAACGGTCAGATAAGTGACAAGTTGCCGTAATGTATTGTGTTCCATAGATATTCATACTTTAAATTCATTTTCAGTTCCAGCTCTGAAGGCTTTATCTACGAGGTTAGGCTCATAAAAGTACAGTATATATCATGAATTCTTTTTGGCATGTGTAATGACAGGTTTGTGAGTATCTTTTTTTGTACTGTATGCTAAAGTATAGTGAGATGAGTGTTTCAATACAGCGGAATTCTACAAAAGCTATACTTCACGACAACTATGTAACTATACTTGCCGTATCCTCTTTTGCTGCAAGTCATCTAATAGTTTTCACCAGAATTGTGGCATAAAACTGTTTTAAATGATATCAAAATTGATAAAAAATGTAGTAATTTGGGGCAATATTACACCAGTCTCGGAATCAGAGATTGCAGCTACAAGAAAAAGGAGCGTTTTGTAGAGAAAGCAACAGATGACCACTCGTAGCGTAAGCTGATAGTGGATGCAGAGATCAGCTGTTGGTAGCTATAATATGTATGGCGTACGTTTCACGCACTCTCCGATTTTCCGTTACTATTGATTTGTGACTGCAGTCGGTGTAATGTGTTTAATGGATGGAATCATTTTTCTTAATCTATCATCTCAGACTAAAGATGAAAATCAGTTGAAGCTGTACTAATATTTTGTTTTGTTTTGAAAATCAAATATTGCATGGTATTTCGCATTGCTTTGATTAATCTGGTGCTATACGTACCCAGTGGTTTTACACCTGTTTTGCACCTGACTGTAAATGTACAGACACAGCAGTGAGTGACATAATATAGTCACACATGGCAAATCTACCCAAAGGGCGCTTGTGAAAACCAACTTGGAAACAGTGAAGACAAACTGTCGTATTACATGGAGTAATTATTTATTGACATTTCCCTCCGTGAGCGAAGAAATGAACAATGGCTGCTTATACTTGTAGCTATGTGCTATAGCATTGAAGAACATCTTAGAAGATGAGGGTTAAAGGAACACTCCATCAAATATTTTTAGAAGTCAGTCTCTTTATGCATTCCCATAAGAGTCCCACTAAGTCTCAAGGCGCTATAGGATACATGTAGTCAAAGTCTGGGTCACAGAAAGAGAGCTGATAATTCAGCAATAATACAAGAAAATGACATACCCTACTATTTAGCTGAGACAAAGATAAAACAAAAAATGGAATTCTTTTTAAATACAGTGCCATGCTAGCCTAGATGCTAAAGGTGGCTACAATCATGAGATTTTTTTAGTCATTGTTCAAACATCACAGCTATGTCCCAAAGAGGGGAGTTGTAGCCATCACAACACGACTATGGGCCTATACTCTTGGTCTCGAACAGAATTTAGGGATTTCAATGTTTCTAACTTTATACATATACACATACATACATACGTACATATACTGCACATTATAATCATAAGATATAATCATATATCAAATGGCAATTTTATGGGCACAGAGAGAGGTGAGGCATATGCCCCATGGTCTGGGTACATTTGGGAAACCCAGAAGCCACTCTGTGTTTGACAGGATATTTTGATACAGGGCTAGAGCAATACACTGATTTTTTCACCCATTTGAAGAGAACCCTAGCTAGGACTTAGAAAACCTAAAAAAATCTAATATAAAGCAATTCTATTTTTCTAGATTTATTCTCATGTTTTTTGTTTTGCTGTATTTGGTTGCTTCTGAAAATCTTTGAATTCGCTTTATCTGAATGAATTAGCCTGATGCTATTACATAGTATCTAATATTGCTGTTATGTCCCATAGGTTTCATCATGGTGACTACACGGTGGATGTGAGTATCAATGACTACTTGGATATTTACTGCCCCCATTACGAGATTCCACTCCCAGCAGATAGAATGGAGCGCTATATACTCTATATGGTCAATTATGATGGCCATGCCTCCTGTGACCATCGTCAGAAGGGGTTCAAAAGATGGGAATGCAACCGACCAGATTCTCCTAATGGACCATTGAAGTTTTCAGAGAAATTCCAGCTGTTTACGCCTTTTTCTCTGGGGTTCGAGTTTCGTCCTGGACATGAGTATTATTATATTTGTAAGTATCAGAGGGGCATGGGGACATAAAAAAGGCCTTACATGTTGAACTATTTTATTTATAGATGGACCAAAAGTAAGCACAAAATGATATATTCTTTAAGTGTTAACCATCATATCATACATCATACACATTGCCAATAAAGCAATATAAAATAGTAATGTAAAACAGGAAATGTCAAATCTACGAGACTACACAAGGGCTTCCTGCCATATGGATTATAGAATTATTTTAATTTACTTTAAAGTGTATTACAATATGTCCAATAAAGGTAATGCTTAGGAAAAATAGAATTTCACTTATTTTATAATACATAAAAATGTAGCACATGTTCAGTCTTACAACTTGTGATGTCAGAGAGAGTAATGTAACCTCTTCATATGGATTTATAAAGCTGATCTAAAATTCCTTCAGGTTAATAATATTCCTGTCAATCAGGCAACCCAAGGGAATCTTTACCAGATATACTACAGATGACTAGAGATGGGCGAACCTGAACAGTAAAGTTTGGCGTCTGCACCAAACACCTACTGTTCGGGCACTTCATCAGGAAGTCCATGTTACTGTTCGGGTTCAGCTGCCTGAACACCGGGTGTTTGTCACACTGTCATGTTCATGACAGCACGGCAAACACCGCTTCGGATCAGCTGTGAAATCATCCCCACTGGTCAGAAAGCCACCATTCCCACTCTGACAGCGTGAGCTCTCAGCTGTGATCAGAGGTATGAAGTTTACCTCCGGTCACTGGTATCAGCTGTTGGGACTACTGCTCCCATCATCTGACACTTGCTCCTGCTAATAACAGCGAGAGTAGGTGTGGCTGATGGGAGTATTCATCAGCCATTCCTGTGCTGTAAATAAATAATGAAAAAAAAACATTGTGGGTTCCCCTGTATTTCTGATAACCAGCCAGACAAAACTCACAGCTGGGGGCTGCAAACCTCAGCTGTCAGCTTCAACAAGGCTGGATATCAAGAATAGAGGAGTCCCCACACCATGTGTTTTAATTATTTAAATAAATAATTTAAAAAACTGCGTAGGATCCCCCCATTTTTGACAACCAGCCTTGCTAAAGCAGACAGCTGGGGGCTGGTATTCTCAGGCTGGTAAGGGGCTATGGATTTTGCCCCCCCACCTAAAAATAGCAGCCCGAAGCTGCCCATTTATTAGATGCGCCAATTCTGGCACTTTGCCCGGCTCTTCCACTTGCCCTGTAGCGGTGGCAAGTGGGGTTAATATTTGTGGGGTTGATGTCACCTTTGTATTGTCAGGTGACATCAAGCCCTAAGGTTAGTAATAGAGAGGCGCCTATAGGGCACCTATCCATTACTAATCCTATAGTTATATAGTAAATAAAGACACAGCCAGAATAAAGTCATTTATTAGAAATAAAAAAAACACAGTTTTACTTTTATTTAAAAATACCAAACACAGTTATACTTACCAAACGCCTAATTCCACCGAAGCCCTCATCTTCTGTAAGAAAACTAAACTAAAAAAACAACAATATCCCTCACCTCTCCGTCATTCTGTCCCACGCTGTAATCCATATCTGGGGGGAAATCAGTTTTCAACCTCTCCGGTACCAAAATGCGACCATCCAGGCTGAGAACACTGGTGACTGAACTGCTGCGAGCGCAGCCTCAGTGACGTTATCAAGGTTACCTCCTGTCACTGAGGTTGCATTCCCAGCCAGACTGAACTGCCTGACCTCGGTGAGATCCCCATTAGCACCGCTGAGTTCTCATGGTGACCCGTGACATGACATGGTTCCTCATGGAAGGACTTACATGACACTTAACATGGTACTTCATGGGAGGACTTACATAGCCTAAACATGGTTTAAACATGGGTCCAGCTCACCGTTATAGACATCCTTAGGTGTTCAGAGCAAAGGAAACACTGTGTCAAGGCATAGAGCAGTCACAAAACAGGAGAAAATCCAGCTTAACGAACTTGTGAACATTTGATGTTGCATACCATGTAACTTATATCGCTGATTATGTTTTATCCTCCACTGAGCACTTAGAGTGAATAAAGAAAGCAATTTGTTCACAAGTTTGTTGAGCTCGGTTTCTCCTGTTTTGTGCTAAATATGGTTAGAATGGATGTTTACTTGCACTATACAATTAGTACTGTATAGCACTTTCAGTTTATTAATGAGAGCACAATCATAATAGTTACACCGTAACTGAGCAACTGGAACAGTTTATTGGCACAACTCACAAGGTAAATCAAAAGAGGTTGCAGGGTATTGCACGCTGTAAGTCACACAGGTGCTGCATGACTTGGCTTGCTGTAACTTCCACAGTGGGTTGCAGAACTCACCCGGCAGTAATTTACATAGGTGGTGGCAAGGTTTATCAGGCTGTAAGACACACAGGTGATTACAAGGCTTGTGAGGCTGCAAGACACACAGGTGATAGCAAGGCTTGTCGAGCTGCCAGACACACAGTTGGTTGCAAGGCTTGTCAGACTGTAAGACACACAGGTGGATGAAAGGCTTGTCAGACTGTAAGACGCCCAGGTGGTTGCAATGCTTTGCAGGCTGTAAGACACATAGGTGATTGCAAGAGTTCACAGTGTAACTCATTTGAACAAGAGTATTTCCAGTTGTGCTCCCTCCCAAACAGATTGTAGGCTTTATGTGGTCCACAACAACTGGCAACATCCAATGCCACATCAATTCCCATGGCACTCACTCCAGCACAGCCAATTGCAACCATCACTAATGTCATAGGTGGTCCTACACCGACTAGTAGAATTTTAGGGCTGATATTTTTCTCACATGCCGTCTATTGCTCTGTGCAGCCAGTTTGACAACACCACTGTATTACCTCACTGTTGGGATTCTCCGGCTTCGGGAAGGGGGGTAATGTGACCACAAGTAGGCGACTTGCATATTTCTGGCCACATCCCAACTAGACATGTCTAGTTTTGCTCAATTCACTTGTATAGAGCGAGACCGCACACTTCTCTTCAGCATTTGACTGTATGTATGCAAATCGCCTACTTGTGGTCACACAACTGCCCGTTTCCAGGGAGCCGGCACTGGAGAATCCTGACAGCACACAGTGAGGATTCACAAGGCTGTGGTTACAAAGAGTGACTGCAAACTTTAACCCCAAGCTTGGACAACCCCTTAAAACAAAGTATGCCATTTAAAATCCATTTATATTGATGCTTCATGAAAGAGGTCATGATTTTTAGCAAGAACTTTTCATAAATATGAATATTAAATGAATAACCTATTTTAATGCTAAAATGTTCGTCCATTACTTCTTCTATAACATAACGTGGCATTATATGGCCACCAATGACTTCGCAGACATTGCAGACTACATATCCTATAAACAGTTCAAAGAATTAGAATGAGAAACCTGCTTACAGGATACTACAAATTTGAAGGAAATAAAAGTGTGCTACAAGAATTAAAAGAGCTTGTTCTATACTAGATAGGGTAGTACATATAGTTGCATGATACAGCCACCAGCCAGTATGCAAAGAGTGTAGTAATATATTTGTAAATGCTTGAAGGAGGTTCTGCTGATGCTAAGGTGGCATGACCGTCGTGGTGAGGCGCTCTCACTAATGCGGTCATGCTGTCTTACCGCTAGCACTTCTCTATCGAACTCGCTGCTCCTATATGCAGTCTGCATATCTGAAGAAGGTCTAAGTTATTGACCAAACATTATACATTGGATTACAAATACATATCACCTATACTTCACTGCCAATTCATCACAGCTGCCGTAAGGGGTTGGATCCTACTAGTACACCGCTGAGGAGTTCTGTGAGCTGCTCGCAGTTGAACAACCTTGTGCTATGATAGTGTATGAAATATAATTATCTAGTCTGTAAAACTTATGGAAAGAGTAATAAAACAAAAATGTTGGATGTGTCCTTTTAGCACTATATAAACACCATACGTAGGATTCCACTATTTGAAAAGTTTTTCTGGTTATCATTATGTAAAACACACTTAGTCAATGAAGTGGTTGAATTTAAAGCACATGCGCAACCAATACAATGACTAGATCAAGGAAGAGGAATCGGTCCAGCTGTCAGACAGAGATGAGCCTGGCCGATGCATTCAGGAACTCTTAGAGACGGGATAGTATGGAGATTGGAAGATCAATTAATAGTGCGTTACAGTAATCAAGGCAAAAATGAATCAGAGCAAAATAAGAGTTTTTGCTGTTTCCACATTAACCCCTAGATTAACTGACCTAAAAGGGCATCAATGACCAGACATTTTTTTCAATTTTACCTCTTTGCTTTTCAGCAACCATAACTTTTTTATTTTGTCACTGACATGGCTGCATCAGGTTTTATTTTGTGCTCAACAAATTGTATCAGCTATATCACTTCTATAGGGTTACAAATAAATGACTTCACATTTTATTTTTTGAACAATTTTTATGTCTATATTATTCTTACATAATTTGTTTCCCAAAAGATCATCAAAGCAGAGTAACTTTTTTTTACTTTTATTATTTTTTTCGCTGTAACTGAGGCTCCGGTTACAGGGGAAAACGACCGACTACAAAAGTCATTAGGATTGATCTGAGTCTGCTAGAACCGCTCTGTTATGCCAGCAGATATCTGGTGATCACGTGGTCGCAATGTACTACAGATGCATCTTCAGCGGCAATATAGTGCTCATTGTACACTATGTAGCTTTTTTAAATAGAAGATATAAGCAGTGATAAACCACTCCTGTCTTCTCCCCAGGGTACCCGATAGTGTCTGACAGCCGGAGACCTGACCTGCTCCTGCTAGAACGCAAAAGCAGGGGCCTTCACCCCACCCTTTAAATTTACATTAGAGTAAGACCAAGCCCCATAAATTTACAGCCCTTGATCTTTATGAGGGCAAGTAAGGGCATATTCTGGATGACGTGTGTGATATGATATGAGCTATAAGGGATAAATGACTGGTATAAATTCCCAATTAAAAGAACAAGTAATGGTTGTATAAGGGTGTGTTCACACGCTGCAGTTTTTGCCACAATCACGGTTGAACTGTAATTTTTACCAAGTGTGCACACAGCCTAATACAGCTAGCACCTGCAAGTGATGACACTGCCCACCTCATATTGCGACTTAATAGTAAGGCGTCAAGGGTGAATTTCATTGTTCCAGTGAATGTGATGTACTGTTATGCTGCAGGGAATTAACCCCTTTACGACCTTGGACGTATCTGTTTATCCAGGTCTTTAGGTACTTACTAACCTTAAACGTATGGATATGTCATGGTGATTTTGCGTGCAGAGGGGCTGTGCACGCTCGATCACCGTCGGATGTCAGATAATTCTGACAGCCTACACCTGGCACTCAGTGCCAGGAGCGATGCCAGCACTGGTCCCAACATTTTAACACCAATCTACCATCCAATCGGCGCTCCCGTGATGATTTCAATGGTGACTTGATGTTGTCATGATGACATCTGGGTCACCAGGCATTAGCAAGATAGTTTAATCATACGCAGTGCATTTATAGGTATATTTTTGAGTAAAATGTAAATTGCTCTTTTATTCTAGAAACTACTGACAACATGTCTCCGAAGTTCCAAGCAATAAGTTTTGTATTTATTTTCTGACAATGAGAAATGGTCAAAATAACAAAAAAATGCATTGCTTGCCGACCTCAAATAATGCAAAAAAAAAAACAAAAAACAAGTTTATAATAATTTAGAAACAACAATACTAATGTTTTAACTCAGGAAGAGTTCAGAAATCAATATTTTGTGGAATAACCATGATTTTTAATCACAGCCTTCGTGTGTCTTGGCATGCTTTCTACCTGTCTTTCACACTGCTTTTGGGTGACCTTATGCCACTTCTGGTGCAAAAATGTAAGCAGTTCATTTTTGTTAGGCTACTTTCACACTAGCGTTTTTTGCAATCCGTCGCAATGCGTCGTTTGGCCGAAAAAACGCATCCTGCAAAAGTGCTTGCAGGATGTTTTTTTTTCCCCATAGACTAACATTAAGCGACGTATTGCGACGGATTGACACACGTCGCAACCGTCGTGCGATGGTTGCGCCATGTTGTGGCGGACCGTCGGCACAAAAAAACGCTACATGTAACGTTTTTTGCTGCCAACGGTCCGCTTTTTCCGACCGCGCATGCGTGGCTGGAACTCCACCCCCACCTCCCTGCACTTCCCCGCACCTCACAATGGGGCAGCGGATGCGCTGGAAAAATGCATCCGCTGCCCCTGTTGTGCGGCGCAGAGAATGCTAGCGTCGGTAACCTCGGCCCGACGCACTGCGACGGGCCGAGCCCGACGCTAGTGTGAAAGTAGCCTTTGATGGCTTGTGACTATCCGTCTTCCTCTTGATTACATTCCAGAGGTTTTCAATGGGGTTCAGGTCTGGAGATTGGGCTGGCCATGACAGGGATTTGATGTGGTGGTCCTTCATCCACACCTTGATTGACCAAGTTGTGTGGCATGGTGCATAGTCCTGCTGGAAAAAACAGTCCTCAGAGTTGGGGAACATTGCCTGTTTTTCCAGGATAACCTTGTTTGCGGCTTGATTCATACATCCTTTGCAAAGAACAATCTGCCCAAATCCAGCTTTGCTGAATCATCCATTCTTGTTTCTGGAGAACACCCATGGAGTCAAAATCATCACTACACCTGTAGATAAATTGAAAAAAAAGGTGTAATTTCCAAAATGGGGTCACTTAAAGGGAGATTCTGCATTTCTTACACTTTGTGCCTCTGTATATGGAGTCCACAAACTATTCTAGGAAATTCAGCACTCCAGGAGGGATATAGTGCACCATCCCTCTCGAGTCTCGCCATGTGGCTAAGTAGTACTGTACAGCCTCATATGGGGTATTTCTACTTTCAGGAGAAATTGTGGGACAATTCATTTTGGCCATTTTCCTTTGTGAAAATGTAAAATAATATTTCTTTACTGCCCAATGGTATAACATTCTGTGACAAACCTGTTGTGTGTCAATATGATCACTGCACCCCTAGATTAATTCATTGAGAAGTGCAGTTTGTACAATGGGTAACTTATGAGGGGTTCTAGTGGTCTGGCACCTCAGGGGCTCTGGCAATGTGACATGGCACCATCAAACTAGTGCACCCAAATCTGATCTTCAATAAGGCGCTTTTTCCCTTCTGACCTTTGCACTGTATCTTAAAAGTAGCTTTTGACCACATACGGGGTATCTTTGTACTTAGGAGAAATTGCACAGCAATTTTTGCGGTCCATTTTGTCCTGTTATCCTTGTGAAAATTGTGAAAATAATAACATTTTTATGGGAAAAATTGTATTTATTTATTTTCATGGCTCTACATTATAAACCTTTGTGAAGCACTTAGGGTTTCAGGGTGCTAATAACACATCTAGACACTTTTCTTGAAGGGTCTAAGTTCCAAAATGGGGTCAACTGTGGGGGGTTTCTACAGTTTAGGCACATCAGGTGCTCTCCAAATGTGACATGACACCCGCAGATGATTCCATCAAAGTCTGCTTCACGTCACTCCATCCTTTCTGAGGCCTGTCGCGCGCCCAAACAGTAGTTTTCCCTCACATATGGGGTATCTCAGTACTCAAGAGAAATTTTGCAACAAATTTTGGGTTCCATTTTCATCTGATAATGTTGTGAAAATTAAAAAATTGGGGCTAAAATAACATTTTGGTGAGACAAATGTGATTTTCTTTTAGTTCCATGACTCTAAGTTATAAATTTCTGTGAAGAAACTGGGAGTTCAAGGTGCCCACTGCACATCAGTTCCCTGTGAGGCCTACTTACCAAAATGGTGTCACTTGTGGGGGATTTCCACTGTTTAAGCACATCAGGGGCTCTGCAAACGCAACATACCGTCCACTAATTATTCCAGCAAATTTTACATTTAAAAATTCAAATGGCGCTCCTTCCCTTCCAAGCTCTGCCAGGTGCCCAAACAGTGTTGTCCCCCCACATATTGGGTATTGGCATGCTCAGTAGAAAATACATAACATATTTAGGGGTCTATTTTTACCCGTTACCCTTGCAAAAATGAAAAAAATATGGGTGTCTAAACTAACATTTTTGTGAAAAAAGTAAAATATTAATTTTGTCATTTCACATTCCATTAATTCCTGTGTAGCACCTAAAGGCTTAATAAAGTTCTTTAATGTGATTTTGAGCACCGTGAGGGGTGCAGTTTTTTTGAATTGTGTCACTTTTTTGTATTTTAGAGAAAAACAAGAAAAGAAGTGTGTATATACTGGTCAAGATCACCCACAATAATAAAAAAATTATCTTTATTTTACAACACAAGTGAACAACATACGATTAAAAACAATTAAAAAGCCAGAAACATGGATGAACAAATGACCACTAGATAGTCCAAATGAGAACCATAAAGAAACCTCCTCCAAAGTGCTTGCTGCAGGCAAGAAATTTTGCCACAACCATGAAGTACAATATATCATGAAAACACAATCTCAGAATCAGTGGGATCCATTGAAGTATTCCATAGTTATTACCTCCAAGTGACACTGGACAGAATTGTAAAATTTGGCCTGCTCATGAATGTGAAAACAGGGGTTAAAGTGTTAGGGCCAATATAGTGGAGCATTCTGAAAAATAGCTGACAAAAAAAAAGTAGAACAAGCATTCATGGAGCTTAGATTTGAAGGGGAGATTACAGACAGGTCAGTAGTTAATAGTGCAAAACATTTTAATTTTTAAGTAATGGGCTAATAGCATATTTAATAGATAATGGAAAGATATAAAAATTATGATGGGGGTTAAATAATTTAGTGAGATGTACTGACACCTAGAATAGAGACTAGACAAAGTATTAAGTAATAGGATCACTGAAGCAGGTAGAGGAGTGAGAAGAAGAGAGGAGTCTGTGAGACTGTTATAGGGTCAAATCCTGAAGAAGATCAAAAAGAAGAGCTGGAAGGAAGAGGATCAATGCCACTTGTGAGTTAATTTGTACTGGATGTTGTCAATCTTAACTTTGAATAAGTGGCCAGCTTTTCAGTAATTCAACCTTGAATCTAAATGTTATAGCGTATATCACAGACAGCTTCTCTTCTACAGGGTTTGTCAAAACTCATGAATATGCTTGATATACAGCTCTGGCAAAAATTAAGAGACCACCACATAAAAACCCTGTCATGGGCAGCCCAATCTCCAGACCTGAACCCCATTGAAAACCTCTGGAATGTAATCAAGAGGATGATGGATAGTCACAAGCCATCAAAAAAGAAGAACTGCTTACATTTTTGCCCCAGGATCAGTGTGAAAGACTGGTGGAAAGCATGCCAAGACGCATGAAAGCTGTGATTAAAAATCATGGTTATTCCACAAAATATTGATTTCTGAACTCTTCCTGAGTTAAAACATTAGTATTGTGGTTTCTAAATGATTATGAACTTGTTTTCTTTGCATTATTTGAGGTCTGAAAGCCCTGTTTTGGTTTTTTCATTTTGACCATTTCTCCTTTTCGGGAAAAAAAATACAAAATTTATTGCTTGGAATTTCGGAGACATGTTGTCAGAAGTTTATAGAATAAATGAACAATTTACATTTTACTCAAAAATATACCTATAAAGAGAAAAATCAGACAAACTGAACATTTTGCAGTGGTCTCTTAATTTTTGCCAGAGCTGTAAATGTGGATGCCAAATATTTAGTCTAATGCTTAATGTTCTTTACTGTCAAATTATTTCTCTCTGCCAATCACCTAGAACCACATAGATTGCGTGCAAAGTCATAATGATGATTTGTATTAGTGTCTACAGTGGATTGCCATTAACTACCCATTAATCCCAACTATCTGATACAGGAATCTTACTGTGCTAAGGGTATAATATAGTAATATAGTGCATTCACCCTGATGGGCTCGCTTTAATTGCTTTAATGACTTCTATAAAAATTATTGATTTTAAATTGGGCCAGTGAAAGATTGTCACAATATATTCTGGAAATGCTAATGTGCAGTTTTTTTCATGGAAACTTTACATTTTTCCTATGGTATTATATTTAATATACGGTCTTAACTTGCATAAATTTTCTGTGATATACAAATAATTGGGTACTGGAGTGAATTTGACAGTTATGCCACGATCGACTGCCATTTTTTTCCTTTGTGACTTGTTTCCACATATTGCCATAATAGTGCAAGAGCAGGAATATGGCTGCCAATCATAGATCTCTGATCTCCAGCGTTTGAGTTAGTTCAAAGACCCAAGGGTTGTCCTTTAGTCTTTCCAGTTGTTAGGGCATACTTCTATATATTACAATTACAAAAAAAAAAATACAGTATATATCTATATATTAAATGAGTACTAAAACGAAAGAAAGAGAAAAAAGAAAGAGAAAGAAAGAATATAGATTGTAGCTTTTTCAGAACATGGAGAGAAGCTGTAGTAGCTTGGAGGACAGTGTTGAGATGTGCGGAATCGAGCTCTAGGGTGAGGTAGAAGACTATAGAAAGCGCTACACAATCTTTTTGTGTCTCCTGCCTGGTTTTTCTCCTCCCTCCTTCTCCTTCTCCCCCTCTCCATAGAATATTATAAACTCTGTAACCTGACACTTTTATGTTCTGTAAGTCTGCCTTGTGTGGAGCAATACGGAGCTGAGCTGTTATTTTAGTGTGAATTTTAACTTCAGGAAGTGCAGTAAGGGAATAAATGGCTTATAAGTTTGGAAAGAAGCAGATTTCCTTGATAAAATGCATTGCAAAGTTCCTTATATGGTCTGTACTATTGATTTAAGCAACATTTTTTTTTTTAATGTTCAGTTTCCATTTAACCCCTTCACCCCCAGGCCTTTTTCCGTTTTTGAGTTTTCGTTTTTCGCTACCCTTCTTCCCAGAACAACAACTTTTTTTTATTTTTACATCAATATGGCCATGTGAGGGTTTGTTTTTTTACAGGACGAGTTGCACTTCTGAACAACACCATTGATTTTACCATATAATGTACTGGAAAATGGGAAAAAATTCCAAGTGCGGTGAAATTGCAAAAAAAGTGCAATTACATAATTCACTAAATACTAAAACTAGCCTGCCGTTATGATTCTCCAGGTCTTTAACAGTTTGTAGATACCAAACACTTATAGATTCTTTTTTATTTAAGTAGTGAAAAAAAATTCACAAATTTGTAAAAAAAAATTGCATCATTTTCTGAGACCCGTAGCTTCTCTATTTTTTAAGATAAGGGTCTGGGTGAGGACTTATTTTTTGCGCGCTGAGCTGATGTTTTTATTGATTCCATTTTGGTGTAGATACAATGTTTTGATCACCTGTTATTGCATTCTAATGCAATGTTGTGGCAACCAAAAAAACGTAATTCTGGCATTTTGTTATTTTTTTCTCGTTACACCGTTTACCAATCAGATTATGTTCAATTTGTTTTTATTAATCAATAGTAAAAACGCAAAAAAACACAACATTTGACCAAATATATTATGATCAAATAAGTCAAGCAGGACTTAACAAAGCTTTTAAAGATAACAGCATTCATGCGGAAATATAATAATGTGTGCAAACTGTAAAGCGCTGCAGAATATGTTAAAGCTATATAAAAATAAAGATTATTATTATATTTTTATTAAATATAAACAGGTCGCTCAACACTGCAGCTGCATAAAAAAATGAACACAATTTTCATATCATCAAATGAAGAATTATTCTGAAAATTCCAACATTCCAACATAGAGGTTAGAAAGAGAAAGAGGGAAAAACATATGTGGGAATCCATATGAGTATGGAACTATAAGTAGAAAGAAGAAAGGGAAAAAAAATTGAGGGGTGGAGAGGTAGAAGGGAGAAAGGGTATGGAAAAAGGGAGGAAGGGGAAGATGAAGGAAATGAGGCGACAATCTTGAGGTAAGCACACAACATTTACCATTTATATGAATTATTTTGTTGATAGAGCAGCCAATTCTGAACGTGGCGATACCAAATATGTGTTTTTTTTATTGTTTTATTATGAATGGAGAGCGGTGATTTAAACTTTTATATATAATTTTTTTTATATATATTTATTTTTTTACTTTTGCTTGCGTCAATACTCTCCATGGGAGACTATAAGCTGAGATCATCCGATCGCTTGTGCTACATAAAGCAGGGCTTCAGCGCTGCTCTGTGTAGCAGAAATGCTCACTTGCTATTACACAGTATATGTAATTATGGGAATGGCCAACTATTCTGATGTAATGGTGGAAACCAGTATAATCTGAGATTAGTCTTAAACAGGTTTTTAAAAATACTTAAAAATTTGTCCAGAGGGTATTGGTAGTAGAAAATAAAACGAACATATACTCATCTGTGAAGTCATCCACCATACCAGCAGTTATTGTTTATTTGGTTGGAGCAATGATGTACCCATCTATCCTTGTGATTACTGCAGCCAATCACACAGCTCGGTGCTATATTGCATGAGACTGCTGAGGATTGTGATTGGCTGCAGAGTTCACCAAGCACATGGGTATATGGGGATGTCATCAATGCAACTATGTAAATAAGACTGATGGGGACCATTGGACCAGTGGGCAATTTAACAGGTAAGTATAGGTTGCTATTTTATACAATTCCTTCCCTTTGGCTATTTTTTTAAGGATCGTGGAAAACCTCTTGGAGAAATTCTATTCATCATTGCTTCAGATATATTTCTTTTCATTTATCCTTTAAAGGGTTATTCCCAAGTTGTGTTTTGAGTTGCACACAGCTTTCCAGCCTCCTTATTTTTTTGTTGCTGGGGAAAGTAGGCCTCCTTCTTGAGTGACAATTCTGTTCGGTTTGTTTCTAATGTGACACAATGTTTTATCAATACGTTTGTTCTGGAGTCTACACTGTTATTGGTATATATTAATATAGAGATAACATGGCCTTTGAATAAGTGAACAGTGATTAGGAGAACTGCTCTGGAAATTGCCAATGTTGGAAGTTGGAGGCTAGGGATTTTGCAGAACTGATAACAGGGCAAGAGCTGAGAGGGAAGGGAAGGGATGAGATAAAAGCTGTATAGAAATCAGTGGAGATAGAAAGATGGCTGGTATCTCAAGAGTTAACACATCTCTTGGAGCGTAGCTACTGTGCATACTTTGCCAGGCTCTGCTGGACAATCTTGTTGCCACCGAGTTATACTCTATGTAAGATTAAGGGTATGTTTCCACAGTCAGGATTGACTCAGTATTTGCTCAGGATTTGACGCAGGTGAAATCTGCACCAAATCTGCATCTGAGGTCACTGGCAGGTCACCTGCGTTTTTGATGCGTTTTTTACATTTGTTTTTTCCGCATGCCTTTTTTATGCTTTTTTTCATTGCATAAGTTTTTTTGTCACTTGAAATAAAGCTAATTGAAAGTTGGCTTCTGGGAAGGAAAAAAAAGTGATTTCCTGTTTGCAGATATATTAGGATATGTGCATACAGTCAGTAAAAGCTGCGGGTTGGACTCGTACATCTGCAGCGTCAAACCCGCAGCATTCAGATGTTACAGCATAGTGGATGGGATTTCAAGAAATCCCATGCCCACTATGCATTCAAAGGCGCAGGTGGCAGACCTGCGTAAACGGACATGCGGCGCCTCTTTCAAGACCACAGCATGTCTATTTACGATGCGGAGACGCTCATTCCCCGCAGTGTAAATTTCCCATAGACTATCACTGGATGCAGTAAAACCGCATCTAATTATTAGTCTAATTATTAGTCACATGCATATTAACTGCAGAAACGCAGCTTACTACGCATGTGTACTAATTTGCATATGTTGAATCTTGTGTCCTTTTTTTTGCTAAATAAAATTTTTTTTAAAAATGACATGGGGTCCCCCTTTATTTGTTAACCAGCCAGAGTGAAGCAGACTACTGGGGCTGATATTTCAGGCTGGTAGGGAACCTTACCGGTCTGATAAGCAGTCTACTTACTTTGGATGGTTAGCAAAAATAGTGGGATCCCCTCCAACAAAAATAGTTTTGTTAACCAGCCAAGTTAAAAGCAGACAGCTGTGGCCTGGTATTCTTAGGCTAACGAGGCCCATGGATTTTGGCCCTCATCAGCCTAAAAATAACAGCCCACAGCAGCCCCACAATTGGTGCATCCAGAGATGCGCCAATTGTGTCACTTTACCCGGCTCTTCCCACTTGCCCTGTAGCAGTGGCAAGTGGGGTTATATTGGTGGGGTTGATGTCACAGTCTGTGCATTGTCCAGTGACATCAAATAAAGACACCTATCCATTACTAATCCTATAGTTGTTACATGTTAAATAAAGACACAGCCAGAATAAAGTATTTTATTGAAATAAAATACAACAGTTTTCCCCTTTTATTATACACCTAATCCATGCGACGCCCTCGATGTCCTGAAAAAAATAAATAAACCAACACAAATACTCCCTGGTGCGACGTAGTCCTAAATAACGAGTGTCCCACGCCAACTCCAGCTCTGCTACATCTGGATGCCTGGCTCAGCCTGACATCCAGACACAACAGAGCTTGTGGATGACCACCAGAGGTAACTCAGTATCCAACGATCACCTGCTTCTGCAGTCCTCACCATCAGCTGACCGTGAGAACTTGCCTAGTGACTGGAGATAACCCCGGCGGTCACGTGAACGGCATTTCTCGTGGTCAGCTCAGTCAACATGAGAACTGCAGTGGACGTGAACTTCCGGCGGTGTCACAAGGTAAGACATTATTTAAATTAGTACACATGCGCAGTAAGCTGCGTTTCCGCAGTTATTATGCATGTGACTAATAATTAGATGCGGTTTTACCGCATCTAATGATAGTCTATGTCAAATTTACACTGCAGGGACTGAGCGTCTCCGCATTGTAAATAGACATGCTGCGGTCTATAAAGGCGCACCGCATGTCCGTTTACGCAGGTCTGCCACCTGCATCTCTGAACGCATCGTGGAGATTGAATTTCATGAAATCCCAACCACTATGCTGTAACATAAGGATGATGCGGGTTTTGACGCTTCGGATGTACGCAGCGTCAAACCCACAGCGTTTACTGACCATGGAAACATACCCTAAAGCTCTCACAAATTGAGAATAAAAGCAGATAGAACATGCAAGTTGATTGTAAACTTGCTTATCATCATAATATATACACTTTCCAAGCCATTGTTAGCTACATATGTTGCGATGCATTTACTTACATCTATATGCAAATCGTATATTGTGAAGTTAGCGACTCAAAATTACATTGTATAAAGAGAAAAACGACTGAGTCAATGCTAGTTTATCTATAGAATAATTGATGTTTCCCTCTGCCTCCTTGTGCCCTTGCTGCCTTCCTGTCACTTGTATGATTTTAATGGCTAATTTTATTTTGTATTTTTACTTGTTGTATCTCTTTTTTAATTTTAAAGTGACTAACTCCATCTAGCTATGATATCAACGTGACTCCAAGTGGTATCCCCCAGATGGATGAAAACCTTTCTTACCCCTGTTTTTCTATGGACATTACAAAATTTGTTGCAACGTCAAAGAATTGGTGCACTGTGGTCCTTGTCTGGACAGAACAAATGGACTGTATTATATTTTAAAGCGCCTGCGGCCTTTGTGGTTTTTTTCTCTGCACATTTATGCTTCAGTGCATAGAATCATGCAATTGGACTTATAGGCTATAGTATTTACTTAGTATTAAATGCGCAATGTATTTTTCTTGTGATCCATATGAATGTATATACGGTAGCCAATCTGCATTAGTAATGTACCATTATGTACGGAACTGGGGTTTGTCCTTATGTGTGTGTGCTGCGGTCTCTTTGTCCGCCCTTTCGGGGCGTGTCGGCGCCGCCTCCTGTGTGCTTTGTTGCGTGGTGACGGCTAGGCTCCTGCCGCCCCACGTGACCGGGCCCGGGTCGGTGACGTCGATGTGCAGCGGTGGGCAGCTTTGAGACCGCGCGCTTGCACAGTGGGCACATCCTAACTGGTGCCTCCTGATCATCTGATCAGGAGGACGGATATAAATACGGGGATTCTTACCCTCCTAAGCCACGCCCCCTGAGGAAGGAGATCTGTACCGAAACGTACGTCGGGGAGTGAGTCCCGGATCACTTGCTCTTTACCATGACGGGTAATAGTACTTAATTATTCTTTGGCTACTTACTGCTTATACTTTTTTGGCATTGGAAAAAGGTGGTAGCTGGATGTGACGCTAAGGGGTCCTTTTCATGACACTTGTCGGTAGCTAGTGGTACTCTTGAGACATTCACTGTGATCCCTGGTTTCCCCTCAGCAGAACCACCAACCTATTGCCTCTTACTGACACTATGTCTATAGCAGTAATTTTACCTATCGTCTACCCGGGGTGCCAGTGCATTGTGATCGGCACTCATTAATTGGATTTTTGTTACTGACCCATAATTTACATCTTTCTATAAATATTGCTCTATACGTCGCATTTTTTACTTTTTTATTTACATTTTTGTGTGATTTATTGGTTGAAATAAAATATTGTTCACCTTGTTTGATAAATTAGCATTGACTCAGTCTTTTTTTTGCTTATCATCATGCTGTCTAGCAAAGTAATGCAATTTAATAAGATGAAAATATGTCTTTAGCTCAAGGTTTACTTAGGAACTTTTATTTCCGTATTGTACTCTGTTGGATGCTGATGTGCTATGTAGTGGGTTACCATGTCATATTGGCAAGTATATTCTGCATTCCTTTAATGCCACATTCACACATTCAGTATTTGGTCAGTGTTTTACCTCAGAATTTGGAAGATAAAATCAGCAATGGGTGATAAATCCAGAAATGGTGACGTGTTTCTATTATACCTTTCTCTGATTGTTCCTCTTCAGCGTGGGAGAATGCCAGCTGATTTTCCCACGCCGAAGAGCTCATTTTAGTTCAGGCCACCAGGGAGCGCAGCTTCGGTGACGCCACCGCTATTCACCAAAGCTTCGCTCCCAGCGTTTCATTCATTCTCCAGTCGTTTACAGCCGGGAGCGGTCGCATTAGCATTGCTCCCAGTTGTAAACTGTAAATTCCCCTAGATATGGATTATGATGTGGGACTTGGTTTTACAGCGGACAGGTATGGTATATTGTTGTTTTTTTTATTTTAGAACTTATTATAGGAGATCGATGGCTTCGCTTGGAATGGCAGAAGAATAAAGATGGAAAAACTGTGTATATTGTCTTATTTCATTAAAATACTTTTTTCTTACTGTGTGTGTGTTTTATTAACCCTTTAACAACTGTAGGATTAGTAATGGATAGGTGTCTTATTGACACCTCTCCATTACTAAGCCGGCTTTATGTCTCCTTACAATAGGAAGGTGACATTAACCCCTCAGTACCCCATATGCCACTGCCACAGGGCAGTGGAAAGAACTGGGCAAAGCTCCAGAATTGGCACAACTAATAGATGCGCCTTTTCTGGGCAGCTGCGGGCTGCTTTTTTTAGGCTGAGGGGGCCCCATATACATGGCCCTTTACCAGCCTGAGAATAGCAGCCTGCACCTGTGAGTTTTGCCAGGTTGGTTGTAAAATATAGGGGGGACCCCACGTCGTTTTTTTCTTTCATTCATTGTCCCCTGCTCACGCTGCTGCCGCCAGAGCAGGGGACAATGGATGAAAGCCGGCTTCAGCACCACAAGCAGAGGAACAGCTGCTTACAGTAGCGCTGCTTCCCCCGCGGCCGTCCACTGTTCTCCATGTGCACATGTGCGGGACAGAGTCCGGACATGTCTGCGTGTTTTGCACACGGACACACAGTCCATCAAAACACGCTGACATCTGCATAGACCCATTCATTTGAATGGGTCTACGTGTGTCGGTGTCTCCGGTCAGTGTCTCTGAGAAAACTGTCACTACACATACCAGAGGCACTGACATGTGAAACCGGCCTAACAGAAGTTATTTAGTGTTGGGCTGTGAGAAACATTCGTCATTTCATTAACCCCTTTATCCCCAAGCAATTTTCATTTATAATTTTTTTATTTTTCTGTCCACATAGCCGTATGACAGCCTGTTTTTAAGCTGGACGAGTTTTACTTTTGAATTACATCATTAATTTTATCATGTGATACACTGAAAAGTGGTAAAAAAAAATTCCAAGTGCGTAGAAATATCCCATTTTTGGGGCTTTTTTTTATTTACCATGTTCACTATGTGGTAAAACTGACATGGCAATATAATTCTCCAAATTAGTACAATTACGCAGATACCAAACATCTTTATTTTTTTTAATTTACGGTGAGTGGTGAAAAAAAATTGGAAATTTGTAAAAAAAACAAACAAAATAACGTTCTGTGTGTCACCATTTTCTGAGACCCTTAACGCTTTAAATTTTCAGGATATAGTGCCGAGTAATGGCTTATTTTTTGTGTCCTGAGCAGATGAACTTATACTTTTTTGGGGGTAGATATGATGTATTGATCACCGATTATTGTACTTTATTGCAATCTTGCAGCTGCCAAAAAAAATAATTATGGCAGTTTTATTTTTTTTCTCCTTATGCTGTTTACCAATTGGATTAATTTACTTCACATTTTGATAGATCAGACTTTTATCACTGCAGCAACACTATATGTGTATTTTTTAAATTATTTTATTTTTAATGAAGTAAAAGGAAACTGATTTGAACTTTTGTGGGGTTTTTTAAACTTTTTTTTATAACTTTGTACTGTATTTAATAGTCCCCTTAGGGAACTTGAAGCTGCGATCATCTGATTGCTTGTGCTTTACATAGCCCTGCATAGTGAAAATCAGGATCTTCTATGAACGACAGCTACAGGCTGGCTTTCACAGGAGAATTATTATCGCCAGCACGAATGTCTTAAGCAGACATCTGGCTGTGATGGGCACGCCGATGGGCAGGTCAAATTTGGCAGTCTGCAGTCACATAGAGTAAATTATAGACTTTTCATCTCAGTCTGGAAAACCCCATTTGTACAGCTGGCCTCATGACGGTAAATAACGCCATCTGACCATTTGTAGATTTCTGCAGATTTCGCTTCACAGCCTCCTGGTTAATAGTTATAACTGCGTTCAGTCAGACTTTTTCCCTCTAGTGAACACTACAGAAAAAATGTTGTATTACACTCTCTCATGGAAGCTCCCCACACAGACTCTGTGCCAAGGAGATATGTTCTTTATGCATTGTGAACAGATTAATAAAGCATACCCCAATATATATATATATATATATATATATATATATATATATATATATATATATGTTTATATATATTTATATATATATATATATATATATATATATATATATATATATATACACTGCTCAGAAAAATAAAGGGAACACTCAAATAACACATCTTAGATCTGAATGAATGAAATATTCTCATTGAATACTTTGTTCTGAACAAAGTTGAATGTGCTGACAACAAAATCACACAAAAATCCTCAATGGAAATCAAATTTATTAACCAATGGAGGCCTGGATTTGGAACGATACTCAACATCAAAGTGGAAAGTAAAATTACAGGCTGATCCAACTTCAGTGGAAATGCCTCAAAACAAGGAAATGATGCTCAGTAGTGTGTGTGTGGTCTCCGTGTGCCTGTATGACCTCCCTACAATGCCTGGGCATGCTTTTGATGAGGCGGCGGATGGTCTCCTGAGGGATCTCCTCCTAGACTTGGACTAAAGCATCCACCAACTCTTTGTCAGGACTCTGAACATTTTTTACCTTTTGTGCATTACTGTACTTTTCCAAGATGGCGTCTTTGGTCTCATGTGCACTGTCTTCCTGCTATAAAACTCCACCCCAGCCTTCAGTCTGTGCTAGAGTATTCTGCCTTGCATCCAGCTCCTGACCTCTGATTATTCCCTGGCTATACACCTGCTCCTGTGAACCTGTGTGGTGATCCTGCTACTCAGCTCTGAGTTCCTGCTGCATACACAAGTTTCCAGTAAACCTCCTTCATCTGCTGTTCGTGTTTACTTCCATCTGCATTTGCTGGACATGTAAGCTGTTTCTGCTTTGCAATAACCTGAGACTATTAACCAGGCCTCCCTGGTTGAGCTAAGATATGATTTGAACTGCCTAATAAGCATATCTATCTGTGCCTGGACTAAGACAAGGATTTATTCGTGTCAAGTATCCTCAAGAATAACTGTGCTTCATAGACTTTCTGCTTGATTTCATTTTCCTCTGAAGTTTCCTACAGACTGCTAAGCTGCGTTTATTATTTGCACCAAGTGTTGTGGACTTGAGTTTCTCTCTGCTCCTGTTTGAATCACCGTGTGATAATACAGACTTTACCACTTATAAAACTGTGTCCTGTAGTTGTCTTGTTCCACGCAAAGAGTCTCCTGAGTTATCCCCTATAATTATTACACTCCTGGACAGTCTGTGGTGCAACGTGACGTTGGTGGATGGTACGGGACATGATGTCCCAAATGTGTTCAATCGGATTCAGGTCTGGGGAGCGGGTGGGCCAGTCCATAGCTTCAATGCCTTCATCTTGCAGGAACTACTGACACACTCCAGCCACATGAGGTCTGGCATTGTCCTGCATTAGGAGGAACCCAGGGCCACCCGCACCAGCATATGGTCTCACAAGGGATCTGAGGATCTTATCTCAGTACCTAATAGCAGTCAGGCTACATCTGGCGAGCACATGAACGGCTGTGCGGCCCTCCAAAGAAATGCCACCCCACACCATTACTGACCCACTGCCAAAGCGGTCATGCTGAAGGATGTTGCAGGCAGCAGATCCCTATCTATGGTGTCTCCAGACTCTGTCATGTCTGTCACATGTGCTCAGAGTGAACCTTCTTTCATCTCTGAAGGGCACAGGGCGCCAGTGGCAAATTTGCCAATCCTGGTGTTCTGTGGCAAATGCCAAGCGTCCTGAACGGTGTTGGGCTGTGAGCACAACCCCCATCTGTGGATGTCGGGCACTCAGACCATTTTCATGGAGTCGGTTTCTAACTGTTTGTGCAGACACATGCACATTTCTGGCCTGCTGGAGGTCATTTTGCAGGGCTCTGGCAGTGCTCCTCCTTTTCCTCATTGCACAAAGGCTGAGGTAGCGGTCCTGCTGCTGGGTTGTTGCCCTCCTACGGCCCCCTCCACGTCTCCTGGTGTACTGGCCTGTCTCTTGGTAGCGCCTCCAGCCTCTGGACGCTACGCTGACAGACACAGCAAACCTTCTTGCCACAGCTCCCATTGATGTGCTATCCTGGATGAGTTGCACTACCTGAGCCACTTGTTTGGGTTGTAGAGTCCGTCTTAGCGACCACAAGTGTGAAAGCACAACTAACATTAAAAAGTGACCAAAACATCGGCCAGAAAGCATTGGTACTGAGATGTGGTCTGTGGTCCCCACCTGTAGAACCACTCCTTTATTGAGTGTGTCTTGATGATTGCCAATAATTTCCATCTGTTATCTATTCCATTTGCACAACAGCATGTGAAATTGATTGTCAAACAGTGTTGCTTCCTAAGTGGAGAGTTAGATTTCACAGAAGTTTGATTTACTTGGAGTTACATTCTGTTGTTTAAGTGTTCCCTTTATTTTTTTGAGCAGTGAAAATATATATATATATATAAATATATATATCATTGTCTAAGGGGTACTTCCGTCTTTCTGTCCTCAACTTCCGTCACAGAAATCCCACGTCGCTGATTGGTCCCGGCAGCTGCCTGTCATGGCTGCCGTGACCAATCAGTGACGGGCAGTCCCTACTCCCTTGCAGTCAGTGCCCGGCGCCCACTCCATAATCCCCTCCAGTCACCGCTCACACAGGGTTAATGGCAGCGGTAACAGGCCGCGGTGTAACGCACTGTTACCGCTGCTATTAACCCTGTGTGTCCCCAACTACCGTATATACTTGAGTATAAGCCGAGATTTTCAACCCAAATTTTTGGGCTGAAAGTGCCCCTCTCGGCTTATACTCGAGTCATGGTCGGCGGGTGAGGGGGAGAGAGGACTGTCGCATACTCACCTGCTCCCGGCGCTCCTAATGCTGTCCCAGCCTGTCCCGTGGTCTCCCGCGCTGCAGCTCTTCCTCTATTCAGCGGTCACATGGTACCGCTCATTATAGTAATGAATATGGACTCCACTCCCATAAGGGCGGAGCCGCATATTCATTACTGTAATGAGCGGTACCAGTGACCGCTCATTACAGGAAGAAGCTGCGGTACCATGGGACAGGCTGGGACAGCGTTAGGAGCGCCAGGAGCAGGTGAGTATTTCATATTCACCTGTCCGCGTTCCATCCGCCGGGCGCCGTTCCATCCGCCGGGCGCCGCTCCGTCTTCCCGTCCTCTTGCAGTGACTGTCCAGGTCAGAGGGCGCGATGACGTATTAGTGTGCACACCGCCCTCTGCCTGAACAGTCAGTGCGGAGAGACGGGACGCTGAGGAGCAGCGACGAGAGGTGAGTATGTCATTTTTTTTTTTTATTGCCGCAGCAGCAGCATTATATGTGGCACAATGCTGTATGGTTAGATTACCGTGTGCACAACCGAATCTGGTGCACGGGTAGGTTCCCAAACCGTAATCAATCAAACATACAAAACCCGGCACTCAACTTATTGGTGTGAAGAAACAACAGATTTATTGTATCCCAAATCCAACAAAAACGTTTCGGTCTCACAACGGGACCTTCATCAGTAACTGAAATAAGTGTATATATACAATCAAAAAATGGGAAAATACAAAACATATAAATAACAACAAAACCAAGGTATATACAACATATGCAATGCACATGACTATGGCAGTTTGCAGTGGTAAGTGAAGGCTATTCGTGTAGAAGAGCGACCTATATCGTGGCACAGTGGTAGTACAGTGATGGAAAAATACATACCGTAATTAGGGATGATGTTGGGAGTTAGTGACTATATGACCTGTCTGGGAGTAGACATGGATCAGGGTGAGCGGATATAACAGAAAGTACCCCACTCAGGGATAAGAACATGATTTAGTACCTACCAGAAGAATAAGTCAATGTAGTATAGAATACCCAATGAAAGCAGAGGGGTTTTAGCCTAAAAAGGGGAAAGGGGAAAAGGGAAACTTATTGCACTGACCCTGGAAAGCTGTTAAGAAATAAAGGAAGGCTTGAGTAATTACCTATGTGCAGGCTTGTCATAGCGGCGTCCACCGCTGTATGCTCAGTATAAGGGGAGGGGATCGGGGCTCTATTTATAGTACATACGCCAGGGGGGCGAAAATAATTGAGGCTAATGCAGCGCAATCCCGCCCTGTGTGCGAGCGAGGATGGGCGGAAGTGACGCACCGGAAATGGTAGGTCACATGAGTGGTGACCTGTAAACGCCATCTTGGAGGTGGAAGAGCGTTGTACTGCGCATGTCAGTAGGCGCAAGTATGTGAGATACTTGTATGGACTAAGTGCGCATGACGGTTGTAGTAAATACGTCAGGGGGGCGAGAATAATTGGGGCTAGTGTAGCGCAATCCTGCCCTGTGTGCAAGCGAGGGTGGGCGGAAGTGACGCACCGGAAATAGTAGGTCACATGAGTGGTGGCCTGAAATCGCCATCTTGAAGGTGGAAGAGCGTTGTACTGCGCATGTCAGTAGGCGCAAGTATGTGAGCTACATGTATAGACTAAGTGCGCATGACGGTTGTCATGGATTTTGTATCCACTATTGAAAACGGCTCAGGTGCACGTAACCATGGCAATGCTGTAATGTGAGCAGATATAATGTGCACACAAGAGAGGCCCTATATAATATTGTGAGTTATGTGTGCGCTAGCCACAGAGAGACATCTGCCCTACGTAGAGGGAGGAAAGTTAGAAAAGTGCCCTATGGGAGTAGATGAGGTGCGCGTAATCACCTAAAGAAGCCCCAGACAGGTCAGTGACAATTAGTCTGATAGGTGTGGATAATTTTATTATCATATTAACTGGGTATAACAGATAGTACTGTGATGCAATACACCAGAATAAAACAGAGGGAGTTAAATATGACAAAAAACATGACAAAAAACATGACAAAAAACAGGGGGATGTGACAATCCTGAGCAAGGTGGTGGTAAGTGAGTGGAACGGTGCCCGTGATCCATAGTGATGGCATAATTCAATAAAGACGACTCTGAAGGAACAAAAAAGAGCGAATTAATAACAATGCATGACAATCAAGGTATCACTTATACAAATGCCATAAGTTCATAATCACGGTTCAGTCCTCTGGGAGAGAGGGTTTCCAGAGTATGTATCCAGAAGGCATCTTTCTTTTTGAGTAAAGTGACCCTGTCTCCTCCTCGTCTGGGAGGTGGTACGTGATCTATGACCTGGTATTTTAATTGTGAGACAGTATGTCCCTGTGTGTGGAAATGGTATGGAATAGGAAGGAGTAGGTTACTGCAACGGATGGTACTCTTGTGCTTCGAGATCCTATCCCTAACTGATTGTGTAGTTTCGCCAATATAGAGTAGTCCACACGGACATTTTATGAGATATACGACATAAGAAGAGTCGCAGGTAAAAAAATTCTTAATGTGGAACATTTTACCAGATCTGGGGTGTTGAAAACTGTTCCCCTTTTGGATATTGTTGCATTGTGCACAATGTAGGCACGGATAGGTGCCGGTTTTGGGTCGTGAGAGGAAGGTCTGTCTATGAGGGTGTTTAGACCCAATATCTGCTCTGACCAGGTTGTCTCTCAGATTCGGGGGTCTCCTAAAGCATGGTAAGAAAGGCTCTCTGAATTCTGGTATGTCAGGATGGGCCGTGGACAGAAGATGCCAGTGTCTCCTGATAGTTTTGTGGAGAATAAAAGAGAAGGGGTGGTATGAGTGGACAAAGGGAATGCGTTTATCTGAGGTCCTCCTAGTCGGTCGGGGAGGGGGGTCCTTAGATTCTGTCAAGAGGGTGGGGGGATAACCCCTCCTCAAAAATTTAGTGGTCATGTCTTGGAGGCGTTCCTCACAAAGTGTTGCGTCTGGGACTATGCGTTTGACTCTTTGATACTGTGACATGGGAATGGAACGTTTGGTAGAGGGTGGGTGGAAGCTCTGGTAGTGTAGCAGGCTGTTCCGATCAGTTGGCTTTGTATAAAGATCGGTGGTTAGTAAGCCTGCTGGATCTTTCAGCACCATAGTGTCCAGAAAATTAATGGCGTTATAATCATGGCTGATAGTGAACTTAATGCCTGGCCAGGCGTCGTTGAGGAACAAGAAGAATTCCTGCAAGGACTCCAATGAGCCCCCCCACATGCAAAAAATATCATCTATATAACGTTTCCATAGTGTGACGTTATTGATGAACAATGGATGCTTGTAGATGATAGATGTTTCGAAAAGTGCCATATATGTATTAGCGTAAGGGGGCGCTACATTGGAGCCCATTGCTGTGCCCCGTGTCTGTAAATAGAAGGAGTCCTGGAAAAGAAAGCAATTATTATACAGTACTGTGGATAATAAGTCGATACAAAGATTAATTTGTTCGGTATCAAGTCCTGCGGTAGTGAGAGACTGATGTACTGCATTAATCCCATTCAGATGTGGGATGGATGTGTATAGGTCTTTAACATCCAGGGTAACCAGTAGCGTGTTGGGGGATACCCTGTGTAAATTCCTGATACAATGTAAAAAGTCCCCCGTGTCCAAAATGAAAGATGCTGATTTTTGAGTAATTGGTGTAAGTATCTTCTCTAGGTACCATGATAGTGGTGAGAGAATAGAATCTGTGGAAGCTACTATTGGCCTACCAGGGGGATTAGCTAGATCTTTGTGAATTTTCGGTAAGGTATAGAATACTGGTGTTATGGGGTTCTTTTTTTCTTAGGAAATCACTCGTTTTAGAATCTAGAATACCCATATGTGAGTATTTGGTGATGATTTTCTCAATTTTGCCCCTAATTTCTATAGCGGGGTCCCTTGAAAGTGGATCATATATGGAGGTATTATTCAGCTGGCGGTGGATCTCCGCAACATACTGTGCTTTGTCCATTACGACTAGGGCACCCCCCTTGTCTGCTGGCTTAATGACAAGGTTGGGGTCCTTCTGCAATGTCGCAAGTGCCTGGTGTTCCACCGCCGAGAGGTTAGAGGGATAATGCAATCTACCTTTCTCGATGTCGTCACGGATAGTGTGAAATGCGTCCCGAACGAAGCCAATGAAGGCCTCTACCGCGTGGGAGCCCTGGGGTGGACGGAAAGAGCTCTTTTCGCGGAGACCCAATGTCCTTATGGACATGGGGTTAGTACAAGGGGGTAAGGTGGTAATTGGGGAGGAAGCAAAATGGGTTTTGAGTCTTAATAACCGAAAAAAACGTTGTAAATCCATCTCTAAATCAAACGTTTTACATTGAGATGACGGACAAAATGACAAACCCTTTTGTAATACCCCAAGTTCTGAGACCCCTAATGATCGGGAAGAAATGTTAACCACTAACGATTCAGTACCTTGGATCTCGTGATCCGCATCTGGTCTGGAATGTCCCGCCTTGGAGGAGCTCCGTCTTGTTTTCTTTTTGAAAAAACGTCGTCGCTGTCCTAAAAAAGGAACTGAAGTAGAAGGGAGGATGTTCCTCTCTTGATCCGAACCAGAGGTGGAATAGTCTGTAGTGGATCTCTGGTTGCGTGAGGATTGTCGTCTGGATGCCGAGTTGTCGTGCCATCGATATACTTGATTCGTCTCGTAGTCGATGGTATCACGGGAGAATTTGCTGCGTTTCCGATTTTCCGTGTCTCTTTTATGAAGGTCCACGCGCTCCTGGATCTGGGTCCTCAAGGTGTTCAATTCCTCTGTAGTACCAGTGGCAGTTAACTGGGTTTCGATGCTCCTGATGTTTGCCGCGTTCTTTTCAATGGCTTTGTGGAGGTGTTCTAGGGTGAGTGTTATCAAATCAAACGAACACTTATTAAGTATTTGTTCAAACTTTAAACAGTAATCAGAGCAATCACTAAACAGAGTGGGACGCAGAGGGACCCGAAGTCCTCTAGGGATCCTTTTAACACGGAGATATTCAGAGAGGGTGGCGCAGTGCAGTTCTGTGTTAACCTGTTGTCTAAGTGCTCTCTCAAGGTCACGTCCCCGTGTTTCACGTGGAGGTATTTTCAGAAAGTCACTGGAGAAGGTGGACTGTGCCAGTATAGAAGAACTCTCTTCATTATTGTACGAAAAAGTGTTAGAAGTCATAGCCATAAAGGTGTGCCACACGTAAAGGGAGACGATATGGTTAGATTACCGTGTGCACAACCGAATCTGGTGCACGGGTAGGTTCCCAAACCGTAATCAATCAAACTTATTGGTGTGAAGAAACAACAGATTTATTGTATCCCAAATCCAACAAAAACGTTTCGGTCTCACAACGGGACCTTCATCAGTAACTGAAATAAGTGTATATATACAATCAAAAATTGGGAAAATACAAAACATATA
This sequence comes from Ranitomeya variabilis, assembly GCF_051348905.1. Lineage (NCBI taxonomy): Eukaryota > Metazoa > Chordata > Amphibia > Anura > Dendrobatidae > Ranitomeya > Ranitomeya variabilis. The sequence continues at coordinate 754,580,049 of NC_135232.1, forward strand.
AATAACAACAAAACCAAGGTATATACAACATATGCAATGCACATGACTATGGCAGTTTGCAGTGGTAAGTGAAGGCTATTCGTGTAGAAGAGTGACCTATATCGTGGCACAGTGGTAGTACAGTGATGGAAAAATACATACCGTAATTAGGGATGATGTTACAATGCTGTATGGAGCATCTATGGGGCCATAAAGAACTGCATGAAGCTGCAGCGCCCCAGAGTCCTGGTCGTTGCAGTACTGTGGCTCCGCCACTATGGGGAGCCATGGTGCGTCCGATGGCACTGAAGGAGTTCATCTGATCAGGTATCACAGACACCAATAGATTTCACAGCCGGGCCTCCGGGGGGAGCTAAGGGTTCTATTCATTAGGCTACTCCCCACCATAGTGGGTAAACTGGGGGTCAGGCAGGAAGTTAGAGGAGAAAGCTGACTGGATTGGACGAAGCAACACCTAGTGGCAGAGGGTGTTGTGGAGGAAGAGACAGTAGGGTCTCTGTCAGGGGTGGGATCCTGACAGAGGCTTGGCATTGAAAAGAACGTAACGGGTCCGCGCCAGCTCCGGGAAGCGGCGGGACCCAAGAAAGGACTAGAAGCGAGATAGATTGTGCTGAGTGAGAAACGAGATCAAGCAATAGGAGAATACCAGTAGGGGTCGTGCTGTAAGACCGGAGCAACATCCTACTGAGGCGCACTACCCGCGGCCGGAACGCCGAGGGAGTATTTCATTAGACAGCTTCAAGCAATACTCTAAACAGCGGCAGGACAGTCAGTCTCAGGCGGGCTGTCTCACCTAAATCACCTATGAAGTCTTGGGAGGCAATTGCGGGAGAGGGGCGTCTCTAGGGTCCCGGAAGAACTCCAGGCCTACCCGACAAACGGGTGCCGTTCTAACTGTAACATCAGGAAGGGACGGAAGATTAGCAGAAGATCAGTTAATCGAGTTGTGAGGGAACACGAGAAACAGACACAACGGTTGTGGGGTACTTTCCGTAAGCATAGCAGGGAAGGACTACAACACATAGCGCTAAGAAGGAAGGCACCGATTTCCACCTGTGAAGTGAACTCTGGAGGTGCCATTGGACCGGCCGGACTTGCGCAGCCTGGTGAACCGTATTCTGGACTGAGGACTCAGAGATCTCCAGTAAAGAGGTAAAGAGACTGCAACCTGGTGTCCTCGTTATTTACCGCGACCTGCACCCCACAACTGCACCACCAACATCCACACCTATCATTCACTGTGCGCCCCACGGCAGGGTCACGGGCCGGGGCCTAGCCGCCGTGACAACCCCAGAAGCAGAGACTCAGAGGCCCGGTACCGGGTACCCCTCGGCCCTGCGGCAGTGGGGGCGCTACAACTTGGCGTCACGAACAGGATCTACTTAAGCCTGAAGAATCAGGTCATGTGTGCCTTGGAACTGTGATTTACTGTGCTTGGACTGTACTTTATTGTAAAGACTGTGGATTGTCACTTGCCGCCAAAAGTTCGCGCCAAAACCGTCGCCATTACAGCACTAAGGAGAGCGCAGGAGAAGAAGAAGGGCGTGGAAGTGGGCGTGAACAAGCTGGAGCGCGAAAGACAATGGCCGCCCAGTCTAAATATCTCGGCCCCTTGAGGACGTGTCCGCCAGCAGCCGAGATCCGCCTCCTGATCCTCAATGGTGGGCAGAGACAGAGAAAACGAAACCGCCCACGAAGGAGAGAGCGGGAAAAGGACCAGGAAGAAGGAGCGAGCGACATGGAGGACGCCATGGCGAGCCGCCCGGAGCCGGAGCGTGGGGTCGGAGCAGAGGACTCCCCCAGCCACCCGGAGGGGCACCGCAACCAGGCCTCCACCGCTGATGCTGAATTCCTGCAGGCCGGAGTGGACGAGCTCAGCGACCGACCCCGGCGGACGCAGCTGAGCACTGAGGCCGGGTGGAAGAAGGCCATCATCAGGAGCCTCACCGGACATCTGTCGGCAGCCTCATCTGGTCCGGAGCAGGGAAGAAGTCCCAGCGCTCCGAAGCTGGAAAGCAAGGCCCTGCCGGAAAGGGGTATGCTGCAAGCAGAGATGACAATGTCGCAGCACAAGGCCCTGCAACCAGCGTTCCAGACCCCAGCGGAGGCAGAGCAGACCGGCACCGGAGGGACCGCATCTGAAGCAGGTATGAAAGACGACCCTGCCCTGACGACCGACACCCCTCCAGTGACTGCTAGTGCCACAGCTGCTGACTCCGTTCCAGTGACTGATCTTGCAGCGGCCGCTACCTCTGCTGCAGCAAATGCCCATACTCAAGCTGCGCAGACCTCCATCGCTGCGCATGATTTAACCATACATGAAGGACGGATTAACGGCGTTTGTCCAGCACTGGGTGTAACCCTGGACCTCACTTTGCCCAGGCCAAGAAGGGTTAAGTGCCAGGTGCAGCCCTGGAAGCCGTCCAACTAAACCTCGGAAACCTGAAACTGTAAATAGTTAACTGTTTATTTCCTTGCTGTTTTGCTGCTAAAACCCGTCCTGGGTTAACTCTAAAAGGGATCTCTTTGTTGACCCGGGATCCCTATTGTTTTTGGTTATTTTCTATTTTTTTCTACGTTACTTCAAAAACTGTGAAATCATGAACAGTGCATGATACGAACTTCTTGTACATAGTTTGCACCTTATTAAAGGCGCTCCCTACTGGTTTTACTTAAAGAAGGACTCTTTGCGAAGATACCGCACTGGAACCTTTGCTGAGTATGGACTGGTAGCTTGAGAAGATACGCTACCTCATAGAGACTTGGTCCCCTCTTAAAGGGGATGTTCATTTGTTACGCTTAAACTGTGATATTGCTTTAAGACAGGAAGCAATAATGTCTTGACCAGAGAAAAGTGATGATAATGTTGTACGAGAAAGTTATATGTGTTTAATTAGTTAAATGTGAAGAAATACTACTGACGATGTGCTCTGAGAAGTAAAAGGTGAAAGAAAGAAGAAGGATGCAGTGGACCCGTAGGGATAGACGTGGTGTCCAGCATGCATGATAGAAAGAAAGATAATGAGAAGGCTTAATGTTCGATAGAAGATGTTTAGATAATGTTGATAGATAGTTAGGATAGAAGGTAAACCCTGAGTCCTCATAGGAGTCATGTAGAGATGACTTAGTGCTCTTAAACTGAAAGTAATGTTATGTTCTATACTGTGTATAGTAGTTGAAAAGGCAGTAGGCCCTGGCTGAACAGGGCGGTCCTGTAACAGAAAGGAGAGGCAGTAGGTCTGGTGCCGATAGGACAGGCGGTCCTGCAGATTTAAAGAAGGCGAATGGGAAAGTTAAAATACCTTATAATGTGATTATAGGAAGGTCTTTAGTGGATTTAGAGTGTGAATCCTTAAAGGCAATGTTAAATTATTGTTCAACAATTTTGTACTTAGTAGAATACCCGGTTGGGTAACAGGAGTTATTTATACCCTGTAATTTATAATGTTAACCATGTTTGTAACGTTCAAGTGTCCTCACCTCCCATAAAGGGAAGCTCTGTTCAAGTATACTTATTATTATTTGCACTCAACAAAAATTGTATGTCTTTTTGCTAACCTGTATTGTTGTTTTCTTCCCAGTCCCGGAGTACTGTGTTTAACCAGGGGGGAGTGCAGCGCCCCAGAGTCCTGGTCGTTGCAGTACTGTGGCTCCGCCACTATGGGGAGCCATGGTGCGTCCGATGGCACTGAAGGAGTTCATCTGATCAGGTATCACAGACACCAATAGATTTCACAGCCGGGCCTCCGGGGGGAGCTAAGGGTTCTATTCATTAGGCCACTCCCCACCATAGTGGGTAAACTGGGGGTCAGGCAGGAAGTTAGAGGAGAAAGCTGACTGGATTGGATGAAGCAACACCTAGTGGCAGAGGGTGTTGTGGAGGAAGAGACAGTAGGGTCTCTGTCAGGGGTGGGATCCTGACAGAGGCTTGGCATTGAAAAGAACGTAACGGGTCCGCGCCAGCTCCGGGAAGCGGCGGGACCCAAGAAAGGACTAGAAGCGAGATAGATTGTGCTGAGTGAGAAACGAGATCAAGCAATAGGAGAATCCCAGTAGGGGTCGTGCTGTAAGACCGGAGCAACATCCTACTGAGGCGCACTACCGGCGGCCGGAACGCCGAGGGAGTATTTCATTAGACAGCTTCAAGCAATACTCTAAACAGCGGCAGGACAGTCAGTCTCAGGCGGGCTGGTACACCTAAATCACCTATGAAGTCTTGGGAGGCAATTGCGGGAGAGGGGCGTCTCTAGGGTCCCGGAAGAACTCCAGGCCTACCCGACAAACGGGTGCCGTTCTAACTGTAACATCAGGAAGGGACGGAAGATTAGCAGAAGATCAGTTAATCGAGTTGTGAGGGAACATGAGAAACAGACACAACGGTTGTGGGGTACTTTCCGTAAGCATAGCAGGGAAGGACTACAACACATAGCGCTAAGAAGGAAGGCACCGATTTCCACCTGTGAAGTGAACTCTGGAGGTGCCATTGGACCGACCGGACTTGCGCAGCCTGGTGAACCGTATTCTGGACTGAGGACTCAGAGATCTCCAGTAAAGAGGTAAAGAGACTGCAACCTGGTGTCCTCGTTATTTACCGCGACCTGCACCCCACAACTGCACCACCAACATCCACACCTATCATTCACTGTGCGCCCCACGGCAGGGTCACGGGCCGGGGCCTAGCCGCCGTGACAACCCCAGAAGCAGAGACTCAGAGGCCCGGTACCGGGTACCCCTCGGCCCTGCGGCAGTGGGGGCGCTACAAAGCATTATAAGGGGCATCTATGGGGTCATAAAGAACTGCATGGAGCATTATATGGGACATCTATGGGGCCATAAACAACTGCATGGAGCATTATATGGGACATCTATGGGGCCATAACTGCATGGAGCATTATATGGGACATCTATGGGGCCATAACTGCATGGAGCATTATATGGAGCATCTATGGGGCCATAACTGCATGGAGCATTATATGGGGCATCTATGGGGCCATAACTGCATGGAGCATTATATGGGGCATCTATGGGGCCATAACTGCATGGAGCATTATATGGGGCATCTATGGGGCCATAACTGCATGGAGCATTATATGGAGCATCTATGGGGCCATAACTGCATGGAGCATTATATGGGGCATCTATGGGGCCATAACTGCATGGAGCATTATATGGGACATCTATGGGGCCATAACTGCATGGAGCATTATATGGGGCATCTATGGGGCCATAACTGAATGGAGCATTATATGGGGCATCTATGGGGCCATAACTGCATGGAGCATTATATGGGACATCAATGGGGCCATAACTGCATGGAGCATTATATGGGGCATCTATGGGGCCATAACTGCATGGAGCATTATACTATGTGGCTGGGCAATATACTACGTGGCTGGGCAATATATTACGTGACTGGGCAATATACTACGTGACTGGGCAATATACTACGTGGCTGGGCAATATACTACGTGGCTGGGCAATATACTACGTGACTGGGCAATATACTACGTGGCTGGGCAATATACTACGTGACTGGGCAATATACTACGTGGCTGGCCAATATACTATGTGACTGGGCAATATACTACGTGGACATGCATATACTAGAATACCCGATCCGTTAGAATCGGGCCACCATCTGGTATATATATATATATATATATATATATATATATATATATATATATATATATATAAAGAAAACAAAAAGCAGCGCCAAAGGAAAACAAAGGGTGCAAAAAATCCTTATCAGTAAATCATTATCAGCAACAGTAACCTGTTTCAGCAAGTGATTGACTAAGTGGAATTTCTGGACATTTTTGGTATGCCAAAGACAGGACCAGAAAGTAGAGACAAGCAGGACTCAGTTACGTGTAGGAATGGGAGGTGCAATCAGTAAGGGTGCTTATTGGTTCTTTATTTTTAAAATAAACAGCCAGTACTAAACAGCGCAGGTGCCGGATTTCATGCGAAAACAGCGTGGAGGGGGCGGCGCCCGGCACCCCTGAAGATTTGAGTGACGACAGTGTGGCGTTTCAAGCAAGGGGGTGAGGACCTGCCTCTCTGGCGAAAGACAGGTATTTTGGAGAAGTTATAAAATGCTTTATTTTGGGAATACATGCCCCAAAAACTAAAAGAGCCACCTTGTTAGAATGCAGCATTACTGCTGCACAAGATGGCTCTTTTAGTTTATAACGGCTGGAGAGGGTGACAGTGGCCCTTTAAGCAGTTGAGTCTTTTAAAGAGGAATTCTACTACTGTTCCTTAATACTTGGAGAAGCAGACTGTTTCTCCCTTTACAGATGCAAACTGTAACTGGTCACTTGATCGATGGTACCAGTGACCTCTGCCTAGAGAGGAAAGGAAAATTCACTGCCTACGTCTCCTAAGACACTACTCATGAAATGCCATGAAATCTAAACATGCATATTGCCTGAAACACCATTCTTTTACCACAGCTAGGCACAATGGGCATGATTCACAGTATGAAAAGTTACAAAATTTTTGCACAATGCAAGGTTGTACAAACATTTGTGACTTTTGCTAGTTTCAGTTTCAGCCAGGTCTGGAGACCGAGCAGGACAGAGAGATGGCCTCTTGTCTAATTCATAACCAGTTGTGGCGTTACGTAGGCCACAAATCATACTCCAGTCCCCAGGCCACAGAGGTGCCTCTACCACATACCTTTATCAAGATTGGCGTGAACAATGCCAGTCTTGATGAATCCAGGCCAAAATGTGACTATCATAAATACTGACCTAAGCATGTTTCTGTGACATGCTATTCAAGCCACAAAAATGCTGGATACTCAAAGAAAAAAATCTAATCCATTAATCCTGGATTCAACGTTATTGAATCAAGAAGCCAATAAGAAATGATATAGGTCCCCTCAGGCCAAAGCAGAATGTGCAGGCAAATAGAAGGCATTTAGCTATTTTGACAAATGCCGTTAACTAGAACATTGTAGCAGTAGGCTTTTTACTGAATCAAAACCGACTCCATATGTACAAGTTTTAGCATGTGACAATGAATTCTCGTTACACTGGTAATTCAATATGTAGCAATGCTCCCTTTGCATATTTATTTTGGTTCCTTTTGGGTTTAGTTTGTAAGATGTTATTACTTTTCCACTAATTCACTTTATTTTGCAGCGTATGCTGCTTGTATATATTTTGCTAGATGGCATTTACAAATACACCATTCCCTAGATTAATGTTCCACTTTTAATGATATTAAAATGATATGGTGAGCACAGCAGAGATCCATTCTGCTCCTGCTGCTGGACCAGTTAAGATTCACGTGAGGCGAAACATCAGAAATTAGGCACACTGGGCAGAATTGCATTCAGCGGACATGAAAGGGACTGAGTAACACCTCTTTAAGTCACTGCCTAAACCTCATAGGCATAAGGTGCTTGGCTGAAATTATAGGCCAAGGTTGTCATTTTGGGGTGCAGTTTTCATGTGGCGTATCGCTAACAGTATAAATCAGTCTATTGAAGAATATTAAAGATAGTATGATAATGAGAGCACTTTAAGCTTCAAATAACCAATGACAGGATGACTATTTTTTTTTTTATAATAGTAGCCATTGATTAATTAAAATGATCTCTTAACTCTTCATGGCTTGTCTATTTTTTGTTCTTTCTTCCCCCTCTTCCAAGAGCCACAGCCTTTTTATATTTCTGTCCACATAGCTGTATGAGGGCCTGTTTTTTGTGGGACGAGTTGTACTTTTGAATTACATCATTCATTTTATCACTTGATGCATGGAAAAGTGGGTACAAAATCTAAGTGAGTTGAAATTGCAAAAAACACAATGTTTGGGGCTTTTTTTTATTTACCATGTTCACTATACGTTAAAACTGACCTTCAATATGATTCTCCAGGTCAGTAAAATTATGCCGAAACCAAACAAGTAGTTTTTTTTTTTATTTAAGTGGTAAAAAAAATGTGAACATTTGTAATAAAAAAAAATTGCTTTTGTCCCCATTTTACGAGATCCATATGTTTTCATTTTTCAGGATATGGGGCTGTGTGAGGGATTATTTTTTGAACACTGAGCTGACGTTTTTACCAATATCATTTTGGGGTAGATGTGATGTTTCAATTTCTTCTTATTGCATTTTATTGCAATGTTGTGGCGGCCCAATAAAATCGTAATTCTAGTATTTCTATTTTTTATCAATACTACATTTACTGAACAGATTAATTGATTTTATATTTCGATAGATCAGACTTTTCTGAATGTGGTGATACCAAATACAGTGAGGAAAATAAGTATTTGAAACACTGCCAATTTTGCAAAGAATGGAGAGATCTGTAATTTTTATCTTATGTACACTTCACCTGTGAGAGACAGAATCTAAAAAAAATCCAGAAAATCACCTTGTATGATTTTTACATAATTAATTTGCACTTTATTGCATGAAATAAGTATTTGATACAATAGAAAAACAGAACTTAATATTTGGTACAGAAACCTTTGTTTGCAATTACAGAGGTCAGAAATTTCCTGTAGTTTTTGACCAAGTTTGCACACACTTCAGCAGGGATTTTGGCCCACTCCTCCATACAGATCTTCTCCAGATCTTTCAGGTTTCGGAAATGTTGCTGGGCAACATTGAGTTTCAGCTCCCTCCAAAGCTTTTCTTTTGAATTCAGGTCTGCAGACCGGGTAGGCCACTCCAGAACCTTGAAATGCTTCTTACAGAGCCACTTCTTAGTTGCCCTGGTTATGTGTTTGGGGTCATTGTCATGCTGGAAGACCCAACCATGACCCATCTTCAATGCTCTTACTGAGAGGAGGTCATTGGCCAAAATCTTACATTATATGACCCCATCCATCCTCCCTTTTATACGGTGGGGTCATCCTGTCCACTTTGCTTAAAAGCACCCCCAATGGAATGGTGTTCTTGGGGTTGTACGCATCCTTCTTCCTCCAAATACGTTGAGTGGAGTTGATACCACAAAGTTCTATTTTGGTCTTATCTGACATGACTTTCTTCTATGCCTCCTCTTGATCATCCAGATGGTCATTGGCTAACTGCAAATGGGCCTGGACATGTGTTGGCTTGAGCATGGGGACCCTGCGTGCCTTGCAGGATTTTAATCCATGACAGTGTAGTGTGTTACAAACTGTAATATTTGAGACTGTGGTCCCAGCTCTCTTCAGGTCATTGACCAGGTCCTCCCATGTTATTTTGGGCTGATTCCTGACCTTTCTCAGAATCATCCTTACCCCACAAGGCATGGAGCCCCAGACTGAGGAAGATTGACAGTTTTGTGTTTCTTCCATTTTCTAAAAATTGTGCCATCAGTTGTTGTCTTCTCACCAAGCTGCTTGCCTTTTGTCCTGTACCCCATCCCAGCCTTGGGCAGGTCTACAATGTTGTCCTTGGTGTTCTTAGACAGCTCTTTGGTCTTGGCCATGGTTGAGAGGCTGGAGTGTGATTTATTGAGTGTATGGACAGGAGTCTTTTGTACTGGTATTGAGTTCAAACAGCTACAATTAATACAGGCAGGTAATGAGTGCAGACTAGGAGGGGTTCTTAACCCCTTCCTGACATCCGACGTACTATCCCGTCGAGGTGGGGTGGGCCTCCATGACCGCCGACGGGATAGTACGTCATAGCCGATCGGCCGCGCTCACGGGGGGAGCGCGGCCGATCGCGGCCGGGTGTCGGCTGCATATCGCAGCTGACATCCGGCACTATGTGCCAGGAGCGGTCACGGACCGCTCCCGGCACATTAACCCCCGGCACACCGCGATCAAACATGATCGCGATGTGCCGGCGGTGCAGGGAAGCATCGCGCAGGGAGGGGGCTCCCTGCGGGCTTCCCTGAGCCCCCCGCAGCAACGCGATGTGATCGCGTTGCTGCGAGGGTCTTACCTCCCTCCCTGCCTGCTCCAGACCCGGATCCAAGATGGCCGCGGATCCGGGTCCTGCAGGGAGGGAGGTGGCTTCACAGACGCCTGCTCAGAGCAGGCACTGTGAAGCAGCCTGCACCTCTCGCAGATCGGTGATCTGTCAGAGTGCTATGCAAACTGACAGATCACCGATCTGTATTGTCCCCCCCTGGGGCAAAGTAAAAAAGTAAAAAAAAAAATTTCCAAATGTGTAAAAAAAAATAAAAAAAAATATTCCAAAATAATGAAAAAAAAAATATATATATTATTCCCATAAATACATTTCTTTATCTAAATAAAAAAAACAAACAATAAAAGTACACATGTTTAGTATCGCCGCGTCCGTAACGACCCCACCTATAAAACTGCCCCACTAGTTAACCCCTTCAGTAAACACCGTAAGAAAAAAAAAAAAAAACGAGGCAAAAAACAACGCTTTATTACCATACCGCCGAACAAAAAGTGGAATAACACGCGATCAAAAAGACATATATAAATAACCATGGTACCACTGAAAACGTCATCTTGTCCTGCAAAAAACAAGCCGCCATACAGCATCATCAGCAAAAAAATAAAAAAGTTATAGTCCTGAGAATAAAGCGATACCAAAATAATTATTTTTTCTATAAAATAGTTTTTATCGTATAAAAGCGCCAAAACATAAAAAAATGATATAAATGAGATATCGCTGTAATCGTACTGACCCGAAGAATAAAACTGCTTTATCAATTTTACCAAACGCGGAACGGTATAAACGCCTCTCCCAAAAGAAATTCAGGAATTGCTGGTTTTTGGTCATTCTGCCTCACAAAAATCGGAATAAAAAGCGATCAAAAACGGTCACGTGTCCGAAAATGTTACCAATAAAAACGTCAACTCGTCCCGCAAAAAACAAGACCTCACATGACTCTGTGGAGCAAAATGTGGAAAAATTATAGCTCTCAAAATGTGGAGACGCAAAAACTTTTTTGCTATAAAAAGCGTCGCTGGTTTCACACTTGCGTTTTTGTCTGCAGCGTTTTTTGCACAAAAAAACGCATGCGTTTTTTCCCTATATTTAACATTGAAAACGCATGCGTTTTTTTTGTACACGTTTGGTCGCGTTTTCAAACGCATGCGGTTTTTTTCTGCATGCGTTAATTTTCAGAAATACAACCTGCAGTATTTTCTTGCGTTTTTAAGCACATGCGTTTGTTTGCGTTAAAAACGCATGCATTTTTATCGAAAAAAAAACAGAAAACACACTGAAAAGCCACCCACCACCATCATTGTGATAAAGGGATCCAAACCCTAACCCTAACTCTACCCCTAACCTCACCCCTAACCGTTTAATGAACATTTTCTGACAGTCATAGTGCCACGTATTTCAGTGCCACGTATTTCAGTGCCACGTATTTCAGTGCCACATATTTCAGTGCCACGTATTTCAGTGTCATGTATTTCAGTGCCATGTATTTCAGTGCCATGTATTTCAGGGCAACGTATCACATATTTCAGTGCCACGTGATTCAGTGCCACGTATTTCAGTGCCACGTATCACGTATTTCAGTGCCACATATTTTAGTACCACGTATTTCAGTTGCACGTGTTTCAGTGCCACGTATTTCAGTGCCACGTATTTCAGTGCCACGTATTTCAGTGCCACGTATCACGTATTTCAGTGCCACGTGTTTCAGTGCCACATATTTAAGTGCCACGTATTTCAGTGCCACGTATCACGTATTTCAGTGCCACATATTTTAGTACCACGTATTTCAGTTGCACGTGTTTCAGTGCCACGTATTTCAGTGCCACGTATTTCAGTGCCACGTATTTCAGTGCCACGTATTTCAGTGCCATGTATCACGTATTTCAGTGCCACGTGTTTCAGTGCCACGTATTTAAGTGCCACGTATCACATATTTCAGTGCCACGTATTTCAGTGCCACGTATTTCAGTGCCACGTATTTCAGTGCCACGTATTTCAGTGCCACGTATTTAAGTGCCACGTATCACATATTTCAGTGCCACGTATTTCAGTGCCACGTATTTCAGTGCCACGTATTTCAGTGCCACGTATTTCAGTGCCACGTATCACGTATTTCAGTGCCACGTGTTTCAGTGCCACGTATTTAAGTGCCACGTATTTCAGTGCCACGTATCACGTATTTCAGTGCCACATATTTTAGTACCACGTATTTCAGTTGCACGTGTTTCAGTGCCACGTATTTCAGTGCCACGTATTTCAGTGCCACGTATTTCAGTGCCATGTATCACGTATTTCAGTGCCACGTGTTTCAGTGCCACGTATTTAAGTGCCACGTATCACATATTTCAGTGCCACGTATTTCAGTGCAACGTATTTCAGTGCCACGTATTTCAGTGCCACGTATTTCAGTGCCACGTATTTAAGTGCCACGTATCACATATTTCAGTGCCACGTATTTCAGTGCCACGTATTTCAGTGCCACGTATTTCAGTGCCACGTATTTCAGTGCCACGTATCACGTATTTCAGTGCCACGTGTTTCAGTGCCACGTGTTTCAGTGCCACGTATTTAAGTGCCACGTATCACATATTTCAGTGCCACGTATTTAAGTGCCATGTATTTCAGTGCCACATATTTAAGTGCCACGTATTTCAGTGCCACGTATTTCAGTGCCACGTATTTCAGTGCCACGTATTTCAGTGCCACGTATTTCAGTGCCACGTATTTCAGTGCCACGTATTTCAGTCACGTTTAGGGTTAGGGGTAGGGGTAGGGTTAGGGTTAGGGCTAGGGTTGGAGGTAAAGTTAGGGTTGGGGCTAAAGTTAGGGTTGGGGCTAAAGTTAAGGTTGGGGCTAAAGTTAGGGTTAGGGTTTGGATTACATTTACGTTTGGATTAGGGTTGGGATTAGAATTATGGGTGTGTCAGGGCTAGGGGTGTGGTTAGGGTTACCGTTGGGATTAGGGTTAGGGGTGTGTTTGGGTTAGGGTTTCAGGTAGAATTGGGGAGTTTCCACTGTCCAGGCACATCAGGGGCTCTCCAAGCGCGACATGGCGTCCAATCTCAATTCCAGCCAATTCTGCGTTGAAAAAGTAAAACAGTGCTCCTTCCCTTCCGAGCTCTCCCGTGCGCCCAAAAAGGGGTTTACCCCAACATATGTGTTATCAGCGTACTCGGGACAAATTGAACAACAACTTCTGGGGTCCAAGCTCTCTTGTTATCCTTAGGAAAATAAAAATTTGGGGGGCTAAAAATCATTTTTGTGGGAAAAAAAAGATGTTTTATTTTCACGGCTCTGCGTTATAAACTGTAGTGAAACACTTGGGGGTTCAAAGTTCTCACAACACATCTAGATAAGTTCCTTGGGAGGTCTAGTTTCCAATATGGGGTCACTTGTGGGGGGTTTGTACTGTTTGGGTACATCAGGGGCTCTGCAAATGCAACGTGACCCCTGCAGACCAATCCATTTAAGGCTGCATTCCAAATGGTGCTCCTTCCCTTCCGAGCTCTGTCATGCACCCAAACAGTGGTTCCCCCCCACATATGGGGTATCAGCGTACTCAGGACAAATTGGACAACAACTTTTGGGGTCCAATTTATCCTGTTACCCTTGTGAAAATACAAAACTGGGGGCTAAAAAATCATTTTTGTGAAAAAAAAAAGAATTTTTATTTTCACGGATTTGCGCTATAAACTTTAGTGAAACACTTGGGGGTTCAAAGTTCTCAAAACACATCTAGATAAGTTCCTTGGGAGGTCTAGTTTCCAATATGGGGTCACTTGTGGGGGGTTTGTACTGTTTGGGTACATCAGGGGCTCTGCAAATGCAACGTGACGGCTGCTGACCAATCCATTTAAGTCTGCATTCCAAATGGCGCTCCTTCCCTTCCGAGCTCTGTCATGCGCCCAAACAGTGGTTCCCACCCACATATGGGGTATCAGCGTACTCAGGACAAATTGGAAAACAAATTTTGGGGTCCAATTTATTCTGTTACCCTTGTAAAAATACAAAGCTGGGGGCTAAAAAATCATTTTTGAGAAAAAAAAAAAAAATTATTTTCACGGCTCTGCGTTATAATCTGTAGTGAAACACTTGGGGGTTCAAAGCTCTCAAAACACATCTAGATAAGTTCCTTAGGGGGTCTACTTTCCAAAATGGTGTCACTTGTAGGGAGTTTCAATGTTTAGGCACATCAGGGGCTCTCCAAACGCAACATGGTGTCCCATCTCAATTCCAGTCAATTTTGCATTGAAAAGTCAAATGGCGCTCCTTCCCTTCCAAGCTCTGCCATGCGCCCAAACAATGGTTTACACCCACATATGGGGTATCAGCGTACTCAGGACAAATTGCACAACATTTTTTGGGGTCCAATTTCTTCTCTTACCCTTGGGAAAATAAAAAATTGGGGGCGAAAAGATCATTTGTGTGAAAAAATATGATTTTTTATTTTTACGGCTCTGCATTATAAACTTCTGTGAAGCACTTGGTGGGTCAAAGTGCTCACCACACATCTAGATAAGTTCCTTAGGGGGTCTACTTTCCAAAATGGTGTCACTTGTAGGGAGTTTCAATGTTTAGGCACATCAGGGGCTCTCCAAACGCAACATGGCGTCCCATCTCAATTCCAGTCAATTTTGCATTGAAAAGTCAAATGGCGCTCCTTCCCTTCCAAGCTCTGCCATGCGCCCAAACAATGGTTTACACCCACATATGGGGTATCAGCGTACTCAGGACAAATTGCACAACATTTTTTGCGGTCCAATTTCTTCTCTTACCCTTGGGAAAATAAAAAATTGGGGGCGAAAAGATCATTTTTGTGAAAAAATATGATTTTTTATTTTTACGGCTCTGCATTATAAACTTCTGTGAAGCACTTGGTGGGTCAAAGTGCTCACCACACATCTAGATAAGTTCCTTAGGGGGTCTACTTTCCAAAATGGTGTCACTTGTAGGGAGTTTCAATGTTTAGGCACATCAGGGGCTCTCCAAACGCAACATGGCGTCCCATCTCAATTCCAGTCAATTTTGCATTGAAAAGTCAAATGGCGCTCCTTCCCTTCCAAGCTCTGCCATGCGCCCAAACAATGGTTTACACCCACATATGGGGTATCAGCGTACTCAGGACAAATTGCACAACATTTTTTGGGGTCCAATTTCTTCTCTTACCCTTGGGAAAATAAAAAATTGGGGGCGAAAAGATCATTTTTGTGAAAAAATATGATTTTTTATTTTTACAGCTCTGCATTATAAACTTCTGTGAAGCACTTGGTGGGTCAAAGTGCTCACCACACATCTAGATAAGTTCCTTAGGGGGTCTACTTTCCAAAATGGTGTCACTTGTAGGGAGTTTCAATGTTTAGGCACATCAGGGGCTCTCCAAACGCAACATGGCGTCCCATCTCAATTCCAGTCAATTTTGCATTGAAAAGTCAAATGGCGCTCCTTCCCTTCCAAGCTCTGCCATGCGCCCAAACAATGGTTTACCCCCACATATGGGGTATCAGCGTACTCAGGACAAATTATACAACAACTTTGGGGGTCCATTTTCTCCTGTTACCCTTGGTAAAATAAAACAAATTGGAGCTGAAATAAATGTTGTGTGAAAAAAAGTTAAATGTTCATTTTTATTTAAACATTCCAAAAATTCCTGTGAAACACCTGAAGGGTTAATAAACTTCTTGAATGTGGTTTTGAGCACCTTGAGGGGTGCAGTTTTTAGAATGGTGTCACACTTGAGTATTTTCTATCATATAGACCCCTCAAAATGACTTCAAATGAGATGTGGTCCCTAAAAAAAAATGGTGTTGTAAAAATGAGAAATTGCTGGTCAACTTTTAACCCTTATAACTCCGTCACAAAAAAAAATTTTGGTTCCAAAATTGTACTGATGTAAAGTAGACATGTGGGAAATGTTACTTATTAAGTATTTTGCGTGACATATGTCTGTGATTTAAGGGCATAAAAATTCAAAGTTGGAAAATTGCAAAATTTTCATAATTTTCGCCAAATTTCCATTTTTTTCACAAATAAACGCAAGTTATATCGAATAAATTTTACCACTAACATGAAGTACAATATGTCACGAGAAAACAATGTCAGAATCGCCAAGATCCGTCAAAGCGTTCCAGAGTTATAGCCTCATAAAGGGACAGTGGTCAGAATTGTAAAAATTGGCCCGGTCATTAACGTGCAAACCACCCTTGGGGGTGAAGGGGTTAAAGCAAAACTAACAGGTCTGTGAGAGCCAGAATTCTTGCTAATTTGTAGGTTATCAATAAAATACAATTTAATTGTTTAAAAATCATATAATGTGATTTCTGTTTTTTTTCTTTTAAGATTCTGTCTCTCAAAGTTGAAGTGTACCTATGATAAAAATTATAGACCTCTCCATTCTTTGTAGGTGGGAAAACTTGCAAAATTGGCAGTGTATGAAATACTTATTTTCCCCACTGTGTGTGTTTGTTTGTTGTTGTTTTTTGTTTTATTTTTACTGTGGTGAAAGGGGGGGCGATTTGAAGTTTTGTATTTTTTTCAGCTTTTTAAAAACATTTTTTTTTCACTTTTTACTGTACTTGTCAGTCTCCTTATGGGACTTGAATCCGCGATCATCCGTTCTTTTGTACTATACATAGATTTGAAAATGCAAAAACATTTTTTTTTTACAAGCATTTTTTTTTTCTGGCACCACATAGAAGCCTATAAAGAAAAAAAGCACCAAAACCGCACAGATCATCAGTGTCTTTAGATGCACCAAGAGAGAGATTTCATGAAATCACATTCACATTGCTTGCATATTTAGGCCGTATTCACATATAGTGTAAATGCAGCGTAATTTCTGTTGCTTTTTTTTTTTGTTTACCTGCCCAAGCAAAGTGGATTGGATTTCATGAAAACTGCACCCTTTATGCTTCGTAAAACGCTGCTGAACCGGTGCTTTTTTATTCTAATGGCTTCTATATGGAGCCTAAAAAAAGTATATCAAGAGCAGAATAGCATTTTTACATGCAGAAGTAGCTTTTCTGTACTTTGTAAAACACATCACAGACTCTGCTTCATTGCTGCACCAAAAACACATCAAATAAATGGAGATGGGATTAAAAAATACATCAAAAATGCAATAATCACTGCCCTCCTACCAGGGAATAAAGAAATGGTAAATGGGTGTGACTTAGGGTGTGACCAGGAGCACGGCCAAAATGTGCTTCAGCACGCGTCGCGCGGTGCATGGTTTGTCCCTCTTTCTGTTCTGCGAAAGTTGGGAGGTATGGATATGTGATTTTGTAAGTAAATATTCACTTTAACAGGTGTTTTCATCATTTAAACCTCAGCTCTTTCTGGGATTTTTGGTCCAATGAGTGGTCCTATCAGTGACAGCTTTCTTTGTATAAGTGTGGCTGTAAGTCACTGACAGGACCGAAAATCCTGGATAGAGCTCAGGTTTAACCCCTTCCCGATATGCGCCGTACTAGTACTGCTCTGTGGGAACTGCATTCCCACAAACTTCAGTATAGGTACGGTTGCGTGACCTCACACTGAGCGCTGCGGCGATCGGGTTCGGGTCTCAGCTCTGTGTGAGAGCTGACATCGCGCAGCATTAGGCCCAACTTGATATGCAGAATTGTTACGAGGGTCAACAAGTGCTGGATGAAGGACATTTTTACTCCCTGACTCTGAAGTGAATGCCAGAGTGGCCAGTCTCTTTCATTGTAGATATATTCTCTTGCACGACTATCCCACTCACAGAGAAAGCAGCAGTACTGCTTTTAAGTCACCACAGAGGGGCCACAAATGTTGGTCATAGTTCAGTCACTTGTACAGCAGCTTCATGTTGTCATAGGTTTCTTTCATGTGGACTGCATAACCAACTATAATTTAAGGTAGTTCATTGCCATTATGCAGCAAGACGGTTTTTAGGCTCGCTTTGGAGGAATCGATGAAGGGCCTCCATTCCTCTGGATTATGACGTATCTTCAGAGCTTCCATTAAACTATTGATGTCATTGCATGCCACAATATTGCCCTCCTTGAAAAAGTATTGGACAAGATTGATCTTTATTACGGTTGCAGAACAGAGGAGATTCCACTGCTGTAGCCTGGAACTTAAGAGCTCAGTCTTACTCTTGGACAGATCCAAATCTCAAACAAGATTCCTCAGTTCGCTTTGTATTATAAGGTGTAGTTTAGTTGAGGTTGATGACTGAAAGTCTGGGTCGTGAGAGGAAGATGCTTTATGACACCAAAGGTGCCAAACAGAAATAGCAATTGGTTGTGTGATCGGTTGGCTCTCTCCAGATCATTCAGACTGCAAAAGGCAACCATGCCATTCCCATGCAACCATTTGGTAAGATGTGATGCACATCTATTGCAGCATATGTGTGGAGCACAACTCTTGTGCTGATCTCCTATTCTACAGCCAAAATACAAGTTGTAGGCTGTCCTTATCATGTTAGTCAAATTTCGCCTTTGTGACGCAAAAGTGACTTCTCTGCATAAAACATATAGAACATATATAAGGAGCGCCGTTTGACTTTTCAATGAAAAATTGGCTGAAATTGAGATCGGACGCCATGTTGCATTTGGAGAGCCCCTGATGTGCCGAAACAGTGGAAACCCTCCACAAGTGACACCATTTTGGAAAGTAGACACCCTAAGGAACTTATCTAGATGTGTGGTGAGCACTTTGAACCACCAAGTGCTTCACAGAAGTTTTATAATGTAGAGCCGTAAAAATAAAAAATCATATTTTGTTTCCAAAAAAATGATCTTTAAGCCCCCAATTTTTTGTTTTCCCAAGGATGGCAGGAGAAATTGGACCCCAAAACTTGTTGTGCAATTTGTCCTGAGTATGCTGATACCCCAATTGTGGGGGTAAACCACTGTTTGGGCACATGGCAGAGCTCAGAAGGGAAGCAGCGCCGTTTGACTTTTCAATGCAAAATTGGCTGGAATTGAGATCAGATGCTATGTCGTATTTGGAGAGCCCCTGATGTGCCTGAACAGTGGAAACCCCCCAGTTCTAACTCCAACTCTAACCCCAACACACCCCTAACCCTAATCCCAGCCCTAACCATAACCATAACCACAAACCTAATCCTAACACACCCCAACCCTAATTCCAACCCTAGCCCTAATTCAAACCTTAATCCTAATTCCAACCCTAACCCTAATCCCAACACTAACCCTAATCCCAACCCTAACCCTAACTTTAGCCCCAACCCTAACCCTAACTTTAGCCCCAACCCTAACCCCAGCCTCAACCCTAACCCTAACGGGAAAATGGAAATAAATACTTTTCTTTATTTTTTTTTTCCCTAACTAAGGGGGTGATAAAGGGGGGTTTGATTTACTATTTATAGCAGGGTTTTATAGCGGGTTTTTATGTTTGACAGCTGTCACACACTAAAAGATGCTTTTTATTGCAAAAAATAGTTTTTGCATCACCACATTTTGAGAGCTATAATTTATCCATATTTTGGCCCACAGAGTCATGTGAGGTCTTGTTATTTGTGGGACGAGTTGACGTTTTTATTTTTTACCATTTTCAGGCACATAACATTTTTTTATCGCTTTTTTCCGATTTCTGGGAGGCAGAATGAACAAAAACCAGCAATTCATGAATTGCTTTTTTTTGTTTGTTTTGTTGTTTAAACCATTCTGCGTGTGGTAAAATTGATAAGGCAGCTTTATTCTTCGGGTCAGTACGATTACAGCGATACCTCACTTATATATTTTTTTTTCATGTTTTGGCGCTTTTACACAATAAAAACTATTTTATAGAAAAAATAATTATTTTTGCATCGCTTTATTCTGAGAGCTATAACTATTTTATTTTTCTGCTGATGGAGCTGTATCGTGGCTTGTTTTCTTGTGGGACAAGATGACGTTTTCAGCAGTACCATTTTTATTTACATCTGTCTTTTTGATCGCGTTTTATTGCACTTTTTATTCGGCAGTATGATGATAAAGTATTGTTTTTTGCCTTGTTTTTTAGTTATTTTTTATGGTGTTCACTGTAGGGGTTAACTAGTGGGACAGTTTTATCGAGAGGGTCGTTACGGACACGGCGATACCAAATATGTGCACTTTCATTGTTTTTTTTTTCATTTACATAAATAAATGGATTTATTGGAAACATATATATATATTTTTTCTTTATTTGGGGATTTAAAAAAAAATATATTTTTACATATTCTAATTTTTTTTAAACTTTATAACATTGTCCCAGGTTGGGACATCACTATATCATGTCAGATCGCTGATCTGACACTTTGCATAGCAGTGTCAGATCAGCGATCTGACAGGCAGTGTAGGAGGCTTGCCGGCGTCTGCTCTCAACAGGCACTGACAAGCCACCTCACTGAAGGACCTGGAAGGACCCCCAGGCCATATTGGAGCCGGGGATCTTTATGGAGACCACCGCAACAACGCGATCGCATTGCGTTGTTCCGGTAGGAGCGCGCAGGGAGCTCCCTCCCTGCACGATTGTTCTCTATGCCGCTGTCACAACTGACTGCAGCATCAGAGGGGTTAAAGGACCATGATCGGTGCTACAATTGATCGGGGGCATTGCTGCGGGGTGTCAGCTGTCACATACAGCTGACACCCGCACCCGATCACCGCGGCGCTCAGCGTGAGGCCAAGGTGATCGTGCCGCCATACTAGTACTGCTCTGGGAGGAAATGGAGTTCCCGCAGCGCAGTACTAGTACGGCATATGTCCGGAAGGGGTTAAATCATGTTTCATAAAGATGGGGAGCATCCTAGGGTTGAGCTGTCTGGCCACCACGGGAATTCCTTACAAGATAGCTTATGTCATGGCACCATCAGAATCAGTATCCTTTCTTACTAGTGGTGATCGCACACTAAAATACTTGGACGGGCTTGACTCAAGTAATGAGTATAATGGACGTCAATGGGAAGCTCAATCATTTTTCTGGAAATCCCTAACAGGAGGGCTGGAAGGAGCATAGGGAAGATGCCTGGAAGCATCGCTGACTCCCAGATCGCTGCTGAGAACAATTTTGTCACAGTATTACTCCACTTTTACAGACTGACAATAAAACATACAAAACTGAAGATAAAATGGATTTTACATGAAAAAATGTTAGGAATCCTTCTTTCCTGTATAGTGAATTGTATATAAGGCAAATTAAAAAGAGAAAAAAAATGCCTCCTTCACCCCTTAACAGCCAGGCTAGCTCTCACCATATTTCCTCTCTCCTATGTCTACAATAGATGACATAGTAGAGGGGGAATAAAACTACACCCAGTGGTAGTCACCGGTAAAAGTAATTTTAACATTTTACTACACATCTTGTTTAATTTATGAAGGAGGGACTCTGAAACTCACAAAGCATATGAGGACAATGCAAGAACTGCCAAAAATTAGAAGGAAGAGGGACTCTGATACACCCTGTATTAGACATAAAGGAGGGCCTCATACACATTCTGTTAAAATTGTTAGGTAGTGTAATTCCTAGACTCATAAAGCCTATGCACAAAGTGCAAGGGCTACAAAAAATAGAAGGAGGGACTGCAATACACCCTGCAAGACATGTAGAGGAGGGCCTCAAAAAACTTTTTTTCCCCATTTTTAAGGATTGATGCTCCTAGAATGGTAAAGTCTATGCACTAAGTGCAAGGGCTGAAAATTATTTGCCCCTGGATATATGTAAGATAATTATAGAGGTAGGCCTTATAACATCCTATAAAAATTATGAAGAAAGGCACCATATAGGTCTGATGACCTTATAAAGATTTTGAGTGAGGGCCACCTGATGACCCTCTAAAGATTTTGAGTGAGGGTCGCCTGATGACCCTATAAAGATTTGAAGTGAGGACCGCCTGAGGACCCTATAAAGATTTTGAGTGAGGGCCACCTGATGACTCGCTAAACATTTTGAGTGAGCGCCTCCTGCTGGCTCTATAAAAAAATTAATTAAGGGTTGCCTGATGACCCTATAATGATTTTCAGTGAGGGCCACCTGATGACCCGCTAAAGATTTTGAGTGAGGGCCTCCTGCTGGCTCTATAAAAATTTTAATTGAGGGTTGCCTGATGACCCTATAAAGATTTTGAGTGAGGGCCGCCTGATGACCTGCTAAATATTTTGAGCGATGGCTGCAGGATGACCTGGTTGATATGGTGGAGGAGGACAAGAAAAAGAAGAAACCATGAACTGTTTACCCTTTTTAGGGTGGGAAGGGATGCATGAAAATACACCAGAAAAAAAAGGAAAATTTGAATTGACTTCATATTCTGCTGCTCTCATCCGGTGGGGTTAAGAAGTCTGGGCCAATCCAAGCCAGCGGCAGGCCAGCACAGCATCTCCAAGGTGTAGAGGGGCAGTTCATGCCACATGTCCAGCTTGGATACCCAATAGTTGTATGACACAGAGGACCCTTGACCAGTCAGTTAGGTACTCCATCACCATCTTCAACAAGTTTTGGCTCTTTGTCAGACTACCCCGCACATCAGGGCCTGGGCGCTGTGAGGGTCTAGTGAAACTGTCCAAAACCTAGTGTTCATCTGTTTGACCTGGTGTGTGTCTCCCTTGTCTCTCATCCCTCGTTGCCCAAGGATCTATGACCTCTGCCACCAACATTGTCAGATGGGAATTATTTTTACTAATTGTTCAACTATTGCCTTATGGTATTGCACTATTTTACTAGCCCTCTCTGCCGCAGGAAAGAGAGATGGAAAGTTCTCCTTATCGTGCTTCGAGAAGGGTGAACAAACAGTAATCAGTGTTGACCAGATTGCGCATAATGCAAGGGTCATGGAACAGTCAGCGGGATATAAAGCCAGCCAGACTCCCTACAGGCAAGACATCCCTGTCCCCACCAGGAGGATGACTCTCCATTTCCTCCTCCTCCTGCAGCCTCTCCTCCTCCTCTTCTTCAGCCCATACCTGCTGAACATACTGGATGAAGCTGCAGTGGGTAGTACCCTCAGTAGCGTAGTAGGTAACCATCTCCTGTTCCTCCTCCTCCTTAGCCTCCTCCTACTCATTAGTACCCAATCAGCACTGAGAAGATGACTTGAGGTTGGGCTAGATAGTATTACTGTGTACTTTATTCCTCCATCTCTACCTGCTCCACATGCAAAGCTTTCTCTTTAATTGTGAGCAGCAAGCATGTGAGTAGAAACAGAAGCGGGGTGATTTCACTGATTATGGCATCATCGCCGTTCACTGTCTTGATTGATTCCTCAAAGTTTTCTAGAACCTCACAGATGTCAGACATCCATGCCCATTCGTCAGTTTTTATTTGCGGTGGCTGACCAGAATTCAAACGGGCATGTTGTAGCTGGTATTTAACTACTGCCCTCTGCTGCTCACAAAGCCTTGCCAACATATGTAATGTTGAAATCCAGAGGACCGTGTACTGAGGGATGTGCACTGCCATGAGGTTGCGGAAAACCTCAGTGTCCACAAGCCCAAATGGAAACATTTCCGAGGCAGGCAGTCTGGAAATGTGCCTGTTCAGTGTTTGTGCCTATGGTGGGTGGCTGGTTATTTTCTTTTGCTTTCCAAGGCTGGTGTAGGGACAGCTGAGTGCTGCTCTGGGACATGGAATTGGACGTGGTTGCTGATGGTGCTTGCGAATGTGCAGTGACAGGTGCAGGGCTTCAGGCATCCTCACCTGCATCCTGGACTGGGGATTGGCAAGCATGTAGCACAGGGGAAGAGCAGTGATATCTCACGCAGACACTGATTGTGGACCCAAGTATTCAGCCTGCCTAGTGTGTTGCTTTTATGATATGTTGCTGAGCATGCTGGTGGTGGTCAGGCTGGTAGTGGTCAGGCCCCAGCACATCTTGGTACAGCACAGATTGCAAATTATCATTCTTTTATCATCTGCACTTTCTTTAAAAAAAGCGGCAGACCGGAGAACATCTAAAGCTTGGCCTGGGAACTTGACAAATGTGGGTGCTCTTAGGAACAGTTGGCCACCCTCTCCCTCTGGCCACTCCACCACCTCTTTCTGCCTGTTGTGGTGCTGTGTATTCCTCCCCCTCTGTGCTGCTGGCTTCACTCTGCATAGCACTTTCCCTGGTTGGGTCAGTAACTTCATCATCCACCACCTCGTCTTCCACTTCCGAATTTTGGGCCTCCTGACTTGTTGACTTAACAACATCACTTGTGTCTCATCCTCATCATTTACTTCTTGAGACACTTAGTGTCATTCCCCACCTTTGTAGTATTTTGGCATCACTACACATGAGCTTCTCATGTCTCTCTTGAAACAGACAGGGTGAGAGGCCAGAATCAATAAATTAAAATGTAAAGAGCTCCTTGGAGTGTCTCCTGGGACTCACCATGGTGGTTGGAAGGAGCATAAGGGTGAGGATTATGTGGTTTAGACTCTAGGTTAGTGAGACTGGACCATGTGGAAGAAAGGGTGGTGCCGGGAAACATACTGGAAGCATTATCTGCCATCCAACCGACCACTTGTTCAGACTGTTCTGGATACAAGAGTGGTATCCCGCATGCTCCTGCAAAGTGGGAAAGGTCTCGTGGATGAGTGTGTTTGTTGTGTTCCAGCAGCAGGCAAAGTTTCACCTGGCCCACAGTCTCAGCTTCTCTGAGCACCATCAGCAGCACATTCACTTCCTCATCCCTTACCGCAAACCTTTCACATTTTAAATTAGGTATATATGCCTGTGAATTTTCCGATAAGAAAATATTTAGTTCTGACAAGGACTGTTGTTTTAAAGGGACTCTGTCACCTGAATTTGGAGGGAACAATTTTCAGTCATAGGGGCGGGGTTTTCAGGTGTTTGATTCACCCTTTCCTTACCCGCTGGCTGCATGCTGGCTGCAATATTAGATTGAAGTTCATTCTCTGTCCTCCATAGTGCACGCCTGCGTAAGGCAAGATTGCCTTGTGCTGGCGTGTACTCCGGAGGACAGAGAATGAACTTCAATCCAATATTGCAGCCAGCATGCAGCCAGAGGGTAAGGAAAGGGTGAATCAAACACCCGAAAACCCCGCCCATATGACTGAAAATTGTTCCCTCCAAATTCAGGTGACAGTCCCTTCAATGGTGCAGCAGCATTATATAAGTACTGCAATAGCAATATTAAACGCTGTCTAGATGCCTCTAATCCTAAGCTTTCCCTCCACTGAATGCAGGTAACAGCGGTTTTACTGCAGAAAGGAAAATATTTAGCCCTGACATGGACTGTTGTTTTAACGGTGTACCAGCTGTATACAAGTACTACCATAGCAATATTAAACCCTTCCTAGATGCTTTTAATCCTAAACTTTCCCTGCACTGAATGCAAGTAACAGTGGTTTTACAACAGAAAATATTTAGCCCTGACAAGGACTGTTGTTTTAATGGTGCAGCAGCGTTATATAAGTACTGCAATAGCAATATTAAACCTTTCCTAGATGCTTTTAATCCTAAACTTTCCCTCCACTGAGTGCAGGTAGTGGTGTTAATACAGAAAAGACTATATGTAGCCCTGACAAGGACTGTTGTTTTAACAGTGCAGCAGCAGTATATACAGCTCTGGTAAAAATTAAGAGACCACTGCAAAATGTTCAGTTTGTCTGATTTTTTCTCTTTATTGGAATATTTTTGAGTAAAATGTAAATTGTTCTTTTATTCTATAAACGTCTGACAGCATGTCTCCGAATTTCCAAGCAATACATTTTGTATTTTTTTTCTGAAAAAGAAAAATAGTCAAAATAAAAAAAAAGAAAACAGTGCTTTCAGACCTCAAGTAATGCAAAGAACACAAGTTCATAATCATTTAGAAACAACAATACTAATGTTTTAACTCAGGAAGAGTTCAGAAATCAATATTTTGTGGAATAACCATGATTTTTAATCACAGCTTTCCACCAGTCTTTCACGCTGCTTCTGGCGCAAACATTTTAGCAGTTCTTCTTTGTTTGATGGCTTGTCACTATCCATCATCCTCTTGATTATATTCCAGAGGTTTTCAATGGGGTTCAGGTCTGGAAATTGGGCTGCCCATGACAGGGTTTTGATGTGGTGGTCTCTTAATTTTTTTTCCAGAGCTGTAAGTACTGCATTAGCAATATTAAACCCAGACTCGATGCTTAATCGAGTATCGAGCAGTGGCGCGCATGCTTGCTCATCACTATTTCTTACCATACTACAGTGCAGGGACGGACACAGACTGCAGAGGGCCCCTGTGCAAGAAATCTTCCTGCCTCCCCCCCCCATACCGCAACAAAGTTATGTAAACATATAGGTTGTAATATTTATTATCAGTTTAGAACACAACTATCAACTCTAAATAATAAATTTAAGTTCCAGATTTAACAACTGAATATAACACAAAGCAGTCATGCAATTGATGTCATATCTGGCAAATCTGGATGTGCTTATTGTGGCCTATGACTTATCAAGCTGGAGGAAATAATACTGTAGTGAGGAGGATTTGATTTTTTTAAAACCGTAAACGGGTTGTCCAGGACTGTTTTATTATTTAACTATGAACCTATGAACTGATAGGTAGGTAGTTGCCAACTACCCACCTTATCCAAACATGCTCGCTCATGACCATTATTGTAACCACTACTCCCAACATGGTGGTTCATATATAAATTGTTGTTTCTTTATTTTTCAAAACAATACTGTATTGTATGCTTACAAAATGTCCTCAAGACAGCAAAGATCCTGTCAGGCTGGTCCACACTCGTCCTCTGCGGCAGCTTCTGGCTCCAAGCTGCGACTCCAGTGCACAGAAGACACTTGCAGATCATCCCCTGTCAGCCAATCACAGATATGCTTGTAAGGCAAAGTCTGTGATTGGCTGAGAGGTAACCTTGCACAAATGTCACTGTATCACATATCACATGTCACATATTACCTTACATGTACCAGGGGGCGCTCTGTAGATTTATATCCCAGGGCGGCATCCCTTGATATAGTGCATGCTCAATCATTTTAACACATTTATTCCAGGCGGTCCGGCCCTTCCGCTACCTAGACCATTAATTCATTTCATTCATACCTCCCCTCACCCCCCTATTTTCATGTGTAATGTAAGGACCCAGTCCCGTGGATCACTGAGGCTCTGGGAAGAGTGCGCACGCGCACAGCAAAGCAGCGAGTCACAAGCAGAGCCTGCGTCAGTGACTCACTGAGAGGCCCTCCCCCTCCCTCACTCCGTCCTCTCTTCCTGTTTCAGCGTCTGCCACCCGTCACCTCACCGCAGACCGCACAAGTGACAGCCGGCCGGACAGCAGCATAATGAATGCTAACAGGAGAGGAAGGGGGGCCCATTTGACTGTCATATCACATGCGTGCAGCAGAGCGAGCCCCCTGCTTCTCCTGTTAGCAATAATACTGCCGCCGGCTGTCATTCACAACAATGCCTTGTATGTCTGTCGGGGGCCCCCTCCCACTCTGGGCCCCGGTGCGGTTGCATCAGTTGAACCGGCGGAATGTCCTCCTATGCTACAGTGAATTTCTGAGGGGCTACCCTCTAGCATAGCTGACAGGGTTCAATGCAAGTACTGCCAGGGAGCATTAGACACATTGAACTGCTTTGTGCCTCAATGGTTCTTGGTGGACACGAGATACAGTACAGTATATCTGTTGCATGCCTTGTTGAAGCTAAAGGCCCCGTCTCACTAAGCGATTTACCAACGATCACGACCAGCGATACGACCTGGCCGTGATCGTTGGTAAGTCGCTGTGTGGTCGCTGGGGAGCTGTCACACAGACAGCTCTCTCCAGAGACCAACGATCAGGGGAACGACTTCGGCATCGTTGAAACTGTCTTCAACGATGCCGAAGTCCCCCTGCAGCACCCGGGTAACCAGGGTAAACATCGGGTTACTAAGCGCAGGGCCGCGCTTAGTAACCCGATGTTTACCCTGGTTACCAAAAAAAACAAACAGTACATACTCGCCTTTCGGTGTCCAGGTCCCTTGCCGTCTGCTTCCTGCTCTCACTGACTGCCGGCCGTACAGTGAGAAGTGAGAGCACAGCAGTGACGTCACCGCTGCGCTCTGCTCTCAGTGTACGGCGAGACTCAGTCAGAGCAGGAAGCAGACGGCAAGGGACCTGGACACCGAAAGGCGAGTATGTACTGTTTGTTTTTTTTGGTAACCAGGGTAAACATCGGGTTACTAAGCGCGGCCCTGCGCTTAGTAACCCGATGTTTACCCTGGTTACCAGTGAAGACATCGCTGGATCGGTGTCACACACACCGATTCAGCGATGTCAGCGGGGCCTCAACGACCAAAAAAAGGTCCAGGCCATTCCGACACGACCAGCGATCTCGCAGCAGGGGCCTGATCGCTGGTACGTGTCACACATAGCGAGATCGCTATGGAGGTCGCTGTTGCGTCACAAAACTTGTGACTCAGCAGCGATCTCGCTAGCGATCTCGCTATGTGAGACGGGGCCTTAACAGTGTTTGATCTAAGGCCCCAAAATAGCAAATCCAGACCCTTATCAGCTTTATAAACAATAAGATGGCCAATGGAAGAATGCAACATTCTATTTGCCCATGCATTCACTATGTACAAAGCTGTTTAGAAAGAGGGTTCCCTATTTAAATTAAGATTTCTTTTGCTCAGATTACCTGTTTATGTGACTGAAGAGCGCTGTTCATTATATACAGCATTATTTCTCTGTTTATGAAAAAAATCGTATCTCACATTACTCAAAATGCTATCTTGTAGCTGCTCTGATTATTGAGTTCTATGATACCGTATAACAGCCCACTCAAACTATAGGTCATCATTAATTTATGCACACTAGATAAAATACAAGTAAAGGTTGGCCCTTCTTTTACGCTACCTGAAAAGATTTATTATCCCTTTCTAAGCCTAGAACTTTTGTTGAAACACATCCATAGGGGAAGCTTTTATCGAGAACTAGCCCCACTTGCTTATGCTTTACCATAATTGTCACTAATTACAAAGCAATGACAAGGTGAAATTTGTGTAAATTAGACACTTGAATACTAATTTGTTATTAGCGCAGCAGCTACTTAAGTACTTTGATTGCTGCAGAATCACAAGGGACAAACGAGTTTGCTAATTACACTGGCCTGTATGGAACACACACAGGGAGAAATGTACTAAGCAGTGATAAGTTAGACCTCTTGCTGAAGGAAAACAGGAGTACTTTAACCCTTTAACGACTGCCACCTTAAAACAGCAGCCACTAAGGGGCCTTATTCCCTCATCGCCATTTTAAAATGGGAATAATGGGGAATAGGGAATAAGGGTATAGCGCCCCACAGAGTCTGAAAATCTCTGGGGTTTCAGCTACCAGGTGTACCTGAGACCCTGGAGAATACAGAATTTTCCTATTGGTTCCTGTCTTGATCACTGTGATCAAAAGTCAATAATTAGTCAATCATCCCCCCTATGTCACCCCCTTGGTTTGATTATATTTTTTCTATTTTATAATTTGTATTTCTTTAATTTTTTGTCATTAGAGTTAAGCTCAGGATTATAGGGTTAGTGTTGGGCTTAGGGTTAGTGTTGGGCTAGGACTTAGGGTTGGGATTTGGGTTAGGGTTGGGCTTAGCGATAGTGTTGGGCTTAGGGTTAAGGTTGGGCTTTAGGTTAGGGCTGAGCTTAGGGTTGGGTTTTTTTTAAACTTAAAAAAATTACAGTATGATGATTAATGTTGAGTGCAAGTCCTTGCTTCTCAAGTTTTCATCAGGTGCTTGGTTACATAACGAATATCACGGGTCCACGAGTGACATGCTCGAGTCCCCGGTCTGCATTTTTTCCGGCAGTTATACAACAAAAAAATCATGCAGGGATTGCTTGCTATACACTGGCAATCCCCACAGGGGTGGGGACATGAGGGGCGAGGACTCAAGGATGTCACTGGATCACCCGTGATACTCGGCGCATATCCGAGCACCCGATGCAAAGTCGAGCAGAGAGCAGTTGCACTCAATACTAATGATAGCATAAGTTTATGATATTCTTTATCTTTATCTTTTTTTTTTTTATATAGCGCTAGCATATTCCGCAGCGCTTTACAGTTTTGCACACATTATCGAATATGTCATCAAATTCTTTGTAGTACACTTGGGTTAAAAATCCTCACTATACCCCAGGATAAAATCCTTGAGGAGTGTAGTTTCCAAAATGGGATCATATGTGGGGTTCGTTGCTTTTTAGGCACCTTAGTGGCTCTGCAAATGCTGCGCTCGAAAGAAAGTGAGTAACAAAATGTGGGGTCCACTTTTTGGTGTTACATCTAGCAACTTGGGGCCAAAGCAACATTTTAGAGGTAAAATTTAAATGGTTTTTTTTTTCATTCCACTTTGCATTAATTCCTGTGTGGCACATGAAGGGTTAATTTTTTTTCCTGTCAACAGTTTTGAAGTTTCTGAGGGTTTCAGTTTTTAAAATGGTATCTGTCATGGGTTTACCGCGACAGACAAGAGCCAAAACACTGCGGCATCTGACTTCTGCACTGATTAGAAGTAGAGATGAGCGAATATGTTCTGAAAACAATTGCCAAACATTAATTCAGCAAGAATATTGTACATTCGGATTCGTGATCGGTAACATGAGCATTTTTCTTAAAATCATCAAATGTCGGTAACATTCGATAAAAGTGCGGAAAAGTAACTATAATCCTATAGTTACATGTTAAATAAAGACACAGCCAGAATAAAGTCCTTTATTAGAAATAAGATTAAACAGTTTTCCTTTTTTATTTAAAAATAAAAAACACAGCTATACTCACGTAACGCCTATTTCCACCGAAGCCCTCGTTCTCCTGTAATAAAACTAAAATAAAAAAGCAACAATATCCCTCACCTGTCCATCGTTCTGTCCCACACCATAATCCATGTCTGGGGGATTAATAGTTTTCAACCTGTATGGTTCCAAATTGAAACCATCCTGGCTGAGAACCACTGGTGACTGAGCTGCTGCGAGCGCAGCACCAGTATCAGCGGTGACATAATCGAGGTTACCTCTGGTCATTGAGGCTGCGTTCCCAGCAGGGCTGAACTGCCATTACCTCGGCATCTTGGGAAAAAGTCAGTGATGAGTAGTGTTGAGCATTCCGATACCGCAAGTATCGGGTATCGGCCGATACTTGCCGGTATCGGAATTCCGATACCGAGATCCGATACTTTTGTTATATCGGGAATCGGTATCGGGATTAATATCAATGTGTAAAAGAAAGAATTAAAATAAAAAATAGGGATATACTCACCTCTCCGGCGGCCCCTGGACTTTACCACCATAACCGGGAGCCGTTGTACCTAAGAATGCGCGCTTGAAGGGCCTTAGATGAGGTCACTGCCCTCTAATTGGTCCGTAGCGGTCGCGTGACCGCTACGTGACCAATCACAAAGCAGTGACGTCTTCTAAGGTATTTCAAGCGCTTGAAATACCTTAGAAGATGTCCGCAGCTTCTGATTGGTCGCGTAGCGGTCGCGTGACCGCTACGCGACCAATCACAAAGCAGTGACGTCTTCTAAGGTATTTCAAGCGCTTGAAAGACCTTAGGTGACGTCACTGCTTTGTGATTGGTCGCGTAGCGGTCACGCGACCGCTACGGACCAATCAGAGCGCAGTGACCTCATCTAAGGCCCTTCAAGCACGCATTCTTAGGTACAACGGCTCCCGGTTACGGCGGTAAAGTCCAGGCTGCGTCGGAGGGTGAGTATATCCCTATTTTTTATTTTAATTCTTTCTTTTACACATTGATATGGATCCCAGGGCCTGAAGGAGAGTTTCCTCTCCTTCAGACCCTGGGAACCATACAGGATACCGTCCGATACTTGGTGTCCCATTGACTTGTATTGGTATCGGGTATCGGTATCGGATTAGATCCGATACTTTGCCGGTATCGGCCGATACTTTCCGATACCGATACTTTCAAGTATCGGACGGTATCGCTCAACACTAGTGATGAGGTCACCGTCAAGGTCAGTGACTTCACTGCAGATCATGGTGAGAAATTCTTACAGTGATCTGCTGTGAAGTCACTGAGCTTGAACTGCGTTAAACAGTGCCTTTTTACCATGGTGCTAGCGGGGATCTCACTGAGGTCAAAGCAGTTCAGCCCAGCTGGGAACGCAGCCTCAGTGACCGGATGTAACCTCGATTATGTCACCGCCGGTCACTGACACTGTGCTCGCAGCAGCTCATTCATCAGTTTTTCTCAGCCTGCATGGTCACATCTTGGCACCGTCCAGGTTGAAAACTATTAATCCCCCAGACATAGATTATGGTGTGGGACAGGACGACGGACAGGTGAGGGATACTGTTGTTTTTTAGTTTAGTTTTATTACCGGAGAATGAGAGCTTAGGTGGAATAGGTGTTAGGTGAATATAACTGTGTTTGTTATTTTTAAATAAAATGGAAAACTGTGTTTAGTCTTATTTTTAATAAAAGACTTCATTCTGGCTGTGTCTTTATTTACCATATAATTAAAGGATTAGTAATAGATAAGTGTCTTATAGATGCCTCTCCATTAGTAATCTGTGGGCTTGATGTCACCTGACAATACAAAGGTGACATCAAGCCCACAAATATGAACCCCACTTTCCGCCACTATGGGGCAAGTGGGAAGAGCTGGGCAAAGCGCCAGAATTAGCGCATCTAATAGATACACCTTTTCTGGGCAGCTGCGGGCTGCTATTTTTAGGCTGGGGACCTATATCCATGGCCCCTTACCAGCCTGAGAATACCAGCCCCCAGCTGTCTTCTTTAGCAAGGCTGGTTGTCAAAAATGGGGAGGACCGCATGCGGTTTTTAAAATTATTTATTTAAATAATTAAAAATAAGGCATAGTGACCCCTCTATTCTTAATACCTAGCCTGAAGCTGACAACTGAGAGTTGCAACCCCTAGTTGTGAGTATGGCCTGGCTGGTTATCAAAAATACAGGGAAATCCATTGCAAATTCAGTGATCATGAGCCGAATCGAATATTGAAATATTCGCTCATCTCAAATTAGAAGCACTTCACTTTCATACTAAATGGTGTAAATTTATTTTAGCAGTGCAGGTTTTAATCTGCTCAGTTGAGAGCTCCTGGAAGCTTTCCTGCATTTAGGCTCAGCTGTGCACTGTTAGCCACTCCCATCTCCTATATAAACCAGGCCCTGGCTAGCACTCATTATCAGAGCTAGCTTATCGCATGGCTGGAGGTTATTGGTGGTTGTTATTGGAGAAGGCGTTTGTTGGATTTATCTGTGACTGCTGCTAGGTTTTGAGTGTGTGATAATTCCCTATCCTCCATTCTCCGGTGTTTACCTCTGTTTATGTGTGTATATTTGGTGTTTTCCTTTATCCCTGTTTATATTACATTGTTAGTCTGGTTGGTGTATTATAGTACACTACTACTCCCCTCTTGCCTGGGTGCGGGAAGGACACAGACTGAGGGTGGATTCAGGAGCTAAGGAAAAGGTACGTGGCCCTGGCATCTTCACCATCAGAAGTAAGCTGGAGAACAGGGTGAGCTAGGGTGCCCCTAGCGTTAGGGACAGGGAGGAGCCCCTGGTGCTGGGACACCTGACAACACAGTTGTGATATTATCTCTGACCAAAACTGTTTTACAGATACTCAGAGACAGTAAACTATTTGTCAACTAGAGAAATGTCTGTTCTCGGTTGAGGACATCTCTTTTCTAGGATATGTTTTACCATCCACCGGTTTTCACATGGATCCTGCAAAAGTTCAGGCGGTACTGGCTTGGGATCGTCCTGAGGATTTGAAGGCGTTACAAAGGTTTTTGGGTTTCTCCAACTACTACCATAAGATCATCAAAAACTTTTCAGTATTGGCCAAACCATCCTGTAGCTTACCGCATTGCCTTTCGGCCCACTTTTAGGATCCACAATGTGTTCCATCGATCGCTACTCATAAAAATACCTTGCATCCTCTGTACCATAACCACTACTACCATTTCCAGTCACTGTGGATAGAAATTTGGAATTTGAAATAGCCAAGATCTTTGATTCTCACTTAGTTCCTTGGTCACTTCAGTATCTGGTACACTGGAAGGGATACGGTCCAGAAGAGAGGATGTGGGTACCAGGCGTTTGGTGGATTAATCTGTGACTGTTGCTATGTTTCGAATGTATGATAATTCCCTTTCTTCTACTTTGGTTTAACCACATCATCCACTCCCCAGTGTTTACCTCTGTTGTTTATGTGTGTATATTTGTATGATTGGTAGTTTCCTTTATCCTTTTTCATATTACCTTGTTAGTATGGTTGGTGTATTACACTACTACTCTCCTCTTCCCTGGGTGGGGGAAGCGTACAGACTGAAGCCGAATTCTGGAGCTGTGGCAAGTTATGTGGCCCCAGCATCTTCAACATCAGAAGTAATCCAGGGAACAGGGCGAGCTAGGACCCCCTTTCGTTAGGGACAGGGAAGGAGCCCCTGGTTCTGGGACACCCGACAACATAGTCATGACAGTATTGCTTTTTGGGCATTTCTAAGTCCATTGAAACCGGAATAGGTAACCAAAGAAACAGGTTTTGTAAGGCTGGTTTCACACTTGCGTTTTGATCTGCAGCGTTTTTTAAAAAAAACGCATGTGGTGAAAAAACGCATGTAAACGCGGCAAAACGCCGCGTTTTTTAGACGCATGCGTTTTTGCATGCAGAAAAAAAAATGCGTCGTTTTGCGGCGTTTACATGCGTTTTTTCCTGCGTTTGCGTTTTTTAAACGCATGCCGAGAAGTGTGTGACAGCTGCCAATCATCAAAATCAACTAGAAACCCCACTAAAAACAGAAATAGCTAGGGCTAGGGTTAGGGTTAGGGTTAGGATCCCTAGTAACCCTAGGGATCCAAACCCTAACCCTAACCCTAACCCTATGGATCCTAACCCTAACCCTAACCCTAGGGATCCTAACCCTAACCCTAACCTAACCCTAGGGATCCTAACCCTAACCCTAGGGATCCTAACCCTAACCCTAAGGGTTAGGATCCTAACCCTAACCCTAAGGGTTAGGGTTAGGATCCCTAGGGTTAGGGTTAGGATCCCTAGGGTTACTAGGGATCCTAACCTTAGGGTAAGGGTTAGGATCCCTAGTAACCCTAGGATTAGGGTTAGGGTTTTCTTGTTTTTTCTTGTGTTTAGGGTTAGGGTTAGGGTTTTCTTGTTTTTTCTTGTGTTTTCTTGTGTTTTTCTATAAAAACGCATGAGTTTTTAACGCAAGCAAACGCATGTGCTTAAAAACGCATGCGTTTACATAGACAGCAATGCATTTTTTTGCCGCGAATAAACGCATGCGTTTTTTGCGGCAAAAAAACGCCGTTAGAAATTACTACAAGTTGCATTTCTGCAACTAAACGCACGCATCAAAAAACGCATGCGTTGCCGAAAACACGTCAAAACGCATGCTAAAAAAAGCATGTGTTTTTAATGTTAAGTATAGGAAACAAAAACGCATGCGTTTTTTAGCGCTAAAACGCTGCAGCTCAAAACGCAAGTGTGAAACCAGCCTAAATTTGTTGAAAAAATGAGAAATTGCTACTTAACTTTTAACCCCTCTAACTTCCTAACAAAATAAAATTAAGTTTGACAAATTATGTAAATGTAAAGTAGACATGGGAAATGTTGGACAACATGACTAACTGGTGTACTAAGGATATAAAGATTGAAAATTTGAAAGCTGTGATTTAATCATTGGGATCCTTTGAAGAGTTCGCGAGTTATTACCACACAAGGTGACACTGCTCAGATTTCTAAAATTTATCCTGGTCATTAGGGTCAAAATTAGCTTGGCTACTACAGGATTAAATCATAAGAAACCTGTTCACTGATTGACCGAAGGTCACTGCACATAAGAAGAAAGTTGCAGCAGAGCTGTACATCACATCTTTCATATATTTCTTTACTATAGTCAGGAACATAACTAGATGTCAGGCTCAAAAAACACCATAAGGGTATGTCTCCACGTTCAGGATTGCATCAGGCTTTGGTCAGGATTTTATGCAAGTAAAATCCTGACCAAAACTGCACCTGAGGTCACTGGCAGGTCACCTGCGGTGTACCTGCGTGTTTTGCTCATAGTAGCAACATGCAGCGTTTTGAAAAAACGCACAACGCATGCGTTTTCGCGGCAAAAACGCATGCGTTTTTAAACGCATAGTGGAGTCTGGATTTCATAAAATCCCATCCACTATGCTGTAACATCTGGACGCTGCGTTTTTGACGCAGCAGAAAAACGCAGCGTCAAAAACGCAGCGTTTCCTGAACGTGGAAACATACCCTAAGGGTATGTTTCCACGTTCAGGAAACGCTGCGTTTTTGACGCTGCGTTTTTCCGCAGCGTCAAAAATGCAGCGTCCAGATGTTACAGCATAGTGGAGGGGATTTCATGAAATCCCGACTGCACTATGCGTTAAAAAACGCATGCGTTTTTGCCGCGAAAACGCACATGCGGTGCGTTTTTTCAAAACGCAGCATGTTGCTACAATGAGCAAAACACGCAGGTACACCGCAGGTGACCTGCCAGTGACCTCAGGTGCAGTTTTGGTCAGGATTTTACTTGCATAAAATCCTGACCAAAGCCTGATGCAATCCTGAACGTGGACACATACCCTTAGGGTATGGCTCCACGGTACGGAGGGGCGGCGGTATCGCCGCAGCGGCGAAGCCGCTCGGCGCTAAGCCCCGCCCCCTTCCTGGGACGCGATCATGCCGGATGTGTTAACTCTTCACATCCGGGATGATCGCTCGCTCCCATAGGGCCCTGTGATATGCCTTGCGGGGACGCTGCGTCCCCGCAAGGTGTACGGACATGCTGCGATCTGAAAAGACGCGCAGCATGTCCGGAGTCGCAGGGCCGCCACGTGCGGGTTTCCACGCATAGTGGAGACGGGATTTCATAAAATCCCCTCCACTATGCTGGAACATCTGGACGCTGCTTTTTTGACGCTGCAGCTCTGCGCAGCGTCAAAAAAGCAGCGTTTCCTGACCGTGGAAACATACCCTAAGAGGAAAAACCTTCACTAACTTCCAGAAAAAAAAACACCCAGTACCTGTGTACTAGATGTCAGGCTCCCATAGTAAAGTCTTAATAGGTCCATCTGGTCTCCAGGCTCCTTTATAAACCAGTTTCTCCCAGTAGGTCTGCATTACTTTTACTATAAGAGCACTAATTGCATTACTAGGTTGTCTGCCTGTTCTACATGAAACCTAGGAGGTACACACCATATATCTAGGGGGCATTTGCATTGTGCTCATTTGTTTGAGTACAGTCTTAAGTTACCGTCACACTTAGCGACGCTGCAGCGATATAGACAACGAGCCGATCGCTGCAGCGTTGCTGTTTAGGTCGCTGTAGAGACGTCAAACACAGCAGCTCCAGAACGATGCAGGAGCGATCCTGTGAGGTAACGGTGACTCACTTATCGTTGTCACAGGTCGTCAGCTCCATGTAAAACATTGCTGGCATCGTTGCTTTTGCTGACAAACACGACGATACACGGCGACCTGACGACCAAATAAAGTTCTGGACTTCTATCTCCGACCAGCGATATCACAGCGGGATCCAGATCGCTGCTGCGTGTCAAACACAACGAGATCGCTAACGAGGACGCTGCAACGTCACGGATCGTTGTCGTTCTCGTTGTAAAGTTGCTGAGTGTGAAGGTACCTCAAGGAATACTTTTTAATGTATTTTTTTTCAGCAGGACAAAATAAGTACTTGGTAAATCATACAACTGACATCAGCCATTATACAGTCACATTTAACTAATAATTTTATCACATACATATATTGTAACCCAAAATCCATTCTGGATTGGCCATCTCTTCAAAAAAATGTTTGTTGCTGCAACTGCAACTTTAGGTTTTCTTGCATTTTTCATGCTAATAGTCTTCATTTTTTTCAATTTTACGCAACGCATTTTTTGCAGTGCTCTATAACACATTTTCTTAAAGGGAACCTGTCACCCCGTTTTTTCCGTATGAGATAAAAATACCGTTAAATAGGGCCTGAGCTGTGCATTACAATAGTGTATTTTGTGGACCCTGATTCCCCACCTATGCTGCCGAAATACGTTACCAAAGTCGCCGTTTTCGCCTGTCAATCAGGCTGGTCTGGTCGGATGGGCGTGGTGACATCGCTGTTTCTTCCCCCAGATCTTGCTTATTTTTCCGTTGGTGGCGTAGTGGTTTGTGCATGCCCAAGTGCCAAATCCACTGCACAGGTGAGGAAAAAGAGCGTGATCTGCGCTATTCCCCTGGTGATCGGTGGGGGCGGCCATCTTCCTGTGGCCGCGCTTGAGCAGATGGAGCGCTCTGCTGCCCGGGGCTTCAGGAAAATGGCCGCGGGATGCCGCGCGTGCGCAGATGGAGATCGTGGCAGGCATTTTCCTGAAGCCGAGATGCGAACACGGCTTCAGGAAAATGGCCGCCGCGATCTCCATCTGCGCACGCGCGGCATCCCGCGGCCATTTTCCTGAAGCCCCGGGCAGCAGAGCGCTCCATCTGCGCACGCGCGGCCACAGGAAGATGGCTGCCCCCACCGATCCCCAGGGGAATAGCGCAGATCGCGCTCTTTTCCTTCAGCTGCGCAGTGGATTCGCCTGTTGGGCATGCGTAGACCACTACGCCACCAACGGAAAGATGAGCAGGATCTGGGGGACAAACAGCGATGTCACCACGCCCATATGACCAGACCAGCGTGAGTGACAGCCCAAAACGGTGACTTTACAAAGGTATTTCGGCAGCATAGGTGGGGAATAAGGGCACAAAAAATACACTAATATAAAGCACAGCTCTGCCCCTATTTAACGCTATTTTTATCTCATCTTGAAAAAACGGGGTGACAGGTTCCCTTTAAGGTATTACCCATTGTGTAATAATGCATCAAGGTTCTAGCTTGGGCATTCTGACTTTCTGTTACATCAAGATGATCGTAAAGGTACTGCCACTACATATATGTAATTATTATTACACAGATTGGCTCTTTTGTTTAACCCCTTCATGACCTTGGGATTTTCCGTTTTTCCGTGTTCGTTTTTTGCTCCCCTCCTTCCCAGAGCCATAACTTTTTTATTTTTCTGTCAATTTGGCCATGTGATGGCTTATTTTTTGTGGGACGAGATGTACTTTTGAACGACATCATTGGTTTTACCATGTTGTGTACTAGAAAATGGGAAAAAAAATTCCAAGTGAGGCGAAATTGCAAAAAAAGTGCAGTCCCACACTTGTTTTTTGCTTGGCTTCTTTGCTAGGTTCACTAAATGCTAAAACTGACCTGCCATTATGATTCTCCAGGTCAGTACGAGTTCATAGACACCTAACATGACTAGGTTATTTTTTATCTAAGTGGTGAAAAAAAATTCCAAACTTTGCTAAAAAAAAACCAAAAATTGCGCCATTTTCCGATACTCATAGCGTCTCCATTTTTCATGATCTGGGGTCGCTTGAGGGCTTACTTTTTGCGTGCCGAGCTGGCATTTTTAATGATACCATTTCAGTGCAGATACGTTCTTTTGATCGCCCGTTATTGCATTTTAATGCAATGTCGCGGCGACCAAAAAAACGTAATTCTGGCGTTTCGAATTTTTTTCTCATTACACCGTTTAGCGATCAGGTTAATGCTTTTTTTATTGATAGATCGGGCGATTCTGAACGCGGCGATACCAAATATGTGTAGGTTTGATTTTTTTTTAATTGATTTTCTTTTGATTGGGGCGAAAGGGGGGTGATTTAAACTTATATATATTTTTTTTTCACATTTTTTTTACTTTTTTTTTTTTTAACTCTTGCCATGCTTCTATAGCCTCCATGGGAGGCTAGAAGCTGGCACAACGTGATCACCTCTGCTACATAGCAGCGATCTGATGTTCGCTGCTATGTAGCAGAAATACAGGTGTGCTATGAGCGCCGACCACAGGGTGGCGCTCACAGCAGGCTGGCATCAGTAACCATAGAGGTCTCAAGGACCTCTATGGTTATAATGTACAAGCATCGCCAACCTCCGATAATGTGACGGGGGTCGGCGATGCGCTCATTTCCGGCCACCCGGCTGGAAGCGCCGGTTAAATTGCGCTGTCTGCGTTTGACAGCGGCATTTAACTAGTTAATAGGCGCGGGCAGATCGCGATTCTGCTCACGCCTATTACGGGCACATGTCAGCTGTTCAAAACAGCTGACATGTCCCGGCTTTGATGCGGGCTCACCGCCGGAGCCCCCATCAAAGCGGGGCTTCTGACCTCGGACGTACTATCCCGTCCATGTTAGAGCATCCAAGTAGAATTCCTTAAAGGGGTGGTCCGAAACTAACAGTGATTGAATCCTTAATCTCTATTTAATGTAATATCCTAATCTCATTTCTAATATATCTTCATTAAAAACTCCCTATTGTTTCCTCTCTACTCCTTCGAACTGATTTATTTGTTTTCTTGTTACCAACTTCCTGTTTGATGACGCTTTGTTTCAGAATCCCCAATGGATGGTAGGGTAACTCTAACAAGATGTCATCGAGGGCAGATACAGTGGTCACTGACGCAGCATCTGTCCCCACCCTGAAATGAAGTGTCAGCAGTGATGTCTCTTTCAGGGGCTTAGCCAGTCTCTGATTTGCTGACCATACATCAGCTGTCAATTTCAGCTTATGCTCAGTAGGAACTTGTCACTATGCAATATTTTTTTTAATGCACAGTGACAGTGCGCACCCTTGTTGGCTCCGATGAAAAGTGATGAGCCGACAAGAGAGCACTCTTGTAAGGAGATTACTAGTCGATCAGGAAATGCAGACACCAGCCTTGACCCCAAAGTAACTTGTGGTTGGGGCTTGTCTTTGCTTTTTCTTCTTGCCGAGTAATCTCCTTACAATGCGTACAGACAACATGCTCTCTTGTCAGCTAGTGATTTCTCATCTGAGTCAGCAAGGGAGCTCACTGTCACTGTGCATTAAAAAGAATATTGCACAGTGACAAGATCATGTCAGAATTGACAACTGACTCATGGTCAGTAGAGTAGGGATTAGCACAGCCCCTTATTTCAGGGTTGAAACAGATGCTGTGGCAGGAAGTGGAGCCTCTGCCCCTGAAGACATATTGTTTGAGTATCCCAGCATGCATTATTAAACAGGAAGTTGGTGAAACAAAGCAGCTAGAGTAGAGAGGAAATAGTAGAGATTAGATTATTACATTAGATAGAGATTAAGGATTAAATCATTGTTAGTTTTGGACCACCCCTTTAATAAGTGTCTCTGGATATTTTTATGCACAGGCAAAATAGACTAAAGTAAAGGTGAAAAATTAAAAAAAGGAAAAACTTAGAAACAAAATGACAAACACATTTATAAAAATTAAACACAAGAATAATTTTTATTTTACAAAATATAGTTGGATGTTTAGTGTAGTTGGTCTGTCCAAGTGA
Source organism: Ranitomeya variabilis (assembly GCF_051348905.1). Lineage (NCBI taxonomy): Eukaryota > Metazoa > Chordata > Amphibia > Anura > Dendrobatidae > Ranitomeya > Ranitomeya variabilis. The sequence goes on from NC_135232.1 coordinate 754,621,269, forward strand.
TAGGTAAAGACCTTGGTTATCAGAATAACAACTTGTGATTTTTTTTGTGAGTCACAGAATTACTAATAGGTTACATAGTTACATAGGTTGAAAAAAGACCTAGGTCCATCAAGATCAACCTTTCTCCACCAACTGTACATTTTGTCACTGAATTAACAATGACCCCCAATGTTATGTATATTGAGGGAATTATCCAGCCCTTTTTTAAAAGCAGTTATAGTGTCTGCCATTACTACCTCATGTGGTCGGGCATTCTACAGTCTGACTGCTCTAACTGTAAAGAACCCTTTCCCTGTTTAGCTACTGGTATCATATTTCTTCCACCCATAATGAATGCACCCTGGTCCTTAGTATGATCCTTGGAAGGAATAAGTCATGTGCCAGTGTTTTGTACTGACCACACACACACACACATATATATATATATATATATATATATATATATATATATATATATATATATATATATATATATATATATATATGAAATCCCCTCTGAGTAGTGTTGAGCGATACCGTCCGATACTTGAAAGTATCGGTATCGGAAAGTATCGGCCGATACCGGCAAAGTATCGGATCTAATCCGATACCGATACCCGATACCAATACAAGTCAATGGGACTCAAGTATCGGACGGTATCCCTGATGGTTCCCAGGGTCTGAAGGAGAGGAAACTCTCCTTCAGGCCCTGGGATCCATATCAATGTGTAAAAGAAAGAATTAAAATAAAAAATAGGGATATACTCACCCTCCGACGCAGCCTGGACTTTACCGCCGTAACCGGGAGCCGTTGTACCTAAGAATGCGCGCTTGAAGGGCAGCTTCTGATTGGTCGCGTAGCGGTCGCGTGACCGCTACGCGACCAATCACAAAGCAGTGACGTCTTCTAAGGTATTTCAAGCGCTTGAAAGACCTTAGGTGATGTCACTGCTTTGTGATTGGTCACGTAGCGGTCACGCGACCGCTACGGACCAATCAGAGCGCAGTGGCCTCATCTAAGGCCCTGCAAGCGCGCATTCTTAGGTACAACGGCTCCCGGTTACGGCGGTAAAGTCCAGGAGCCACCGGAGAGGTGAGTATATCCCTATTTTTTATTTTAATTCTTTATTTTACACATTGATATTAATCCCGATACCGATTCCCGATACCACAAAAGTATCGGATCTCGGTATCGGAATTCCGATACCCGCAAGTATCGGCCGATACCCGATACTTGCGGTATCGGAATGCTCAACACTACCTCTGAGGCATCTTTTTTCTAAACTGAACAAGTCCAACTTTTCCAACCTTCCATCATATGAGAGACCTTCCATCCCTTGTAATAATCTAGTTACCCGTCTTTGAACTGATTCTAACTTCTGAATATCCTTTTTAAAATGTGGAGCCCAATACTGGATCCCATATTCTAATGTCGCCTTACAAGTAGTGTTGAGCGATACCGTCCGATACTTGAAAGTATCGGTATCGGAAAGTATCGGCCGATACCGGCAAAGTATCGGATCCAATCCGATACCGATACCCGATACCAATACAAGTCAATGGGACTCAAGTATCGGACGGTATTCCTGATGGTTCCCAGGGTCTGAAGGAGAGGAAACTCTCCTTCAGGCCCTGGGATCCATATAAATGTGTAAAAGAAAGAATTAAAATAAAAAATATCGCTATACTCACCCTCCGACGCAGCCTGGACCTCAGCGAGGGAACCGGCAGCGTTGTTTGTTTAAAATTCGCGCTTTTACTTGGTTACGTGAAGTCCCGGCTTGTGATTGGTCAGGGCGGCCATGTTGCCGGGACGCGGACCAATCACAGCAAGCCGTGACGAAATTACGTCACGGCTTGCTGTGATTGGTCCGCGTCCCGGCAACATGGCCGCCATTAACCAATCACAAGCCGTGACGTCACGGGAGGCTGGACACGCGCGCTTTTTAAAATGGGCGCGTGTCCAGCCTCCAGTGACGTCCCGGCTTATGATTGGTCACGGCGCCATGTTGCCGGGACGCGGACCAATCACAGCAAGCCGTGACAAAATTACGTCACGGCTTGCTGTGATTGGTCCGCGTCCCGGCAACATGGCCGCCATTAACCAATCACAAGCTGTGACGTCACGGGAGGCTGGACACGCGCGCTTTTTAAAATGGGCGCGTGTCCAGCCTCCCGTGACGTCCCGGCTTGTGATTGGTTGCGCCGCGGTCAACCAATCACAAGCCGGGAGGCTGGACACGCGCGCATTTTAAAATGGGCGCGTGTCCAGCCTCCCGGCTTGTGATTGGTTGACCGCGGCGCAACCAATCACAAGCCGGGATGTCACGGGAGGCTGGACACGCGCCCATTTTAAAAAGCGCGCGTGTCCAGCCTCCCGTGACGTCACGGCTTGTGATTGGTTAATGGCGGCCATGTTGCCGGGACGCGGACCAATCACAAAGCCGGGACGTAATTTTAAAATCCTTAAGGACCTGAAATTACGTCACAGCTTGCTGTGATTGGTTGCGTCTCCCATGTGACTGCGACGCAACCAATCACAACGCCGGAACGTAATTTTAAAATCCTGAAGGACCTGAAATTACGTCACGGCTTGCTGTGATTGGTTGCGTCCCGGTCACATGGGCGGCACGCAACCAATCACAAGCCGGGACTCACGTAAAGGAAAGAAAAGCGCGAATTTTAAACAAAGAACCCTGCCGCTTCCCTCGGTAAGGTGCAGGCTGCATCGGAGAGGTGAGTATAGCAATATTTTTTATTTTAATTCTCTCTTTTACACATTTTTACATTAATGTTGTTTCGATACCGATACCCGATATCACAAAAATATCAGATCTCGGTATCGGAATTCCGATACAGCAAGTATCGGCCGATACCCGATACTTGCAGTATCGGAATGCTCAACACTACTTACAAGTGATTTATAGAAGGGTAGCAATACATCGGGATCCCGGGATTTTATCTTTCTTTTTATACATCCTAAAATCTTGTTTGCTTTTGTGGCTGCTTTCTGACAGTGAGTACTGCTGCTCAGATTTCTTGTAACCTGAATACTCAAGTCCTTCTCCTGTCCTGTAGTCCTGAGTATTCTCCCATTTAATGTATATGCAGCAATAGGATTACTCCGTCCTAGGTGCATTTCTCTCCATTTCTCTACCTTAAACCTCATTTGCCAAGTGTTCTTATCCAGATAGTTTTGCCATATTGTTGAGTTAAGGTCAGATTTTAGTATCCTACATAGTTTGGTGTTGTCAGCAAAGACTGACACTTTAATCTTAATCCCATCCACAAAACCATTAATAAGGAGGATAACAAGAATCAGTTCTAGCACAGATCCCTGCGGTACCCCACTGCTGAATATATCCCACTAGATGGTGGCCCGATTGTAACGCATCGGGTATTCTAGAATATGTATAGTAGTATATAGCACAGCCCACGCAGTATATAACACAGCCCACTTAGTATATAACACAGCCCACGTAGTATATAACACAGCCCACGCAGTATCTAACACAGCCCACATAGCATATAGCACACCACGTAGTATATTGCCCAGCCACGTAGTATATTGCACAGCCACGTAGTATATAGCACACACACGTAGTATATTGCCCAGCCATAGTATATTGCACAGCCATGTAGTATATAGCACAGCCCACATAATATATATCACAGAGACGTAGTATATAACAGAGGCCATGCAGTATATAACACAGCCCACGCAGTATATAACACACCCCATGCAGTATATAACACAGCCCACGTAGTATATAGCAGAGATGTAGTGTATAACACAGTCCACGCAGTATATAACACAGCCCACGTAGTATATAGCACAGCTCACATAGTATATTGCACAGCCACGTAGTATATAACACAGCCCATGTAGTATATAGCACAGCCCACGTAGTATATAGCACAGCCACGTAGTATATAGCACAGCCACGTAGTATATAACACAGCCCACGCAGTATAAAACACAGGCATGTAGTATATAGCACAGCACACGTAGTATATAGCACAGCCCACATAGTATATAGCACAGCCCATGCAGTATATAACACAGGCCACGTAGTATATAGCACAGCCAAAGTAGTATATAGCACAGCCACGTAGTATATAACACAGCTCATGTAGTATATAGCACAGCCCATGTAGTATATTGCACAGCACACGCAGTATATAACACAAGCCACATAGAATATAGCACAGCCCACGTAGTATATAACATAGCCCATACAGTATATAACACAGCCCACGTAGTATATAGCACAGCCCACGTAGTATATAGCACAGCCCACACAGTATATAACAAAGGCCACATAGTATATAACACAGCCACGTAGTATATAGCACAGCCCACGCAGTATATAACACAGCCCACGCAGTATATAACACAGCCCATGTAGTATATAGCACAGAACATGTAGTATATAGCACAGACCACGTAGTATATAACACAGCCCATGCAGTATATAACACAGCCCACGTAATATATAACACAGCCTATTGCATTGCGGCAATAAGACGTGATGATGTAGCAGTCTCGCGAGACCGCTATGTCATCTCCGGTCATTGCCACAATGCATTCTTGGGACTGGAACATCGTGAGGAGCGGGAAAGGTGCCAGAAGTAGTATATAACACAGCCACGTAGTATATAACACAGCCCACGCAGTATATAACACAGCCCACGCAGTATATAACACAGGCCACCTAGTGTATAACACAGCCACATAGTATATAACACAGCCCATGCAGTATATAACACAGCCCACGCAGTATACAACACAGCCGATGTAGTATATAGCACAGCACATGTAGTATATAGCACAGCCCACGTAGTATATAACACAGCCCATGCAGTATATAACACAGCCCATGCAGTATATAACACAGCCCACGTAGTATATTGCACAGCCCATGTAGTATATAGCACAGCCCACACAGTATATAACAAAGGCCACATAGTATATAACACAGCCACATAGTATATAACACAGCCCACGCAGTATATAACACAGCCCACGCAGTATATAAAACAGGCCACCTAGTATATAACACAGCCACATAGTATATAACACAGCCCATGCAGTATATAAAACAGCCCACGCAGTATATAACACAGCCCATGTAGTATATAGCACAGCACATGTAGTATATAGCACAGCCCACATAGTATATAACACAGCCCATGCAGTATATAACACAGCCCACGCAGTATATAACACAGCCCACATAGTATATAACACAGCCCATTGCATTGCGGCAATAACACGTGATGATGTAGCAGTCTCGCAAGACCGCTACGTCATCTCCGGTCATTGCCGCAATGCATTCTTGGGACTGGAGCATCGTGAGGAGCGGGAAAGGCGCCAGAAGGTGAGAATATAATGATTTTTTATTTTTTTATTATTTTTAACATTAGATCTTTTTACTATTGATGCTGCATAGGCAGCATCAATAGTAAAAAGTTGGTCACACAGGGTTAATAGCAGCGTTAACGGACTTAGTCACACCGCGTTATGCCACGGTGTAACACAGTCCATTTAACGGACTGCCAAACCACTATGGGGGCACTGACTGGAGGGGAGTATGGAGGGGGCACTGACTGGAGGGGAGAAGGGAAGGGTGAATTCGCAGCCGGACTGTGCCCGTCGCTGATTGGTCGCGGCCGGCCGGCCGCGACCAATCAGCGACGTGGGATTTCCGTGACAGACAGACGGAAGTGACCCTTAGATGATTATATAGATAGATTTAGAGGACGTACCATTTATGATGACTCTTTGTTTCCTGTCATTTAGCCAATTCCTTATCCATCTCCATATAGTTTCCTTCAGTCCCTGCTTCTGTAGCCTCAGTATGAGGCCAGAGTCACATTACCGTATAATACGGACGAATGCTATGCTATAAAGAAATCGCATAGCACTTGGACCAATGTTAATCTATGGGGCAGCTCCCATCATTTTTTTTTTTCATTGCGCGGGACAACCTGACAGGTTCTGTAATGATTTCACAGAACCCGACAATTGAATTATCGGCTATTCGGCTATCAAGCTCTGTATGGAATATAAAGATATATATATATATATATATATATATATATATATATATATATATACATATATATATATATATATATATATATATATATATATATATACAGTACAGACCAAAAGTTTGGACACACCTTCTCATTTAAAGATTTTTCTGTATTTTCATGACTATGAAAATTGTACATTCACACTGAAGGAATCAAAACTATGAATTAACACATGTGGAATTATATACTTAACAAAAAAGTGTGAAACAACTGAAAATATGTCTTATATTCTAGGTTCTTCAAAGTAGCCACCTTTTGGTTTGATGACTGCTTTGCACACTCTTGGCATTCTCTTGATGAGCTTCAAGAGGTAGTCACCGGAAATGGTTTTCACTTCACAGGTGTGCCCTGTCAGGTTTAATAAGTGGGATTTCTTGCCTTATAAATGGGGTTGGGACCATCAGTTGTGTTGAGCAGAAGTCTGGTGGATACACAGCTGATAGTCCTACTGAATAGACTGTTAGAATTTGTATTATGGCAAGAGAAAAGCCGCTAAGTAAAGAAAAACGAGTGGCAATCATTACTTTAAGAAATGAAGGTCAGTCAGCCTGAAAAATTGGTAAAACTTTGTAAGTGTCCCCAAGTGCAGTTGCAAAAACCAAGTGCTACAAAGAAACTGGCTCACATGAGGACCGCCCCAGGAAAGGAAGACTTAGGGTATGTTTCCACGTTCAGGAAACGCTGCGTTTTTGACGCTGCGTTTTTCCGCAGCGTCAAAAACGCAGCGTCCAGATGTTACAGCATAGTGGAGGGGATTTCATGAAATCCAGACTCCACTATGCGTTAAAAAACGCATGCGTTTTTGCCGTGAAAACGCACGCGTGGTGCGTTTTTTCAAAACGCAGCATGTTGCTACTATGAGCAAAACACGCAGGTACACCGCAGGTGACCTGCCAGTGACCTCAGGTGCAGTTTTGGTCAGGATTTTACCTGCATAAAATCCTGACCAAAGCCTGATGCAATCCTGAACGTGGAAACATACCCTAAGGCCATGTGCACACGTTGCGGATTTCTTGCAGAAATTTCCTGAAGAAAACCGGAAATTTTCTGCAAGAAATCCGCATTTTTTGTTTTGCGGTTTTTTTCCGTTTTTTTCGCGTTTTTTTAGCATTCTGCAAGCGTAATTAGCTTGCAGAATGCTAAAGTTTTCCAAGCGATCTGTAGCATCGCTTGGAAAACTGATTGACAAGTTGGTCACACTTGTCAAACATACTGTTTGACAAGTGTGACCAACTTTTTACTATAGATGCAGCTTATGCAGCATCTATAGTAAAAGATAGAATGTTTAAAAATAATTAAAAAAATAAAAAAATGCTTATACTCACCCAGACATCTCATCAGCGGCGTCCGTTCGTCTTCCTATAGCTGGTCTGTGCGCACAGGGCCTTCCGTGACGTCACGGTCACGTGAGCGGTCACATGACCGCTCACGACCAATCACAGGACAGTGACGTCATCGGCAAGGTCCTTCGCCGCACATCAGCTACAGGAACCGAACGGCAGCGTGCAGCGGTGAGGCGGGAACACTGCGCGGGACATCGAGGGTGAGTATAGGACTATTTTTTATTTTATTTCTTATTTTTTGACCACTTATATGGTGCCCAGTGCGTGGAGGAGAGTCTCCTCTCCTCCACCCTGGGTACCAACCGCACATAATCTGCTTACTTCCCGCATGGTGTGCACAGCCCCGTGCGGGAAGTAAGCAGATCAATGGACCCCTAGGTGTGCGGAATCCCTGCAATTCCGCATTTTTAATGAACATGTTGCTTTTTTTTCCGCTATGCGATTTTTTCGCGGAAAAAATCGCAACATTTGCACAAAAAATGCGGAATACCTTGTAAATAATAGGAGGCATATGTTAGCGTTTTTTTCGCGTTTTTATCACGTTTTTATAGCGAAAAAACGCGAAAAAAACGCTAAAAATCCTGAACGTGTGCACATGGCCTAAGAGTCACCTCTGCTTCTGAAGATAAGTTTATCTGAGTCACCAGCCTCAGAAATCACAGGTTAACATCAGCTCAGATTAGAGACCAGGTCAATGCCACACAGAGTTCTAGCAGCAGACACATCTCTACAACAACTGTTAAGAGGAGACTTTGTGCAGCAGGCCTTCATGGTAAAATAGCTGCTAGGAAACCACTGCTAAGGACAGGCAACAAGCAGAAGAGACTTGTTTGGGCTAAAGAACACAAGGAATGGAAATCAGACCAGTGGAAATCTGTGCTTTGGTCTGATGAGTCCAAATTTGAGATCTCTGGTTCCAACCACTGTGTCTTTGTGCGATGCAGAAAAGGTGAACGGATGGACTCTACATGCCTGGTTCCCACCGTGAAGCATGGAGGAGGAGGTCTGATGGTGTGGGGGTGCTTTGCTGGTGACACTGCTGGGGATTTATTCAAAATTGAAGGCATACTGAACCAGCATGGCTACCACAGCATCTTGCAGCGGCATGCTATTCCATCCGGTTTGCGTGTAGTTGGACCATCATTTATTTTTAAACAGGACAATGACCCCAAGCACACCTCCAGGCTGTGTAAGGGCTATTTGACAAAGAAGGAGAGTGATGAGGTGCTACGCCAGATGACCTGGCCTCGACAGTCACCAGACCTGAACCCAATCGAGATGGTTTGGGGTGAGCTGGACCGCAGAGTGAAGGCAAAAGGGCCAACAAGTGCTAAGCATCTCTAGGAACTCCTTCAAGATTGTTGGAAGACGATTCCCAGTGACTACCTCTTGAAGCTCATCAAGAGAATGCCAAGAGTGTGCTAAGCAGTCATCAAAGCAAAAGGTAGCTAGTTTGAAGAGCCTAGAATATAACAATATAGTACTGTGTGTATATATATATATATATATATATATATATATATATATATATATATATATATATATATATATGTGTGTGTGTGTGTCACTGACATTTACATATATATATATATATATATACATATATATATATATATATATATATATATATATATATATATATATATATACTGTATATATGTTTTCATGAATATTTGAAGCCATGGATCCATTATATGTCCATATTGCAAGCCGGCGAGAAAATCTCGCCATATACGGTTGTCACACGGATACTTTGATGAGAAAAAAATCGCATCCTCACATTGCACACAGATGACATACGGATCACTGTTTGGGAACATTTCTGCGAATCTCGGCCGTGAAAAGCGGACCGATTTTTTATACGTTATGTGTGATGCCGGCCTAAGGCTGTTATGTGGTACAGTATCAAATGCCTTTTGCAAAGTCCAGATAATTCACATCAGCCGCATTACCAAAATCAAGATTTTCACTTACCTCCTCATAGAAACCCAACATGTTAGTTAGACACGACTTATTCTTCATGAATCCGTGCTGGTTGTCAGTTATTATATAATTCTCGGCAAGTCATCTCTTATAAGGCCGTCAAAAACTTTGCACACTACTGATAGCAGACTTACTGGATGGTAGTTGCCTGGATCCACCTTCTTACCTTAAATATCGGTACCACATCAGCCATGCACCAATCCCGTGGCACCACCCCTGTTATAAGAGAAATAACCAAAATAGAGACCATAAAAATACTTTGGTACGCTTCCAAAATAAATATACTGAAAGAAAGGGGAAGTACAAGACCCAAGATAAAATTGAATATTTTATTAACAAGTAGATAAAATCTAGAATCATAAATATAAATAAGGGAAAGTCAAACAAGGCAGAGTGAGCTCCAAACAACCCACACCATAATTGATAATATTGACAGCCAAAGTACAGATCAAAGTACTGTATATATATTGTGGCGTTACCATATATTGAACACAGGTGCAACAGCAAGTTCTGGATTATTTACACTAAGAAATTTCAAAGATAACAATGTGGTGAATACAGAGTCTAAAGGAATATATCCTATAAGGGCTACAGATTTTCACTTCCCTCCTCATAGAAACCCAACATGTTAGTTAGACACGACTTATTCTTCATGAATCCATGTTGGTTGTCAGTTATAATATAATTCTCTGCAGGTCATTTCTTATAAGGCCCTCAAAAACTTTGCACACTACTGATATCAGTCTTACTGGATGGTAGTTGCCTGGATCCACCTTCTTACCTTAAATATTGGTACCACATCGGCCATCTTCCAATCCCGTGGCACCATCCCTGCTATAAGAGAGTCTAAGAATATGAAATACAGGGGTCTGTCAATTACTGAGCTCAATTCCCTCAATATCCATGGATGAATGCCATGTGGGCTGAAGGATTTCTCAGTGTTTAATTTGCGTAGACGCAGGCATACTTCTTGTGTTATACTAGTTATGTCAGGTGCTGAACTTTGATTTTTGCCTTATTGAAAGATTCCTGGAGCAGACTGTTCATTGGTGAACACAGATGAAAAGTGGCTGTTTAATATCTCAGCCTTTTCTTTGTCCTCTAAAATTATCTTATTACTAGATGGTGGCCCGATTCATTTCTAATGCATAGGGTATTCTAGAATATGTATGTATGTACGTCACGCTTAGCACAGCCACGTAGTGCAAAGCACAGCCACGTAGTATATAACACAGCCACATAGTATATAACACAGCCACGTAGTACGTAACACAGCCATGTAGTATATAGCACAGCCACATAGTATATAGCACAACCACGTAGTATATAGCACAGCCGCATAGTATATAGGAGCCACATAGTATATAGCAGCAACATTGTATATAGCACAGGCCACGTAACACAGACAGCCACGTAGTATATAGCAGCCACGTAGTATATAACACAGCCCACGTAATATATAGCACAGCCCACGTAATATATAACACAGATCACGCAATATATAACACAGGCCACATAGTATATAACACTGCCCACGCAGTATATAACACAGCCCATGTAGTATATAACACAGCCCACACAGTATATAACACTGCCCACGCAGTATATAACACTGCCCACGCAGTATACAATGCCTACAAGTAGTATTCAACCCCCTGCAGATTTAGCAGGTTTACACATTTGGAATTAACTTGGCATTGTGACATTTGGACTGTAGATCAGCCTGGAAGTGTGAAATGCACTGCAGCAAAAAAGAATGTTATTTATTTATTTTTTTTTTAAATTGTGAAAAGTTTTTTCAGAGGGTCATTTATTATTCAACCCCTCAACCCCCCAGAATTCTGTTTGGTTCCCCTAAAGTATTAAGAAGTAGTTCAGGCACAAAGAACAATGAGCTTCACATGTTTGGATTAATTATCTCTTTTTCCAGCCTTTTCTGACTATTTAAGACCCTCCCCAAACTTGTGAACAGCACTCAAACATGGTCAACATGGGAAAGACAAAGGAGCATTCCAAGGCCATCAGAGACAAGATCGTGGAGGGTCACAAGGCTGGCAAGGGGTACAAAACCCTTTCCAAGGAGTTGGGCCTACCTGTCTCCACTGTTGGGAGCATCATCCGGAAGTGGAAGGTTTATGGAACTACTGTTAGCCTTCCACGGCCTGGACAGCCTTTGAAAGTTTCCTCCCGTGCCAAGGCCAGGCTTGTCCGAAGAGTCAAGGCTAACCCAAGGACAACAAGGAAGGAGCTCCGGGAAGATCTCATGGCAGTGGGGACATTGGTTTCAGTCAATACCATAAGTAACGTACTCCACCGCAATGGTCTCCGTTCCAGACGAGCCCGTAAGGTACCTTTACTTTCAAAGCGTCATGTCAAGGCTCGTCTACAGTTTGCTCATGATCACTTGGAGGACTCTGAGACTGACTGGTTCAAGGTTCTCTGGTCTGATGAGACCAAGATCGAGATCTTTGGTGCCAACCACACACGTGACATTTGGAGACTGGATGACACTGCATACGACCCCAAGAATACCATCCCTACAGTCAAGCATGGGGGTGGCAGCATCATGCTGTGGGGCTGTTTCTCAGCCAAGGGGCCTGGCCATCTGGTCCGCATCCATGGGAAGATGGATAGCACGGCCTACCTGGAGATTTTGGCCAACAACCTCCGCTCCTCCATCAAGGATCTTAAGATGGGTCGTCATTTCATCTTCCAACAAGACAACGACCCAAAGCACACAGCCAAGAAAACCAAGGCCTGGTTCAAGAGGCAAAAAATCAAGGTGTTGCAGTCAGTCTCCTGACCTTAACCCAATTGAAAACTTGTGGAAGGAGCTCAAGATTAAAGTCCACATGAGACACCCAAAGAACCTAGATAACTTGGAGAAGATCTGCATGGAAGAGTGGGCCAAAATAACTCCAGAGACCTGTGCCGGCCTGATCAAGTCTTATAAAAGACGATTATTAGCTGTAATTGCAAACAAAGGTTATTCCACAAAATATTAAACCTAGGGGTTGAATAATAATTGACCCACACTTTTATGTTTAAAATTTATAAAAATTTAACTGAGCAACAAAACTTTTTGGTTTGTAAGATTTATGCATCTGTTAATAAATCCTGCTCTTGTTTGAAGTTTGAAGGCTCTAACTTATTTGCATCTTATTAAACCTGCTAAATCTGCAGGGGGTTGAATACTACTTTTAGGCACTGTATAACACAGCCCACGTAGTATATAGCACAGCCCACGTAACAAAGACAGCCACGTAGTATATAGCACAGCCATGTAGTATATAGCAGCCACGTAGTATATAGCAGCCACGTAGTATATAGCACAGCCCACGCAGTATATAACACAGGCCACACAGTATATAACACAGCCCATGTAGTATATAGCAGCCACGTAGTATATAACACAGCCCAAGTAATATATAGCACAACTCACGTAATATATAGCACAGCCCACGCAGTATATAACACAGGCCATGTAGTATATAACACAGGCCATGCAGTATATAACACAGCCCACGTAGTATATAGCGAGACTGCTAAGTCATCTGGGTAATTTCGCAATGCATCACTGGGAATGGAAGCTGGCGGCAGCATCGTGCACATCGGTGGACAGCGGAAGGTGAGAATAGCACAATTTTTTATTTTTTTATTATTTTTAACATTATATCTTTTTACTATTGATGCTGCATAGGCAGCATCAATAGTAAAAAGTTGGTTCCGGGATGGGACGACACACTGGTGCTGACTGGAGGGGAGTAGGGAGGGGGCACTGACTGGATGAGAGTAGGGAGGGGCCAATTTGCGGCCGGACTAAGCCTGTCACTGATTGGTCGCGGCCTGTCTTCCGCGACTAATCAGCAACGTGGGATTTCTGTTACAGAAGTTGCAGACAGACAGACAAACAGACGGAAGTACCCCTTAGACAATCATATATATAGATTATTGTCTTTTAAGGGGCCGATATGGTCTGTTTGTTTTTTTACATTTATGTATTTATAACATTTTTGGTGATTTGTTTTAATGGCCCTTGCAATTTGTTTCTCTGTAGATAACTTTGCTAGCGTAATTTCTTTTTACATTTCTTATTGAGATCTTTATACTCCTGAAATGCCATTTCTGTATTCTCAGCCTTTGAGATTTTGAATGCCCTTTGGTTTTTGTCTTACTAAACTTTGTGCTGCCTTACTTATCAATAATGGTTTATTTTTATTCCTGGACATTTTATTTCCAGATGGTATAAGTTTTCTACAGGTTTCTAGTACAAAATCCTTAAATATGCCCCATTTAGGTTCAGTATCCCCAGTTACCATGACATGGTTTCATTTGTTGAAATCAGCTTTCCTAAAGTCCCAGATTTTTGCATTTCCCCTTTTGAATGTTTGATTGAAAATTACATTAAAATTTACCATGTTATGGTCACTGCATCCCAAATGCTCCCTGACCTGTAGCTCAGAAATTGTATCTGGTCTATTTAACAGAACCAGATCCAGCAGAATGCCTCCCCTGGTCAGTTCACCTACCAGCTGAGAAAGGTAATTGTCCTTAACCCCTTCCTGACCTGTGACGCCACGTAGGCGTCATGAAAGTCGGTGCCAATCCGACCTGTGTCGCCTATGTGGCATCATGGAGGGATCGCATCCCTGCAGATCGGGTGAAAGGGTTAACTATACTTCATCCGATCTGCAGGGACAGGGGGAGGGGTACTTCAGCCCAGGGGGGTGGCTTTGCCCCCACGTGGCTACGATCGCTCTGATTGGCTGTTGAAAGTGAAACAGCCAATCAGAGCAATTTGTAATATTTCACCTATGAAAATTGGTGAAATATTACAATCCAGCCATGGCCGATGCTGTAATATCATCGGCCATGGCTGGAAACCGCGATCTGCCCCCTCCACAGACTGACAGCGGCGATCTGCCGCCGCTGTCAGTCTTTCCTCCCCTCCGTTCTGTGCTCCGCTGCCCTCCACTGCCTTCCTCTCCCCTCCATCCTGTCCGGCGCCCCCCCGCTGTTCGATCCCACCCCCGTACCTCTGGAGTCCCGGGGACCCTCCCACTGTCCGTCCGGCATCTAAGATGGGTGCCACCATCTTCCAAAATGGTGGGCGCATGCGCAGTGCGCCTGCCGATTCTGCCGGCTGGCAGATTCGTTACAGGTACATTTTGATCACTGTGATAGGTTATATCACAGTGATCAAAGTAAAAAAAAATAGTAAATAAAGCCCTCCTTATCACCCCCATAGGTAGGGAAAAAAAATAATGAAATAAATAAAATATATTTATTTTTATTTTTCCACTAGGGTTATGGTTAGAACTAGGGTTAGAACTAGGGTTAGGATTAGGGCTAGGGTTAGGGAAAGGGTTAGGGCTAGGGTTAGGGAAAGGGTTAGGGCTAGGGTTAGGGTTGCAATTAGGGTTAGAATTAGGCTATGTGTACACGGTGCGGATTTGGCTGTGGATCCGCAGCGGATTGGCCGCTGCGGATTCGTGGCAGTTTTCCATCACGTTTACAGTACCATGTAAACCTATGGAAAACCAAATCCGCTGTGCCCGTGGTGCAGAAAATTCTGTGCGGAAATGCTGCATTGTATTTTCTGCAACATGTCAATTCTTTGTGCGGATTAAGCAGCATTTTACACCTGTTCCTCAATAGGAATCCGCAGGTGAAATCCGCACAAAAAACACTGGAAATCCGCGGTAAATCCTGCGGATTTTTCAAAAACAGTGGGGAAAAATCTGAACACGAATCCACAACATGGGCACATAGCCTTAGGGTTAGGGCTGGAACTAGAGTTAGGGTTGGAATTAGGGTTAAGGTTGGAATTAGGATTAAGATTAGGGTTAGGGGTCTGTTGAGGTTAGGGTTAGGCTTGTGGTTAGGGTTATGGTTAGGGTTGGGATTAGGGTTGGTTGTGTGTTGGGGTTAGCATTGGGATTAGGTTTGGGATTAGGGTTAGGGTTGTGTTGGGGTTAGGGTTGTGGTTAGGGGTGAGTTGGGGTTAGGGTTACGATTACGGTTATGGTTAGAGTTGGGATTAGGGTTAGGGGTGTGTTGGGGTTAGTGTTGGGGTTAGTGTTGGAGTTAGAATTGAGGGATTTCAACTGTTTAGACACATCAGGGGGTCTCCAATCACGACATGGCGCCACATTGATTCCAGCCAATCTTGCATTCAAAAAGTCAAAAGGTGCTCCCATTCCTTCCGAGCCCCGACGTGTGCCCAAACAGTGGTTTACCCAAACATATGGGGCATAAGCGTACTCAGGAAAAATTGTACAACAATATTGGGGGTCTAATTTCTCCTGTTAGCCTTGGAAAAATAAAAAAAGGGGGCTAAAAAATTAGTTTTGTGGGGGAAAAAAAGATTTTTTATGTTCACGGCTCTGCGTTATAAAATTTTGAGAAGCACTTGGGGGTTCAAAGTGCTCACCACACATCTAGATAAGTTCCTTGGGGGTCTAGTTTGCAAAATCGGGTCACTTGTGGTGGGTTTCTACTGTTTAGGTACATCAGGGGCTCTGCAAACGCAACGTGATGCCTGCAGACATTCCATCAAAGTCTGCATTTCAAAACATCACTACTTCCTTTCCGAGCTCTGCCATGCACCCAAACAGTGGTTTACCCCCACATATGTGGTATCAACGTACTCAGGACAAACTGGACAACAACTTTTGGGGTCCAATTTCTCCTGTTACCCTTGTAAAAATAAAAAAATGCGGGCTAAAAAATAATTTTTGAGGAAAGAAAAATGATTTTTTATTTTCACGGCTCTGCGTTATAAACTTCTGTAAAGCACTTGGGGGTTCAAAGTGCTCACCACACATCTAGATAAGTTCCTTGGCGTCTCTTTTTCCAAAATGGGGTCAATTGTGGGGGGTTTCTACTGTTTAGGCAATCAGGGGCTCTGCAAACTTAACATGACGCCGCAGACCATTCCATCAAAGTCTGCATTCCAAAACATCACTACTTCCCTTCCGAGCTCTGCCATGCACCCAAATAGTGGTTTACCCCCACATATGGGGTATGATCATACTCAGGACAAACTGGACAACAACTTTTGAGGGCCAATTTCTCCTGTTACCCCTTGTGAAAATAAAAAATTATGGGCTAAAAAATAATTTTTGAGGAAGGAAAAATTATTTTTTATTTTCATGGCTCTGTGTTATAAACTTCTGTGAAGCACTTGGGGGTTCAAAGTGACCATCACACATCTAGATGAGTTCCTTGAGGGGTCTAGTTTCCAAAATGGTATCACTTGTGCGGGAGTTCAAATGTTTAGGCACAAAGGGGCTCTCCAAATGCGACATGGTGACCGCTAATGATTGGAGCTAATTTTTCATTCAAAAAGTCAAATGGCGCTTTTTCCCTTCCGAGCCTTGCCGTTTGCCCAAACAGTGGTTTACCCCCACATGTGAGGTATCGGTGTACTCAGGAGAAATTGCCCAACACATTTTAAGATCCATTTTATCTTGTAGCCCATGAGAAAATTAAAAAATTGAGGCTAAAGGAATTTTTTTGTGAAAAAATAGTACTTTTTCATTTTTACGGATCAATTAGTGAAGCACCTGGGAGTTGAAAGTGCTAACTATGCATCTAGATAAGTTCCTTGGGGGTCTAGTTTCCAAAATGGGGTCCCTTGTGGGGAGCTCCAATGTTTAGGCACACAAGGGCTCTCCAAACACGACATGGTGTCCGCTAACGATTGGAGCTAATTTTTCATTCAAAAAGTCAAATGGCGCTCCTTCCCTTCTGAGCCTTGCTGTGTGCCCAAACAGTGGTTTACCCCCACATATGAGGTATCGTTGTACTCAGGAGAAATTGCCCAACAAATTTTAGGATCCATTTTATTCTGTTACCCATGTGAAAAAAAAAATTGAGATCAAAAATAGGCTGGGTTATGAAGGGGTTAATTGCGGGTAAAAACTTGCAGCTTTTAAACACAACCACACGATTCTATGTTCAACTGAATGTCTGGATAGTTAAAATCCCCCATAATAAGGACCTACCTGTTCAGCTATATTAGGCCAGCGTCACACTACCGTAGAATACGGACGAGTGCTATGCAAGAAAACATCGCATAGCACTCAGACCACTGTTAATCTATGGGGCAGCTCCCATCACAATTTTTTTCCTCTGGTGTATTCAGTGTGCGAGTGAAATCGCAGCATGCTTCGATTTTATGCTTATATCACCTGAGTCTCGCCAATGCAAGTCTATGGGTGTGAGAAAAAAATCAGACACCACAGGGACCATCAGTGTGACTTGCGAGAAATACGCACACATTTTCCTAATTTCATCCCATTGAGCCATTAAATTCAATGGGGAAAAGCAGTGAAAATGTAAAGCCATACGCATGTCATACGGATACATAGGTGCGAGAAAATCGCATCATCGCATTGCAAACGGATTATATATGGATGACCATATGTAGAACACTTGTGCGATTCTCAGCAGGCAGAATCGGATCGATTTTCCATACGTTTAGTGTGTCCCCAGCCTTAGGAGGCTTGTAGCAAACTCCCATTAGCAGCTTTCCATTATTGCAATCCCCATGAACATTTACCCACACTTACTGTACATGTAACCCTGCAGTGAGCATCAGGGTCAGTATGGTTTACAGTCCTCTCCCCCTTCCATTACTTCTTTTATGCATCAATAATATAAACCTCCCTTTACTTGTACTATTGGTTATTTGCATTCGGTAGTCACTTTTCACTTTAAGTATAATTTTTATTAATCAAATATTTTTTGTTATCAAGTTTACCTTGCCATGCATTGGTTAGTTAATATTCATTTATTTGATATGACTTTTCAAGCACTAAGCACTTTATAATTATTATCACAATTTTAAGTCAAATCTGTATTTGAGGTTTTTTTTTATTTTCATATAGCAATTCTTTTTGGATAAGCTGACTTATTTTTGAGTGTTATTACAGATAAGCTTAAGTGAGTTTAGACTTAAGTGATATATACATTTTCCTTTTATTTTTACCTACCTATTGTTTGATTATACCACATTTTGAGTTTTTCTTCACATTTTCAGTTTTTTTACCCACCTCCTGTGAATTTTTACCTAAATTTTATGTTTTTGAATTTTTGTTGGGTTGCTATTCCCTTTACTGTTTTTTTTATTTATCATGCATTTTTTTAATATAATTTATTACTGAAATTTGAATGGTTTATATTATACAGTTGTGTGTCATATTATAGGTTCAATTCCATTGAGGTTACACAAGGACTCTAATATTGTTTTGGTCTTTTTGCATCCTCTCCAGGTTTGCAATGCTCCTGAGTGTTGCAAACTGCACATTTAGATCGATTATGTGGGCTTCCAGACAGGTGCCGTAACTCGCTGGCATCGTGGGCCAACATATTAACCCTCAAACAGCTGCTCAAGGCATGCACACATCTCACAAGATGCACACCAGGTAGCATTGTCCATGGAGCACATATTCAATAGGAATAAACAGTACAGATAAAAGCAGAAAAACAATAGAAAACTATTAAGAAAAACACCAAACTATTTTCTTATGTTAATCTATGATGTTGTGTTTAACTGTGTACTAATCTGAAGACCCCCCCCCCCCCCCAGCAGTATAGCAAATGTGGTGCCAATATTTAAAAAGGGGACAAAAACTGAACTCAGAAATTATAGGCCAGTAAGCTTAACCTCTACTGTGGGTAAAATCCTGGAGGGTTCTAAGAGATGCTATGCTGGAGTATCTGAAGAGGAATAACCTCATGACGTAATATCAGCATGTGTTTACTATGGACCGTTACTGTCAGACTAATTTGATCAATTTCTATGTAGAGGTAAGTTCTGGACTGGACCAAGGGAACCCAGTGGACGTAGTGTATATGGACTTTTCAAAAGCTTTTGATACGGTGCCACACAAAAGGTTGATACATAAAATGAGAATAATGGGGATAGGGGAAAATATGTGCAAGTGGGTTAAGAGCTGGCTCAGGGATAAGAAACAAAGGGTGGTTATTAATGGAGCACACTCGGACTGGGTCGCGGTTAGCAGTGGGGTACCACAGGGTCAGTATTGGGTCCTCTTCTTTTTAACATATTTATTAATGACCTTGTAGGGGGCATACAGAGCAGAATTTCAATATTTGCAGATGACACTAAACTCTGCAGGGTAATCAATACAGTGGAGGACAATTTTATATTACAGGATGATTTATGTAAACTAGAAGCTTGGGCTGATAAATGGCAAATGAGCTTTAATGGGGATAAATGTAAGGTCATGCACTTGGGTAGAAGTAATAAGATGTATAACTATGTGCTTAATTGTAAAACACTGGGCAAAACCGTCAATGAAAATCACCTGGGTGTATGGGTGGATGACAAACTGACATTTAGTGGCCAGTGTCAGGCAGCTGCTACAGAGACAAATAAAATAATGGGATGCATTAAAAGAGGCATAGATGCTCATGAGGAGAACATAATTTTACCTCTGTACAAGTCACTAGTTCGACCACACTTAGAATGCTTTGTACAGTTCTGGTCTCTGGTGTATAAGAAAGACATAGCTGAACTGGAGCAGGTGCAGAGAAGAGCGACCAAGGTTATTAGAGAACAGGGGGGTCTGCAATACCAAGATAGGTTATTAGACTTGGGGCTATTTAGTTTGGAAAAACGAAGGCTAAGGGGTGATCTTATTTTAATGTATAAATATATGAGGGGACAGTACAAAGAACTTTCTGATGATCTTTTTAATCATAGACCTGAGACAGGGACAAGGGGGCATCCTCTACGTCTGGAGGAAAGAAGGTTTAAGCATAATCACAGATGCAGATTCTTTACTGTAAGAGCATTGAGACTATGGAACTCTCTGCCGTATGATGTTGTAATGAGTGATTCATTACTAAAATTTAAGAGGGGACTGGATGCCTTTCTTGAAAAGTATAATATTACAGGTTATATATACTAGATTCCTTGATAGGGCGTTGATCCAGGGAACTAGTCTGATTGCCGTATGTGGAGTCGGGAAATAATTTTTTTCCCCAATGTGGAGCTTACTCTTTGCCACATGGGTTTTTTTTGCCTTCCTCTGGATCAACATGTTAGGGCATGTTAGGTTAGGCTACGGGTTGAACTAGATGGACTTAAAGTCTTCTTTCAACCTTAATAACTATGTTACTATGGCTATTTATCTTGTGGAGATGTGAGTCTCCACAAGATAAATTTCACCCGTACAATTTATTGGATGCGGTGATTCCGCACAGTTCAGTGAACACATGCAGAATCACCTGCGTTCAAAAGCCAGCAGTTCTTTGGATGTAGCGGACATGTGCTGCGTCGAAAGCACTGCCTAATACTGAACGTGTAGGCATACTATTAGAAAACTGCTGTCAGATACCCATGGCAGCTGATTATCTCCTCTGAAAACCAAAGGATCAGCTGCCAGGGAGACTCATGAGGCCATATTTTGCATCGAAATGTAAGCTGGTTCTGCCGAAATTGGCTGACTTTCATGTAATGTGTATGCAGGTGTTAACATTTGACAAGTGTGAGGTGTGACAATGCATAATGATGAAACATGAGTGTGAACTGTGTGATTGCAACAGAGATTTGAGCTAGAGGATTGTATTTAAAGAACCGCTCTCCCCCATAGTAAATATGACTCTACATTTCTAATCTATACTTAACCCTTTCACTCCAGAGCCTGTTTTCGCCTTCATGCCCAGGCCAATTTTTTCAATTCTGACCAGTGTCACTTTAAATAACTCTGGAATGCTTCAACGTATCCCAGTGATTCTGAGATTGTTTTTTCGAAACATATATTTCATGACAGTGGTAAAATTAGTTTGATATAACTTGCATTTGTTTCTGAAAATATTGGAAATTTGGTGAAAATTTTGAAAACGTCACAATTTTCAAACTTTTAATTTTTATACCCTTAAACCAAAGATTCATGTCACACAAAATTGTTAATAAGTAACATTTACCACATGTATATGTTACATCAGCATTTTTTAAACATACATTTTTTTTGTTACAAATTTTTCCATAAAATTAAGAAAAACATTTTTTCTTATGGACCACATTATATTTGAAGTGACTTTGCCAGGTCGATATGACAGAAAATACCCAAAAGTGACACCTTTCTAAAAACTGCACCCCTGAAGAAGGTGCTCAAAAACACATTAAAGAAGTTTATTACCCCTTCAGGTGCTTCACATGAATTAACGGAATGTGGAAGGAAAAAAGTAACATTTAACTTTATCCCACAAAAATGTTACTTTAGCCTCAAATTTTTCATTTTCACAAGGGTAAAAGGAGGAAATGTACCATAAAATTTGTTGTGTGATTTCTCCTGAGTACTCCGATACCTCATATGTAGTGGAAAACTTGTTTGGGCGCATGGCAGGACTCGGAAGAGAAGGAGCGACATTTGACTTTTTGGAATACAAAATCTGCTGGAATCGATATCTGACCCCATGTCGCGTATGGAGAGCCCCTGAGGCACCTAAACAGTGGAAACTTCCCACAAATTATCCTATTTTGGAAACTACAATTTATCTAGATGTGTGGTGAGCACCTTGAACCTTCAGGAGCTTCACAGAATTTTATAATGTTGAGCCGTGAAAAAAAAAGTAAATTATTTTCCACAAAAAATTTTTTCTTCAATGTTTTCTAAGTACGCGGATACCCCATATTTATTGGAAAATGGCTGCTTGGGTGCATGGCAGGACTAGAAAAAGAGTGAGCACTATTTTGGCTGGAGTGGGTTGTGGATACCATGTTACATTTAAAGAGCCCCTGACATGCCAAAACATCATAAACTCCCACAAGTGATATCCAATTTTGTAAACTACACCTCTCAAGGAATTCATCTAGGGGAGTAGTGAGTTTCTTTTAACCATCAGGCGATTCACAAACTTGTATAACAATGGGCTAAGTAAATGAAATATTACTATTTTTTCAACTAAAATGTTGCGTTGACCGCAAGTTTGTAATTTGCAAAAGGGGTAATAGGAGGAAACTAACAGTAAAATTTGTTGCGCAATTTCTCCTGAGTACATCAATACCCATAAGTCAAGGGTGGGGAACCTTAGGCCCCTGGGTCATTTACGGCCCTTGATGACCTTTTATCAGGTCCCTGAGCAGATTGTCAGGGACCGCATTCTTGAGCAGGTACGTGTATTTTGATTACAACCAGCTCATTAATTTCTTCTTGCTCTGTTAGCACAGACAAGCAGTGCTTACTACTGAACACTGAAGGGCATGCAATGAAAGATTACGTCCTAAAACCAGTGCCAGAGTCAGGATGTACTTTGTGGGCCGAGTTTGTATGGCCACCGAAGGATGGTATAAATATCCAAATGGCCCTTGTCAGAAAAAAGATTCCCCATCCCTGCCATAAGTGGTCAAAAACTACTTGAGACACAGTGCAAAGCTCAGAAGGGAAGAAGCACCATTAGTGTTGAGCATTCCGATACCGCAAGTATCGGGTATCGGCCGATACTTGCGGTATCAGAATTCCGATACCGAGATCCGATACTTTTGTGGTATCGGGAATCGGTATCGGGATTAATATCAATGTGTAAAAGAAAGAATTAAAATTAAAAATAGGGATATACTCACCTCTCCGGCGGCCCCTGGACTTTACCGCCGTAACCGGGAGCCGTTGTACCTAAGAATGCGCGCTTGAAGGGCCTTAGATGACGTCACGGCGCTCTGATTGATCTGCGACCAATCACAAAGCCGTGACGTCACCTAAGGTCTTTCAAGCGCTTGAAATACCTTAGAAGACGTCCGCAGCTTCTGATTGGTCGCGTAGCGGTCGCGTGACCACTACGCGACCAATCACAAAGCCGTGACGTCACCTAAGGTATTTCAAGCGCTTGAAAGACCTTAGGTGACGTCACGGCTTTGTGATTGGTCGCGTAGCGGTCATGCGACCGCTACGGACCAATCAGAGCGCCGTGACGTCATCTAAGGCCCTTCAAGCGCGCATTCTTAGGTACAACGGCTCCCGGTTACGGCGGTAAAGTCCAGGGCGCGTCAGAGGGTGAGTATATCCCTATTTTTTTATTTTAATTCTTTCTTTTACACATTGATATGGATCCCAGGGCCTGAAGGAGAGTTTCCTCTCCTTCAGACCCTGGGAACCATACAGGATACCGTCCGATACTTGGTGTCCCATTGACTTGTATTGGTATCGGGTATCGGTATCGGACTAGATCCGATACTTTGCCGGTATCGGCCGATACTTTCCGATACCGATACTTTCAAGTATCGGACGGTATCGCTCAACACTAAGCACCATATTAAAATGCAAATTTGCTGCACTGGTTTGAGGATGCCATGTCACACTGGCAGAGTCCCTGGGGTCCCAGCAGAAACCCCCATAAGTGACCCAATTTTACAAACTAAACCTCTCAATGAATTAATCTAGGGGTGCAGTAATCATATTGACACCACAGGTGTGTCACATCATTTTATAGCATTGGGCAGTGATGAAAAAATAATTACATTTTTGCCACAAAATAATTGTTTTTTTCACACAGGGAAATGGGTAAAAATGGTGCCAAAATGTGTTCCACAATTTCTCCTGAACGTTTCAATACCCCATATGTGGCTGTATAGTACTGCTTAGCCACACAGCGAGACTCAGGAGTGAAGGAGTGCTATTTGACTCTTGGAGAGCAAATTATTCTAGAATAGTTTGCGGACTCCATATACAGAGCCCCTAATTGCTAGAAGAGCATATTTCCCCCTCAAGACCCCATTTTGGAAATTATACCCCTCTGGGACTTTATCTACCGCTGCAGTGAAGATTGTGACTCCATAAGTGTCTTCCAGAAACAAGCAGCAGTGGATGTTGGTGAGTGAAAATTGCAAACTGCTGTTGTAGAGACCAGTACATTGCAGTGACCAGTACATTGGGTAACAAAAACGCCCCTAGATTTTAGACAATGCAAGTATGCACAACTCGATATAACAATATCTGGATTACCTTACAAAGACAATGAGTATAAGTGCCATAAAACATGATTTAAATTAAAAATATATCTTAAAATTGAGTGAAATACAAATGAAATGCTTGAGGCTGCAAAGTTTAAAAAAACAGGAACTCCTACTCAGTATTAACCCACAGTAAAACTGTGTATGTGTCCATGCATGTGCATATATAGTTTAAAGGTAGCCTTGCTAAAGTGCATTAGATGTAAAGTGCTGCTATGTTGCATACATGCTGGGCATAAGGTAAAGTGTTAGGTAAAGACTTTCATGTGTAGACTGTTGTGAATTCTGCTCTTGGGCTCCCTCTGGTGGTTGTTGGTGGTAGTGCAGTTGTCTTGGGGTTGTAATCCAGGGCAGGTGTTTCTGCTGATTGCAGCTCTACTAGGTATTTAGGTGTGCAGGATCCATGAGTCCTTGCCAGTTGCCCATTGTTTCTTGGAGGGATTGCATCTCTCTCTGGTTCCTCATGCCCTGCTGCCAATTCAGCTAAGATAAGTGTCTGTTTTTTTGTCTCTGTGCACACATGCAGTGTGCTTTGCTATTCAGTGCAATTCATTGTGTTTTTGTCCAGCTTAGACTTTGTTTGGATTTTTCAGTCATGCTGAATTCTCAGGAGAAGCAGATATACTTTCTATGTCTTTAGTTAGATGTAGAATATTTGTATTATCTGCTGTGGATATTTTTAGGATTTTAATACTGACCGCTTAGAATTCTGTCCTATCCTTTTCTATTTAGCTAGAAGTGCCTCTTTTGCTAAATCCTGTTTTTCTGCCTGCGTGTGTCTTTCCTCTTATACTCACAGTCAATATTTGTGGGGGGCTGCCTATCCTTTGGGGTTCTGCTCTGAGGCAAGATAGAATTCCCATTTCCATCTATAGGGGTATTTAGTCCTCCGGCTGTGTCGAGGTGTCTAGGAAGTGTTAGGTACACCCCACGGCTACTTCTAGTTGCAGTGTCAGTTTAGGGTTTGCGGTCAGTATAGGTACCACCTACTCCTGAGAAAACCTCTCATGCGGCTTCAAGGTCACCGGATCATAACAGTACAACTGGCCAACAATGAGTTAAATGCATCTCAGAAGAAGGGAAGAAAGAGCCATTTTTTTTTCTGTAGCCTGCTTTGTCTTTTCTTCCCTCTTTTCCTCTGAGTGACTGAGGAGTCTTGTGCTAGCATGGATGTTCAGGGATTAGTTTCTCGTGTAGACCAGCTTGCTGCTAGGGTACAGGGTCTTTCTGATTATATTGTTCAGACTCCAGTTTTAGAGCCTAAGATTCCTACTCCTGATTTGTTTTTTGGGGACAGGTCCAAATTTTTGAGTTTTAAAAACAACTGTAAACTGTTTTTTGCTCTGAAACCTCGTTCCTCTGGTGATCCCATTCAGCAGGTTAAAATTGTCATCTCCCTGTTACGTGGCGACCCTCAGGATTGGGCATTTTCCCTGGAATCTGGGAATCCGGCCTTGTTTAATGTAGACGCCTTTTTTCAGGCTCTAGGATTATTATATGATGAACCAAATTCTGTGGATGAAGCGGAGAAGACCTTGTTGGCCCTGTCTCAGGGTCAAGAAGCGGCAGAATTGTATTGTCAGAAATTTAGAAAATGGTCTGTGCTGACTAAATGGAATGAGGATGCTTTGGCGGCAATTTTCAGAAAGGGTCTTTCTGAATCTGTTAAAGATGTTATGGTGGGGTTTCCCACGCCTGTTGGTCTGAGTGATTCTATGTCTCTGGCCATTCAGATTGATCGGCGCTTGCGGGAGCGCAGAATTGTGCGTGCTGTGGCGTTGTCCTCAGAGCAGATGCCTGAGCCTATGCAGTGTGATAGGATTCTGTCTAGAACGGAACAACAAGGATTCAGACGTCAGAATAGGTTGTGTTTTTATTGTGGCGATGCTTCTCATGTCATTTCAGTCTGCCCAAAGCGTACAAAGAGAATCGGAACTGTACAACCTAAATTTCTGTTATCTGACCTTGATCTGCTCATTGTCGTCATTTTCTGTCATGGCGTTTGTGGATTCAGGCGCCGCTTTGAACTTAATGGACTTTGAATTTGCCAGGCGTTGTGGTTTCCCCTTGCAGTCTTTACAGAACCCTATTCCTTTAAGGGGCATTGATGCTACACCTTTGGCTAAAAATAAACCCCAGTTTTGGACACAGGTGACCATGTGTATGGCGCCAGCCCATCAGGAAGATTGTCGTTTTCTGGTGTTGCATAATTTGTATGATGCTATTGTGCTGGGTTTTCCATGGTTGCAGATACATAATCCTGTGTTGGATTGGAAGTCTATGTCTGTGACTAGTTGGGGTTGTCAGGGGGTTCATAATGATGTTCCTGTGATGTCAATCTCCTCTTCCTCATCTTCTGAAGTTCCAGAGTTTTTGTCTGATTTTCAGGATGTATTCGATGAGCCCAAGTCCAGTTCCCTTCCACCGCATAGGGACTGTGATTGTGCTATTGACTTGATTCCAGGCTGTAAGTTTCCTAAGGGCCGACTTTTCAACCTGTCTGTGCCTGAACATACCGCCATGCGGAGTTATGTTAAGGAGTCTTTGGAGAAAGGGCATATTCGGCCATCTTCTTCACCGTTGGGATCGGGATTTTTTTTTGTTGCTAAGAAGGATGGCTCCTTGAGACCCTGTATTGATTATCGCCTCTTGAATAAGATCACGGTAAAGTTTCAATACCCTTTACCTTTGCTTTCCGATTTGTTTGCCAGGATTAAGGGGGCTAGTTGGTTTACTAAGATTGACCTTCGAGGGGCATATAATCTTGTTTGTATTAAGCAGGATGACGAATGGAAAACTGCGTTTAATACACCCGAAGGCCATTTTGAATACCTTGTGATGCCATTCGGGCTCTCTAATGCTCCATCTATTTTTCAGTCCTTCATGCATGATATCTTCCGGAATTATCTTGATAAATTCATGATTGTATATTTGGATGACATCTTAATTTTTTCCGATGATTGGGAGTCTCATGTGAAACAGGTCAGGATGGTATTTCAGATCCTTCGTGATAATGCTTTGTTTGTGAAGGGGTCTAAGTGTTTCTTTGGAGTGCAGAAGGTTTCTTTTTTGGGCTTCATTTTTTCTCCCTCATCTATAGAGATGGATCCGGTTAAGGTTCAGGCCATTCATGATTGGATTCAGCCCACATCCGTGAAGAGCCTTCAGAAATTTTTGGGCTTTGCTAATTTTTATCGCCGTTTCATTGCTAACTTCTCCAGTGTGGTTAAACCCCTGACCGATCTGACGAAGAAAGGCGCTGATGTTACGAATTGGTCCTCTGCGGCGGTTTCTGCCTTTCAGGAGCTTAAACGCCGATTTACTTCTGCCCCGGTGTTGCGTCAGCCAGATGTTTTTCTTCCGTTTCAGGTTGAGGTTGACGCTTCTGAGATTGGGGCAGGGGCCATTTTGTCTCAGAGGAATTCTGATGGTTCCTTGATGAAACCGTGTGCCTTCTTTTCCCGTAAGTTTTCGCCTGCTAAACACAACTATGATGTCGGCAATCGGGAGTTGTTGGCTATGAAGTGGGCGTTTGAGGAATGGAGACATTCGCTTGAGGGAGCCAAGCACCGTATTGTGGTCTTGACCGATCATAAAAATCTGATTTACCTCGAATCTGCCAAACGGCTGAATCCTAGACAGGCTCGATGGTCCCTGTTTTTCTCCTGTTTTGATTTCGTGGGCTCGTATCTTCCGGGTTCTAAGAATATTAAGGCTGATGCCCTCTCTAGGAGTTTTTTGCCTGATTCTCCTGGGGTACTTGAGCCGGTCGGCATTCTGAAGGAAGGGGTGGTCCTTTCTGCCATTTCCCCTGATTTGCGACGGGTTCTGCAGGAATTTCAGGCTGACAAACCTGACCGCTGTCCAGTGGGGAAACTGTTTGTTCCTGATACATGGACTAGTAGAGTGATTTTTGAGGTTCATTGTTCTGTGTTGGGTGGCCGTCCTGGTATTTTTGGTACCAGAGATTTGGTTGGTAGGTCCTATTGGTGGCCTTCTTTGTCGCGTGATGTGCGTTCTTTTGTGCAGTCCTGTGGGACTTGTGCGCGGGCCAAGCCTTGTTGTTCCCGTGCTAGTGGGATGCTTTTGCCTTTGCCGGTCCCTGAGAGGCCCTGGACGCATATTTCTATGGATTTTATTTCAGATCTTCCGGTTTCCCAGAGGATGTCGGTTATCTGGGTGGTTTGTGACCGGTTTTCTAAGATGGTTCATTTGGTGCCTTTGCCTAAATTGCCTTCCTCTTCTGATTTGGTTCCGTTGTTTTTTCAGCATGTGGTTCGTTTGCATGGTATTCCGGAGAATATTGTGTCCGACAGAGGTTCCCAGTTTGTTTCTAGGTTTTGGCGGGCCTTTTGTGCTAGGCTGGGCATTGATTTGTCTTTTTCTTCCGCATTTCATCCTCAGACAAATGGCCAGACCGAGCAAACTAATCAGACTTTGGAAACTTATTTGAGATGCTTTGTGTCTGCTGATCAGGATGATTGGGTGGCTTTCTTGCCATTGGCCGAGTTTGCCCTTAATAATCGGGCTAGTTCGGCTACCTTGGTTTCGCCCTTCTTTTGTAATTTTGGTTTTCATCCTCGTTTTTCTTTGGGGCAAGTTGAACCTTCTGATTGTCCTGGTGTGGATTCTGTGGTCGACAGGTTGCAGCAGATTTGGGCTCATGTGGTGGACAATTTGGTGTTGTCTCAGGAGGAAGCTCAGCGTTTTGCTAACCGTCGTCGGTGTGTTGGCTCCCGGCTTCGGGTTGGGGATTTGGTCTGGTTGTCTTCCCGTCATGTTCCTATGAAGGTTTCTGCCCCTAAGTTTAAGCCTCGGTTTATTGGTCCTTATAGGATTTCTGAGATTATCAATCCGGTGTCTTTTCGTTTGGCCCTTCCGGCCTCTTTTGCCATCCATAATGTTTTCCATAGATCTTTATTGCGGAAATATGTGGTGCCCATTGTTCCCTCTGTTGATCCTCCTGCTCCTGTGTTGGTTGATGGGGAGTTGGAGTATGTGGTTGAGAAAATTTTGGATTCTCGCTTTTCGAGGCGGAGGCTTCAGTACCTTGTCAAATGGAAGGGTTATGGCCAGGAGGATAATTCTTGGGTTTTTGCCTCTGATGTCCATGCTGCTGATTTGATCCGTGCCTTTTATCTGGCTCGTCCTGATCAGCCTGGGGGCTCTGGTGAGGGTTCGGTGACCCCTCTTCAAGGGGGGGTACTGTTGTGAATTCTGCTCTTGGGCTCCCTCCGGTGGTTGTTGGTGGTAGTGCAGTTGTCTTGGGGTTGTAATCCAGGGCAGGTGTTTCTGCTGATTGCAGCTCTACTAGGTATTTAGGTGTGCAGGATCCATGAGTCCTTGCCAGTTGCCCATTGTTTCTTGGAGGGATTGCATCTCTCTCTGGTTCCTCATGCCTTGCTGCCAATTCAGCTAAGATAAGTGTCTGGTTTTTTGTCTCTGTGCACACATGCAGTGTGCTTTGCTATTCAGTGCAATTCATTGTGTTTTTGTCCAGCTTAGACTTTGTTTGGATTTTTCAGTCATGCTGGATTCTCAGGAGAAGCAGATATACTTTCTATGTCTTTAGTTAGATGTAGAATATTTGTATTATCTGCTGTGGATATTTTTAGGATTTTAATACTGACCGCTTAGAATTCTGTCCTATCCTTTTCTATTTAGCTAGAAGTGCCTCTTTTGCTAAATCCTGTTTTTCTGCCTGCGTGTCTTTCCTCTTATACTCACAGTCAATATTTGTGGGGGGCTGCCTATCCTTTGGGGTTCTGCTCTGAGGCAAGATAGAATTCCCATTTCCATCTATAGGGGTATTTAGTCCTCCGGCTGTGTCGAGGTGTCTAGGAAGTGTTAGGTACACCCCACGGCTACTTCTAGTTGTGGTGTCAGTTTAGGGTTTGCCGTCAGTATAGGTACCACCTACTCCTGAGAAAATCTCTCATGCGGCTTCAAGGTCACCGGATCATAACAGTAGACCATGTATAATGGAGGTTGTCCTGCCGCCCAACGCTAAGTTTCGTGGTGTAACTTCCTCCTGAAGCTATAAAAAATGTGGCTTTTTTTTGCAGTGTGAGGGAGGGAAAGGGTGGTAGTTGTGGCTGAGGTAAAAGTCTCTTGCACACCCTGACCTCCCATCACATACAAATCACAGGTCTCCGTTCCATTACCTGTAATGTTCTCCAGCTCCCTCTCAGGACTTTCTTCACTGCACTACACATACTCCTTAGATGATGAAGAATAAACAGAGTCACAATCCAGTTCAATGCTTGAACTATTAACTTTACTGCTTCTGGTACACAGCGCATACATATTCTTTCCATCATCATCATCAGGGTGGAAATTAGGCAATTTCTCCTCTGTCTTTCCTTCTCTGTCACTAAGGCTACGTTCACATTTGCATTGTGCGCCGCAGAGTCGGCGATGCAACGCACAACGCAAACAAAAACGCAGCAAAACGCATGCACAACGCTGCATTTTGCGCCGCATGCGTCCTTTTTTTCATTGATTTTGGACGCAGCAAAAATGCAACTTGCTGCGTCCTCTGCGCCCGGACGCGGGCGCCGCAGGGACGCATGCGGTGCACAACGCAAGTGCGACGCATGTCCATGCGCCCCCATGTTAAATATAGGGGCGCATGACGCATGCGGCGACGCTGCGGCGCCCGACGCTGCGGCGCCGACCGCAAATGTGAACGTAGCCTTAGCACGCTTCCGGGATGGACCCGCATCTCCGGTCTCTCAGCGTCATCTCTGCTCAGTCCTGCTTCTGTAGGGGTACCTCTAAACCGTTTCGCCTCGGGGTCGAGTACATCCACCCATGTAACAAGCCGCCACATTCTGAGTGACCTGCCCATACTGTTTAATCTTCCTCTGGCAACTGCAGGCCAACTTATTTTGCACTGTCAGCACTTCTCCTAGTGTTACTCCCCGATGAGTCCCTGTCCCAGAATACTGTATGACTGGGCTCTTATCTTCAAAGTTATGGAGCTAACACGTGCACACGGTGTCCTCCAGTGGAGATCATGGGTAAGAGTAGTAGTTAGCCTCTATTAGCACGCACTCGTTCCCTTAAAGCGGTACACACATGTGTTTCACTTGAACTAAATACTATGCTTAGGTGATTTTCTTTGCCCCTTTTCACTTTTTTCCCATCTCTTGGCAGCACCTTATATGATTGAATATTTTTCAAGTAATTCAGCAAAGATTTTTTGGCGAATAGCTTGAGGTGGTATATTTTTATATTTTTGGGGCATACTGAATTTTTATAGACTTTCTGGGTGAACTACAGTAAATATTCACCATTAGCACTCGCTTTGTTCTCCTATTGCTATCTTCTGCTTCTTCCCACCACCTAATGTAGGTGGACACCGTGTTTTACACCTGAAATGTCATTCATTTCACCTTTTCTTTGACTTGTTTATAAATGTTTTCTTGTTATGTTTTACATGTTTTTTTGAATAAAATTTGATACTTTTTATATTATGGGATGTTTTTGTGCTCCTTTTTTCCTTTTAGTTGAGTTTTGACACTGTGTAGTTATGCATCATCAAACCTGCAGCGGTCAGCTGTGACAGCATAGTGAGTGGGACTTCTAGAAATCCCATGTCCATTATGTGACTATTTGCCCCTTCAGATCACCCACAGAGACTGACATGCAGCGTGTCATTCAGGACTGCAGCATGTAAATTTCTCTTGCGTAGACGATCAAACTGGACAGTTCAGTGAACACATTCAGATTTACCTGCATTCAATAGATGGCAGCACTTTGGATGCAGCGAACATACGCTGCATCCAAAGCACTGCTCATTCCAGATTGTGAGAACATAGCCTTAGACACAGCTGTTGGCTAAGTATAACGGGCCACCGTAGCTGGCAGACCCGGAGGTCACCATGTTACTTTGGCTGACATGACAATGCTCGGCGTCGGAGAGGTGAGTAAAGCAGCTAGAGAAGGGAGGAGATAAATTGAAAACAAGCAGATGGGAAGCTGTATATAAATGTTTAGCCATGCCACGATGCACCAAGCGCCTGAGCTTAGTTTGAACAGTCATTCTGTGCTGACAGATGTCAGAATGGTCTTTGTTATGCTGATGTTGCTTCAAATCTGAGATGGATGCCCTGTTCCCTTCATGTCAAAAATGGACACCGCAGAGGCATGGGGAGAGCCGTGGTTACGTTTGATCCATGCATTCAATAGTATAGTATTGTCACTGGGTCAAGGAAAGGATTATTATTAGATATGGTTTAATCAGGGCTGTATTTGCCACTAGACACATGAGGGCCAGTGCCTGGGGCGGCAGGTAGGGGCCCGTGTGTGTTTTTTAGTTTCCACCCCTCTCCCCTGCGCCCCATCGTACTTCTTGGCAAAACCAGTGTTTTTCATGAAGTGAGAGGGAATGTGATTAGAATGAAAGCTGGACAGCAGCTACAAGGCAGAAAATGATAAGTAGAGGAATATTGTTGCTCCCTCACCTCTTCAGTACAAATGCTGTTTGGTGGAACAGCTGCCTGTAGCAAGATTTTCTCTGCTGCTTCACCCATCAGACTGAAAGAGATCTCTATGGAGGAAGCGCAGTCCAAATCTCTGTTAAATCAAATGCCCATCCATACCACAGCAACAGTTTAACAGCACTTACACTACTAAACCATGTTCTTCTAAGTAATGCTGTTCAAGTAACCATGTTGCTCCTCTGAAACTGCTTAATACCTTAGTACAAAGTATTGACTGCTTCAGAAAATGCACAATTTGGAACTTTTTATTAACTGCACAATTCCATGGAGAGGAGAGCATTGACTGCTTCAGTAACTGCACATTTCTGGGGTAGAGGAAGATTGAATGGTCTAAGTAACTGCTGAAGCCTGGGGTGGGGTGGGGTTGTGCGGTGGGGTGGACTGGGAATTTCCTCCATAGCTGCACAGTCCTGTGGTGGGCTGGAATGTGAGTTGCCTCAGTAACTGCACAGCCCTGTGGTTGGATGGAGTGTGAATTGCTTCAGTAACTGCGCAGTCCTGCGGTGGGGTGGAGTGTGAATTGCCTCATTAACTGCATAGTCCTGCGGTAGGGTGGAGTGTGAATTGCTTCAGTAACTGCGCAGTCCTGCGGTGGGGTGGAGTGTGAATTGCCTCAGTAACTGCACAGTCCTGCGGTGGGGTGGAGTGTGAATTGTCTCAGTAACTACACAGTTCTGCAGTAGGGTGGAGTGTGAATTTCCTCAGTAACTGCATAGTCCTGTGGTGGGGTGGAGTGTGAATTGCTTCAGTACCCGCACAGTCCTGCGGTGGGGTGGAGTGTGAATTGTCTCAGTAACTACACAGTTCTGCAGTAGGGTGGAGTGTGAATTGCCTCAGTAACTGCACAGTCCTGTGGTGGGGTGGAGTGTGAATTGCCTCAGTAACTGCATAGTCCTGTGGTGGGGTGGAGTGTGAATTGCCTCAGTAACTGCATAGTCCTGTGGTGGGGTGGAGTGTCAATTGCTTCAGTACCTGCACAGTTCTGCAGTGGGGTGGGGTGTGAATTGTCTCAGTAGCTTCACAGTCCTGTGGTGGGCTGGAATGTGAGTTGCCTCAGTAACTGCACAGCACTGTGGTTGGATGGAGTGTGAATTGCTTCAGTAACTGTACAGTCCTGCGGTGGGGTGGAGTGGGAATTCCTTCAGTAACTGCACAGTCCTGCAGTTGGGTAGAGTGTGAATTGTCTCAGTAACTGCACAGCCCTGTGGTTTGGTGAAGTGTAAATTGCTTCAGTAACTGCAGAATCCTGCGGAGGGGTGGACTGAGAATTACCTCAGTAGCTGCACAGCCCTGCGGTTAGGTGGAGTGTGAATTGCCTCAGTAACTGCACAGCCCTGCAGTGGGGTGGAGTGTGAATTGCCTCAGTAGCTGCACAGCCCTGCAGTGGGGTGGAGTGTGAATTGCCTCAGTAGCTTCACAGCCCTGCGGTTAGGTGGAGTGTGAATTGCCTCAGTAACTGCACAGCCCTGAGGTTAGGTGGAGTGTGAATTGCTTCAGTAACTACACAGTCCTGCAGTGAGGTGGAGTGTGAATTGCCTCAGTAACTGCACAGCACTGTGGTTGGATGGAGTGTGAATTGCTTCAGTAACTGTACAGTCCTGCGGTGGGGTGGAGTGTGAATTGTCTCAGTAAGTGCACAGCCCTGTGGTTTGGTGAAGTGTAAATTGCTTCAGTAACTGCAGAGTCTTGTGGAGGGGTGGACTGAGAATTACCTCAGTAGCTGCACAGCCCTGAGGTTGGGTGGAGTGTGAATTGCCTCAGTAACTGCACAGCCCTCCCTGAGGTTGGGTGGAGTGTGAATTGCCTCAGTAACTACACAGTCCTGCAGTGGGGTGGAGTGTGAATTGCCTCAGTAGTTGCACAGCCCTGTGGAGGAGTGGACTGAGAATTACCTCAGTAACTACACAGCCCTGCAGTGGGGTGAAGTGTGAATTGCCTCAGTAACTACACAGCCCTGCAGTGGGGTGGAGGTTGAATTGCCTCAGTAGCTGCACAGCCCTGCAGTGGGGTGGAGGTTGAATTGCCTCAGTAACTACACAGCCCTGCAGTGGGGTGGAGGTTGAATTGCCTCAGTAACTACACAGCCCTGCAGTGGGGTGGAGGTTGAATTGCCTCAGTAGCTGCACAGCCCTGCAGTGGGGTGGAGTGTGAATTGCCTCAGTAACAGCACATTCCTGAGGAGGGCTGGAGTGTGAATTGCTTCAGTAGCTGCATAGTTCTTGAGGAAATTTGAACTGCCTCAGTTCTTGCACTTTTCTTGGGTGTGGGGGTTTGTGTACTACTGCAGTAGTTTCACAGTCCTGGTGGTACAAATTGTCGTAGTATTTGCACAGAATGTCACTTCCTGCACACCCCCAATGAGTGTGGGGTTTGTAAATTTCCTCAGAAACTGAATGTTCCAGGGGGTGAACTGCGGTGGCAATTGCACAGTCCTGGTGAGGTATGATTTTCCTCCACGATTGCACAGTCCAGGCAAAGAGGTTATGAACTGCCTCAGTCCTCTCTCTCTCCAGAATATATACATTTTCTTTCTGCCACAGTTTTGCAAGTTACATTTTGGTGGTTTGCTTTTTATAGATAAAACACAGTTTTAAAATGCATTTATTCAGGTACAGAATAAAACTGATCAAAAACTTCTATGAACCTAAAAACTTATAGAACTCAAATTATGGTTACACAAAAACAATTGTTGCTGTTTTTGGTTTGCAGAAGTAGTGACACATAAAAAATAAGCTGTATAAGCCAATACTAGACTTTTCTGTCAGTTGCGTATTCCATTTTGAAATTTAATGTGCTTCTGGCCAAGTGTGTATGTGTATAGGAGAGTCAGGAGAGATAGCAGTCTGCTGAACAAGTGTTTGACTAGCTGCTCAACATTTAAGTGCCTAGGGCATCGTGAACTCTAAATATGGCCCTAGGTTTAATATATCACATTTTAGTGGAATCTGACTGCTTTCTGTATCAATCTAGTTTTGTTTGCTATACAAATAGTGCCTGCAATAATCCATTAAGAAGGAAGCATAAAGAAAGGAAACATTTTAATAGACATATAGAGTCATAAAGAAGACATATATGGTAGATAAAAATGCATACACTTAGGTGCTTTGGCATGCTATCAATTAGGTTAAAGGGAATCTGTCAGCAAGTTTTTGCTATCTCGAAGGCAAAGAGAAGCTGAATCCAACGATGTATCACATAGCTTGCTGGGTGCAACCATTCTCCCAGAATCAGAGCTTTTAAATTTAGAATGAAGCAGAGCTCAGAAAGCTGACCCCGCACACACCAGGCTCTCCATATATAAAGTCCATAGACAGTGAGGGGGCAGAGTCGGACTAGTCCGGCAATGTTAATCTCTTAGTAATAAATCCTTCACAGTTAGTAAACAACCGGGCACACTTTGATAAGTGACACTTCCCTGAATTCTGTGTTTCAGCCTCTATCTCCTTCTGTCTTCAGATTACATAGACAAAATCTGCTGACAGATTCCGTTTAATTGTTATTTGAGGAATGTTTTGCCATAATGAATATAGGTGTACATGCAAGTCATCAAAATTCATTGCTGGCAGCTTCCTTTGCAATTGCCGACAAATGACGTCCCAGATGTATACGATGGGAGACAAGTCCAGAGACGCTGCTGCTAGTCATGACACTGTCAACATGACAATGCCAGATAGCACGTTGCTTCAGGCTACTGTGAACACCCAAAAAGATAAAAGGAACACTAAAATACCACTTGCTACATATCACTGAATGAAATATTACAGTTGCACATCTTTATTCATTACATAGTGAAATGCGTTGAAAATAATAAAACATAAAAATGATCAATGTAAATCAAAATAAATATCCTATGGAGGTTTGGATTTGGAATGATACACAAAATCAAAGTGGAAAATCAAATTACAGGTTGATCCAACTTCAGTCGAAATGCCTCACAAGAAAATGATGCTCAGTAGTGTGTGGCCTCTACGTGCCTGTATAACCTCCCTACAATGCTTGGGCATGTTCCTGAGGAGGCGGCAGATGTTCTCCTGAAGGATCTCCTCCCCGACCTGGATTAAAGCATCAGTCAACTCTTCGACTGTCTGTGGTGCAACGTGGCGATGGTGGATGGAACAAGACATATTGTCCCAGATTTGCTTGATTGGATTAAGTTCTGGGGAATGGGCAGGCCAATCCATAGCATCACTGAATTCATTATGCAGGAACTGCTGACACACTTCAGCCGCATGAGGCATAGCATTGTCATGCATCAGAAAGAACCAAGGGCCTACTGCACATGCATATGATCTCACAAAGGGTCTGAGGATTTCATACCGGTAACTAATGTCAGTCAGGGTACCTCTGGCTAGCACTTGGAGGACTGTGCGGCCCTCCAAAGAAATGCCTCCCCCAACACAGCTTACCTTCTTGCCACAGCTCACATTGATGTGCCATCCTGGATGAGCTGCACTGAGCAACTTCTGAGGGTTTTAGATACCGCCTTAAGCTACTGTACAGTACCTCTAGGAGTGAGAGCAATGACAAAATGCAGTGACCAAAACAATGGACAAAAAGAATGAGAACAGAGAAATGGTCTGTGGTCACTCCCTTCGGAACCACTCGTTTATAGGGCTTGTCTTGTTAATTGTTCATAATTTCTACCTGTAGTCTGTTCCATTTGCACAACAGGAGGACAAATTGATTCGCAATCAGTGTTGCTTCATAACTGGACTGGTTGATTTCACAGACGTGTGATTGACTTGGAGTTACATTGTGTTGTTTAAGTGTTCCCTTAATTTTGTTGCGCAGTGCATATATAAATAAATTTTATATATATATATATATATATATATATATATATATATATATATACACTGTATATTAAAGAAAGAGAAGACACTAAATTAACCTGTTTCATATATTACATGTAGCAAATAAAATAGTATTGTCACTATGACCGAGACTGGTAACCTCTGCTTAAAAACCTAAAACTTTCAGGGTGGCAGCTATCTGATCATTACATTATCATTAGTGAGAAATTTCCATAAATAAAATCCATGGGGGCAAGTATAAGATTATTGAATTTGATCCTGATCTCCTGGATTGATAAATTTGTTTAATTTTTTACTCAAACAAAACTGAGAAGATAATTTTAGACATGGACGATGATTTTTTGTGAATTTCCAACTTTTAGAAATAGAAAAGCTGTAATAATAATGTGACTGATAACCACAGAGGTACAGTTTTGTCTCAATGTTGGCAATCCGTGCTGCTTTTTAAGTCATACTTCTGTCTCCTATGTTATGTTATGCAAGTTATAGTGCCAGCTTTTTCCACAAATTTTGCCAAATTTCTGGCTAATTTAATTTGTGTACTTCATTTGATCTTGTTCAAAACATTTGGCTTAATTATATAGAAAATAAGATGTATCTAAAGGATCCCCCAAAAGAGTACAAAGCTGGGATGAGGAAAAAAAATACATTGTTAAACTATGCTAAATGCCCCAGAATTCTAGAGGAGTTTGTGGCAACAGACTGGTGCCTTACACCACTTTTGTGGTTCATCCTGCAAGGGGGTGTGACTTTGTGGTATTGGGGCATGGTTTAATTTGCACAACATGTACAAATTAATGACCCAAATTAAGCCAACTTATTTGGGGTATAAATTTATACTATATAGTCTAAAGGTGAACTAAATTTATAAAACAATTTATAATATAATATAAGCTGCCGTGATGAATTTGCAGCGTTTCCGAACTGTCTAAATTAGCCCTAGCCCATTTTAGTACGTCTTGACTTGTATGGCAGCTTACTGTGGGACATATAGAAAGGTTACTAGAGACATTATAATTATATTTATCATATCATGTGTAAAATTTAATGTTTTACATCAATAAATGTATATATTTTTTGTCTTTCAGCCTCCACCCCTCCAAACTTGGTGGATAAACCTTGCCTCAGGCTGAAAGTTTACGTACGTCCAACAAGTATGTTAATTTTCAACTTTTGTACTCGTGTGTCTGTGTGTACCAGATATATTTGGTCTGATATATAGTATCATATAGTATATACAGTTGTGCTCAAAAGTTTACATACCCTGACAGAATTTTTGCTTTCTTGGCCTTTTTTCAGAGAATATGAATGATAACACCAAAACTTTTTCTCCACTCATTTTTAGTGGTTGGGTGAAGCCATTTATTGTCAAACTACTGTGTTTTCACTTTTAAAATCATAATGACAGCCCAAAACATCCATATGACCCTGATCAAAAGTTCACTGGTGATTTTGGCCTGATACTCTGCACAGAAGTTGACTCAAATGGGTTTGTATGGCTACTAAAGAAAACATCCTCACCTGTGACCTGTTTGCTTGTAATCAGTGTGTGTGCATAAAAGCCGAGTGAGTTTTTGTGATCCAGACAGACTCTTGCATCTTTCATCCAGCCACTGACATTTCTTGATTGTGAGTCATGGGGAAAGTAAAAGAATTATCAACTGATCTACAGGAAAAGGTAGTTGAACGGTATAAAATGTGAGATCTTTTGGAACACCTGGAGTGGACACACAGATCCACGACAACGAACCTCCCAAGGGTGAGCTGACCAGGTAGACCACCCCCTATACAGGGAGCGTTAGAGGCAGACCCAAGGGAGACTATTGCCGCAGAAGCTGGATCCCGGAGACAGGTAGTAGGAGGTACAAAATAGAGAAGCTGGGCGTAGGACGGACAGAGCAGGGTAAGATTAAGTACAGTTTTTAAGAGCTGAGTACAGGCAAGATTAAGGGAGCACTGGGAGGGGGAAAACACAAAGGAAGCAGGACAGGACAGAGACACCAGACTAACAGAGTACGGAGCGGAAACTTGGAAGGCTGGATAGGCTGGATAGAGCGGAGACTCAGAACAGGCAGTGCAAAGACAAAGGTGGACCTGAGTCACAGAAGCACAAATGACAGACAGGCAAGGAGCAGCGGAAGGAATTGCCTTAAACACATGGAGTGCTGAAGGACTTCCGGGTCACAGTCCTCCAGGATCACAGAGAGGAGATGCAGAGTGCCTGTAAATCAGAAAGAGGAAGTGCTGAAGTGAGCGGTGCGCACCCGACGAGAACCAGGAAGCAGAGAAGAATAAAGGAGAGGACGCGCGCATGCAGGAGCGCGCCGCAGCGGGTAAGTATGAGCGAGAGGAGCGGCGGTGGTCCCGGCAGCAGGCCCGGCCACAGAAGGAGTGGCCGTGACATAAAACAGGAAAGGGATACAAAAAGATATCCAAGGTATTGATAATGCCAGTCAGCAGCGTTCAAAATGTGATTAACAAATGGAAAATCAGGGGCTCTGTAAAAACAAAACCACGGTCAGGTTGACCAACAAACATTTCGTCCACAACCGCTAAGAAAATTGTTTGGGAAACAAAGAAAAACCCACAAATAAAATCAGCTGAAATACTGGACTCTCTGAAAACTAGCGGTGTGGCTGTTTCAAGATGCACAATAAGGAGGCACTTGAAGAAAAATGGGCTGCATGGTTGAGAGAAGAAAGCCATTACTGAGCAGATGCCACAAAGTATCTTGCCTACAATACGCAAAACAGCACAGAGACAAGCCTCAAAACTTCTGGAACAAGGTAATTTGGAGTGATGAGACCAAAATTTAACTTTTTGGCCACAACCATAAATGTTACATTTGGAGAGCGGTCAACAAGGCCAATGATGAAAGGAACACCATTCCTACTGTAAAGCACGGAGGTGGATTGCTGATGTTTTGGGGATATGTGAGCTACATAGGCACGGGAAACTTGGTCAAAGTTGAAGGAAAGATGAATGCAGCACTCATCAGCCCGGAAGCTGCACATGGGACGTATTTGGATGTTCCAACATGACAACAATCCAAAACACAAGACCTGTCATTGGCTACATCAGAACAAAGTGAAGGTTCTGGAGTGGCCATCTCAGACTCCTGACCTCAATATCATTGAGCCAATCTGGGGAGATCCCAAGCACACAGTTCATGCTAGACAGCCCAGGAATTTACAGAAACTGGAGGCTTTCTGCCAAGAAGAATTTGCAGCTTTACCATCTGAGAAAATAAAGAACCTCATCCACAACTACCACAAAAGACTTCAAGCTGTCATTGCTGTCATTGATGTTAGAGGGGGCAATGCACGGTATTAAGAAATAGGGTGTGTAAACATTTGATCAGGGTCATTTGGATTTTTTGGGTAGTCATTATGATTTAGAAAAAAAACACAGTAGTTTGACAATAAATGGCATCACCCAACGACTAACCATGAGTGGAGAAAAAGTTTTGGTGTTATCATTCATATTCTCTGATAAAAGGTCAAGAAAGCAAAAATTCTGCTGGGGTACGTAAACTTTTGAGCACAGCTGTATATAGCCATATATGTATATGTGGCGCCCTGTGTCGCCACAAAATGTTCAAATATGTACTATTTTATATGTGTATT
Source organism: Ranitomeya variabilis (assembly GCF_051348905.1). NCBI lineage: Eukaryota > Metazoa > Chordata > Amphibia > Anura > Dendrobatidae > Ranitomeya > Ranitomeya variabilis. Next base: position 754,662,606 of record NC_135232.1, read on the forward strand.
GTAAATGATGGGAGTTATGCTTTCTCTGCTGGGGACAACTGCACACACAATTTACCCCACTCCATTACTCTGTCTAAAGCTTAGAGATTCAGAGAGATACCCTAACTGGGAAGGGAAGGGCATAGTTAGTCTGTGAGGAGACAGTGTGTGAAAAGAAAATGGAGAATGTTCATGGAGGAGAGATATGTGCTCTCTCCAGGGACAGTGCTGAGAAGGATCAGGACATCAGCCCCTAGACCATCCAGGCTTCCAGAGTCGGGTGGTAAGCTGAGATGCTGTGTGGTTATCATAACCAGCAGTAAAGTGTTTTTCCCAGGAGCTCCATAGCAAAAGAGAATCAGTGAGGGATTGTGCAAGTACAAACACGTGCTTCACATAGGATTCACGCTGCGGGCTGCCGGGGGGAGAAAACACAGTGAGTACATGGCTGTACTGGAAGTTTCAGACTTCAGGAAACCTTTGTCCCAGAAAGGACTAGAGCAGCAGGGAATTCATACAGCAGAGAGAGATAATTCCCATCGTGCAGAGCAGACTGTATACCTGACCTGGTGAGAGTTGTATTCCATCCTCTGAAACTGCATCTGGACTTCAGTAAATGGTAAAGTGACTTTCCCTGTCTCCTGCCTTATTACTTTGTACCATCTACTTCCATAACTATCCCTGGGGGCCAGCCCTAGTTGGAGGGGGTTAAACACCTGCGCGGCCATCGTATAGCCAAAAACTCGAACTGGCGTCACAAACTCTTCTTTTTAATTTTTGTTTTCCTTTTTATCTTTTTATTTTTAATCCCTATTTCACTGTCCCCGGAGCACAGGCAGCGGGCACGGCTGCCATCCCCGTGACCCCCTGAATCCAACGCTGCCCAGCAACCTGAGTACCCCGCTCTGGGCGATACATATAGTCATAATCATATAGTATAAATAGTGTGCATAACATATTTTGTACATAATAAAGTTTGCACTTTCTAGCCACTGCATCCATGGATCCAAAGTGTATTCTAAAATATTGGCTGTGAAGTAAAATAACTATTTGAAGTTCTGTGAGGAAGGCACAAGACCACTAGAAATTAAAAGGTATCAGGTAGGTGCATACCATAAATTGGACCAATGCGGAAAACTACCCGCATCCTGGCCCTTTGAAGTTTTAGAAACTGCAGTTCAAAAGGCAAAATAAATCTTAAAGGGGTGGTCCACTACTAGGACAACCCCTTCTTGATCATAATGTTTGGCCCCCATAATTTTAGAAAGTCTATATTCTCCTCCCATGCTGGCGCCATTCCTTTGGTGTCAGCAGTCGCTCTCCCTGGTGCTTTCACATGGTTGTTGTGACACGTGACGCTGGCGCCCAATCAGCACTGGTGTCACTGTCCCCGTCTTAGGACAAATAGATCATGAAGAGGAGCCAGGGCTGCTGGTGATCCAGGACTTGCACTTCATGTTCAATTTGTCATAAGGCGGGGACAGTGACGCCAGTGCTGACTGGGCGCCAGCTAAACGTGTCACAACACCGCACGAGGGCCCCAGGGAGAGCGACTGCCGTCACTTATTTCAATACATTTATCATTTCTTATTTTCAACTACTAGTAATAATGATATTGCAGTGGTGATAATGACAGAACTCTTTATAGCAGCTATAAACAAAAATGATCCCTGTTTACCAGTAAATGAGAAAGTCACAAATATAAAGATAGCAAGAAGAAAGAAGCTAGATTAGGAGAATAAAGAGTTTTTCCGAATTTGCAATATATTGAAGACCATCAATATTAGATCGGGAGGAAAGTCCCTATAATGAGGCAGATGGAGGCACTGTGGTCGCCATCTGGCCGCTTATGATCTGGCATTGTTCGTCATTTTAAGCGAACATAAAAGCACAGTCCGCCATAGTGTTGTGCACTTCTGAAAAAAAGGATACCCCTGAACAGAGGCCAGATGGAGTCCAGAGTAACTCTGCTGCCTCACTCTAGTGAATGGCTCCCTCGGGGGTTTCATCTCAATCATGTCACTCTGAGATTTAGATGGAAACCCCATCAAAAGTAAGTTGTCAGCTTAGAACGCTGGATAACTGTGATCCAAAACGTTATGTAAAATGTTCCCAATAAAAGCTTCAAATCAATCCACAAAAAAAGCAAGTCCCCACTCAGGTCTGTCATCTGCTAACGGAAATATAGAGGGCTTCCACGTTACTGGTAGCACAAAGGCTCCATAGTTCCTCCAAAAGAAATTCAGCAAATTCTGCACTCCCAAATCCAAATCCCCCCTTCTGAGCCCCAGTGTGCCTAAACCACATTTAGCATAAACATGTTTGGCATTTGTGTAGTGATGAGAGCCCACCTAATTTACAGATGCATGTCTCCAGAAGCGGTAGCTGGGCACCCCAACGTACTTGTGACTGCAAATTACTGGGCACTACAATGGCAGTTTGCAGTTTTCGCTCAGCAACATCCATGGCTGCTTGTTTCTGGAAAACACCGGTGGAGTCAAAATCGTCACTACCTCTGTAGATAAATTCCCAAAGGGTTATAATTTCCAAAATGGGTTCACTTGAGGAAGGATTCTGCTTGTCACTTAGGGGTTCTGTACATGAAGTCCACAAACTATTCTAGGAAAATCTGCGCTCCAGGAGCAAATAGCGCTCGAAGAGGCAAATAGTGTTCCTTCCCTCCCTAGTCTTGCCGTGTGGTTAAACAGTACTGTATGAGGTATTTCTACATTCTGGAGAAATTGTGGGACAAATTTTTGTGCCATTTTTACCCATTTCCCTGTGTGAAAATGTTAAATCTTGGGCTAAAACAAAATATTGTTGGTAAAAATGTTATGGTATACCCATGGTGTCAATATGATCTCTATACCTGTTGATGAATTCATTGAGAAGTTTTGTTTGTAAAATGGGGTCACTTACAGGGGGTTCTGCTGTTCTGGCACCTCAGGGGCTCTGCCAGCGTAACATTGCACCCTCAAACCAGTCCAGCAAAATCTGAACTCCAATATGGCGCTTCTTCCCTTCTGAGCTTTGCACTGTGCCTCAAAGTAGCTTTTGACCACATATGGGGTATTGGAGTACTCAGGAGAAATTGCGTAACAAATTGTACAGTCTATTTTCTCCTGTTATCCCTTTTGAAAATTAAAAATTTGGTCCCAAAATAACAATTATCGAATAAAATTGGTAATTTTCCATTGACTCAGCCCAATGTTATTCAATTCTATGAATCCCCTGAGGCTTAAAAATTCTCACTACACCCATAGATGTATTCCACAAGAATTGTAGTTTGCAAAATGAGGTCATTTGTGAGGTTTCCTTTCTTTTGGCATGTCAAGGGCTTTTCAAATGTGACATGGTATCCACAATCTATTCAAGGCAAAATTGCACTGCAGAATTCAGTTGCCCTTACATTACATGCCCCGCCGTGTGTCCAAACAGTAGCTTTCCACCACATATGGTGTATTTTGTATTTTGCTAGAATGGTTTGAGGGTACCATGTCCCATTGGCAGAGCCCCTGAGGAGCCAGAACAGCAGAAACCTTCATAACTAACCCCATTTTACAAACTACATTTCTCAATGAATTCATCTAGGGGTGCAATGAGCATATTGACACCACATGTGCCTCTCAGAATTTTATACCATTGAGAATTGAAGAAAAAATGATTACATTTTTACCACTAAAATGTTGTTTTAGCTCCAAGTTTTTAATTTTTATAGGGGCTAAAAGGAAAAAATGGACCTCACAGTTTGTTGTACAATTTCTCCTGAGTGTGCCAATAGCTGATATATAATCGGGAAATGCCTTTCAGGCACAGTGAAAAGCTCAGAAGGGAAGGAGTGCCATACTATAGTGCAGAGTTTACTGTTACGGTTTGCGGGTGCCATGACCCACTGGAAGAGCCCCTGAGGTGCTAGAACAGCTGAATCCTCATAAGTGACCGCATTTTACAAACAACACCTCTCAAGGAATTCATTTAAGGGCTCTTTCAGATGTCAGTGCGTCCGGTACGTGTGGTGACAGTTTTCACACGTACAAGAGACAGTTAGGCCATGTTCACACGCTGCGGGTTCCTCTGCGGGTTAATCCCGCAGCGGAATTGAAAATCTGCAGGGCAAAACCGCTGTGGTTATCCCTGCAGATTTATCGCGGTTTGTTCCGCGGTTTCCGCTGCGGGATTACTGCTGTACTATTGATGCTGCATATGCAGCAATATGCAGCATCAATAGTAATGTAAAAAATAATAAAAATTGGCTATACTCACCCTCTGACGTCGCGATCTCCCCGGCGCTGCAAGCGGCTGTGCCGACAAGGACCTTCGTGACGTCACGGTCATGTGACCGCGGCGTCATCACGGTCATGTGACCGCGACGTCACCACAGGTCCTGTTCGGCACAGCAACTGAGACCGGACGGCCGCGGGCAGCGCTGAGAGGTGAGTATAGCTTCATTTTTTATTTTAATTCTTTTTTTTACACTATTTTATGGTTCCCAGGGCCTGGAGGAGAGTCTCCTCTCCTCCACCCCGGGTACCACCCGCACATTATCCGCTTACTTCCCGCAACGTGGGCACAGCCCCATGCGGGAAGTAAGCGGTTCAATGCATTCCTATGGGTGCAGAATCGCAGCGATTCTGCACAAAGAAGTGACATGCTGCGGGTTGTAAACCGCTGCGTTTCTGCGCGGTTTTTCCCGCAGCATGTGCACTGCGGTTTGCGGTTTCCATAGGGTTTACATGTTAATGTAAACGCTATGGAAACTGCTGCGGACCCGCAGCATCAAAATCGCGGCGGTTCCGCGGTAAAAACCGCAGCGTGTGAACATGGCCTTACACACATAGACTCATTAAAGTGAATGGACACTGTGCATATCATTGTGTTTCTACTTGTGTCCATGGGCAAAATTTGCTGACATGTTCGTTTTTAATAGCAGTCTGGGCTGCAAAACGTCCCGCATATGTGCACACTGATGACATCTGTGTGTCATCAGTACCACATGTACCGGCGCCTGGGAAGCAGGGGCACAGTTAGCGCTGTTCCCTGACGCTAGGTGCTGAAGACAGCTCTCATCATTTTCCCCTGCTCGCATTGTGATCAGCGCGAGCAGGGGAGAATGTTGAGAGTTACATTCAACTGACACTCTCGAGATAACCTACTCCCATCAGCTTACACTTGCTACCACTAATAACAGTGAGAGCAGGTGGAGGCTGATGGGAGTATTCAGCAGCCACTATAAATAATTTAAAAAAAACAACATGAGTTGCCCTGTAATTTTGTTAACCAGCCAGCAAAACTGACATCTGCGGGCTGCAACCCTCAGCTGTCAGCTTAAGCAAGGCTGATTATCAAGAATAGAGTGGTCCCCTTGCTGTTTTTTCAAGTATTAAAATGAATAATTTCAAAAAATGTTGTGAGGTCCCCCCAATTTTTCACAACCAGCCTTGCTAAAGCAAACAGCTTGGGGCTGGTATTCTTAGGATGGTAAGGGGCCATGGATATTGACCCCCAGCCTAAAAATAGCAGCCCGCAGGCACCCAGAAAAAGGCACATCTATTAGATGCACCAATTCTGATGCATTGCCCGCTCTTCCCACTTGCCCTGTGGCGATAGAAGTAAGACGCCTCGCCTCTCCATGAATAATCCTTTAGTTGTATGCTAAATAAACACACAGCAAGTATAAAGTATTTTATCTAATATATAAAGCTGAATGTGTGTGTATGTATGTGTGTGTGAGTGTATGTCCGGGATTGGCATCTGCACCGTCGCAGCTACAGCCACAAAATTTTGCACAGTCACACGTCTGGACCCCGAGAGCGTCATAGGCTATGTTGTGAGGCGAAATTTTAACCCCGCGCATTCCAATTCACCAAACAATTTTGCCCCTATCTACATAATGGGGAAAAAGTGAAAGGAAAAGTGTTGCTACATGCATGTCGCCACACAAAACTCATCTCACAAAAGTCGCTAGATGCATGTCGCCACACGCAACTCAACACACACAACTTGACACATGAAACTCGCCCTAAAACACACACAAGTCTGGTATTATCCTTCAAAAATAAAAATCTGATTAATAAGCAGACAAACTACAAGAGCAACAACTGTACCATATAGGAAATACGGCAGCTGTCAGTCACATGATCTGTCTATTATATGTATGTGTGAGCTAATATATACAGCCAGGGGGGAGGGCTTCCTGTTGGCTGGGGATTTATCAGGCTGCCAATTTAGCTTACAAATACTGAGGTAAAAATACTGAGCAAATAATGTGTGAACGCAGTCTAATACAGGAGATGACATACAGATATATACTATACTAGATTGTGGCCCGATTCTAACGTATCGGGTATTCTAGAATTTGCATGTCCCCGTAGTATATGGACAATGATGATTCCAGAATTCGCGGCAGACTGTGCCCGTTGCTGATTGGTCAAGGCAAACCTTTATGACATCATCGTCGCCATGGCAACCATTATGACATCTACGTCGATACTGTGCCCGTCGCTGATTGGGCGAGGCCCAGGCGGCCTCGACCAATCAGAGACACGATATTTCCAGGACAGACAGAAAAACCCTTAGACAATTATATATATAGATACAGAAGGAGATGACACACAGGTATATACTATATACAGGGGAGATGACACACAGGTATATACTATATACAGGAGATGACATACAGGTATATACTATATACAGGAGGAGATGACACACAGGTATATACTATATACAGGAGGATATGACACACTGGTATATACTATATACAGGAGGAGATGACACACACATATATACTATATACAGGGGAGATGACACACAGGCATATACTATATACAGGAGGAGATGACACACTGGTATATACTATATACAGGGGAGATGACATACAGGTACATACCATATACAGGGGAGATGACACACAGGTATATACTATATACAGGAGGAGATGAGATGACATACAGGTACATACTATATACAGGAGAAGATGACATACAGGTACACATACTATATACAGGGGAGATGACATACAGGTACATACCATATACAGGGGAGATGACACACAGGTATATACTATATACAGGAGGAGATGACATACAGGTATATAGTATATACAGAAGAGATGACATACAGGTATATACTATATACAGGAGGAGATGACACATAGGTATATACAATATACAGGAGGAGATGGCATACAGCAGGTATATACTATTTACAGGGGAGATGACATACAGCTATATACTATATACAGGAGATGACATACAGGTGTATACTATATATAAGGGAGATGACAAATATGTATATACTGAGGGGAAAATGAGAGGTGTGAGGTGAAAATGAGGGGTGTGAGGTGAAAATGAAAAGGCGTGAGTGCAAATTGAGAGGAGTGAGGGAAAATAGTGGAGTGATCGGAAAATGACAGATGTGAGGTCAAAATGACAAGAGTTAGGGGGGAATGAGAGGAGTGAGGGGGAAAATAAGAGGAGTGAGGGGGAAAATGAGAGGTGTAAGGGAGAAAATGAGAGATGTGAGAGGGAAAAGGAGAGGCGTGATGGGAAAATAAGAGAAGTGAGGTGCTATAACTAACCACAGATATTTACTATGCCCAGGCAATGCCGGGCTCTTCAGCTAGTTTGAAATAAAAATAGAATTCACTTTTCCATTTTTTTAAAATAACATACACAGTTATATTCACCTAACGCCTAATTCCTCTGAATCCCTCATCTCCTGTAATAAAACAAAAATAAAAAAACAACAGTATCCCTCACCTGTCCAACATTCTGTCCCACGCTGTAATCCATGTACTGGGATACATAGTTTGCAACCTGGACGGTGCCAAGATGCGACGGTTCAGGCTGAGAACCACTGATGAATGAGCTGCTGTGAGCGCAGCATCAGTCAGCAGCGATGACCTCATCTAGGTTACCGCGGGTCACGGAGGCTGCTTTCTATGCCGGACTGAACTGCAGTGACCTCAGCACCATGAGAAAAAATCAGTGACTTCACTGCAGTTCAGCTCAGTGAGTTCTCTGCAGATTAAATATCAAAGATCTGCAGTGAACTCACTGAGCTGAACTGCGGAGAACTCAGTGACTTTTTGCTCTCACTGTTATTAGTGGCAGCAGGTGTAGGCTGATGGGAGTAGTAGTCCCATCAGCCGCCGCCTGCTCTCGCTGTTATCAGTTCAATATAACTCTCAACATTCTCCCCTGCTTGTGCTGATCGCTGGCAGAGCAGGGGAGAATGATGAGAGCGATCTTCAGCACCTAGCGCCAGGGAACAAGACTAACTGTACCGCTGCTTAACATGTCCCAGTACGTGTGGTACTGATGTAGCTCACGGGCTGCACACGGTTGCCATAAGTATTACACACGCAGACACTGATATCTCCGGTACTGTTTTTTCCGGTACCGGAAATATCAGGACGTGTGAAACAGGCCTAAGGGTGCAGTGATCATATTGACACCACAGGTGTCACAGAATTATATACTGTTGATCAATGAAAAAAAAATAATTACATTTTTACCACAAAAATTTAGTTTTCGGCCCAAAGGTTACATTTAAACACAGGGAAATTGGTGAAAATGGCACAAATATTTGTCACACAATTCTGCTGAACATGGCAATACTCCATATATGGCTGTACAGTACTGTTTAGCTACATGGAGAGACTCGGGAGGGAAAGGGACCAAAATTATAGATTATTATTGTAGAATAGTTTGTGGACTGCATATACAGATAGCCTAAGTGCCAGAAGAGCAAAATCATCCCTCAAGTGATCCCAGTTTAGAAATTATGCCCATTGTGCCCTGCTCGTGCTTCTAGAGACATCCACCCTGTAAATTAGTGGGCTGTCATCACTACAGAAATGCCAAACGTGAATGCTAAATGTGGTTTAGGCACACTGTGGGTGCTCAGAAAGGAGGGGGGCATTTGGATTTGGGAGCCAGAATTAGCTGGATTTCTTTGGGGGGGTGAGGAGCGTTTTTCCAGAGACTTTGTGCTACCGGTAACATAGCAGCCCCCTATATTTCTGGTAAGAGATGACGGACCTGACTGGGGACTTTCTTTTTTGTGTGGATAGAGTTGAAACATTTATTGGGAACATTTTATACAACATTTGGGATCACATTTTTCCGGCACTTTACGCTGAACACTTGTATCGGTGTTTCCATCCAAGTTTCCAAATGATGTGATTGAGATGAAACCTCCAACGGATCCAATCAGTATAATGAGGCAGCAGAGTTACTATGGACTCCGTCTGGCCTTTGTTCAGCAGTATCGTTTCATAGGTGCACAAAACTGTTGTCGATCTCACTTTTATGCACGCTTAAAAAAAATGGACACTGCCGGTTCACAGACGGCGTCCACTGTGCCTCCATCTGCCTCATTATAGGGAATCTTCTGCTGGGGGTTCCATTTGAATCACGTGTGAATTGTGAGCCGAGCCTTACTGCGATCTTTGAAAGGCAGAATGAACAAATCAATAGTAGATGAAGAATTGGTTTTATTTATTTTTATGCCGTTTATCATGTGGCATAAATGATTAGGCAACTTTATTCTTTGGGTCGGTGCAATTACAGTGTTACCAGATTTACATGCGATTTTATGTTTGGCTACTGTCATACACTAAAAGACGCTTTTTTTTGCAAAAAAACATTTTTTGCATTGCTATATTTTTTAAGAGCGCTTATTTTTCTATATTTCTGCCAACAGAGTCATGTGAGCGCTTGTATTTTCCTGGATGAATTGGTGATTTTATTGGTACTATTTTCGGTCACATGATCTTTTTGATCGCTTTCTTTTTCAATTTTTGGGAGGCACAATGAACAAAAATCAGCAATTCAATAATTACTTTTTTATGCCAGCCATGGTGTGGTAAAAGTGAAAAGTTAGTACGATTACAGCGATAACAACGTGTATATAATTTTTTTTATGTTTTGCCGCTTTTACACAATAAAAACTATTTTATAGAAAAAATATATTGTGAGAGCTATAGCTTTTTATTCTCCGCTGAGTGAGCTGTATAGCGGCTTGTTTTTTACTGGACAAGATTACGTTTTCAGCTATACCATTTTTATTTCTATTGGACTGTTTAATCTTGTTTTATTCCACTTTTTGCTCAGAAGAATGTCAAAAAACATTTTTTTGCCACTTTTTTATGGCATTCAACTGAAGGGGTTAACTAGTTTGACAGTTTTATAGGTTGGATAGTTCCAGGCATGGCGATGCCACATATGTGTACTTTATTACTTTATTATTTTTTTAAAACTTTTTTTTAACTTTTTTTGCCAGTATAATGCATTATACCTGTCAGTACTGAATTGACAAAATACCTTTTAAACCATTCCCCTCGCATGGTCTAAACAGGCTCCTGTAGCTGTGTGCCTCAGTATGCCAACATTTCGGATTTTAAAATAATTTTTCAAGCTGGTGTTATAAAGTATTCTAAGCTTCAAGCTTGAGAAAGGCTCAGTGTGAGCCAAAACGTCGCCACTCCATGAGGGTCTGAATAAAATCCACCTTTTTCACCTAAAGTATATGGAGTGCTGCCTTCTTTTTTCTTTTATTTTGATAGATATGGGATAGAAAGATAGATAGATAGATAGATAGATAGATAGATATGAGATATCCTACAGATATATTATTTCACAACCCCCCTACAAATTATAAACTTGCACCCTTTAGTGCCTTTCATGTGGAGTCTATTGTTGAGCTTGTTAAACTTGTTTAACCTAAAAAATAATGTAAAACACACACTCAAAAATAATTTAAAATAAAACACTCCCCAATACGTTCCATGGTTCAACAATTTATAAAAAAAAATAAACATCCAGGTGTAAAGTGCTGTAGAGTGGTAGTCATGACTGAGCTGGTATTTCGCTCTGGCACATTACATTCAAAAGGTGTTACAGTATGCTGTAGGGCAGTGTTCCCCAACTCCGATCCTCAAAAGCCACCAGCAGGTCATGTTTTCCGGATTTCCTTAGTATTGCACAGGTGATTGAATGCTGATGCAATTATCACCTGTGCGATACTAAGGAAATCTTGAAAACGTGACCTGTTGGTGGCTCTTGAGGACCGGAATTGTGGAACACTGCTGTAGGGTGTGGGGCACATCACACTCACTTGCAGGCCACAGGCTTCTGTACTTAGGCGACATCACACACAATTCAGGGGACGCCAAGTTCTTTACAACAGCCAAACGTTTACTGACCAGTTCAAGTTCTTCAAATGGTGACAGGTGGGATAAGGCACAGCAATTCATATATTCCTCCTTTTTAGTACAATCCTCTTCAGTCCTGTCGCTAGTTTGTCTTGGACTACCCCCAAACCCACTGGCTCTATCAGCCTCAGAGATTTCCTGTCCACGTCGGCAGTGCACCCAGGACCGGCCATTGTCTTCCGTCTATGCAGGTCCCTGTCCATCTTCCACTGTAACAAAGAAGATACTATGGGTCACTATTGATGTTAGTTTTCCTTGCTGGAAGCCTGCTGCACTGATCACTCCCACCATCCTTTAAATGGTCACCTGATGCATCAGCTGACTGTTGGTGATAGAGTTTCTCTATGGAGACTAGCCGTGTAGTTGCAGCTCTCTGGTTTCAGCTACTTCTGGAGTTTGGAGTCCTGTTTCTGTGTCGACTGCAGTGTGGGGAGCTTGGCAGCGGACTCTGAAAGCTAAGTATTGTGTTTATTCCTTGTTCCTCTGGTGTTTGTCACTGTCCCCTGTTTTTGTACCATCTGCAGTGGTGAGGCTAGTGCCCTTGCTGGCCAGTGCACTAGCCAGGGCAGTGTGAGGTGATAGCAAGGGACGAGGTTCCTGATGGCGGTGGGGGTAAGGACCCACTTAGGGCATTAGGGGAGTGCAGGAACAGGCTTAGGTTTGAGCTCAGGGGGTGTCCATCCCTCATTTCCCTATTGATAGGGCCTTCCTCTCCCCTTTTCCATCCCGTTGTGCATTTGTTGTGCCATCCGCTGACCGACCCCCCATTGGGTCATTGTATTTCGTGACATTATCACCAACCCATACTTTTTCCCAGTGAACAGATGAGGTTAAGGAGCTGTGGTGTCAGGTGGTGCAGCAGCTTCAGCAGGTGTTGGGGTTCTGGGTCGCGGCTCATGTGCAGGCTCAACCGGAACCCAAGATATCTCTCCCTGACAAGTTCTCTGGAGGGAAAGATACATTTTTGATTTTTAAGGAGGCCTGTAAGCTATATTTCAGGCTCAGCCCTCGTTCTTCAGGAACTGAGGAACAGCGTGTGGGTATTATAGTCTCCCTTTTCAAGGGTGATCCCCAATCCTGGGCCTTCTCCCTGCCAACAGATTCACCACCTTTGCGGGCAGTGGATGAGTTTTTTGCAGCATTGGTGCTGGTGTATGGGGATTCTGATGGTGTCTCCCTGAGTCTAGACTCTGTAAGATCAAGCAAGGGGACCGGCCAGCTCAGAGATTAGGAGAAGGGCTACTGACATGCAGTGGAATGACCCTGCCCTTATAAGCCATTTTTGTCAGGGTCTGTCAGCTAGGCTTCAGGATACTCTGGTGCAGTATGCTAATCCTGGGTCATTGGAGGCTCTTGCTATCCAGGTGGAGAGATGCCTCAAGGAGAGACATACACCAAATCTACCCCCTGTGGTTCTTTCTAGGGAGGACACACTGGTGCAGACAGACAAATCCATGCAGGTGGGAGGAGTCTCTTCTCAGACTAGGTTGCATGCGGTTCACCATGGGATCGGGACATGTTTTTTCTGTGGTCTGACTGATCATTTCATCAATGTCTGCCCAGCTCGCACCAAAGTATGTTCACCATCTCAAAATCCGCTTCCCTCCTGGTCATGTGGAGGGAGGCGAACAGGGTGTTTATATTTTCTCCATCCTTTCATCTCAGTGTACCATTCCTGCTGAAGTGGTGGCTGGTGGGGTTACTGAGACTATACTGGTGCTTGTGGATAGTGGAGCCGGAGTCAATTCGGTAGATTCTCACTTTGTCGAGACCCATAGCGTTCAAGCAATTGACTCTGTCCCACTCAGCCAGGAGAGGGTGACCCAAGTTGTAGATAATATAAATCTGCGTTTAGGAACTCTTCATGAAGGGTCCCTGTCGTGCCACGTCATGGAGGGTACGGCAACTCCCATCGTCTTAGGCCTTCCTTGATTGAAGAAACACAACCCGGTCTTAAATTGGCGGTCCAGGGACGTAGTCAGCTGAGACCAGTCATGTAAGGACTACTGCCTGGGAGCTACGATCTCTGCCATCCTTCTCTAACCTACCCCTTCATCTCTGGTGGGGGCAGCTGAGGTTCTGTCAGGGAGTAGGGGCAAGACTCAACCCTCACCACAAGTAAACCCTGAGTCTCTGAGTCCTCTTAGGAGGAGGGGTCAGGGGAGAGTGGTGGTTCCCTCTGTATGTAGTGAGGGTAAGAGTTTGGCGACACAGGCCTCTTGTGTTGATTCCTCAAATAGTTAACCATCCTGTGGCAAACGCATGCATGGAAATAAGCATTCAGGTCTGGACCTGTATGTGAATGAGTACATGTGGGTGTCCACCAAAAACATCAGGTAGAAGAACGTAACTGGGACCTGGAGTTCTAGGGTGATTGGATCATATCGGGTGTCAGCCATTCTCAGTCTGGGGACTTTCCAGCTGGAGTTACCCCCAGTAATGCACGTCCCCACATATTCCACAGGTCGGCACTCTGGAGATTTGTTGCACCTCCGGAGCATACGTTATTGCCATCTACATTGGACTGCATTTGCTGTAAATCTGGGGATCAGGTGACTGCAGAGGTGAATCTTTGTGGATCGAGGCGTCCTCACTGTACATCGCTTCCAGTGTTGTCCGGTGTTGAGGGTCCAGAGGCCCCTCATTGAGGGGGGGGTACTGTCACGATCCTATTTTGTATGCATGGCAGCTCTGGTTCCACTATGTTTTAAATCTAGCTTTTTACCTTTCAGGACCAGAGGGGGTTAATGTTAGTTTCCATTTCTGGAAGCCTGCTGCACTACAGAGTGGCTAGGTCAGCTGATGTGTGTGGTGACCACTCCCACCATCCTTTAAATGGTCACCTGATGAATCAGCTGACTGTTGGTGATAGAGTTTATCGAGACCAGCCATGCAGTTGCAGCTCTCTGGTGTCAGCTACTTCTGGAGTTTGGAGTCCTGTTTCTGTGTCGACTGCGTTGTGGAGCTTGGCAGCGGACTCTGGAAGCTAAGTGTTGTGTTTATTCCTTGTCCCTCTTATGTTTGTCTCTGTCCCCTGTGTTTGTACCATCTGCAGTGGTGAGGCTAGCTCCCTTGCCAGCCAGTGCACTAGCCAGGGCAGTGTGAGGTGATAGCGAGGGATGAGGTTCCTGATGGTGATGGGGGGAAGGCCTTATTTAGGGCATTAGGGGAGTGCAGAGACAGGCTCTGGTTTCAGCTCAGGGGGTGTCCATCCTTCATTTCCCTATCGGTAGGGCCTTTCTCTCCCCTTTTCCATCCCGTTGTGCGTTTGTTGTGCCGTCCACTGACTGGGTCGTAGTATTTCATGACACTGTGTCCAGCAGCCTTATGCCAGACTTTGCGCTCCAGACGTGACAGGAGCAACAAATCAGGATCCCAGTAATGCCTCGCACTGCCTGGAACAAGCAACACATGCTGCCCCTAGCAACCCCGCAACTTGACCTTCACCATGCACTTTGCTAACTCTCTCTAACCACCCTCTGTCAGGAAGTGCCCTCCTCTTTTTATTAACACTAGTGCCCACCCACTGGGCTAGTTCCTGTCATTAACTATTTCCTATCTCATATTCTAAATCTATTATCCTTTTCATATGTCTTTTGCTGTTGGTAAACCACTTACTGTATAAGCCGCACTTATGCTATCCTAAGCTAATCCTATGCTTATCCTGTACTATACCCTACTCACATTATGCACTAACATTTCACATTCTGCACATTAATGTAATACATATGACCCACATCGCTTTTACATACAGAACCACATGACAGTATTCACATAACGTGCTTGTTGTCTTCAGGGGCAAGAGAATGGTAAGACAGTCCACAAACCTACACAAGTCTGACATAGTCCAGGGAATCAGACGTAGTCCACTAATGGATATCTGAAAAAACATAAAAAGAAAGAAAGAAAAGCATGACGCTGTCCCTCATTCACCGATTATAAAAAAAAGTTCTAACTCTTGTCCGACATAGTCCAGCACTTCCCATGACTTTCCCTGAGTTTGTCGTATAAAACGCCTCATTCTGAGGCTCCATAGGTTTTAACACGAGCCTCTCACAAATCATGCTGCACTTTTTGAGACCCGGCGACTCTGATGGGCGGTGATGTTACTGATGTCACCACGCTTCAGAGCTGCCGGGCCTCTCAGAGCACAGCGCGAGCTGTGAGTGGCTGCTGCTAAAGCTTTTGGAGCCTCAGAATGCAAAGGCTAAGCTCCAGAATTGGCACATCAAATTGGATGGGCCCAATAACCATGGACCTTCCCAGGCTGATAATATAAGATCACAGCTGTCTGTTTTACCTTTGCTGGTTTCATAAAATAGCGGGACCCCACATCATTTTTTTTAAATTATGTATTAGGTTAAACAAGCTAAAATATATGTACATTAAACTCCATGAAAGGCACTAAAGAGTGCAAGTTTATAATATGTAGGGGTGAGCAAAAAACACACGCACACTCGCATTGTACTCGCATAACATATGGATTGACATATGCAGGAGATGCGCATGACACTCGTCCCCCTAGTGGGAGCCAGGCCTTAGGATGAACTTTTAGTGAGTTTTTGAAGCTGCAGAATTTCTGCTTTATTTTTGCACTGATTATTTAAATTAGGTTACTTTTGGTTTTTCATTGCGTTTTTTGTCTTCATTTTTTTAAATATGCGTTTTTATTGCAGCATTTTTGATGCAGCAAAAATGCGCAGCGTCCAAAACGCACCAAAAGCTCATTGTGGGAACAACGCCTATTAATGCTGCAGTACGCCTTCTCTTCCTCTACTAATGTAATCAAAATGACTCATTGTGTGATTTATTCAATCTACATTACTAAAGTAAAAGGACTGCTAGGCAAAGTCAAAGTTTTTTCCTTGTGAACCAACATTAGTCCTAAACTGTATACCCAAGATTTACTGCAGCATTGGTTGAAGGTTTTTAGGAAAAAGGACTGCACCAGCAAATTCAGTAGTTGACAAATATCGTATGTATTTTCCATGCATGGAGACATTGGGGATTTCCATATTTGGTGTCCATTACATAATTTATATGGTGCTTTATCTCAGTAAAGGTACCATTCAATTGTCTATGTTTCTGATTTTAATGTAAGCCATGATACCATAATGATCTCTGTTCTTTGTGTTTTTTTTAACCTCAGACGATTCTCTTTATGAGTCTCCGGAGCCTATCTTCACCAGCAATAATTCGGGCCTAAGTCTCAGGGTCCCTCACTCCAGCCTTGGTTTTCTTCTGTTTTGGACTATCATTGTCTTGTAGCTATTTGATGGCGATTAGCATAACATCAGCATAGAGAAGAGGGAGAATAACGGAACAAAGAAGAGGCCGACACCTGGAAATCTGGAACATTTGTATGAGACATAAAATGAAGAGAAGTGAGTTCCCCTCATGAGAACAGTATGAACAACCGTGACTTCTGCCGACATTGAAATGAGGGCAAAGCTTTGCTTATAAAATTGAGGCCCACACGTGCAGGTTTGCTGGAGTTTGGAGCTTTCCAGTAACTTGCTTTTTACATTTTCAGACCAAATGTATAGTCTTTTTATTTTGTATTCTTAGTATGTTTCCTGCATTTGCACCAGTAGAACAACATAATTGTGGAGATTCTTTTCCAATATGTTCGTAATGGGTTTCGACTCACTCTGACTATTCTGTCATCTGACACTTCCTTCCATTCTCCTGTCATATTCCATTCCAATTTCTCTACTAAGAGTTTGGAGTCATATCGTGAAATATTTTGTGGATGTGTAAGGTGCAAATATGGAGGGACCAAGATTGGTTATCATGCCCTTGTCTCAATGACTACACAAGGCAGCCCAAAACAAAAAAAAAGATTGTTTGTCTTCTGTAATAGCTCTTTAGTGCTTTTTTGGACAGAAAATCACACTTTAGACCCTTATAATGTCAATTTCCTTGTAACAATTTAGTTTTCTATCATTCTGTCCTTCATGGTAACATCACTGAACAGCTAGTGCTAAATAATTAACCTTCCTCTGTGAATGAGTTTATTAAGCTCTTAATCGATGAAATGTGCCATGTGAAATCTATTGATCCAGACATCAGAGTATTGCCTTCTCGCTGTTGAGTATTTGTTCCCAAGAATCTATATACATTATCAAGGATATTGACATCAGTATTGTAACTGAGGATTCCCACATCATTCTGTAATTCTACTTTTTACACACAGATTGCAGTACATTTTGGGAACACAGTAATTGCCTATTATAGCGGGAGGGGGATCCTATAAATTATCCCGAATTCATTGCCATCAGATATGAGTCGAAATGAATGAGCAATAGTGATGACTGTGATGTATACAGACATTACCCTTGGACTTACATATATAAATATATATATATACATATATAAATATTTTTTAAGTTAAAAAATTAGATGAAAAAAAAATAACATAAAAGTTTATATAAAAAAAGTCAGAAATGCTGAATAACTCTATTTGTTTTAAAGGAATAGAGAATTTTTGTGCCAATATTATACAGATTTCCAAAAAGAAACCTAATAGAAAACCTTTAATGGTGCTGTAAAATAAATAAAAAAAATAAATATGGCTGCCTTTCAGCATAGGTAAGCAGGACATTGAGGAAATCAAAGTGAAGTGTCTGCATTCAGCAGTGACTAGTACCTTTATGGCTGTAATGTACATGTATCCATCATGCCTCCGCTTCTAGGTGGTGGCATGCTAACAATTTCTAACTTGCACTTGCGCTCTATGTGCCGGTCTGTCTTCTCCAGTCTTCTCTACTCCGTCACCTTTTTAATACAGCAAAAAATAAAACTCGGTGTTGTTTCTCAAGCTCCTATGCTCCAGTGGCAAATAAAAACCTATACTATGTCTGTTTTATTATCCATATGTGATTCTCCCATCTCATCACTCGGTATCTGTCTGCCTGCTATAGGTGCAAGTCTCAGACACTTCATCCATGTGTGTAAATAGAGCCAGCAGGTATACTGTGATTTTCTATGTATTGCTGACAATGAATTTTATGGAAGTTGTATGATTTATAGACTAGGAAGCAAAAACTTGCAATAAAATACATTTTATCCACTCTCGTTTTTCTGTGCTGCTGCCTAAGGTCATATATTTTTATAAAAGAACTATAAAAATTAAATAGAATATTTTTTCTCTTTACTTCCAGGGCTTTCTCTTTCCCACGTAGTGGGCAGTCATATACTTATTGATATACAAGCAAGGATGACAAGATTTAAACAGCATCATCTGGTTGTGCTTTCCATATACTCCTAGGAAGGAATGTTTAGGACTCATTCAGATGTTTTATTTTTTTTTTTCACGTACAAAAAAATTGGACGATTATTTGGATTAGAATTTGATCACAGTGTGGTACGAGTGTTGTCTGATTTTCTCGTACATGGAAAAATAAAAAAAACTATTTTTCCACCTTCTTCATTCTGACAGTCCCTGAAAATCAGACCACACTTGGATGTAATCTGAGAGCAGTCCAATTTTTTTTCACGGACCCATTGACTTGCATTGTTGATTTTGATTAAAATCAGACATGCTTCCAATATTTTCTGTGGACCGCTCGGTTTGGGGAAAAAAGACTATCATAGGTACGAGTGCCTTCTGTGAAAATCACGGATAACAGTCGTACACAAAAAATGGACTTTTGAACGAGACCTTAGGCTGGTTTGACATGTTAGAAGTCAATGTAGTAAAGTAATTTTGCATAGTGCAAAGTGAGGGAGCTCTGTATTACTGTCCTGGGAATGAATAACCATACTTGGATATTATGTTCTGATGTCCAGATACTTTGGGCAGTACATTATATAATTTGGGCGTGATTCATGTGCACCTTTGCCAAAAATGTTACTGTAGTCAGGGACTGGATTTTTGCTGCATCAAAAAATCACCAAAAGCTCATTGTGGCAACATAGCCTTACTCTCATGTGCAGATCTGGAGCATCTGGTCCAGCATCTGTACCTGCCCGGCACAGCAACTGATCCACTGAACAGGTAGGAACGATCCCATTGTAAACAATCAGTTCTGCCATCTGTTTCCATCCAGCATTTTTGTTAAGTACTAGATAGAAACTTCAATCCAGTGCCAGACCCAGCCTAACTTCAGGAACATTCTTGGTAAAATGTGTTTTACACATGCATTACACAAAATTCAAACAATATTAAAGCAAGTACTGGACTGAATAGGTAATATGTGCCAACTATAAAGTAAAATTATATATAACAAGTAAAGTGAAAATAAATATGTTAACATATTTGCTGAAAAATTAATGATAGACCATTCGGAAGAAATACGTGCCCAAAGGAGAAAAACTGAACCTGAGGTCATAAGAGTCTGAAAAAAAAGATCTCAAAGATAAAAAAAAAACTTTTTTTAGCAGACAATGGTTAGATGGTGGCACTGTAGAAGATGGGTGCCCACATAACAATAAAAACAGCAATGGTTATTATAAATGAGTATATACAAAAGTGTATAGATGAATGAAAAAACATCTCAAACCACACAGGGAACAGGTTCATGGCAATAACAAAGGGGGGGGGGGGATGGAATTGCACAGATGGTGCAAGATAAATAATTGTCCAAGAAAGATCAATATACTTCTCTCCCAAATATATATGTGCAATGACCAACAGATAAGAACAGGGTCACATAAAATTGTGTGAAAAGTTAACACAGTAGCAATGTGGCACAGCATAGTAGACAAGGAAGAGGGCAATTCAAAGCACCAATGGACAACATGGTGAAAGGCGCATGGAGTATTACCTGGTGATCTGGGGTTCGCGTGTTTTGGTGCAAGACCTTTGTCAAGGGGTGGCATCATACTGGCACCGGAGACTTAAAAAGATTTGTGCATCAAATGGGAGGAGACTGGAGGAAAAGAGACAAATCCATCAACAGGAGGACCTGGAAAACACATTTCCCATATTTATTTTTACCATTAACATTATTTATGATTGATTTTGTTATTTCATCTGTTTCATACTTACTTCATCTGTCCATAGAACTTGATTGATTGAATATGCATGCTCCACTAGTGTCCCATTTGTCGAGTCACTCCCTGTATCTATATGGGTCTGGAGACGTCGGGTCACATGAATTGTGTGGCCTGATCTCACCGGTCACATGATGTAGGGGCCGGCTGACTTACGGGTCCTCCTGGTCAGAGGGACTTCTCCTTCAGTAGGGTATGTAGGTGGAGGAAACAACCAACCACGGGTTCAAATAGAGATCGTACACCATCTATATCTTCTAAAGCACCAGTGAATGATATTTCTGACTCCTCTTCCTCTGTTTCTACACTGGTACAACTCTGAAATGTAAACGGGATCTATGGCTCCTTCCCAATAAACGAAACTACGGCTACTCACCAGAGATTATTATTATTATTATTATTATTATATACAAAAAAGTAGCCTTAAGGTAATTATCCCTTTATCAATTCAGCCTAAGTCCTCCCAATTCTTCATTTCGTAACATTGATGTGTTTGTGAAATTGATGAGTCAGGATTTTGTACAAATTCCCCTCTACCTGACATCTGACAATCTTAGAAGGGAGGAAACACAATGTCTGAAAAGATTAGAGAACTTGAAGGATGTTGTGTTTAAACTGACGGATAAGGTGAAAATGTGGTTGTTTGGCCTAAAGTTATGTATGAGGCTGAAGCATTTTGCCAATTGACAGGGACCGGAATTGCTACCAAAAACTGATTTACAATCCCCTTCTCAAATTTCAAGTGGAAATGTCTGCTATATTACAAGAAGCAAATGAAAGGGAAATGATCACCAACGATTTATATGTGGCATTGCAGGTCAGTGAACCATCCATTCCCACCCTATATCTATTATCAAAATCAACAAAAATCAGAATACATCAGAATACACCACCAGGTAGGTAATTAGATTAATTGATTCTTCACTACAGCCACTTTCAGAATCTTTCGTTCACTAAAGATACTGGTGACTTCCTTAAAAAAGTGGATGGACTACACATTAATGTTGATACTCTTTTGGTGATGTGTACTGTTGAGTCCCTGTACACCAACATCCATCATACGGATGGGATCCAGGCCACCCAATTTTTTATCCAGACTTCGTCCACTTCATCCATCATGGCAAAATTAATTATTCAATTATTGTAATTTACCCCATGTCCCAATTTTTTCTTGTTCACGGGGTCCTTCTACGTACAGGATGAGGAGACTGACATGGAGGCATCATTTGTGCTAGCATATGCCAACCTGTTCCTGGGGATGTGGGAGAGGAACCTTCTTCCTATCTTTTGGATGCAGTACTTTGATGACATCTTCCGGATCTGACAGGATTCCTGTCGAGTTCCTTCATACCTTTATGTCATCTCTCAATCGCTACAAGTACAACATCAACCTCATTTACCATTAAGTTACCGAGATTGATATGATTTTAACAAGCATCAGAGGTGGTAATGTTAGAGAACAATTGGATTAGATTAGAGACCAAATGGATCTGGACCCTTAATACTGTTTATCTCCTGGGCCTCAATGAGATCTTTAGCTTTGTTTCATATTTCTAAACTATACTTTGCCATTTAGATTTCTTTGGACATCTTTTAATTGTTTTTATTTGATTTTAGTCAACCTTATGGTTCCTGGCAGCCATATGAGTTGAGGTCCAATTGATTTTTGATTCATCTGGTCTTCCATCGTGAAGTGATTCAGTCCTACCTTTACCATCTGAAAGATCAAGATGGCATAACCTTTATACAATTGTTCTTCTTTCCATCCCATCTCCCTCCGCCCTTTTTTACCCTTTTTTCCTCACCTCTTTTTCCTCCCTCCCCTTTCCTTTTGCCTTCCACCCCCCTCATTTTCCACATCCAATACGTTTTTTACTTTACATGACCAATCAACTCACAATATGTATTCCGTTTTAAGGTTACTTTTTGTTTTTTGTATTTGACCATGAGTCTTTGTGCCCTTTTTCCACACCGTCACATTCTTCTTGCCTCATTGTCTCCCCCCCCTGCTGTTGGTACTCACTTTTTACCCCTACATGTTACACATTGATGATCACCTATTTTGTATCTACATTTTCTCACTCTTGCACATGTCTCATTCTTGCTTTTCCATTTACACTGGTATTGTGTTTGTTTTTTGACACTGGACGACTTTCTTTGACACTTGATGTGTTTTTTGTTCAACTCCCTATACAAATACACTCATATTCATGTATATAGACTGCTTTATATTGGTTTATTATGTACCCACCCCTTATGCCCTCTATACATGTAGTGTTCACTCAGGGGTATTTACACATATGCTTTATGTCACTTTATCCTATACACATTAGTGAATTGGTCTGTCATGTATAACTACTGTATATATATAGATATACATATATGGATATATACACGGTACTTTATATACGGAGATAGTACCATTCTATCTGCAGGTGTGTAGCGCTCAGGAATTGGGACTCTGTGTCCTGTATTTGCTCAGGGGTATTTGCATACTGATTTTTCTTGGACAAGTATTTATCTTGTACCATCTGTGCAATTGCCCTTTCCCCACTCTTTGTTTTTTTCTCATGTACCTGCTCCCGGTGTATTTTTTTTAATTTTTTAATTTATACACTTTTGTATATACGCATTTATAATAACCATTGCTGTTTTTATTGTTATGTGAAAACCTGTCTTGTCTCTTAATAAATGTTTTTTTTTATCTTTGAGATATTATTTTTCTGACTCTTCGTATGACCTCAGGTTCAGTTTTTCTTCTTTTGGACAAAATTTATACAATACCTATAAGAGAATCCATGTATCACGCATCACCTATTCTGGCCATGCACTAGACATAACAAACACAGTGTATATTTTCATTTGCAACAGTTTTCCTTAAAGTGAATGAAAAGGTTTAAAATATCATGCAAAAAAACCCTGAAAATAGGTTTGTATGAAATAATGGTGAACTACAAAATACAAAACAAATGTCATATTAATGTCTGCAGTATCAAAATAGACTCAAGAAAGAGATAGAGAGAAATGTCAATTAATGACGGTAATTCCTTAAAGGGAATCTGCCTGTCATGTCCAAAAATGATATTTACTTGCAGATATGGGGTTAATCTGCAGGTAAATTGCATTAAAATTCTGCCTTGCCGCTTTACTGGAAGAATGGCTACAGGGAGGAAATGAATTTATATCCTCTTGGGAGCCACTCGCTTCCAGTCATAGGGGCGGTGCAGAGGCGGTAATTACTCCTTGGCTCCTTGATTGGCTCTGCACACACTGCACTCATACGCTGCAGAGCGGCCTGCCAATCAGTGTGCTGGGGAGTAATTACAACGCACACACTATAGTGAACAGTGATTATAACCACTCCCTGTACTGCCCCTATGACTGGAAGCACGTGGCTACAGAAATGCTGTACGGTACGTTCATTTTTCCCCTCTAGCCACTCTTCCAGTAAGGTAGCCAGGCAGAATATTATTTCCATTTAACTGAAAATTAACTCTATATCTGCAGGTAAAAGGCATTTTTGGACAAGACAGGTTAACTCTGAATGTTATCTTATTGAAATTCACAAAAGACCTAGAGATCTCCACATACACATACTGTACATTTACTAGGTCTTTGTCTCAAAAGAAAGGGTTTAGGCTAATGGTATTTGTCTATAGTGCCAAAACCAGCACTTTATAGCATAAATTCCTAGCAATCAAAGTAAGCCAGGAGAAAATGGTAGCTTTGCATTAAACGAGCTCAGGGCCAATGTCAAGCACTTGGCAGCAACAAAGATCCACAGGAGAACATTTAGATGTTTTCCCTCTGCAATTTATCTGTTGATATTCTGAAGGTAAAAACACACACCCAAGAAAGCAGTTCTCCACGGAGCACATTATATGATTGCTGGTTACAAAAATATATAAATAAGTGTAAAAAAATTCACTGTCTTCATGAAAGAAGCGCAATATTGCAACTGTCTATGTATCTGTTCAGAAATATATACATAGACTTGAAGGTCAAAGCGTATTTGAAAGCATTTCAAAGTCGTTTTCAGGAACACTACGCTCCAAGCCTCAGGGTAAGTTAAAGCTCGTTGACCTTTTTGTACTACAACTCCTACTATAGCATGTTTGTTGAGTTTGCTGCATATGACTACAATACAATGTTATCAATAAGAATGTTTAGGAATTAAGTTCTAAATCAGTAGAGATATTCTCAGGGCAAGGCCGGCGTCACACTAAGCGTATTAAAAATGGGTCCGAGTCTCCCTGCCGAGAGTCGCACAAGTATAATGCGAGTGTCATGGGAGTGTCATGCGAGTACAATCTGATTTTTCACAACTAGAGTCTGATTTTTATCCGAGTGCAGTGCGATTGCTATCCGATTGCAATGTGATTTTAACATGAGCTTTTACATACTGTACAGCAATTCTGTATGTCATTTACACATCATTTTCAAAGGAAATATTTGTCAAAACACACACACACACATACACACACATATATATAATAAATAATAATAATAATATGATAGATAGGTTAAAAGCTGGCAATTTATGTGCCGCATACAGTATAATCACAGCGTGACAGGTTAGAATAGATAGAATAGATATATACACATAGAATACATATATACAGTGGGGGAAAATAAGTATTTGATCCCTTGCTGATTTTGTAAGTTTGCCCACTGACAAAGACATGAACAGTCTATAATTTTAAGGGTAATTTAATTTCAACATTGACAGATAGAATATCAAAAATAAAATCCAGAAAATCGCCTGGTATAAATTATATAAATGTATTTGCATTTTGCAGGGAGAAATAAGTGTTTGATCCCTCTAGCAAACAAGACTTAATACTTGGTGGCAAAACCCTTGTTGGCAAGTACAGCAGTCATACTTTTTTTGTAGTTGATTTTGAGGTTTCCGCATATGTCAGGAGGAATTTTGGTCCACTCCTCTTTGCAGATCATCTCTAAATCAAGATTTTGAGGTTGTCGCTTGGCAACTCTGGGTTTCAACACCCTCCATAAGTTTTCCATGGGATTAAGATCTGGAGACTGGCTAGGCCACTCCATGACATTGATGTTCTTCTTTTTGAGCCACTCTGTTGCCTTTGCTGTATGTTTTGGGTCATTGTCTTGCTGGAAGGCCCAGCCATGACCCATTTTTAATGTCCTGGCGGAAGGAAAGAGGTCACTCAGGATTTTACAGTACATGGCTCCATCCATTCTCCCATTAATGCGGTGAAGTAGTCCTGTGCCCTTAGCAGAGAAACACCCCCAAAACATGTTTCCACCTCCATGCTTGACAGTGGGGATGGTGTTCTTTGGGCCATAGGCAGCATTTCTCTTCCTCCAAACACAGTGAGTTGAGATAATGCCAAAGAGCTCAATTTTTGTCTCATTCGACCACAGTACCTTCTCCCAATCACTCACAGAATCATCCAGGTGTTCATTGCCAAACTTAAGACGGGCCTACACATGTGCCTTCTTGAGCAGGGGGACCCTATGGGCACTACAGGATTTTAAACTTATATGGCATGATGTGTTACCAATGGTTTTCTTGGTGACTGTGGTCCCAGCTGCCTTGAGATCATTAACAAGTTCCCCCCGTGTAGTTTTAGGCTGATCTCTCACCTTCCTCATGATCCTGGATACCCCACAAGGTGAGATTTTGCATAGTGCCCGAGATCGAGATCGATTGACAGTCATTTTGTGTTTCTTCCATTTTCTTACTATTGCACCAACAGTTGTCTCCATCTTACCCAGTGTCTCCATCTCTCCCAGCTGTGTGCAGGTCAATCTTGTCACTGACATACTTAAAAAGCTCTTTGGTCTTGTCCATGTTGTATAGGTTAGAGTCTGACTGATTAATTGAGTCTGTGGGCAGGAGTCTTTTATAAAGGTGACTATGTAAGACAGTTGTCTTTAGTGCAGGTAACGAGTAGATTAGGAGCGTCTAACTGGTCTGTAGGAGACATAACTCTTAATGGTTGGTATGGGATCATATATCGTATATACTCGAGTATAAGCCGACCCGAGTATAAGCCGACCCCCCTTATTTTGCCACAAAAAACTGGGAAAACTTAATGACTCGAGAATAAGTCTAGGGTGGAAAAAGCAGCAGCTACCGGTAAATGTCAAAAATAAAAATAGGTACCAATAAAAGTAAAATTAATTGAGACATCAGTAGGTTAAGTGTTTTTGAATATCCATATTGAATCAGGAGCCCCATATAATGCTCCATACAAAATACGCCTCATATAATGCTCCATACAGTTTATGATGGGCCCCATAAGATGCTCCATATTAAAATATGCCCCATATAATGCTGCACAAATGTTGATTATGACCCCACAAGATGCTCCATGGAGACATTTGCCCCACACAATGCTGCCCAAATGCTGATTATGGCCCCATAAAATGCTCCGTACAGATATTTGCCCCATATAATGCTGCACAAATGCTGATTATGACCCCATAAGATGCTCCATAGAGACATTTGCCCCATAGAATGCTGCTCAAATTCTGATTATGGCCCCATAAGATGCTCCATAGACACATTTGCCCCATACAATGCTGCACAAATGCGGATTATGGCCCCATAACATGCTCCATACCGACATTTGCCCCATACAATGCTGCACAAATGCGGATTATGGCCCCATAACATCCTCCATAGAGACATTTGCCCCATACAATGCTGCACAAATGCGGATTATGGCCCCATAACATGCTCCATACAGACATTTGCCCCATACAATGCTGCACAAATGCTGATTATGGCCCCATAAGATGCTCCATAGAGATATTTGCCCCCATATAATGCTGCACATGGCCCCATAAGATGCTCCATAGAAATATTTGCCCCATATAACGCTGCACATGGCCCCATAAGATGCTCCATAGAAGTATTTGCCCCATATAACGCTGCACATGGCCCCATAAGATGCTCCATAGAAATATTTGCCCCATGTAACGCTGCACATGGCCCCATAAGATGCTCCATAGAGATATTTACCCCATATGCTGTTGCTGCAATAAAAAAAATCATATACTCACCTCTCGTCGCTCAGGCCCCCGGCACTTGCTATACTCACCTTTTCCATTCCACCGCTGAGCGCCGCTGTGTCTTCCACATCCTCTGCACTGACATTCAGGCAGAGGGCAGCGCGCACACTAGTCGCGTCATCGCGCCCTCTGACCTGAGCGTCACTGCAGAGGACGTGGAAGACAGAGCGGCGTCAACGGTGGAACATTGGACAGGTGAATATGCCCCCGTTATACTCACCTGTTCCTGGCATGGTCCCTGGTTCTGCAGGTGCTGACAGCTTCTTCCTGTATTGAGCGGTTCCCATGGTACCGCTCATTACAGTAATGAATATGCGGCTCCACCCCTATGGGAGTGGAGTCAGGTCCATATTTATTACTGTAATGAGTGGTACCATGTGACTGCTCAATACAGGAAGAAGCTGTCAGTGTCCGGAGAACCGGGGACCTGCCGCTCCCCCTCCCCTGCCAACCCCTGGGAATGACTCGAGTATAAGCCGAGAGGGGCAATTTCAGCCAAAAAAATGGGCTAAAATTCTCGGCTTATACTGGAGTATATACAGTACTTATTTGTCACTGCAAAATGCTAATAAATGTATATAATTTATACAATGCGATTTTCTGGATTTTATTTTTGACATTCTATCTTTCAATGTTAAAATTAACCTACCCTTAAAATTATAGGCTGTTCATATGTTTGTCAGTGGGCAAACTTACAAAAACAGCAAGGGATCAAATACTTATTTCCTCCACTGTATATAGATGTCAGTGACACACACATATATGTATAAATATTACATAAATAGATAGATGGAAGAAAAGCTGGCAATTCATGTGCCGTGTACTGTAAAATCACTTCAGGAGCTGACAGGATAGAAGAGATGGATTACATACAGTAAATACATATACAGTAACTAGATATATTGATGTCAATGACAAATACAATTAGGGCACTGTGTGTGCAAATTACTGTACATGTATTTAATAAATAAAAGTTTAATTTTCGGAAAAAAAATGGCATGGGGACCCGGGCAATTTTCGTAACCAGCAGAGGGAAAGCCGTTGGCGGGGGGCAGATGTTTATAGCCTGGGAAGAAGGTAATATCCATGGAGCTTCCCAGGCTATTATTATGAACTCACAGCTGTATACATAGTCTTTATTGGCTATTAAAATGAGGGAAACTAAAAAAAATGACATAGGGTCCCCCTAAAATTAATAATCAGCAAAGGCTATGCAGACAGCTGCGGGCTGATATTAATAGCCTAGGAAGGGCAAATGAATACTGGCCCCCCCAGGCTAAAAACATCAATTCTCAGCCACCTCAGAAAAGGTGCATCTCTAAGATACGCCAATTCTGGCACTTAGCTTCACTCTTTCCAAGTGGGGTGATAGTTGGAGGTGGGATGACACCATTCTAATAACTGCACCCCTTAAAGTGCTCAAAACCACATTCAAGAAGTTTATTAACCCTTCAGATGCTTCACAAGAATTTTTGCAATGTGGAAGGAAAAAATGAACATTTTACTGTTTTTTCATAAAAACTTTACTTTAGACCCAAATTTAACAGGATAAAAATTTGTTGTGCAATTTCTCATGAGCACGGCGATTCCCCATATGTGTGGGAAAAGCACACGCAGGGCTCACAAGGGAAGGGGCACTGTTTGACTTTTTTAACTAAAAATTGGCTGGAATCGAGAGTGGATGCCATGTCGCCTTGACCCCTGTTGTGAATTTGGATTCTGGGCTCCCCCGGTGGCTACTGGTGGAATTGAACTGGTGTTTTCATCTTCTCTGTTCACCTGTTCCCATCAAGATGTGGGAGTCGCTATATAACCTTGCTGCTCTGTTAGTTGCTTGCAGGTCAACAATGTTATCAGAAGCCTCTCTGTGCTTGTTCCTGCTCCTAGACAACTACTAGATAAGTTGGACTCTTGTCCATGTTTGTTTTTGCATTTTTGTTCCAGTTCACAGCTGTAGTTTCGTTACTGTGTCTGGAAAGCTCTTGTGAACAGGAATTGCCACTCTGGTGTTATGAGTTAATGCCAGAGTTTTAAAGTAATTTCTGGATGGTGTTTTGATAGGGTTTTCAGCTGACCATGAAAGTGTCCTTTCTGTCTTCTGCTATGTAGTAAGTGGACCTCAAATTTGCTAAACCTATTTTCATACTACGTTTGTTATTTCATCTTAATTCACCGCCAATACATGTGGGGGGCCTCTGTCTCCTTTCGGGGTATTTCTCTAGAGGTGAGCTAGGACTGATATTTTCCTCTGCTAGCATTATTTAGTCCTCCGGCTGGTGCTGGGCATCTAGAATCAACGTAGGCATGCTACCCGGCCACTGCTAGTTGTGCGTTAGGTTTAGTTCATGGTCAGCTCAGTTCCCATCTTCCAAGAGCTAGTTCCTATATATGCTTATGCTATGTTCTCTTGCCATTGAGATCATGACAGTTTGACCGGCCCACTAAAGGGTTAAAATCCTTGGCTGAGAAAGGAGAGAAATAAGTAGTCTGCTGAAATTTTTTTTTTTTTTTCTCTCCTTCTAATCTTTGAATGGCTCTGTGTCCACCTGTTGGTAATGGATCTTCAGAGTGTAACTGCAGGTTTGAATAATCTCGCCACGAAGGTACAAAATTTGCAAGATTTTGTTTGTCATGCACCTGTATCTGAGCCGAGAATTCCTTTGCCGGAATTTTTCTCGGGGAATAGATCTGGGTTTCAGAATTTTCGAAATAATTGCAAATTATTTTTGTCCCTGAAATCTCGCTCTGCCGGAGACCCTGCACAGCAGGTCAGGATTGTGATTTCCTTGCTCCGGGGCGACCCTCAAGACTAGGCTTTTTCATTGACACCAGGGGATCCTGCGTTGCTCAATGTGGATGCGTTTTTTCTGGCCTTGGGGTTGCTTTATGACGAACCTCATTTGGAGCTTCAGGCAGAAAAAACTTTGATGTCCCTATCTCAGGGGCAAGATGAAGCGGAAATTTACTGCCAAAGATTCCGTAAGTGGTCTGTGCTTACTCAGTGGAATGAGTGCGCCCTGGCGGCGACTTTCAGAGAGGGTCTCTCTGATGCCATTAAGGATGTTATGGTGGGGTTCCCAGTGCCTGCGGGTCTGAATGAGTCCATGACAATGGCTATTCAGATCGATAGGCGTTTGCGGGAGCGCAAACCAGTGCACCATCTGGCGGTGTCCACTGAGAAGTCGCCAGAGAGTATGCAGTGTGATAGAATTCTGTCCCGAAGCGAGCGGCAGAATTTTAGACGGAAAAATGGGTTGTGTTTCTATTGTGGTGATTCTACTCATGTTATATCAGCATGCTCTAAGCGCACTAAAAAGCTTGATAAATCTGTTTCCATTTGCACCTTACCATCTAAGTTTATTCTATCTGTGACCCTGATTTGCTCTTTGTCATCTATTACCACGGACGCCTATGTCGACTCTGGCGCCGCTTTGAGTCTTATGGATTGGTCCTTTGCCAAACGCTGTGGGTATGATTTAGAGCCTTTGGAGACTCTTATTCCTCTGAAGGGGATTGACTCCACCCCATTGGCTAATAATAAACCACAATACTGGACACAAGTAACTATGCGTATTAATCCGGATCACCAGGAGATTATTCGCTTTCTGGTGCTGTATAATCTACATGATGATTTGGTGCTAGGATTGCCTTGGCTGCAATCTCACAACCCAGTCCTCGACTGGAGAGCTATGTCTGTGTTGAGCTGGGGATGTAAGGGGGCTCATGGGGATGTACCTGTGGTTTCCATTTCATCATCTATTCCCTCTGAAATTCCTGAGTTCCTGTCTGACTATCGTGACGTCTTTGAAGAATCCAAGCTTGGTTCATTACCTCCGCACCGAGAGTGCGATTGTGCCATAGATTTAATCCCGGGTAGTAAATACCCAAAGGGTCGTTTATTTAATCTGTCTGTGCCTGAACATGCTGCTATGCGAGAATATATAAAGGAGTCCTTGGAAAAGGGACATATTCGTCCATCGTCATCTCCCTTAGGAGCCGGTTTTTTCTTGGTGTCAAAAAAAGACGGCTCTTTGAGACCATGTATCGATTATCGGCTTTTGAATAAAATCACTGTAAAATATCAATACCCATTGCCGTTGCTGACTGATTTGTTTGCTCGCATAAAGGGGGCCAAGTGGTTCTCTAAGATTGACCTTCGTGGGGCGTATAATTTGGTGCGAATCAGGCAGGGGGATGAGTGGAAAACCGCATTTAATACGCCCGAGGGCCACTTTGAGTATTTAGTGATGCCTTTTGGTCTTTCAAATGCTCCGTCAGTTTTCCAGTCCTTTATGCATGATATTTTTCGCGATTATTTGGATAAATTTATGATTGTGTATCTGGATGATATTCTGATTTTTTCGGATGACTGGGACTCTCATGTCCAGCAAGTCAGGAGGGTTTTCCAGGTTTTGCGGTCTAATTCTTTGTGTGTGAAGGGTTCTAAGTGTGTTTTTGGGGTACAGAGGATTTCCTTTTTGGGATATATTTTTTCTCCCTCTTCCATTGAAATGGATCCTGTCAAGGTTCAAGCTATTTGTGATTGGACGCAGCCCTCTTCTCTTAAGAGTCTTCAGAAATTTTTGGGCTTTGCTAACTTTTATCGTCGATTTATTGCTGGTTTTTCGGATATTGCTAAGCCATTGACCGATTTGACTAAGAAGGGTGCTGATGTTGCTAATTGGTCCCCTGACGCTGTGGAGGCCTTTCGGGAGCTTAAGCGCCGTTTTTCCTCTGCCCCTGTGTTGCGTCAGCCTGATGTTGCTCTACCTTTTCAGGTTGAGGTCGACGCTTCTGAGATCGGAGCTGGGGCAGTGTTGTCGCAGAAAAGTTCTGACTGCTCCGTGATGAGGCCTTGTGCCTTCTTTTCCCGTAAATTTTCGCCCGCTGAGCGGAATTATGATGTTGGGAATCGGGAGCTTTTGGCCATGAAGTGGGCTTTTGAGGAGTGGCGCCATTGGCTTGAGGGGGCCAGACATCAGGTGGTGGTATTGACTGACCACAAAAACTTGATTTATCTTGAGACCGCCAGGCGCCTGAATCCTAGACAGGCGCGCTGGTCATTATTTTTCTCTCGGTTTAATTTTGTGGTGTCATACCTACCGGGTTCTAAGAATGTTAAGGCGGATGCCCTTTCTAGGAGTTTTGAGCCGGACTCGCCTGGTAACTCTGAGCCCACAGGTATCCTTAAGGATGGAGTGGTATTGTCAGCCGTTTCTCCAGACCTGCGGCGGGCCTTGCAGGAGTTTCAGGCAGATAGACCGGATCGTTGCCCACCTGATAAACTGTTTGTTCCTGATGATTGGACCAGTAGAGTCATCTCTGAGGTTCATTCTTCTGCGTTGGCAGGTCATCCTGGCATTTTTGGTACCAGGGATTTGGTGGCAAGGTCCTTCTGGTGGCCTTCCCTGTCACGAGATGTGCGAGGCTTTGTGCAGTCTTGTGACGTTTGTGCTCGGGCCAAGCCTTGTTGCTCTCGGGCTAGTGGATTATTGTTGCCCTTGCCTATTCCTAAGAGGCCTTGGACGCACATCTCGATGGATTTTATTTCAGATCTGCCTGTTTCTCAGAAGATGTCTGTCATCTGGGTGGTGTGTGACCGTTTCTCTAAGATGGTCCATTTGGTTCCTCTGCCCAAGTTGCCTTCTTCTTCCGAGTTGGTTCCTCTGTTTTTTCAAAATGTTGTTCGTTTGCATGGTATTCCTGAGAATATCATTTCTGACAGAGGGACCCAATTCGTGTCTAGATTTTGGCGGGCATTCTGTGCTAGGATGGGCATAGATTTATCTTTTTCGTCCGCTTTCCATCCTCAGACGAATGGCCAGACCGAGCGGACTAATCAGACCCTGGAGACATATCTGAGGTGTTTTGTGTCTGCTGACCAGGATGATTGGGTTGCTTTTTTGCCATTGGCAGAGTTCGCTCTCAATAATCGGGCCAGCTCTGCCACTTTGGTGTCCCCGTTTTTCTGTAATTCGGGGTTTCATCCTCGATTTTCCTCTGGTCAGGTGGAATCTTCGGATTGTCCTGGAGTGGATGCTGTGGTGGAGAGGTTGCATCAGATTTGGGGGCAGGTAGTGGACAATTTGAAGTTGTCCCAGGAGAAGACTCAGCTTTTTGCCAACCGCCGTCGTCGTGTTGGTCCTCGGCTTTGTGTTGGGGATTTGGTGTGGTTGTCTTCTCGTTTTGTCCCTATGAGGGTCTCTTCTCCTAAGTTTAAGCCTCGGTTCATCGGCCCGTATAAGATATTGGAGATTCTTAACCCTGTTTCCTTCCGTTTGGACCTCCCTGCATCCTTTTCTATTCATAACGTTTTTCATCGGTCATTATTGCGCAGGTATGAGGTACCGGTTGTGCCTTCCGTTGAGCCTCCTGCTCCGGTGTTGGTTGAGGGTGAGTTGGAGTACGTTGTGGAGAAAATCTTAGACTCTCGTGTTTCCAGACGGAGACTCCAGTATCTGGTCAAGTGGAAGGGATACGGCCAGGAGGATAATTCTTGGGTGAATGCATCTGATGTTCATGCCTCTGATCTGGTTCGTGCCTTTCATAGGGCCCATCCTGATCGCCCTGGTGGTTCTGGTGAGGGTTCGGTGCCCCCTCCTTGAGGGGGGGGTACTGTTGTGAATTTGGATTCTGGGCTCCCCCGGTGGCTACTGGTGGAATTGAACTGGTGTTTTCATCTTCTCTGTTCACCTGTTCCCATCAAGATGTGGGAGTCGCTATATAACCTTGCTGCTCTGTTAGTTGCTTGCCGGTCAACAATGTTATCAGAAGCCTCTCTGTGCTTGTTCCTGCTCCTAGACAACTACTAGATAAGTTGGACTCTTGTCCATGTTTGTTTTTGCATTTTTGTTCCAGTTCACAGCTGTAGTTTCGTTACTGTGTCTGGAAAGCTCTTGTGAACAGGAATTGCCACTCTGGTGTTATGAGTTAATGCCAGAGTTTTAAAGTAATTTCTGGATGGTGTTTTGATAGGGTTTTCAGCTGACCATGAAAGTGTCCTTTCTGTCTTCTGCTATGTAGTAAGTGGACCTCAAATTTGCTAAACCTATTTTCATACTACGTTTGTTATTTCATCTTAATTCACCGCCAATACATGTGGGGGGCCTCTGTCTCCTTTCGGGGTATTTCTCTAGAGGTGAGCTAGGACTGATATTTTCCTCTGCTAGCATTATTTAGTCCTCCGGCTGGTGCTGGGCATCTAGAATCAACGTAGGCATGCTACCCGGCCACTGCTAGTTGTGCGTTAGGTTTAGTTCATGGTCAGCTCAGTTCCCATCTTCCAAGAGCTAGTTCCTATATATGCTTATGCTATGTTCTCTTGCCATTGAGATCATGACAGACCCCTGAAGGAACTTATTTAACACCTTGCTTCACGGAAATTTATAGCGTAGAGTCGTGAAATAAAACAGCACAATTTTTCAACAAAAATGTTCACAAGGCTAACAGGAGAAATGGCATCATATAATTTGTAGTACAGTTTCTCCTGAGTTCATCGATACCCCATATGTGGTGGAAAACTACTGTTTGGGTGCACGGAAGGGCTTGCAGGGGAAGGAGTGCCATTTGACTTTTTAAACGCAAAATTTGCTGGAATTATTAGTGGATGCCAAGTCCAGTTTCGAGAGCCCCTGATGTGAATAAATAGTGGAAACCCCACACAAGTGACCGCATTTTGGAAACTAGAACCCTCAAGGAACTTATCTAGATGTGTTGTGAACATTTTGAACCTCCAGGTACTTCACAGAAATTTACAACGTTGAGCTGCGAAAACAAAAAATCTAATTTTTTCCACAAAAATGTTCTTTTAGCTCCCAATTTTTTATTTTCACAAAGGTAAGAAGAGAAACTGGACCCTAAACATTGTTGCGCAATTTCTCCTGAGTGCATTGATACCCCATATGTGGGTTAATATTACAGTTTGGGTGCATGGCAGGGCTCAGAAGGGAAACAACAACATTTGACTCTTTGAACTCAAAATTAGATGGGATCATTAGCGAACGTCATGTTGTGTTTGCAGAGCAAACTTGATGTGCGTACACAGTGGATACTCCCCCACAAATGACTCAGTTTGGGAAACAAGACACCACAAGGAATGTATCTGGCAGATTGCACTAAATAAAATATAAAATAAAGTGCAATCGCAACCCGGGGTCCACCGTGCAGAGATGAACCTGCTGCTAGTGTGAACAATGAAGGAACAAAATAGCGTGCGTTACCTTAAACACACTGTGCTATTGCCACACAGAGTGATTGGAACACTGAGTACCAAGCTCAGTTACTTCAGTGAGAGGTACTGCACTAAGAATGCTAAGTACTATACCCTGTTAATGTCACAGGGTTGTTAGCACGTAGCTTGAGCTTGCTCTGTAACTGAACTGTGCTAATCGCACACATGAATGAAACAGATGCTAAGCGAAGCGGCCAATTACCCCAGTCCTAATGCTACCGAACTTGTGCCTGACTGGCACCCTAAGCATGTAGCAAACTAGAGACTCAGGCGTTGAACCAAGGGTACGAAACTGCATAAGTGTGCTACCTGCCTGCCAACGTGTACAGTCTTTGAGCATAGATAGACTCACACAGACATGCAGACAGAGTGGTAGAGTAACCACCCACTCACACCAAAACATACTGTAAATGACACTAGCGTGCCCACGTGCTGCTGAGAGCCTTTTATATGCTAGGCTCCACCTACAAACACTCATGCCCATTTGGTCTAGCCATCACCCGCGGTCCAATCCAGAGCTGCCACATCACCAGAGCAGCTAACGTCCGACCACCAATAAGAAGACGCTACATCAGAGACATGCTCAGTAAGGCGATCTCTGGATTTAGACTCCAGAGTGCCAGGCTGCACCTGCATATCACTGATTACCATAGACTTGGCTGAAAAGCCAGCAGTAACCAAATGTATACCACAAGCCTGAGTAAGACGCTGGGACTGACTTTTGTGCTGAGCAGCAATCGCAGCGGCCAGACCTGAATGGGAGCCCACAGTACCAAATAATGCTTGGGATCTATCCCACGCAGCGGGAGAATCCTGACACCTAACAGTTTTTAACCTTGAGCCGTGAAAATAAAAAAATCTAATTTTTCCCAGAAAAATGTTGTTTTATCAATTTTTTTTTTATTTTTACAAGGGTAACAGGAGAAATTTCACTACACATTTTGGATTTCATTTTCTACTAAGTACACAGATACCTCATATGTGGGGAAAAACTACTGTTTGGGCGCACATCAGGGCTCAGAAAGGACGGAGTGACATTTAGGAAAGTAGACTTTGATGGAATGGTCGCAGGTGTCATGTCGCATTTGGAGAGACCCTGATGTGTCTAAACAGTGAAAATCCCTCACAAGTGACCCCATTTTGAGAACTAGACCCCTCAAGAAATTTAGCTAGACATGTGGTTAGCACTTTGAACCACATGTGCTTCACAAAATTTTGCAACGTTGATCTGTGAAAATGAAAAAAAAATATTTTTCCCACAAAAATATTGTTTTAGCCCCTTATTTTTTTATTTTCACAAGGATAAAATGGATCCCAAAATTTGCTTTGCAATTTATCTGGAGTACATCAATACGCAATATGTTGTTGAAAACTACTTTTGAGGCACAGTGCAAATCTCAGAAGGGAAGAAGTGCCATAATGGAGTTCAGATTTTGCGTGAATGGTTTGAGGGTACCATGTCACATTGACAGAGCCCCTAAGGTGCCAAAACAGCAGAAACATCCCATATTCGACCTTATTTTACAAACTGCACCTGTAGGGGTGCAGTAATTATATTGACACTACATGTACCTCACAGAATTTTATATCATTGGGCGGCGAAGAAAGAATAATTCCATTTTTGCTACTAGAATGTTGTTTTAGCCCCAAATTTTTATTTTTATAAGGGCTAGTAGGAAAACATGGACATCAGTTTGTTGTAAAAATTTCTCCTGAGAGCACTAGTACCATACATGTAATCGAGAAATACTTTTCAGGTAAGGTGCAAAGCTCAAAAGGGAAGGAGCTCCATATTATAGTGTAGATTTTACAGCAGAACCCCCCATTAGTAACCCTATTTTAAAAACTACACTTCTCAATTAATTCATCTAGAGGTCCAGTGATCATATTGACACCACAGGTGTGTCACATAATTGGGCAGTGAAGAAAAAATGATAAAATTTTTACCACCAAAGTTTTGTTTTAGCTCAGGATTTTACATTTTCACATGGTGACGTGGTTAAAAATGGCCCCAATATTTGTACCACAATTTCTGTTGAATCTGGAAATAACCCCATATGTGGCTGTACAGAGCAGATTAGCCACACAGTGTGACTCAGGATGAAGGGAGCACTACTTGCCTTCTGGAGCACACATTTTCCTAGAATCGTTTGAGGAGTCCATAGACAGAGCCTGTCACAACCCAACAGGGGTCAGTCCAGCGGGTGGCACAACACACAATGGGATGGAAAAAGGGAGAGGAAGTATTGAGTGAATTTACCGAACATACATTTCAGTAGGCCAACATTTCGGATTTTAAAATGATTTTTCAATCTGGTGTTATAAAGTATTCTAATTTACTGAGATAATGACTTTTGGGTTTTCATTGGCTACAGAAATAAACACTTGAAATAAATCACTCTGTTTGTATGAGTTTCACTTTTTGTATTGAAGAACTCAAATAAATTAACTTTTTATGATATTCTAATTTTTTGAGAAGCACTTGTATCTGCTGCTGCCCTATCTGCTGCTGCCCTATATATCTATCTGCTGCTGCCATATGTATCTGCTGCTGCCATATGTATCTGCTGCCCTATCTGTTGCGCTATTTCTCTGCTGCGCTATTTGCTGCGCTATCTATCTACTGCCCTGTCTCTCTGCTATGCTTTCTATCTGCTATGCTTTCTGCTGCGCTGTTTCTCTGCTGCGCTATCTATTACTTCAAGTTATCTACCTGTGTCCATACCTTCAACCCTTCCGAGAACCATTTGATAATTCAGAATGCTCCTGTGTTTGAGTAACTGTGTGTATGTGTAGACCTGTTGGATAACACATGCTTTTCCAATATGACCGTTAGATCATTGGGGATAATTTGCAGCAATTACTCACAGTGTAAAGAATGTGTTTCTCATTATGCTGTTTGTCCGCCACATGCTGCCCTCTGACTTACATTTGCCAGGTGCGGTGCCTAAGTACAGCATGTCATTGTTTGCTTCCAGCGCCTAATAAGCAACTTCCCCAAATGACTTGTTTATTCCCCCTTGTATTACTAAACAAGATATAGAATGTGCCCAAGATGCTTCATGTCAGCTTAATCATCGTGTTACATTTTTCCCATCTGGACAGTTGCAGGCGCCTATATACATTTCTATTATAATTCTAACTATCGCTCAAAGCCTTGTAAAAATTATAGCTCCTGTTGTAATCAGCCAAAGTCATCTGATCAGATCTTCTTGGCTTCCATTTTATGAGAACTGCACAGGAAATAGAAACTTTGACAGAAATGACAAATAGTAACATTGACTGAAATGACGGCTTGGTATAGTTTGATCTTATATTATTTTCATTTCCTTTTCATTCTAGGACA
The DNA here is from genome assembly GCF_051348905.1 of Ranitomeya variabilis. Classification (NCBI taxonomy): domain Eukaryota; kingdom Metazoa; phylum Chordata; class Amphibia; order Anura; family Dendrobatidae; genus Ranitomeya; species Ranitomeya variabilis. Next base: position 754,701,432 of record NC_135232.1, read on the forward strand.
GATATATGTTTATCACAGGCATGTTAACCCCTGTCCCTGCCTTTGGTGTGGGCTCACACGCCAAGGCCGCATATTCACCTGCACTTGATGACTGATTTAATCAGCCATCAAGTGCCTCTAACGGCCACAGGTGTAAGCGGTGCTCTGCCCGCTGCTGTTAAACAGTTAAATTCTGCTGTCAATCACTGACATTTGGATTTAACAGGCGCCGGAAGCATGTTATTCAGCCAGCCCATCGGTGCCCCTGTAACATAATCTTGGGGCACTAAAAGGTTGTTATGACAGCTGGTGGTCTGCTAATGACCCTTGTGCCTGTCATTACTATCCTCCTATGATCGCCAGCCTGTGATTTCTGCTGTAGATAACAGTGATGATCAGAGGATCGCAGCTTCAGGACTCCTAAGAGAACTAGTAAATACAGTAAAAAAAATAGTTTTTAAAAACATTAAAAAAATCCCACAAATTCACACGACGTCCCTTAAACATAAAACAATGAAGAAAAATTAAGATCTATGAAAATATAAAGTAAATGAATCTGATTGGTGAATGAGAAAACAAATAAAAACGTCCAAATTACGTTTTTTTGGCAGCTGAAACATTGCAATAACACGCAATTAAAACATTGTATCTCCCCTAAAATTACATAATTAAAAACATCAGCTCAGGGAGCAAAAAATAAGCCCTCACCCAGAATCATATCTCAAAAAATAAAACATTACGGGTCTCAGAAAATGGTGAGAAAAATAAAAATATTTTTTTGTCAAATGTCCACATTTTTTTTCACCACCTAAATAAAAAAACCTATATATGTTTGATATCTGCGATGGTAAGTAAAATACCCAAAAAACAATTGTAGAATTGCACTTTTTTTGCAATTTCAATGAACTTGGAATTTTTTTTTCCCCTTTTCCGGTACACTGTATGGTAGAATGAATAGTGTCATTTAAAAGTAATAATAAATAATAATCTTTATTTTTATATTGCGCTAACATATTCTGCAGCGCTTTACAGTTTTGCACACATTATCATCACTGTCCCCGATGGGGTTCATGAAAAAGGACAGGGTTCCGCCGCAAATAATACTGAAACTTATGGTATCAAAAGGGGGAACTCTCCCTGCATCTCTAGTGAGGTCCAACATCAACTATTAACGCCGAACTTGGCTATTAATAATTAATATCCACTAAATATGGCTCAACGTTATCTTTACCTTATACTATACACTAAATGTTATCTATTCCTTATACTATATACTAACTGAGACAAAACCGTGTATCAATACAGGGTATTTATTACACACACACACAAGTCTGCAGTCTATAACATACATATATATTTATACCCAAGCTGGCGACTATATATATATATATATATATATATATATACAGTATACGGATATTACATTTCTAATACAGTAATACCACTACAGTATAAAGTGATATCCCTACAGTATCACACAGCAATAACCCACAATGACCAGTAATATCACAACAATCAATTAACTGCCCGATTACCCAAAGCACACATACAATATCATCCCTCCCACCTATATTTCAGCTATCCCTGAGGCCTAGTATACTTAGCCATGTGTCTAAGTCCATCCTTGTCCCAGGAATCCAGCAAGGCAAGAGAGAGAGAACCACCTGGTCTTGTCCCTTATATGTGACCAACTAAAAGAGGTGTGACCAGCCCCAGGTGTGGGGGATGAGGTCACGGTCTATTGTCCACTAAGATACATCCCCTCAGTCCTAAGGGCCCCTTCACACTGTGCAATCAAAGTCTGAACGAGCGTTCGATTTGTGACGTTTATCCGTCCTCGTTCCGAGGTTGCAAAGTGTGACATGGCGTTACGATCTGCGACGCAGCCCAGCATCGTACGATGTGAAAGAAAGAGCAGAACTTTCTTTCGTCGTAAATGTCTCGCTGTGGCGGTCGAAATCGTAGTATGTGACGGCGGTCATACGAGCTCGTAATGCGACTACGTGGGTTGGGCTTCCGCATACCTGTCTCCTGATTGGGCGTGACGTTTTAGCACGCCCATGCTGGTAATACGTCACGCTCGGAGTCGTAGGACTATGGCGGTGTGAAGGGTAGCGTACGATTGCGACGCGTGACGTTCACATCGCAACTACGTCAGAAAAAGCGTTAACATCGTAGAGTGTGACCGCTGGCTACGAGCTCGTACTGCGATGTCGAATATGACGCAAATGCGTCGTAATCGTAGCAGAATCGACCAGTGTGAAGGGGCCCTTCATAAAACTTGTTTTTCCAGCTCATGGCAGCTTTGTTTTACAGCAGGCTGGAAGGGGGGCTTTGCTCCATGTGGCATTGTAGCATAAATGTATATATAAATGTGTTTATACATAAAACATGCACTAAACACATCTCTATATAGAGATATACATTTTGGGGCATTTCCCTTCTTCTACATTCCCCCTGTTGTCGTGAACATGACAATGACATTTGAGGGAAGTGTTGTGCTGGGATTTAGTTGCCTATTTAACCCCAAATATAAATTGTGATAATTCAGGATGGAATGAAGTATAATACTGCACTTAGGTACCTAGACATCATCCACATGGCCATCAGCTCTTCCCTGCAGTTCACTGTAACCCACATCTCTATCCACAGAGTACACCTTCTTCTTTCTTGAGTCTTTTGTTATCAAAGTCTTTTTGCTATGTCTTTTCTCTGTGGTCGTTACCGGTCTTCAGGTGTTGGCCTATCCCAATGTCATCTTTCTCCAGTTGTGACCGCTGAGACTCTGTTCACCCTCACAGTCCATAGGTCAGTCAACATCATCCTGTGTGCACCCGTCACCCTGCCAGACTTCATGTTACTCTCCTATAGCTTGATTCAGCAGGATTTTGAGTATGTCTGGCAAGATGAGACTGCTGGATGTCACAGGTTTTTTTTTCTTTTTTCACGGACTCAGGCACTGGAAACGACTGGACTCAGGCACTTGAAACGACTTTTATCAGACATGCATCAGACACGACTTCCATCAGGCTCTTTTGTAATCTTGATTGAAGATTGTTGATGTGGTTCCTCCATGGACAGATACGCAGATCTTTACTAGGCAGGTCAGAATTTCTTAAGTAGGGAGTGATGTCACAATACCTAAGTGGACTGCGGGAAAATTACACCGTCTAATTCTAACCGACATTCAATCCATCCCTTACGAACTTTACCATTGCTAGGGTTAAAGTGGCAAATACCTTAGATGAGGGGACCTGTCCCTAGGGAACCTTACTCTTATCCCCATTCACACCCCATTCACACAAAATACATATTACAATTCCATAATGCAAATAGAGACTTAAGCTCTACTGGCTGTAAATGCATGGACACCTTCACATGAACACACTTACTGAGTATGTCCATGTACAGGTAGTCCTGCACTTCCACCTAAAGTGTCTATATGCACGCATATGGAATTTACTACACAGTAACACGACAATGAATAAAACATCATTATTATATACAATATATATTGGATTCGGGGTAAAGGACTGGATTTTTCTTATGTCCTTAACCCCCTTCACCGGCTGAGTTAATGGTGCTCAGCCTGACTTCCGTGCAGTTGGGTGTCTAGTCTTTTGGTCCTTCTGCAGACCATAAACAGTCCAATATATATAAAATAATGACCGGGAGGAAAATGACAGGATGAAGTGGCGTTGAGTTTTGTTACAGTCTCCTACTAATGACTGAAATCTGAGAGGAGGTGTTTCAGCTCGGCACTAGAGTTGAGCGAAACGGGTCGGCAATTTTCAGAAGTCGCCGACTTTTGGCAAAGTCGGGTTTCATGAAACCCGACCCGACCCCTGTGTGGGGTCGGCCATGAAGTCGGCAATCTTCTGAATCTGGAATCGGAATTCCGATACCGATTCCCGATATGTTTAAGATATCGGGAATTGGTATCGGAATTCAGATTTAAGTGTAAAATAAAGAATTAAAATAAAAAATATTGCTATACTTACCCTCTGACGGGCCCTGGTACTAACCAGGAACCTTCCTTCCTTAGAATCAGCCTTCCAGGACCTTGCGGTGATGTCGCGGTGACGTCGCGGCTTGTGATTGGTCGCGCGGCCGCCCATGTGACCGCTCACGCGACCAATCACAAGCCACGACGTCACCGTGACGTCACCGAAGGTCCTGGAAGGGCTGATTCTTAGGAAGGAAGGCTGCCGGAACGAAGCCGAGGGTGAGTATATTCCTATTAGGTATATACTCACCCTCGGACACGCCCTGCTTCTTTCCGGCAGCCTTCCTTCCTAAGAATCAGCCCTTCCAGGACCTTCAGTGACGTCACGGTGACGTCGCGGCTTCTGATTGGTCGCGCGAGCGGTCACATGGGCGGCCGCGCGACCAATCACAAGCCGCGACGTCACCGCGACGTCACCTCAAGGTCCTGGAAGGCTGATTCTAAGGAAGGAAGGTTCCCGGTTAGTACCAGGGCCCGTCAGAGGGTAAGTATAGCGATATTTTTTATTTTAATTCTTTATTTTACACTTAAATATGGATCCCAGGGCCTGAAGGAGAGTTTCCGCTCCTTCAGACCCTGGGAACCATTGGAAACCCAATGCACTGCATTGGGTTTCGAGTTTCGGCCGACCCCGACCCCGACTTTTTTATAGGATCGGCCGATTTCACTCGACCCGACTTTTGAAAAAGTCGGGTTTCGTGAAACCCGACCCGATCCTATAAAAGTAAAGGTCGCTCAACCCTACTCGGCACCAAACGTAAGACGGGTGTTCTGGAGTCTCTCAGGGGCATCTGGGCAAAGGTCAAGACTTCTTCTCTGGAGTGATAGGTGCTCTTCTACATAGATACCTAAAATGGACAAAGGGAACAATACGCTCTGGGAAATCTCCCAGTGCAGTTAATATACATCCTTATTTGCTGCTTCCCTGTCCCCCCAAACTCACTCATTCTTTATACTTTTACTTCAGGGTGACCTCCCCCTGTTAACCTTTCTTGAGCTGCCCAGTAAATAGCTAATGCCTCAACTCTCCTGAACCCCACAAAATGAATGCAATTTTCTTATAGTTTGATCCTAGTCAATTGCCTCTGTTTCCTATACAGACACCCCTACCAGTTTTCCACAATTCAAACATACAACCCTCGCAGCTACTTAACACCCTAGGAAAACTAAACATTAAACTAAGGTAGCTGAACTTCAAAGCCTAAGTGAACACACCTCCCTACCTATCTTAGATCAAGCAACAAATCAGAGCATCCATGGATGTGACTCTATTATTAAAGGAACCATAAAAACATTAACACCCTTAGGAAAACTAAAAGTAAAACTAAGGTACACCGACTTTAGTTGTATCCTGCATCAGGTCTTAAACAAAACCATGTTATCCGTCCAAACTTCAAGGTCTTAGCAGCACACAGTATAATACGACACTCCCTCGTGTACATCCGTTATCTGTCCATGCTTCTCCACCTGTCTTAGTTCACGTAACAACAACCTTTATCCAATCTAAGATGCACAAGAAAACAAACAAAGTCAATTTTACAGCTGAACTTCAAAGCCTAGGTGAACACACACCTCCCTACCTATATTAGTTCAAGCAACAAATCAGAGCATCCATGGATGTGACTCTATTATCCTGTGATCTGTGTTACTCTTATCATTATGAATTCTATGGAAAACTGGAGTTAAAAAAAACAAGTACCAGTAAATAAACCTCATTTACTTCACAGGGGGTCTGATAGAAAACAGCAAACAACCAACAACTAACAAATCCTAGTCATCATTGCAATCACAATGAACCTCAGATAAGACCCTTCTGCCTCCTGTCTGGTCCTCACTGGTCTAACAATACATTTCACATACAAAAGAGCAAACTTAGCAAATACAAGAAGTATAAAAGAATCTAAAACAAAACAGACAATCAGAAAGGCCAGAGGCCAGACTGAAACTCTGAAAACTGAGTTTACATCAATGCCTCACTAGCCTCCCTGGTTGTAATCGGCCATTTTGAGGAGTCTGCCCATGGCTGGGCACAGTCAAATAAATAAGGCAGCACACTGGCTGGGCACAGACTGAGAGAAAATGCCATTATGTCTGTGAAAATGCCTGTGCTCCTTGACAATATTGCTGGGCCCCTCACAATTACTTGTGCAGTAACAGTTCCTTACAATATGTCCAAAGTGACCACATTTAAAACATTTCACAGAATGATATTTCCTGTACCTGGCCATTTGCAGTACCTGCCAATATGGCCAGAGCCAGCACAGGCATAACATCTAACACATGCCATGACTGATTTAGGGGCCCTGACAAAACATACTTCCATCTGTCTGGAACTTATAAACTCTTCCATTACTAAGGATGCACTCTTAACAATGTTGCGTTTGCACTTTCTTTGTAATTTAGACAGCACACATCTGTCATTACTTTTTGTTATTGGATCAAAATTTGATAAAATATTTGATCCCTCACCTGTTCCATCACTCCCCCCTTTTTGCCCTGCACAGGGCACAATTGGTCGGGGATCGGACCTTGTTTTCAGAGACAAAGCGAAGGCCGGCACCACATTTGAAAAATTATTGATGATATTTTTCAGACTAGTAATCAGTTGGGAACTAGTATCCAGCTCCACACTGCACTGATTAACAATGGAATCACTAGCTGCTGCCATTTTCTTCACAGCTTTGATCTCAGCCCCAGACTGAATCAGCTGGGCTTCCACATCAACACAATGATTTTTCATTTTCAGCAGTTGTGATTCAAGACTGGCAATCTGCTTTTCTCTGTCCACATTATGCTGATTGTTCTCTGTTGTGTCTGTAAGGCACACACTCTCTGCACATTAGTCACACAACACTGGCAGTGGAAATTTGGGGAATCTGCATTACACAGCCATTCCTCATACACACAGATCAGTTTAGCTAACATTTGTAGTCATTTACTTGATTTATGCAAGACCGACGGTCTCTCTATGCACATGCTGTCATTATTATTATTATTTATTTATATAGCACCATTAATTCCATGGTGCTGTACATGAGAAGGGGTTACATCAAAATACAAATATCACTTACAGTAAACAAAACTAACAATGACAGACTGGTACAGAGGGAAGAGGACCCTGCCCTTGCGGGCTTACATTCTACAGGATCATGGGGAAGGATACAGTAGGTCAAGGGTTGCGGTAGCTCCAATGGTGTTGAGGTGGCCGTGTGGTCTTTACAGGCTGTAAGCTTCTTTGAAGAGGTGGGTTTTCATGTTTCTTTTGAAGGATCCAAAAGTAGTGGATAACCCGGATGTGTTGGGGCACTGAGTTCCAGAGGATGGGTGATATTCGGGAGAAGTCTTGGAGGCGATTGGGTGAGGAGCGAATAAGCATGGAGGAGAGGAGGAGGTCTTGGGAGGACCGGAGATTACGTGAGGGAAGATATTGAGAGATTAGTGTGGAAATATACGGAGGAGAAAGATTATGGATGGCTTTGTAGGTCAGTGTTAGTAGTTTAAACTGGATACGCTGGGAAATTGGGAGCCAGTGAAGGGATTTGCAAAGAGGGGAAGCAGGAGTGTAGCGAGGAGAGAGATTAATTAGTCGGGCAGCAGAGTTAAGGATGGACTGGAGGGGTGCGAGAGTGTTAGAAGGTAGGCCACAGAGGAGTATGTTGCAGTAGTTGAAGCGGGAAATGATTAGGGCATGCACGAGTATTTTGGTAGAGTGTGGGTTGAGGAAAGGATGGATTCTGGAAATATTTTTGAGCTGGAGGCGACAGGAGGTGGCGAGAGCTTTGATGTGCGGTTTGTAGGACAGGGCAGAGTCAAGGGTTATTCCGAGGCAGCGGATTTTGGGGACAGGGGAAAGTGTTATTTCATTTATATTGATAGATAGATCAGGTAGGGAAGATATGCGTGATGGAGGAAAGATAATGAGTTCAGATTTGTCCACATTGAGCTTGAGGAAGTGAGAGGAGAAGAAGGAGGATATGGCTGATAGACACTCTGGGATACTGGAGAGCAGATAGGTGATATCTGGGCCAGAGAGGTAGATCTGAGTGTCATCGCATATAGATGGTACTGGATGCCATAGAACCTTATGAGTTCTCCCAGGCCGAGTGTATAGAGTGAAAAGAGTAAGGGTCCTAGGACAGAGCCTTGGGGGACTCCAACAGAGAGGGGGCGAGATGAAGAGGTAGTATGGGAGTAGGAAACGCTAAATGTGCAGTTGGCAAGGTATGAGGAGATCCAAGATAGGGCAAGGTCTTTGACCCCAAAGGAAGAGAGGATCTGTAGTAGGAGGCAGTGGTCAACTGTGTCGAAGGCAGAGGACAGGTCTAGGAGGAGGAGTATAGAGAATTGTCTGTTAGCTTTGGCTGTAAGTCATTAGTAATTTTGGTCAGGGCAGTCTCAGTGGAATGGTGGGGACGGTAGCCAGATTGTAGGTTGTCGATGAGAAAGTTAGATGCAAAGTGAGAGGAAAGTTCAGCATGGACGTGCTGCTCAAGGAGTTTGGAAGCAAGTGGAAGCAAAGATATGGGGCGATAGCTGGACATAGCGCTTGGGTCAAGGGATGGCTTTTTGAGGATAGGTGTGATTGTGGAATGTTTGAAGGCAGAGGGGAAGGTACCAGAAGTTAGTGAAAGGTTGAAGAGATGTGTTAGGGATGGGATTAGTGTGGTGGTGAGGTTGGGGAGGAGGTGGGATGGGATGGGGTCAAGTGCACAAGTGGTGAGGTGTGATTTGGAGAGAAGAGTAGCAAACTCCCCTTCAGAGATCTTGGAGAGTGAAGTTATGGGGTTTGGGCATTGGTCTCTCATACAAAGGGGTTGTGGTGGTTGGACAACAAAGACTTGCCTTGTTTGGTCTATCCTATTTTTGAAGTGCGTGGCAAAGTCCTCGGCAACGATTAGGGAACTCGGAGGGGGCAGTGGTGGGCGGAGGAGGGAGTTAAAAGTGTTCAACAACTGTTTGGGGTTGTGGGATAAGGAAGATACGAGGGTTGTGAAGTAGGCCTGTTTAGCAGAGGTGAGAGCTGATTTGAATGCCAGTGTTGCTTGTTTGAGTGCAGTGAAATCATCTTGTGAATGTGTTTTCTTCCAACGCCGTTCTGCACATCTCGATACTTGCCGAAGCTTTTTAGTGATGTTATTGTGCCAGGGTTGTCTATTGGTTCGTCGCACTCTGCTATGCATGACAGGGGCGACAGTGTCAATAGCTGATGCAAGAGTGGCATTGTAGAAAGCAGTGGCAGTGTCTGTGTCGTGGAGTGAGGATATAGAGGACAGTGGTAGGATAGAGTCAGAGAGTGTGTGGGTGTCTAGGTGTGCGAGGTTCCTGCGTGGGTGCGCATGGTGCTGGACATGGGTGACAGGTGAGGAGGACAGGGATGAGAAAGTGAGTAGATGGTGGTCAGATAAAGGGAGAGGGGAGGTTGTGAAGTTAGATAGGGAGCATAAACGGGTGAAGACCAGGTCTAATGTGTGTCCATCTGTGTGGGTGGCTGAGGAGGACCACTGAGTAAGTCCAAAGGATGAAGTAAGGGACAGGAGTTTGGAGGCTGCTGACTGGTGGGTGTCAATGGGGATGTTGAAGTCACCCATGATGATGGTGGGAATGTCAACAGACAGAAAGTGAAGGAGCCAGGTGGAGAATTGGTCAATAAAGGCAGTGGTCGGGCCCGGAGGTCGGTATATGACAGCCATTTGTAGGTTGTAGGGGGAGTAGATGCAGACAGAGTGGACTTCAAAAGAGGGGAGGATAAGGGAGGGTAGAGGTGGGATTGGGTTAAAAGTACAGTTGGAAGAAAGGAGAAGGCCCACTCCTCCACCATGTTTGTTACCAGGGCGAGGAGTGTGGGTGAAGTGGAGGCCACCGTAACATAGTGCAGCAGGGGAGGCTGTGTCAGAGGGTGTCAGCCATGTTTCGGTGATGCCCAAAAAGAAAAGATTACGAGAGGTAAAGAGGTCATGAATCACATGGAGTTTATTGCAGATGGAGCAGGCATTCCATAGTGATCCAGAGAGAGGGTGCAGGGGGGTGGGCGTCATTGGCACGGATTTGAGGTGGGCAAGATTTCGGGTGTTTATATTGGGTTGGGAGTAGTGTTGAGCATTCCGATACCGCAAGTATCGGGTATCGGCCGATACTAGCGGTATCGGAATTCCGATACCGGGATTCCGATACTTGGCGCGTATCGGATACCGGAATCGGAAGTTCCATGATTCAAAATTCAGAAATTCAGCCAATGAGAAAGATTCCAAGTGTGGGCACATCCTGTTTAGCATGGAGGGCATGAAAGTACTGGCAAGGCTGTGATTGGCTGCTGAAATGATGTCATGATGCAGTTTAAAAGTCGCTGGCGCCATTTTGCGATCACTCTGCTGTGAATTCAGTTAGTGACAGGACGCTGTTTGCTGACTGAGGGACAGTTTAGAGATAGCGATTTGCTTCTTTGTGCTTTCCAAAGGCTAATTTAGCAACCGCTGTGTTCACCTACTATTCACCTTGCTTTTGCCTTGTAGCGCTGTTTTCACAGCGATCTGCAAGGTCTCTCTGTGTGTGTGTGTGTGAGTGCAGCCCACTCTCTAGTCTGAGTGCAGCCACATAGGCCATCCATAGCTGGTTGTATTCAGTTCAGGGAGGGTGGTTCATTGCCTCATACTGTCCTTTTTTTTTTTTTTTTTTGAAGTAGTGCAGGCTGCTGCACATTTTTTCAAATAATTCCTATTAGTGTCTTTCCACCCGTCTCCATCTAATTTGTGGAAAAACACTACATAGGATAAAGTAGAGGAGGGTTTTTGGGCCTTGCAGCGCCGTTTACGGCTGTCTGCACGGTCTCCGTGTGACTGCAGCTCGCCCTGTAGTCTGTGAGCAGCCGTAGCTTGGTTGTCTCCAGCTCAGGGTTGTTCACTGCGTCATACCGCCAAATCAATTTTAATTTTTTTTCAAGTACTGTAGTCTGCTGTTAATTAATTTAAAAAAATCCTATTAGTGTCTTTCCACCCGTCTCCAGCTAATTTGTGGAAAAACACTACATAGGATAAAGTAGAGGAGGGTTTTTGGGCCTTGCAGCGCCGTTTACGGCTGTCTGCACGGTCTCCGTGTGACTGCAGCTCGCCCTGTAGTCTGTGAGCAGCTATAGCCTGGTTGTCTCCAGCTCAGGGTTGTTCACTGCGTCATACCGCCAAATCAATTTTAATTTTTTTTCAAGTACTGTAGTCTGCTGCTAATTAATTTAAAAAAATCCTATTAGTGTCTTTCCACCCGTCTCCAGCTAATTTGTGGAAAAACACTACATAGGATAAAGTAGAGGAGGGTTTTTGGGCCTTGCAGCGCCGTTTACGGCTGTCTGCACGGTCTCCGTGTGACTGCAGCTCGCCCTGTAGTCTGTGAGCAGCCGTAGCTTGGTTGTCTCCAGCTCAGGGTTGTTAACTGCGTCATACCGCCAAATCAATTTTAATTTTTTTTCAAGTACTGTAGTCTGCTGCTAATTAATTTAAAAAAATCCTATTAGTGTCTTTCCACCCGTCTCCAGCTAATTTGTGGAAAAACACTACATAGGATAAAGTAGAGGAGGGTTTTTGGGCCTTACAGCGCCGTTAACGTCTGTCTGCACGGTCTCCGTGTGACTGCAGCTCTATCCGTTGTCAGTTCAGCCCCCAAAAAAGAAATAAATAATAAAGTTCACCAAACACACCAGTTACACCACTTTACATTTGTGTAGGCCACATTAACTCATATTAAAGTCTAGTCCACACTTTAGCTAATTAGTGTTTCTTATACCTGTTAGGAGGAGTTTTTCAGGAATAAGCACACAAAGCCGTTAGTACTTTTCTGCTTTTCTTTATCAGTCAACCACGATGAAGAAGGCAGTGAGTAAGGCACGTGGGCGTGGGCGCGGAGCAGGGAGGGGACGTGGGGATTCTGTGCCCGCTGCGGGCACCGGTGACTCATCAGCACCCACTTTCACGAGGGAACAGTCGTTCATGCGCAGCTTTGTCGCCGAGCGCCGTACACCGCTGCTGCGTGAAGACCAAATTGAAGCCGTTGTGGGATGGATGGCAGCTAATGCATCAACTTCCATTAGTGCCACATCCTCTCAGACACAGAGCACTGGAGAGCAGCCATCTGTCTCTTCACCACCTGCCAAATTGCCCAGGCAGACAGAGAGCCCAGGACAGGAGCCGTCTCTACTTCTGTTCTCTGAATCTCTTGGCTTGGAAACAGGGGGCCAGCCAAGCAGCATTGGAGAAATGGAAGAAGAGGCAGGGTGCAGTGATGCCCAACAGCTTTTTCTCTCTGAGTCTGAAGAGGCGGGTGGGCCAGTGGCTCCGTTCACCACATCGCAGGCCGCATCAGCTGATGATGACACTCAGGTGCCACTTACTGGTGCGTGCTCTGCTGCTGAGACTACCCGGGAGGAGCAGTTGGGGGCAGAGGGTAGTGTGGATGACGAGGTCCTTGACCCATCTTGGCGTCAGGGACAGGAAGGTGGTGGGAGCAGCTCTGAGGAAGAGATTCCCCGTACGGTCCAAAGAGGGAGAGGGAGGGGGAAGACTGCGGATCCTGCAGCCTCCGCTTTGGCACCCGTAAGGAGCATGTCTCTTCCAAAAGTCAAAAGGGGGGCTCCCAAGACTTGCAGTGCCTGGTCCTTTTTTGACACAGTTGCAGATGACATTTGCTATGTCAGATGCAAGGTGTGTCATCAAAAAATCAAAAGAGGTCAAAAAGTCGCCAACCTCAATACCTCCAACATGTGGAAACATGTGCGCAACAGGCACCCGGCGGAGTTAGACAAACACACTGAAGAGCTAGGCCAACCAACAGCGGCAGCTACCACCTCTTCAGCTCGTGTTGCCTCTTCCTCTAGCTCACACGCAGCTGGTTCGGCTTCCTCCCAGGATCGCCGTGGAAGAACCTCTGGCCCTGTTGTCCAGAGACCCGCTGTAATTCCACCCGCAGCACCACTTTCCCAGTCAACCACACACTCCCAGCCCAGTCTACAGCCATCGGTAGTACAGGCATGGGAGAAAAGGCGGCCTTTCTCGTCAAACCACCCACGAGCACAGGCTCTGACTGCAGGCATTGCCAAACTTCTGTCACTGGAAATGCTGTCATTCAGGCTGGTGGAGACTGACAGCTTCCGTGACTTGATGTCATTGGCAGTCCCACAGTACAGTGTGCCCAGCCGCTTTTACTTCAGCAGGCAAGCCGTCCCTGCCCTGCACAAGCATGTGGAGGGACACATAAAACACGCGCTACTGAACGCCGTCAGTAGCAAGGTCCACCTCACCACCGATGCGTGGACCAGTCAACATGGACAGGGGCGATACCTTTCCCTCACTGCCCATTGGGTTAATGTAGTTGAGCCGGGTACAGACCGTGCGAGTGGCGCAGGACGTGTCCTGCCCACTCCAAGGATTGCAGGAATCCATTCTGTACGCATTGACTCCTCCTCTTACACCAGTTCCTCAGAATCATCGCTGCAGGAGCCGTCACAGTCCACCTCCACATGGACCCGTGATGAACGTGTACCTGTTACGACCGACATGAGCACAGCCGTGGCCAAACGTCAACAGGCCGTCTTGAAATTAATTTTTTTGGGGAATCGTAGCCACACAGCGCAGGAGCTCTGGAATGCCATCAAGCAGGAGAGCGATGTGTGGTTTGAGCCAGCGAATCTCCAGCCAGGCATGGTAGTGTGTGATAATGGCCGAAATCTGGTGGCAGCCCTGGGCCTCGGCAACCTCACTCACATCCCATGTCTGGCACATGTGCTCAATTTGGTCGTGCAGAGTTTTTTGAGGGACTATCCGGATCTTGATGCACTGCTGCACAAGGTCCGCCTAGAGTGTGCTCACTTGCGGCGTTCCAGCACGGCAAAAGCGCGCATTGCGGCTCTGCAGCGCCGACACCGCCTGCCGGAACATCGCATCATATGTGACCTACCTACCAGGTGGAATTCCACGTTACATATGTTGGAGCGGTTGTGTGAGCAGCAGCAAGCTGTAATGGAGTACCAGCTGTATCAGGCGCACAAAAGTCGCAGTCAGCGCCGTACAGACTTCACAACCACAGAGTGGGCCACTATGAAGGATGTCTGCCAGGTTTTGCGTCCCTTCGATTATTCCACGCGGATGGCGAGTGCAGATGATGCACTAGTCAGCATGACTGTCCCCCTTATCTGCCTGCTTGAAAAATCACTGCAAGCGCTAAGGGATGATGTTGTGGAAGAGGTGGAGGATGAGGATTCACCACTTCCATCATCTTCTGGACAGTCAGCGCCACGTGGTTCCTCACAAACGCGTAGGCAGGGGACAGTTTGTGAGGAGGATGAGGAGGAGTCAATGGAGGAGGAAGACATCCGTCCAGAGGAGGGAGTTACACAATTGTCCAGTACTCAGTGTGTACAGCGAGGGTGGGGTGATGACGAGCGGGCAGAGATCACGCCTCCAGCTGGGGACAGCGTTTCTTGGGCAGTTGGCAGTCTGCAGCACATGGTGGATTACATGCTGCAGTGCCTGAGAAACGACCGCCGCATCGACCACATTCTCAACATGTCTGATTACTGGGTGTTCACCCTCCTCGATCCTCGCTACCGGGACAACGTAGAAAGCCTCATCACACCGTTGAACCGGGAGCGAAAAATGCGGGAGTACCAAGACACACTGGTCAGTTCCATCATCTTCTCCATTCCAACTGAGAGAAGTGCTGCTAGTGCATTCCAAAGCAGCTCAGTGCGTCCAGGCAGTGGTGGAGGCTCTGCACAAAGAGGGAGCAGAAGCAGTGCCTCTGCCCAAGGCAAGACCAGTATGGCCCAACTGTGGCACAGTTTTGTGTGCCCCCCACAAAAGTCTACACCATCACAGACGGCTCCAGTCAGCAGGAGGCAACGGTTCCGTCAGATGGTGACAGACTACATGTCTTGCCCTCTTGCTGTACTCCCAGACGGCTCTTCCCCTTTCAAGTTTTGGGTCTCAAAGCTGGATACATGGCCAGAGCTAAGCCAGTATGCATTGGAGGTGCTGTCTTGCCCTGCGGCCAGTGTATTATCGGAACGTGTCTTTAGTGCTGCAGGTGGTGTACTAACTGACCGTCGCATGCGACTATCCTCCGATAACGTTGACCGGCTTACTTTCCTGAAAATGAACAAGGCCTGGATCTCGCAGGAATTTGCCACTCCTCCTCCTGATTAAATAATTAGGTCACTGTATACGTTATCCAGGTCTCCTGTTGTGTTCATCTTTCAACCACCTGAACTTACATTCCTGGGCTCCAACAACGCCAGTTGAGGCTCAGAAGTGCCATCTGCACAGTCAAAACATACGACCCAGTGTTATTGGGTTTCAGTAACGTCAGCTGATCCCCAGCTGTGTAGCCGGCAATGTGTCCTGCGACCGCCACGCTGACACAACTGAAATGTAAGGGAACCTGTCCCCCCCCCCCCCCAAGGCGTTTGTTACTGAAAGAGCCACCTTGTGCAGCAGTAATGCTGCACAAGGAAAAGGTAGCTATTTTCATTATGCTCCTTGCACACGCAGAACTTAACACTTATAAAATGTGTCCACTGATACCGTAAAACCGTCCCGGAGGTGGGACTTTCCTTCGTAATATGACGCAGCACAGCTGTCATTCCTACCCCCTCGGCGCCGTGCCCCGGCTCCTCATCGTTGTTTGATTCCGTCCCGGAGCCTGCGCTGTTATGTTATCCCTTGGCCAGGCACACTTAGCGCTGCCCATCTTCTGACATCATTTGGTGTCAGGCTGGCTGCGCCTGTGCGGCCGCGCTGTCCGAGAGCCCGCCTCGCAGTGTGGTCTAATGTAATCCCACCGCGGGCCTGGGATCAGTGGCCATGCGCAGTGCATATCCTCGCCTCTCGCTCCACTCCCTACGGCTTCTTCAGACTGTGCGGTGCCAGCTGATCCGTAATAGCATGCCACGGCCGTGGCAGCGCACAGTCTGAAAAAGCCGTAGGGAGGGGAGCGAGAGGCGAGGATATGCACTGCGCATGGCCACTGATCCCAGGCCCGCGGTGGGATTACATTAGACCACACTGCGAGGCGGGCTCTCGGACAGCGCGGCCGCACAAGCGCAGCCAGCCTGACACCAAATGATGTCAGAAGATGGGCAGCGCTAAGTGTGCCTGGCCAAGGGATAACCTAACAGCGCAGGCTCCGGGACGGAATCAAACAACGATGAGGAGCCGGGGCACGGCGCCGAGGGGGTAGGAATGACAGCTGTGCTGCGTCATATTACGAAGGAAAGTCCCACCTCCGGGACAGTTTCACGGTTTCAGGGGACACATTTTATAAGTGTTTAGTTCTGTGCTTGCAAGGAGCATAATTAAAAGAGCCACCTTTTCCTTTTGCATCTTTTGAGCTGCACAAGCTGGCTCTTTCAGCTACAAATGCCTTGGGGGGGGGGGTTAAAGGTTCCCTTTCTCCAATCAGGCTTCGGCCTACATTGTGTTCCTCTGCTTCTACTGCTGTCCCTGGGCTCCAACACCGCTAGTTGTTGCCTGGTAGTGCTGTACGCACAGTCAACAGTCGCTCCTCTGTTATTGGGGTTCAGTAACGTCAGCTGTTCCCCTGCTGTGTGTGTGGCAATCCCTCCAACCTCCTCCAACCTCATCCAAACTCCTCCTCCTCCACCTGTCCCTGGGCTCCAACACCGCTAGTTGCCGTCCAGAAGTGCTGTACGCACAGTCAACAGTCGCTCCTCTGTTATTGGGGTTCAGTAACGTCAGCTGTTCCCCTGCTGTGTGTGTGGCAATCCCTCCTACCTCCTCCAACCTCCTCCTACCTCCTCCTCCTCCACCTGTCCCTGGGCTCCAACACCGCCAGTTGCCGTCCAGAAGTGCTGTACGCACAGTCAACAGTCCCTCCTCTGTTATTGGGGTTCAGTAACGTCAGCTGTTCCCCTGCTGTGTGTGTGGCAATCCCTCCTACCTCCTCCTACCTCCTCCTCCTCCACCTGTCCCTGGGCTCCAACACCGCCAGTTGCCGTCCAGAAGTGCTGTACGCACAGTCAACAGTCCCTCCTCTGTTATTGGGGTTCAGTAACGTCAGCTGTTCCCCTGCTGTGTGTGTGGCAATCCCTCCTACCTCCTCCAACCTCCTCCAACCTCCTCCTCCTCCACCTGTCCCTGGGCTCCAACACCGCTAGTTGCCGTCCAGAAGTGCTGTACGCACAGTCAACAGTCGCTCCTCTGTTATTGGGGTTCAGTAACGTCAGCTGTTCCCCTGCTGTGTGTGTGGCAATCCCTCCTACCTCCTCCAACCTCCTCCTACCTCCTCCTCCTCCACCTGTCCCTGGGCTCCAACACCGCCAGTTGCCGTCCAGAAGTGCTGTACGCACAGTCAACAGTCCCTCCTCTGTTATTGGGGTTCAGTAACGTCAGCTGTTCCCCTGCTGTGTGTGTGGCAATCCCTCCTACCTCCTCCTACCTCCTCCACCTGTCCCTGGGCTCCAACACCGCCAGTTGCCGTCCAGAAGTGCTGTACGCACAGTCAACAGTCCCTCCTCTGTTATTGGGGTTCAGTAACGTCAGCTGTTCCCCTGCTGTGTGTGTGGCAATCCCTCCAACCTCCTCCAACCTCATCCAAACTCCTCCTCCTCCACCTGTCCCTGGGCTCCAACACCGCTAGTTGCCGTCCAGAAGTGCTGTACGCACAGTCAACAGTCGCTCCTCTGTTATTGGGGTTCAGTAACGTCAGCTGTTCCCCTGCTGTGTGTGTGGCAATCCCTCCTACCTCCTCCAACCTCCTCCTACCTCCTCCTCCTCCACCTGTCCCTGGGCTCCAACACCGCCAGTTGCCGTCCAGAAGTGCTGTACGCACAGTCAACAGTCCCTCCTCTGTTATTGGGGTTCAGTAACGTCAGCTGTTCCCCTGCTGTGTGTGTGGCAATCCCTCCTACCTCCTCCTACCTCCTCCACCTGTCCCTGGGCTCCAACACCGCCAGTTGCCGTCCAGAAGTGCTGTACGCACAGTCAACAGTCCCTCCTCTGTTATTGGGGTTCAGTAACGTCAGCTGTTCCCCTGCTGTGTGTGTGGCAATCCCTCCAACCTCCTCCAACCTCATCCAAACTCCTCCTCCTCCACCTGTCCCTGGGCTCCAACACCGCTAGTTGCCGTCCAGAAGTGCTGTACGCACAGTCAACAGTCGCTCCTCTGTTATTGGGGTTCAGTAACGTCAGCTGTTCCCCTGCTGTGTGTGTGGCAATCCCTCCTACCTCCTCCAACCTCCTCCTACCTCCTCCTCCTCCACCTGTCCCTGGGCTCCAACACCGCCAGTTGCCGTCCAGAAGTGCTGTACGCACAGTCAACAGTCCCTCCTCTGTTATTGGGGTTCAGTAACGTCAGCTGTTCCCCTGCTGTGTGTGTGGCAATCCCTCCTACCTCCTCCTACCTCCTCCACCTGTCCCTGGGCTCCAACACCGCCAGTTGCCGTCCAGAAGTGCTGTACGCACAGTCAACAGTCCCTCCTCTGTTATTGGGGTTCAGTAACGTCAGCTGTTCCCCTGCTGTGTGTGTGGCAATCCCTCCAACCTCCTCCAACCTCATCCAAACTCCTCCTCCTCCACCTGTCCCTGGGCTCCAACACCGCTAGTTGCCGTCCAGAAGTGCTGTACGCACAGTCAACAGTCGCTCCTCTGTTATTGGGGTTCAGTAACGTCAGCTGTTCCCCTGCTGTGTGTGTGGCAATCCCTCCTACCTCCTCCAACCTCCTCCTACCTCCTCCTCCTCCACCTGTCCCTGGGCTCCAACACCGCCAGTTGCCGTCCAGAAGTGCTGTACGCACAGTCAACAGTCCCTCCTCTGTTATTGGGGTTCAGTAACGTCAGCTGTTCCCCTGCTGTGTGTGTGGCAATCCCTCCTACCTCCTCCTACCTCCTCCTCCTCCACCTGTCCCTGGGCTCCAACACCGCCAGTTGCCGTCCAGAAGTGCTGTACGCACAGTCAACAGTCCCTCCTCTGTTATTGGGGTTCAGTAACGTCAGCTGTTCCCCTGCTGTGTGTGTGGCAATCCCTCCTACCTCCTCCTACCTCCTCCTCCTCCACCTGTCCCTGGGCTCCAACACCGCCAGTTGCCGTCCAGAAGTGCTGTACGCACAGTCAACAGTCCCTCCTCTGTTATTGGGGTTCAGTAACGTCAGCTGTTCCCCTGCTGTGTGTGTGGCAATCCCTCCTACCTCCTCCAACCTCCTCCAACCTCCTCCTCCTCCACCTGTCCCTGGGCTCCAACACCGCTAGTTGCCGTCCAGAAGTGCTGTACGCACAGAGCCAAACACCTCGCCAATGTGTTAGTGGGGTTCAGCACCGCCAGCTGTTCCCCTGCTGTGTATACGGCAACGTGTACTGCGACCGCCACGCAGACACAACAAGTTAAATGTAAGGGAACCTGACCCCCCCCCCCCCCAGGCGTTTGTTACTGAAGGAGCCACCTTGTGCAGCAGTAATAATGCAAAGGGAAAAAGTGCCTCTTTTCGTGATGCTCCTTGCACATGCTGAACCTAACACTTATGAAATGTGTCCCCACACAGCGTTAAACCGTCCGGTAGGTGGAACTTTCCTTTGTCGTGTGACGCAGCACAGCCATCATTTTTACCCCCTTGGCGCCGTGCGCCCACTCCTCAGCGTTGTTTGAATCTGTCCCGGAGCCTGCGCTGTTAGGTTAGCCCTTGGCCATGCACACATGTTGCGCTGCCCGTCTTCTGACCTCATTTGGTGTCAGGCTGGCTGCGCCTGTGCGGGTGCGCTGGTCGAGATCCCGCCTCGCAGTGTCGTCTAATGTAATCCCACCGCGGGCCTGTGATCCGTGCCCGTGCGCAGTGCATATCCTCTCCTCTCACTCCCCTCCCTACGGCTTCTTCAGACTGTGCGATGTCAGCTGGTCCCTAATAGCATGCCACGGCCGTGACAACGCACAGTCTGAAAAAGCCGTAGGGAGGGGAGTGAGAGGACAGGATATGCACTGCGCACGGGCACGGATCACAGGCCCGCGGTGGGATTACATTAGACGACACTGCGAGGCGGGATCTCGGCCAGCGCACCCGCACAGGCGCAGCCAGCCTGACACCAAATGAGGTCAGAAGACGGGCAGCGCAACATGTGTGCATGGCCAAGGGCTAACCTAACAGCGCAGGCTCCGGGACAGATTCAAACAACGCTGAGGAGTGGGCGCACGGCGCCAAGGGGGTAAAAATGATGGCTGTGCTGCGTCACACGACAAAGGAAAGTTCCACCTACCGGACGGTTTAACGCTGTGAGGAGACACATTTCATAAATGTTTGGTTCCGCATGTACAAGGACCATAATTAAAAGAGCTAAGTTTACCTTTTCCAGCATTAGTGCTGTACACAATGGCTCTTTCAGCTACAAACGCCTGGGGGGGGGGGTGTTAAAGGTTTCCTTTCAACTTGCTCGAGTGCAGGCTTCGGCCTACACTCCGCTCCCCCTGCTCCTCCTGCTGACCCTGGGCTCTAACACCGCCAGTTTTTGCCCAGATGTGCTAGCTGCACAGAGAAAAACACCAGCCAATGTGTCAGTGGGGTTCAGCACCGCCAGCTGTTCCCCTGCTGTGTAGCCGGCAACGTGTCCTGCGACCGCCACGCAGACACAAGAACTGAAATTGAAGGGAACCTGTCCCCCCTCCCCCAGGTGTTTCTATGTTTTACAGCTACCTTGAACAGCAGTAATGCTGCATGTGTTCAAGGTGGCTCAGAAACTTATTCTCCTTGCCCATGTTGAAGTGAACACGTCTAAAATGTGTCCTCTGTGACCATTAAAACGTCCCTCAGGTGTGATTTGACTTTGTATTGACACACGCAACAAGCTCCTTGGTAGCGCTGCCCGTCTTCTGGCATCATTGTTTGGCTGGCTGCGCCTCTGCGGCCGCCCTGACCCACACAACGCCCCTCGGTGTCTTATTTATTGGGACTGCGAGGGTGTGATTGATGGGCAGGATCAGTGCATCAGTTCGCCTGTCCCTCCTCTCCTTCCGCCTTCTTCGGACTGTGCGGCTTCATGGCCGTGGCATGCGATAAGGGATCAGATGACGCCGCACAGTCTGAAGCGGGTGTAAGGACCCGAGTGTGAGAGGCCAACATATGTGCTGCGCCAGGCCCTGAATCCCAGCCCCGCAGTGTTTTAACAATGTTAAGACACTGCGGGGCTGGGATTCATGGGCATCGCGAACCGCACCGGCCGACATTACATGATGCCAGAAGATGGGCAGCGCTAACGGCGCTAGGCCAGGGGATAACACGACAGCGCAGACTCCTGTACAGCAAATAACAACGCTCAGGAGGCTGCACCCAGCACCAAGGTGGGATTCTTGACATCTGTGCTGCGTCTCATTACAAAGGGAACTCTCGCCTCCATTACACAGTTTGACTGTATAAAGGGCTAAATGTTATACGTGTTCCATTCAGCGTGTGCAAGGAGAAAAATTACAAGAGCAACCTTTGACTTGCGCAGCACTACTGCTGCATAAGCTGTGGCTCTTCTACTTTGTAACCCCTGAGGGGGGGTTAAAGGTGACTTTTGAAATCGGTTCAATTAGGCTTCGGCCTACACTCTGCTCCACCTGCAGAGCCCGGGCTCCAACAACGCTAGTTGCTGTCCGGAAGTGCTGGCTGCACAGAGCCAAACACCTCGCCAATGTGTCAGTGGGGTCCAGCACCGCCAGCTGTTCCCCTGCTGTGTAGCCGGCAACGTGTCCTGCAAAAGCCACGCAGACACAACACACCCAAAGCTGCCGCCTGTGCAGGCTTCGGCCTACACTCCCCTCCCCCTGCTCCTCCTCCTCCTGCTCCTCCTCCTGCTGTCCCTGGGCTCTAACACACCGCCAGTTTTTGCCCAGATGTGCTAGCTGCACAGAGAAAAACACCAGCCAATGTGTCAGTGGGGTCCAGCACCGCCAGCTGTTCCCCTGCTGTGCAGCCGGCAACGTGTCCTGCAAAAGCCACGCAGACACAAGAACTGAAATTGAAGGGAACCTGTCCCCCCTCCCCCAGGCGTTTTTACGTTATCCAGCCACCTTGTACAGCGGTAATGCTGCATGTGTGCAAGGTGGCTCATAAACGTATTCTCCTCGCACATGTGGAACTGAAAACACGTCTGAAATGTGTCCTCTGTGTGACCATTTAACCGTCCCGGGGGTGTGACTTTCCTTTGTAATGACACGCTGCAACCCCCTTGGTAGCGCTGCCCGTCTTCTGGCATCATTGTTTGGCTGGCTGCGCCTCTGCGGCCGCCCTGACCCACACAACGCCCCTCGGTGTCTTATTTATTGGGACTGCGAGGGTGTGATTGATGGGCAGGATCAGTGCATCAGTTCGCCTGTCCCTCCTCTCCTTCCGCCTTCTTCGGACTGTGCGGCTTCATGGCCGTGGCATGCGATAAGGGATCAGATGACGCCGCACAGTCTGAAGCGGGTGTAAGGACCCGCGTGTGAGAGGCGAACATATGTGCTGCGCCAGGCCCTGAATCCCAGCCCCGCAGTGTTTTAACAATGTTAAGACACTGCGGGGCTGGGATTCATGGTCATCGCGAACCGCAACGGCCGACATTAAATGATGTCAGAAGATGGGCAGCGCTAACGGCGCTAGGCCAGGGGATAACACGACAGCGCAGACTCCTGTACAGCAAATAACAACGCTCAGGAGGCTGCACCCAGCACCAAGGTGGGATTCTTGACATCTGTGCTGCGTCTCATTACAAAGGGAACTCTCGCCTCCATTACACAGTTTGACTGTATAAAGGGCTAAATGTTATACGTGTTCCATTCAGCGTGTGCAAGGAGAAAAATTACAAGAGCAACCTTTGACTTGCGCAGCACTACTGCTGCATAAGCTGTGGCTCTTCTACTTTGTAACCCCTGAGGGGGGGTTAAAGGTGACTTTTGAAATCGGTTCAATTAGGCTTCGGCCTACACTCTGCTCCACCTGCAGAGCCCGGGCTCCAACAACGCTAGTTGCTGTCCGGAAGTGCTGGCTGCACAGAGCCAAACACCTCGCCAATGTGTCAGTGGGGTCCAGCACCGCCAGCTGTTCCCCTGCTGTGTAGCCGGCAACGTGTCCTGCAAAAGCCACGCAGACACAACACACCCAAAGCTGCCGCCTGTGCAGGCTTCGGCCTACACTCCCCTCCCCCTGCTCCTCCTCCTCCTGCTCCTCCTCCTGCTGTCCCTGGGCTCTAACACACCGCCAGTTTTTGCCCAGATGTGCTAGCTGCACAGAGAAAAACACCAGCCAATGTGTCAGTGGGGTCCAGCACCGCCAGCTGTTCCCCTGCTGTGCAGCCGGCAACGTGTCCTGCAAAAGCCACGCAGACACAAGAACTGAAATTGAAGGGAACCTGTCCCCCCTCCCCCAGGCGTTTTTACGTTATCCAGCCACCTTGTACAGCGGTAATGCTGCATGTGTGCAAGGTGGCTCATAAACGTATTCTCCTCGCACATGTGGAACTGAAAACACGTCTGAAATGTGTCCTCTGTGTGACCATTTAACCGTCCCGGGGGTGTGACTTTCCTTTGTAATGACACGCTGCAACCCCCTTGGTAGCGCTGCCCGTCTTCTGGCATCATTGTTTGGCTGGCTGCGCCTCTGCGGCCGCCCTGACCCACACAACGCCCCTCGGTGTCTTATTTATTGGGACTGCGAGGGTGTGATTGATGGGCAGGATCAGTGCATCAGTTCGCCTGTCCCTCCTCTCCTTCCGCCTTCTTCGGACTGTGCGGCTTCATGGCCGTGGCATGCGATAAGGGATCAGATGACGCCGCACAGTCTGAAGCGGGTGTAAGGACCCGCGTGTGAGAGGCGAACATATGTGCTGCGCCAGGCCCTGAATCCCAGCCCCGCAGTGTTTTAACAATGTTAAGACACTGCGGGGCTGGGATTCATGGTCATCGCGAACCGCAACGGCCGACATTAAATGATGTCAGAAGATGGGCAGCGCTAACGGCGCTAGGCCAGGGGATAACACGACAGCGCAGACTCCTGTACAGCAAATAACAACGCTCAGGAGGCTGCACCCAGCACCAAGGTGGGATTCTTGACATCTGTGCTGCGTCTCATTACAAAGGGAACTCTCGCCTCCATTACACAGTTTGACTGTATAAAGGGCTAAATGTTATACGTGTTCCATTCAGCGTGTGCAAGGAGAAAAATTACAAGAGCAACCTTTGACTTGCGCAGCACTACTGCTGCATAAGCTGTGGCTCTTCTACTTTGTAACCCCTGAGGGGGGGTTAAAGGTGACTTTTGAAATCGGTTCAATTAGGCTTCGGCCTACACTCTGCTCCACCTGCAGAGCCCGGGCTCCAACAACGCTAGTTGCTGTCCGGAAGTGCTGGCTGCACAGAGCCAAACACCTCGCCAATGTGTCAGTGGGGTCCAGCACCGCCAGCTGTTCCCCTGCTGTGTAGCCGGCAACGTGTCCTGCAAAAGCCACGCAGACACAACACACCCAAAGCTGCCGCCTGTGCAGGCTTCGGCCTACACTCCCCTCCCCCTGCTCCTCCTCCTCCTGCTCCTCCTCCTGCTGTCCCTGGGCTCTAACACACCGCCAGTTTTTGCCCAGATGTGCTAGCTGCACAGAGAAAAACACCAGCCAATGTGTCAGTGGGGTCCAGCACCGCCAGCTGTTCCCCTGCTGTGCAGCCGGCAACGTGTCCTGCAAAAGCCACGCAGACACAAGAACTGAAATTGAAGGGAACCTGTCCCCCCTCCCCCAGGCGTTTTTACGTTATCCAGCCACCTTGTACAGCGGTAATGCTGCATGTGTGCAAGGTGGCTCATAAACGTATTCTCCTCGCACATGTGGAACTGAAAACACGTCTGAAATGTGTCCTCTGTGTGACCATTTAACCGTCCCGGGGGTGTGACTTTCCTTTGTAATGACACGCTGCAACCCCCTTGGTAGCGCTGCCCGTCTTCTGGCATCATTGTTTGGCTGGCTGCGCCTCTGCGGCCGCCCTGACCCACACAACGCCCCTCGGTGTCTTATTTATTGGGACTGCGAGGGTGTGATTGATGGGCAGGATCAGTGCATCAGTTCGCCTGTCCCTCCTCTCCTTCCGCCTTCTTCGGACTGTGCGGCTTCATGGCCGTGGCATGCGATAAGGGATCAGATGACGCCGCACAGTCTGAAGCGGGTGTAAGGACCCGCGTGTGAGAGGCGAACATATGTGCTGCGCCAGGCCCTGAATCCCAGCCCCGCAGTGTTTTAACAATGTTAAGACACTGCGGGGCTGGGATTCATGGTCATCGCGAACCGCAACGGCCGACATTAAATGATGTCAGAAGATGGGCAGCGCTAACGGCGCTAGGCCAGGGGATAACACGACAGCGCAGACTCCTGTACAGCAAATAACAACGCTCAGGAGGCTGCACCCAGCACCAAGGTGGGATTCTTGACATCTGTGCTGCGTCTCATTACAAAGGGAACTCTCGCCTCCATTACACAGTTTGACTGTATAAAGGGCTAAATGTTATACGTGTTCCATTCAGCGTGTGCAAGGAGAAAAATTACAAGAGCAACCTTTGACTTGCGCAGCACTACTGCTGCATAAGCTGTGGCTCTTCTACTTTGTAACCCCTGAGGGGGGGTTAAAGGTGACTTTTGAAATCGGTTCAATTAGGCTTCGGCCTACACTCTGCTCCACCTGCAGAGCCCGGGCTCCAACAACGCTAGTTGCTGTCCGGAAGTGCTGGCTGCACAGAGCCAAACACCTCGCCAATGTGTCAGTGGGGTCCAGCACCGCCAGCTGTTCCCCTGCTGTGTAGCCGGCAACGTGTCCTGCAAAAGCCACGCAGACACAACACACCCAAAGCTGCCGCCTGTGCAGGCTTCGGCCTACACTCCCCTCCCCCTGCTCCTCCTCCTCCTGCTCCTCCTCCTGCTGTCCCTGGGCTCTAACACACCGCCAGTTTTTGCCCAGATGTGCTAGCTGCACAGAGAAAAACACCAGCCAATGTGTCAGTGGGGTCCAGCACCGCCAGCTGTTCCCCTGCTGTGCAGCCGGCAACGTGTCCTGCAAAAGCCACGCAGACACAAGAACTGAAATTGAAGGGAACCTGTCCCCCCTCCCCCAGGCGTTTTTACGTTATCCAGCCACCTTGTACAGCGGTAATGCTGCATGTGTGCAAGGTGGCTCATAAACGTATTCTCCTCGCACATGTGGAACTGAAAACACGTCTGAAATGTGTCCTCTGTGTGACCATTTAACCGTCCCGGGGGTGTGACTTTCCTTTGTAATGACACGCTGCAACCCCCTTGGTAGCGCTGCCCGTCTTCTGGCATCATTGTTTGGCTGGCTGCGCCTCTGCGGCCGCCCTGACCCACACAACGCCCCTCGGTGTCTTATTTATTGGGACTGCGAGGGTGTGATTGATGGGCAGGATCAGTGCATCAGTTCGCCTGTCCCTCCTCTCCTTCCGCCTTCTTCGGACTGTGCGGCTTCATGGCCGTGGCATGCGATAAGGGATCAGATGACGCCGCACAGTCTGAAGCGGGTGTAAGGACCCGCGTGTGAGAGGCGAACATATGTGCTGCGCCAGGCCCTGAATCCCAGCCCCGCAGTGTTTTAACAATGTTAAGACACTGCGGGGCTGGGATTCATGGTCATCGCGAACCGCAACGGCCGACATTAAATGATGTCAGAAGATGGGCAGCGCTAACGGCGCTAGGCCAGGGGATAACACGACAGCGCAGACTCCTGTACAGCAAATAACAACGCTCAGGAGGCTGCACCCAGCACCAAGGTGGGATTCTTGACATCTGTGCTGCGTCTCATTACAAAGGGAACTCTCGCCTCCATTACACAGTTTGACTGTATAAAGGGCTAAATGTTATACGTGTTCCATTCAGCGTGTGCAAGGAGAAAAATTACAAGAGCAACCTTTGACTTGCGCAGCACTACTGCTGCATAAGCTGTGGCTCTTCTACTTTGTAACCCCTGAGGGGGGGTTAAAGGTGACTTTTGAAATCGGTTCAATTAGGCTTCGGCCTACACTCTGCTCCACCTGCAGAGCCCGGGCTCCAACAACGCTAGTTGCTGTCCGGAAGTGCTGGCTGCACAGAGCCAAACACCTCGCCAATGTGTCAGTGGGGTCCAGCACCGCCAGCTGTTCCCCTGCTGTGTAGCCGGCAACGTGTCCTGCAAAAGCCACGCAGACACAACACACCCAAAGCTGCCGCCTGTGCAGGCTTCGGCCTACACTCCCCTCCCCCTGCTCCTCCTCCTCCTGCTCCTCCTCCTGCTGTCCCTGGGCTCTAACACACCGCCAGTTTTTGCCCAGATGTGCTAGCTGCACAGAGAAAAACACCAGCCAATGTGTCAGTGGGGTCCAGCACCGCCAGCTGTTCCCCTGCTGTGCAGCCGGCAACGTGTCCTGCAAAAGCCACGCAGACACAAGAACTGAAATTGAAGGGAACCTGTCCCCCCTCCCCCAGGCGTTTTTACGTTATCCAGCCACCTTGTACAGCGGTAATGCTGCATGTGTGCAAGGTGGCTCATAAACGTATTCTCCTCGCACATGTGGAACTGAAAACACGTCTGAAATGTGTCCTCTGTGTGACCATTTAACCGTCCCGGGGGTGTGACTTTCCTTTGTAATGACACGCTGCAACCCCCTTGGTAGCGCTGCCCGTCTTCTGGCATCATTGTTTGGCTGGCTGCGCCTCTGCGGCCGCCCTGACCCACACAACGCCCCTCGGTGTCTTATTTATTGGGACTGCGAGGGTGTGATTGATGGGCAGGATCAGTGCATCAGTTCGCCTGTCCCTCCTCTCCTTCCGCCTTCTTCGGACTGTGCGGCTTCATGGCCGTGGCATGCGATAAGGGATCAGATGACGCCGCACAGTCTGAAGCGGGTGTAAGGACCCGCGTGTGAGAGGCGAACATATGTGCTGCGCCAGGCCCTGAATCCCAGCCCCGCAGTGTTTTAACAATGTTAAGACACTGCGGGGCTGGGATTCATGGTCATCGCGAACCACAACGGCCGACATTAAATGATGTCAGAAGATGGGCAGCGCTAACGGCGCTAGGCCAGGGGATAACACGACAGCGCAGACTCCTGTACAGCAAATAACAACGCTCAGGAGGCTGCACCCAGCACCAAGGTGGGATTCTTGACATCTGTGCTGCGTCTCATTACAAAGGGAACTCTCGCCTCCATTACACAGTTTGACTGTATAAAGGGCTAAATGTTATACGTGTTCCATTCAGCGTGTGCAAGGAGAAAAATTACAAGAGCAACCTTTGACTTGCGCAGCACTACTGCTGCATAAGCTGTGGCTCTTCTACTTTCTAACCCCTGAGGGGGGGTTAAAGGTTACCTTTGAAATTGGTTCAAGTAGGCTTCGGCCTACACTCTGCTCCCCCTGCAGAGCCCGGGCTACAACACCGCTCGTTGCTGTCCGGAAGTGCTGGCTGCACAGAGCCAAACACCTCGCCAATGTGTCAGTGGGGTCCAGCACCGCCAGCTGTTCCCCTGCTGTGTAGCCGGCAACGTGTCCTGCGACCGCCACGCAGACACAACACACCCAAAGCTGCCGCCAGTGCAGGCTTCGGCCTACACTCCCCTCCCCCTGCTCCTGCTCCTCCTCCTTCTCCTGCTGTCCCTGGGCTCTAACACACCGCCAGTTGGGGCCCAGATGTGCTAGCTGCACAGAGAAAAACACCAGCCAATGTGTCAGTGGGGTTCAGCACCGCCAGCTGTTCCCCTGCTGTGCAGCCGGCATCGTGTCCTGCAAAAGCCACGCAGACACTTGCTCTTGTACCTTCTGCTCCCCATCCTGGTTCCAGTACCGTCAGCTGGTTCCGGGCAGAGCCTTTGGCTTAGGTGCCTCCCTTTGGTATCCGAGTTCCACCAACGTCAGGTGGTCCTTGGTAGTGCTTTCAGGCACGGGTACCTCCTGCTTAGTAACCGGGTTCCAGTAACGTCAGCTGGTCCTCGGTAGTTCCATTGGCTCTTGGACCTTCGGCTACCCATCCGGGTTCCAGCACCGTCAGCTGGTTCTCGGCAGTGTCTTTTGCTCTTGTACCTTCTGCTCCCCATCCTGGTTCCAGTACCGTCAGCTGGTTCCGGGCAGAGCCTTTGGCTTAGGTGCCTCCCTCTGGGTATCTGAGTTCCACCAACGTCAGGTGGTCCTTGGTAGTGCTTTCAGCACGGGTACCTCCTGCTTAGTAACCGGGTTCCAGTAACGTCAGCTGGTCCTCGGTCGTTCCATTGGCTCTTGGACCTTCGGGTAGCCATCTGAGCTCCAGTTCCATCAGCTGGTTCTCGGCATTCTCTCAGCCTTCTTGTACCTTCTGCTGCATTTCCAAGTTCAAGAGACTAAACACGATGACCCGGAAGACCACCCCTAAGATGACGACGACACCAGAGACGACAACCACCGTGATGACGACGACCCTGGAGACGATGACCCTGAAGACCACCCCGATGACGACGACCCCGGAGACGACCCCGATGACGACGACCCCGGAGACGACGACCCTGGAGACGACGACGACCTGGAAGACCGAGAAGCAGAAGAACAAGAGGCTGCAGAACAAAGAGCAGAAGGACATTAAGCATAACACAAAATATCAGAGCAAAAAATATTATGTAAATTATAAGCAGAAGAAGACTAAGCAGTGTATGGGGGTGAGTCCGTTCCTCCTCGTGGTGCCCCTGGATAAAGCCTGATGCTGCAGGCCAAACTGAACGCGGACAAATGTAACTGTTTTGTGACAGGCAGAACGGAAGGTGTAATCTTCAAACTTTTATAGATAACAACTACGGGAATGCCTGTCACAAATAAGAATATGATGAAGAAGTAGAATATGATGAAGATAATAGTAAAATAAAAAGAATATGAACAATGTAACCCAAAAAATAATAGGTAGAAGATGAAGAAGAAGATGAAGAAGGTGAAGAAGTTGATGTCAAAGAAGCTGATGATGAGGATAATGAAGAAGAAAGCGTGGGAGAAGTAAAAAAGAAGGTGAAGGGCGTGGAAGTAGTGAAACATCAATATCTGACATAAAAAAAAAAAATAACATAGTCAAATTCTTTCTAACGCCGAACGTCATAAAAAAAAAAAAAAAATCCTGCTATTCTATTAGATTGGGCTAAACCTCTGTGCCTTTAATGTCTCCGCCACGTCCCCCAATACATCCTACATTATTCTTAGTTGTTTTCCTTCATGTAGAATGAACCTACAAGTGTATAAAGGGTTTATTTTAATTCCGATATTTTCGTCCCATTGACTTGCATTGGGATCGGGTATCGGTATCGGATTGGATTCCGATACTGTGACGGTATCGGCCGATACTTTCCGATTCCGATACTTTCCGATATCGGAAAGTATCGCTCAACACTAGTTGGGAGCGATAGGAGGGTGTAGTAATGGGAGGTATGAGCTGTGGGGGTCCAGTATTGGGAGATATGTCGCCAGCAGTGAGGAGAAGCAGTGAGAGAAAGAGCAAGTGGGAGAAGGAGAGTGGGCGGCTTGTTTTGTGTGTTATTAGGAGAGATCTGAGGTTGAGGAGGAGGTCAGCAGAGGAGGTCAGGTGGGGAGGCAGGAGGGAAGGAGAGATTATTACTTGGTTAGGGGGTGCTGGGGTTTCAGGATAGCGAAGGAGAGTGAGAAGTAAGGGAGCCAAAACTGTTAGAGCGTATGTCAGCATGATGAGAATAAGTGTGGCAGAAAGGGAATGAAATTTAGAACAGTTATTAACAGTGGTTAGTCTTACCTTCTGTTCACTTCTGGCTCATTTCTGGCATATTTCTGCTATAATATTTGCTGTTCACCTTTTAGAGACATCCTTCTAGAGACAGACCAAGGTCCAGACAGACCTGTGTCTCTGAATTTATAACAGGCTAAGGGCTCATGAAATAGGCCAGGTCTGATCAGGAGGGAGGGGCAGCAGGAAGACTGGTAACAGACACAGGAGGGGATTAATTAGGATTCAGAAGGGAGAATGCAAGGGGAAATAGATCCAAATGGAAAGATAAAGCCAAACTGTGTATTGGCATCAAGGAATTAAAATGAGAAAACATGCAGGGGAAGGGAAAAAAAATCAGAAGACTAGTTCTCTGTTATTGATTTTATTCCATGTATAGCTCGTATTGAAAATCTGCGTCTGAACTATCAGCGCTCTGAACGCACAGAATTACACAACAGTTCACCCTGTATCAATGTAATCTGTCCACGTCCCTCCGGCCTGATCAGTTCACAGACGATGACCAGAAATTCAAACAGCAAAACATGGAAAACAAAATCTAAACAGCGGGCATGTAGCTCGCCATTGTAAGGAGAGGGGGTTTTCCTTCACCAATTACTAAACCAATCTAAATTCCCTATCAGTATGTCTTTGGAACCTAGGAGGAAACCCACGCAAACACAGGAAGAACATACAAACTCATTGTAGATGTTTTCCTTGGTGGGATTTGAACCCAGGACTCCAGTGCTGCAAGGCTGAAGTGCTAACCACTGAGCCATACTCGGACATCATCGCTCAGCCCTTTCCTCCAGAATCATAAAGCATGAATGAAAGAGAGGTGCACGTCCAGCCACCGCAGCATTCAGGCAAGTCTTAGATTAGTTGAAGCCTCCCATCAGTTGGACCCCCACTGATCAGCACATTATTACCTATATAGCGGATAGGCGATCTATTTCTAAGATGCAAATAACTCTTTAATTATATATTACTTTATTTTACACTCAGGATGTTACACTGATTTCACATAGTTAGAGATGCAGTACAACTTTTCTCATAGATTTTGATTAATTACCAGTCTGTGTGTAAGGATGTTGGACCACTGCGGTCATGTTCCTAACTGTGAAGACACCAATCTCATTATGTAAAGTGCTATGTGAATTGTTATTTGTGTAAATATTGTGTAATATGTAGGGTAATATGTAGGGATGGGTGAGAACTAAAATGCTTTGCTGCTTGTTACTCTTAACAGGTTATGGGTTATGGTTAGGGTTTTGGTTATGGTTGGGATTACGGTTAGGGTTGGGATTAGGGTTAGGGGTGTGTTGGGGTTAAGCTTGGGGTTAGGGTTATGGTTAGAGTTGGGACTAGGGTTAGGGGTGTGTTGGGGGTTAGGGTTGTGGTTTGGGTTATGGTTAGGGTTAGGATTATGGTTAGGGGTGTGTTGAGGTTAGGGTTGTGGTTAGAGTTATGTTTAGTGTTAGGGCTAGGGTTAGGGTTGTGGTTGGGATTACGGTTAGGGTTGGGATTAGTATTAGGGTTGGGATTAGGGTAAGGGGTGTGTTGGGGTTAGGTTTGTGGTTAGGGTTATGGTTGGAGTTGAGACAAGGGTTAGGAGTGTGTTGGGGTTAGGGTTGTGGTTTGGGTTAGGGTTAGGGTTGAGATTAGGGTTAGGGGTGTGTTGGGGTTAGGGTTGTGGTTAAGGTTATGGTTAGGGTTGGGATTAGGATTAGGGGTGTGTTGGGGTTAGGGTTGGAGTTAGAATGGGGGGTTTCCACTGTTTGCCGTATGATGTAATGAGTGATTAATTACTAAAATTTAAGATGAGACTGGATGCCTTTCTTGAAAAGCATAATGTTACAGGTTATATACACTAGTTTCCTTGATAGGGCGTTGATCTAGGGAACCAGTCTGATTGCTTTATGTGGAGTCGGGAAGGAATTTTTTTCCCCAAAGTGGAGCTTACTGTTTGCCACATGTTTTTTTTTGCCTTCCTCTGGATGAACATGTTAGGGCATGTTAGGTTAGGCTATGGGTTGAACTAGATGGACTTAAAGTCTTCCATCAACCTTAATAACTATGTTACTATGTTTACGTATATCAGGGGGTCTCCAAACGTGACATGGCGCCACCATTGATTCCAGCCAGTTTTGCGTTCAAAAAGTCAAACGGTGCTCCCTCCCTTCTGAGCCCTGCCATGCACCCAGTGACTTTTCCCCACATATGGGGTATCGGCATACTCTGGAGAAATTGCACAACTAATTTTGTGGTCCATTTTCTCCTGATACCCTTGTGAAAATAAAAAAAAATGGTTCCAAAGTAATTTTTTTGTGAAAAAAGTAAAATGTTCATTTTTTCTTTTTCCTTCCACATTGCTTTGAAGCCCCTGAAGGGTTAATAAACTTCTTGAATGTGGTTTTGCGCACATTGAGGAGTGCAGTTTTTAGAATGGTGCCACTTTTGGGTATTTTCTGTTATATTGATCCCCCAAACTCACTTCAAATGTGAGGTGGTCCCTAAAAAATGGTTTTGTAAATTGTGTTGGAAAAATTAGAAATCGCTGCTCAACTTTTAACCCTTATAACTTCCTAACAAAAAAAAATTGCTTCCAAAATTGTGCTGATGTAAAGTAGACATGTGGGAAATGTTATTTATTAAGTATTTTGTGTGACATATCTCTCTGATTTAAGGGCATAAAAGTTAAAAGTTTGAAAATTGCAACATTTAGTTATAAGAGTTACAAGAGTTATAACCACATAAAGTGACAGTGGTCAGAATTGTAAAAATTGGCTTGGTCATTAAGTACCAAATTGGCTCTGACACTAAAAGGTTAAGGCAAATAAAAATGAGAGAAATAAAAAAACGCCTCCTCCAGCCTTAGGCATTTTTAACACATAGCATTTTTGCTGCATTTTTCCACTTTCTCATGGCTTTCCATTGTGAATAAAACTGCAAAAACGCTGCAATAATTGATATGCTCCTTTAAAAAAAATGCAGCAGTTTTCCATTTCAGTAAGGAAAAGAAAGGAATCGCGTGCATGAGATTTCTGAATACTTCCCATTTGTAAGGAGTGGGAATCCTAGACTGTTGAAGCCTACACAGTAAGTGCAAGGACCATCAAATATTGAAAGGAGGGATTGCCATAAACTCTGGAATACAAGTAGAGGATGGCCCAAGAAAACATTTTTTCCCCATTTGGAAGCAGTGGGACTCCCAGACTGGTAAAGCGTATGCACTATATGAAAGGGCTTCTAAAAATTAGAAGGAGGCACTCCAATACACCCTGAAACACACGTAGAGTAGGGCCTCAGAAAACATTTACGGTACATTTAGAAGGAATGGAACTTCTGTGGCCAACAACAAGGGGTCCCATATTTGAGGCCACTACTTGAGGTACAACTGGCACAAGAACCTTCAGACATCTGACTCCGATTTTGATACAGCTAAGCTGTGTGGAAGTTCCTCTACTCCGATTTAGGGCATAAGGAGGCTTCAAATAGATTGAAGCAGGGGTTTAAAAACTTTTTTTTATCTCTTTGGAGACCTTTGTCAATGAAAATTTACGAACCATTTCGGGTTAACTTCTCCATCCCATCCTGGGGAAAGAACACCACAAGTCCTTTGTCCATATATTCACAAAATAGGTGCATTTGGGCCTTTCTTCCATTATATGAATATATCTTTACTAGATGGCAGCCCGATTCTAAAGAATCGGGAGTCTAGAATCCATATATACTTTATTTATTCAAATGTAAGAATAATACAATTAATAAATAATAGTAAGAAAGAACAAAAAATGGCTGCACTCACCAGCTCTTGACAATTCTTGACAGAACGGCACATTTCTGATTGGTCGCTCGCGGCAGGCGGCAACCAATCAGAAAAGTGCCGCGCACCACGAAGGCATATATCTTTGTCCACCCTGAGCGGGTGTAGGACGCTGGTGACGTCACTTATCTCCGGACATTATCTCCGGACAAAGCCACGGAAGTTGGCACAAATTGCCGGAAGTAGTATTCTAGGCAATTATATATTAGATTTTAATGTTATCAGTGTTTACCTTTGAACGTTTATATTGTATTGTCCTGTCACCAGCCATGTGTACGATTATCGGCCGAAAGCCTCTCTGGAACCAATAATCACCCCATGTAAAGGTATCTTTATAAGTTAAAGATTCAGAATACTATGACTTTTATCATATCCTGAACAGTCAAGTTTTTTATGAACCGTTAAGGTTTTCTGGTTGAAGTAAAAAAAACTCTGAGTGTTTACAGTTTGAAACCATAAAATGTTGAAAAATTATGTCATTCTTGAGTATATCACTCAATGGTGCTCATAAACGTGTCAAATTTGATCTATAATATACTTTAATATACGTTACTTTAATCTTTAATATACTTAAGAACATGGCCCCAGACATCACACAGGGGGTCTGAAACACCGCACAGTGGTCCAAAATATCGCTGTGCTCTGCCTGGGGCCCCATATGCTGCCTGGGGCCCCTGTGCTCTGCCTGGGGCCCCATATGCTGCCTGGGGCCCCTGTGCTCTGCCTGGGGCCCCTGTGCTCTGCCTGGGGCCCCATGTTCTGCCTGGGGCCCCTGTGCTCTGCCTGGGGCCACTGTGCTCTGCCTGGGGCCCCATGTTCTGCCTGGGGCCACTGTGCTCTGCCTGGGGCCCCATAAGCTGCCTGGGGCCCCTGTGCTCTGCCTGGGACCACTGTGCTCTGCCTGGGGCCCCATGTTCTGCCTGGGGCCACTGTGCTCTGCCTGGGGCCCCATAAGCTGCCTGGGGCCCCTGTGCTCTGCCTGGGGCCCCATATGCTGCCTGGGGCCACTGTGCTCTGCCTGGGGCCCCATATGCTGCCTGGGGCCCCTGTGCTCTGCCTGGGGCCCCATATGCTGCCTGGGGCCCCTGTGCTCTGCCTGGGGCCCCTGTGCTCTGCCTGGGGCCCCATGTTCTGCCTGGGGCCCCTGTGCTCTGCCTGGGGCCCCTGTGCTCTGCCTGGGGCCACTGTGCTCTGCCTGGGGCCCCATATGCTGCCTGGGGCCCCTGTGCTCTGCCTGGGGCCCCATATGCTGCCTGGGGCCCCTGTGCTCTGCCTGGGGCCCCATAGGCTGCCTGGGGCCCCTGTGCTCTACCTGGGACCACTGTGCTCTGCCTGGGGCCCCATATGCTGCCTGGGGCCCCTGTGCTCTGCCTGGGGCCCCTGTGCTCTGCCTGGGGCCCCATGTTCTGCCTGGGGCCACTGTGCTCTGCCTGGGGCCCCAAAGGCTGCCTGGGGCCCCTGTGCCCTGCCTGGGACCACTGTGCTCTGCCTGGGGCCCCATATGCTGCCTGGGGCCCCTGTGCTCTGCCTGGGGCCACTGTGCTCTGCCTGGGGCCCCATATGCTGCCTGGGGCCCCTGTGCTCTGCCTGGGGCCCCATATGCTGCCTGGGGCCCCTGTGCTCTGCCTGGGGCCCCTGTGCTCTGCCTGGGGCCCCATGTTCTGCCTGGGGCCCCTGTGCTCTGCCTGGGGCCACTGTGCTCTGCCTGGGGCCCCATGTTCTGCCTGGGGCCACTGTGCTCTGCCTGGGGCCCCATAAGCTGCCTGGGGCCCCTGTGCTCTGCCTGGGACCACTGTGCTCTGCCTGGGGCCCCATGTTCTGCCTGGGGCCACTGTGCTCTGCCTGGGGCCCCATAAGCTGCCTGGGGCCCCTGTGCTCTGCCTGGGGCCACTGTGCTCTGCCTGGGGCCCCATATGCTGCCTGGGGCCACTGTGCTCTGCCTGGGGCCCCATATGCTGCCTGGGGCCCCTGTGCTCTGCCTGGGGCCCCATATGCTGCCTGGGGCCCCTGTGCTCTGCCTGGGGCCCCTGTGCTCTGCCTGGGGCCCCATGTTCTGCCTGGGGCCCCTGTGCTCTACCTGGGGCCACTGTGCTCTGCCTGGGGCCCCATATGCTGCCTGGGGCCCCTGTGCTCTGCCTGGGGCCCCATATGCTGCCTGGGGCCCCTGTGCTCTGCCTGGGGCCCCTGTGCTCTGCCTGGGGCCCCATATGCTGCCTGGGGCCCCTGTGCTCTGCCTGGGGCCCCTGTGCTCTGCCTGGGGCCCCATGTTCTGCCTGGGGCCCCTGTGCTCTGCCTGGGGCCACTGTGCTCTGCCTGGGGCCCCATATGCTGCCTGGGGCCCCTGTGCTCTGCCTGGGGCCCCATATGCTGCCTGGGGCCCCTGTGCTCTGCCTGGGGCCACTGTGCTCTGCCTGGGGCCCCATAGGCTGCCTGGGGCCCCTGTGCTCTGCCTGGGACCACTGTGCTCTGCCTGGGGCCCCATATGCTGCCTGGGGCCCCTGTGCTCTGCCTGGGGCCCCATATGCTGCCTGGGGCCCCTGTGCTCTGCCTGGGGCCCCATATGCTGCCTGGGGCCCCTGTGCTCTGCCTGGGGCCCCTGTGCTCTGCCTGGGGCCCCATGTTCTGCCTGGGGCCCCTGTGCTCTACCTGGGGCCACTGTGCTCTGCCTGGGGCCCCATATGCTGCCTGGGGCCCCTGTGCTCTGCCTGGGGCCCCATATGCTGCCTGGGGCCCCTGTGCTCTGCCTGGGGCCCCTGTGCTCTGCCTGGGGCCCCATATGCTGCCTGGGGCCCCTGTGCTCTGCCTGGGGCCCCTGTGCTCTGCCTGGGGCCCCATGTTCTGCCTGGGGCCCCTGTGCTCTGCCTGGGGCCACTGTGCTCTGCCTGGGGCCCCATATGCTGCCTGGGGCCCCTGTGCTCTGCCTGGGGCCCCATATGCTGCCTGGGGCCCCTGTGCTCTGCCTGGGGCCACTGTGCTCTGCCTGGGGCCCCATATGCTGCCTGGGGCCCCTGTGCTCTACCTGGGTGTAGGACAGTGGTGACATCACTTATCTCCGGACATTAGCTCCGGACATTAGCTCTGGACATTATCTCCGGACATTAGCTCCGGACATTATCTCCGGACATTAGCTCCGGACAAAGCCACGGAAGTTGGCACAAATTGCAGGAAGTAGTATTCTAGGCAATTATATATTAGATGGGCATTTCCTGAAGGAAATACATGGTGCTTGAACAGCGCTACCAGCTTTACAGCAGCACTTTTCACACACGGGACTGGGGGGCGCGCTTACTTTTGCACCCGGGGCCGGGGGCGCGCTTACTTTTGCACCCGGGGGCGCACTTACTTTTGCACCCGGAGGCGCACTTACTTTTGCACCCGGGGGCGCACTTACTTTTGCACCCGGGGGCGCACTTACTTTTGCACCCGGGGGCGCACTTACTTTTGCACCCGGGGGCGCACTTACTTTTGCACCCGGGGGTGCACTTACTTTTGCACCCGGGGGCGCACTTACTTTTGCACCCGGGGGCGCACTTACTTTTGGGGCCGCACTTACTTTTGGTGGGCGGGGCTCCTCGGCCTCCGATTTGGTTGATGGGGCCCCTCGTCCTCCGATTTGGTGGGTGGGGACCCTCGGCCTCCGATTTGGTGGGCGGGGACCCTCGGCCTCCGATTTGGTGGGCGGGGACCCTCGACCTCCGATTTGGTGGGCGGGGACCCTCGGCCTCCGCTTTGGTGGGCGGGGCCCCTCAGCCTCTGATTTGGTGGGCGGGGTCCCTCTGCCTCCGATTTGGTGGGCGGGGACCCTCGGCCTCCGCTTTGGTTGGCGGGGCCCAACGGCCTCCGATTTGGTGGGCGGGGTCCCTCTGCCTCCGCTTTGGTGGGCGGGGCCACTCGGCCTTCGATTTGGTGGGCGGGGACCCTCGGCCTCCAATTTGGTGGGCGGGGACCCTCGGCCTCCAATTTGGTGGGCGGGGACCCTCGGCCTCCGATTTGGTGGGCGGGGACCCTCGGCCTCCGATTTGGTGGGTGGGGACCCTCGGCCTCCGCTTTGGTGGGCGGGGCCCCTTGGCCTCCGCTTTGGTGGGCGGGGCCGGGCCCCTCGGCCTCTGCTTTGGTGGGCGGGGCCGCTCGGCCTTCGATTTGGTGGGCGGGGCTCCTCGGCCTCCGATTTGGTTGGCGGGGCCCCTTGCCCTCCGATTTGGTGGGCGGGGCCCCTCGGCCTCCGATTTGGTGGGTGGGGACTCTCGGCCTCCGATTTGGTGGGCGGGGACCCTCGGCCTCCGATTTGGTGGGCGGGGACCCTCGGCCTCCGATTTGGTGGGCAGGGACCCTCGGCCTCCAATTTGTTGGTCGGGGACCCTCGGCCTCCGCTTTGGTGGGCGGGGCCCCTCGGCCTCCGATTTGGTGGGCGGGGTCCCTCTGCCTCCGATTTGGTGTGCGGGGACCCTCGGCCTCCGCTTTGGTGGGCGGGGCCCCTCGGCCTTCGATTTGGTGGGCGGGGCCCCTCGACCTCCGATTTGGTTGGTGTGGACCCTCGGCCTCCGATTTGGTGGGCGGGGACCCTCGGCCTCCGATTTGGTGGGCGGGGACCCTCGGCCTCCGATTTGGTGGGCGGGGACCCTCGGCCTCCGATTTGGTGGGCGGGGCCCATCGGCCTCCGATGTGGTGGGCGGGGCCCCTCAGCCTCCGATTTGGTGGACGGGGACCCCTGGCCTCCGATTTGGTGGGCGGGGCCCCTCGGCCTCCGATTTGGTGGGCGGGGACCCTCGGCCTCCGATTTGGTGGGCGGGGACCCTCGGCCTCCGATTTGGTGGGCGGGGACCCTCGGCCTCCGATTTGGTGGGCGGGGCCCCTCGGCCTCCGATTTGGTGGGCGGGGCCGCTCGGCCTTCGATTTGTTGGGCGGGGCTCCTTGGCCTTCGATTTGGTTGGCGGGGCCCCTTATCCTCCGATTT
Source organism: Ranitomeya variabilis (assembly GCF_051348905.1). NCBI lineage: Eukaryota > Metazoa > Chordata > Amphibia > Anura > Dendrobatidae > Ranitomeya > Ranitomeya variabilis. Next base: position 754,740,904 of record NC_135232.1, read on the forward strand.
GGTGGGCGGGGACTCTCAGCCTCCGATTTGGTGGGCGGGGACCCTCGGCCTCCGATTTGGTGGGTGGGGCCCCTCGGCCTCCGATTTGGTTGGCGGGGCCCCTCGGCCTCCGATTTGGTGGGCGGGGACCCTCGGCCTCCGATTTGGTGGGCGGGGCCCCTCGGCCTCCGATTTGGTGGGCGGGGCCCCTCGGCCTCCGATTTGGTTGGCGGGGCCCCTCGGCCTCCGATTTGGTGGGCAGGGACCCTCGGCCTCCGATTTGGTGGGCGGGGCCCCTCGGCCTCCAATTTGGTTGGCGAGGCCCCTCGGCCTCCGATTTGGTGGGCGGGGAACCTCGGCCTCCGATTTGGTGGGCGAGGACCCTCGGCCTCCAATTTGGTGGGCGGGGAACCTCGGCCTCCGATTTGGTGGGCGAGGACCCTCGGCCTCCGATTTGGTGGGTGGGGACCCTCGGCCTCCGATTTGGTGGGCGGGGCCCCTCGGCCTCCGATGTGGTGGGCGGGGCCCCTCGGCCTCCGCTTTGGTGGGTGGGGCCGGGCCCCTCGGCCTCCGCTTTGGTGGGCGGGGCCGCTCGGCCTTCGATTTGGTGGGCGGGGCTCCTCGGCCTCCGATTTGGTTGGCGGGGCCCCTCGGCCTCCGATTTGGTTGGCGGGGCCCCTCGGCCTCCGATTTGGTGGGAGGGGACTCTCGGCCTCCGATTTGGTGGGCGGGGACCCTCGGCCTCCGATTTGGTGGGCGGGGACCCTCGGCCTCCGATTTGGTGGGCAGGGACCTTCGGCCTCCGATTTGGTGGTCGGGGACCCTCGGCCTCCGCTTTGGTGGGCGGGGCCCCTCGGCCTCCGATTTGGTGGGTGGGGTCCCTCTGCCTCCGATTTGGTGTGCGGGGACACTCGGCCTCCGCTTTGGTGGGCGGGGCCCCTCGGCCTTCGATTTGGTGGGCGGGGCCACTCGGCCTTCGATTTGTTGGGTGGGGCTCCTCGGCCTTCGATTTGGTTGGCGGGGCCCCTTATCCTCCGATTTGGTGGGCGGGGACTCTCAGCTTCCGATTTGGTGGGCGGGGACCCTCGGCCTCCGATTTGGTGGGCGGGGCCCCTCGGCCTCCGATTTGGTTGGCGGGGCCCCTCGGCCTCCGATTTGGTGGGCGGGGACCCTCGGCCTCCGATTTGGTGGGCGGGGCCCCTCGGCCTCCGATTTGGTGGGCGGGGCCGCTCGGCCTTCGATTTGTTGGGCGGGGCTCCTCGGCCTTCGATTTGGTTGGCGGGGCCCCTTATCCTCCGATTTGGTGGGCGGGGACTCTCAGCCTCCAATTTGGTGGGCGGGGACCCTCGGCCTCCGATTTGGTGGGCGGGGCCCCTCGGCCTCCGATTTGGTTGGCGGGGCCCCTCAGCCTCCGATTTGGTGGGCGGGGACCCTCGGCCTCCGATTTGGTGGGCGGGGCCCCTCGGCCTCCGATTTGGTGGGCGGGGCCCCTCGGCCTCCGATTTGGTTGGCGGGGCCCCTCGGCCTCCGATTTGGTGGGCAGGGACCCTCGGCCTCCGATTTGGTGGGCGGGGCCCCTCGGCCTCCAATTTGGTTGGCGTGGCCCCTCGGCCTCCGATTTGGTGGGTGGGGAACCTCGGCCTCCGATTTGGTGGGCGAGGACCCTCGGCCTCCAATTTGGTGGGCGGGGACCCTCGGCCTCCGATTTGGTGGGCGGAGACCCTCGGCCTCCGATTTGGTGGGTGGGGACCCTCGGCCTCCAATTTGGTGGGCGGGGCCCCTCGGCCTCCGATGTGGTGGGCGGGGCCCCTCGGCCTCCGCTTTGGTGGGTGGGGCCGGGCCCCTCGGCCTCCGCTTTGGTGGGCGGGGCCGCTCGGCCTTCGATTTGGTGGGCGGGGCTCCTCGGCCTCCGATTTGGTTGGCGGGGCCCCTCGGCCTCCGATTTGGTTGGCGGGGCCCCTCGGCCTCCGATTTGGTGGGAGGGGACTCTCGGCCTCTGATTTGGTGGGCGGGGACCCTCGGCCTCCGATTTGGTGGGCGGGGACCCTCGGCCTCCGATTTGGTGGGCAGGGACCTTCGGCCTCCGATTTGGTGGTCGGGGACCCTCGGCCTCCGCTTTGGTGGGCGGGGCCCCTCGGCCTCCGATTTGGTGGGTGGGGTCCCTCTGCCTCCGATTTGGTGTGCGGGGACACTCGGCCTCCGCTTTGGTGGGCGGGGCCCCTCGGCCTTCGATTTGGTGGGCGGGGCCCCTCGGCCTCCGATTTGGTTGGTGTGGACCCTCGGCCTCCGATTTGGTGGGCGGGGACCCTCGGCCTCCGATTTGGTGGGCGGGGACCCTCGGCCTCCGATTTGGTGGGCGGGGACTCTCGGCCTCCGTTTTGGTGGGCGGGGCCCATCGGCCTCCGATGTGGTGGGCGGGGCCCCTCGGCCTCCGATTTGGTGGGCGGGGACCCCCGGCCTCCGATTTGGTGGGCGGGGCCCCTCGGCCTTCGATTTGTTGGGCGGGGCTCCTCGGCCTTCGATTTGGTTGGCGGGGCCCCTCGGCCTCCGATTTGGTTGGCGGGGCCCCTTATCCTCCGATTTGGTGGGCGGGGACTCTCGGCCTCCGATTTGGTGGGCGGGGACCCTCGGCCTCCGATTTGGTGGGCGGGGACCCTCGGCCTTCAATTTGGTGGGCGGGGCCCCTCGGCCTCCGATTTGGTGGGCGGGGCCCCTCGGCCTCCGATTTGGTGGGCGGGGCCCCTCGGCCTCCGATTTGGTGGGCGGGGCCCCTCGGCCTCCGATTTAGTGGGCGGGGCCCCTCGGCCTCCGATTTGGTGGGCGGGGCCCCTCGGCCTCCGATTTGGTGGGCGGGGACCCTCGGCCTCCGATTTGGTTGGTGGGGCCCCTCGGCCTCCGATTTGGTGGGCGGGGACCCTCGGCCTCCGATTTGGTGGGCGGGGCTTCTCGGCCTCCGATTTGGTGGGCGGGGACTCTCGGCCTCCGATTTGGTGGGCGGGGACCCTCGGCCTCCGATTTGGTGGGCGGGGACCCTCGGCCTCCGATTTGGTGGGCAGGGACCCTCGGCCTCCGATTTGGTGGTCGGGGCCCCTCGGCCTCCGCTTTGGTGGGCGGGGCCCCTCGGCCTCCGATTTGGTGGGCGGGGTCCCTCTGCCTCTGATTTGGTGTGCGGGGACCCTCGGCCTCCGCTTTCGTGGGCGGGGCCCCTCGACCTTCGATTTGGTGGGCGGGGCTCCTCGTCCTCCGATTTGGTTGGGGGGGCCCCTCGGCCTCCAATTTGGTGGGCGGGGACCCTCGGCCTCCGATTTGGTGGGCGGGGACCCTCGGCCTCCGATTTGGTGGGCGGGGACCCTCGGCCTCCGCTTTGGTGGGTGGGGCCCGTCGGCCTCCGATTTGGTGGACGGGGCCCCTCGGCCTCCGATTTGGATGGTGTGGACCCTCGGCCTCCGATTTGGTGGGCGGGGACCCTCGGCCTCCGATTTGGTGGGCGGGGACCCTCGGCCTCCGATTTGGTGGGCGGGGCCCCTCGGCCTCCGATGTGGTGGGCGGGGCCCCTCGGCCTCCGATTTGGAGGGCGGGGACCCCCGGCCTCCGATTTGGTGGGCTGGGACCCTCGGCCTCCGATTTGGTGGGCGGGACCCTCGGCCTCCGATTTGGTGGGCGGGGACCCTCGGCCTCCGATTTGGTGGGCGGGGCCCCTCGGCCTCCGATTTGGTGGGCGGGGACCCTCGGCCTCCGATTTGGTGGGCGGGGACCCTCGGCCTCCGATTTGGTGGGCGGGGCCCCTCGGCCTCCGATTTGGTGGGCGGGGCTCCTCGGCCTCCGATTTGGTGGGCGGGGCCCCTCGGCATCCGATGTGGTGGTCGGGGCCCCTCGGCCTCCGCTTTGGTGGGCGGGGCCGGGCCCGTCGGCCTCCGCTTTGGTGGGCGGGGCCGCCTGGTCTTCGATTTGGTGGGCGGGGCTCCTCGGCCTCCGATTTGGTTGGCGGGGCCCCTCGGCCTCCGATTTGGTGTGTGCTCTGCCTGGGGCCACTGTGCTCTGCCTGGGGCCCCATATGCTGCCTGGGGACCCTGTGCTCTGCCTGGGGCCCCATATGCTGCCTGGGGCCCCTGTGCTCTGCCTGGGGCCCCTGTGCTCTGCCTGGGGCCACTGTGCTCTGCCTGGGTGTAGGACACTGGTGACGTCACTTATCTCCGGACATTAGCTCCGGACATTAGCTCCGGACATTAGCTCCGGACATTAGCTCCGGACAATAGCTCCGGACAAAGCCACGGAAGTTGGCACAAATTGCAGGAAGTAGTATTCTAGGCAATTATATATTAGATTTTTATTTCACACGGAATTGAGGCAAATGTGAGTCTCACATGCTGCATTTACTGCTCCCTCCCTTGTTAAGTTGATTCCGTGACTTTTAAATGCTGCCGGGGGGGGGCATAATAACTGATAGGCGCATTTGCCTGTCAACTGAAAATGCTGACAGGCTGACTGTTCTCAAAATTACCAAGGCTTGGATTGGCCAATACTTCTCAACCGCAGCGGATGACAGCAGCGGATCTTAAAGCCAAATCAAATGTTCCTTTTTTTTATACCTCCAAAATTGTATACATTCATGGATTAGTATTTTTCTTGTCCACCTCTTCCACCATATCAACAGGGTTATCAAGCATCCCTTGCTTCAAATGTTTGGAGGGCCATCAGGTGACCATTGCTCATACATTTTGGATGGTCAGCAACCGGCCCTCACACTAAATTTATTATCATTGCTACATTTTTTTTCCAAAAATAACACCATACAATTTGCAGGTGGAAGCACAACAAACACAGTCATCCACAAATAGTGTTGAGCATTCCGATACCGCAAGTATCGGGTATCGGCCGATACTTGCGGGTATCAGAATTCCGATACCGAGAGCCGATACTTTTGTGGTATCGGGTATCGGTATCGAAACAACATTAATGTGTAAAAGAAAGAATTAAAATAAAAAATATTGCTATACTCACCTCTCCGACGCAGCCTGCACCTTACCGAGGGAACCGGCAGCGTTCTTTGCTTAAAATGCGCGCTTTTCCTTCCTTCCGTGACGTCACGGCTTCTGATTGGTCGCGTGCCGCCCATGTGGCCGCGACGCAACCAATCACAGCAAGCCGTGACGTAATTTTAGGTCCTTCAGTATTTTAAAATTACGTTCCGGCGTTGTGATTGGTCGAGTCGCGGTCACATGGGCGACGCGACCAATCACAAGCCGTGACGTCACGGGAGGCAGGAGACGCGCGCATTTTAAAATGCGTGCGTGTCCAGCCTCCCGTGACGTCACAGCTTGTGATTGGTCGCGTCGCCCATGTGACCGCGACGCGACCAATCACAACGCCGGAACGTAATTTTAAAATCCTGAAGGACCTGAAATTACGTCACGGCTTGCTGTGATTGGTTGCGTCGCGGCCACATGGGCGACGCGACCAATCACAAGCCGTGACGTCATGGGAGGCTGGACACGCGCGCATTTTAAAATGCGCGCGTCTCCTGCCTCCCGTGACGTCACGGCTTGTGATTGGTCGCGTCGCCCATGTGACCGCGACGCGACCAATCACAACGCCGGAATGTAATTTTTAAATACTGAAGGACCTAAAATTACGTCACGGCTTGCTGTGATTGGTCGCGTCGCGGCCACATGGGCGGCGCGCGACCAATCACAAGCCGGGACTTCACGTAAGGAAGTTAAAGCGCGAATTTTAAGCAAACAACGCTGCCGGTTCCCTCGGTAAGGTGCAGGCTGCGTCGGGGAGGTGAGTATAGCAATATTTTTTATTTTAATTCTTTATTTTACACATTAATATGGTTCCCAGGGCCTGAAGGAGAGTTTCCTCTCCTTCAGACCCTGGGAACCATCAGGAATACCGTCCGATACATGAGTCCCATTGACTTGTATTGGTATTGGGTATCGGTATCGGATTAGATCCGATACTTTGCCGGTATCGGCCGATACTTTCCGATACCGATACTTTCAAGTATCGGACGGTATCGCTCAACACTATCCACAAAACTTAGCTTCCTTTCTCACTTTGCATATGGGCATGGGATACCACTCTTGAAGTCAGAACAGTACAAACAGGTGGACAGTTGAATGGTACCATATCCCTAGGACGAAACAGAGGCGAATCCAGACGTTTCTTGTCGCCGCGTGTCTTTTCATCCACTTGGAAGAATTTAATAAGGAACACTTGGTGTCCTCCCAGATTTCCGAATCAGCAGCAGGAATATCGGACGTGGTAGCACAGGGAACAGGATTTTGGAATGTTGACCGTGGACCACAAAAAACAGAGATTTGGGAGAAGATTCACTTACATGGTTATTATATGAGAATTCGGCTCAAGGCAGGAGTTCGGCCCTGTCTCTGTGGTGGGCATTGACAAAGTGCTGGAGGAAATTAGTCAGGATCTGATTGACCTGCTCCACCTGGCCATTGGAATGAGGATAGTAGAACAATGAGAAATCCAAAGTAACATTCAGAGCATTACAGGTAGACCTCCAGAAACTAGAGGAAAATTGGACACCTCTGTCTGAGACAATGTGGAGCTGTAGACCATGGAGGCGAAAAATATGTAGAATACATTATTTTTCCAGCACTGGAGCAGATGGAAGACAAGGTAGCAGAGTGAAGTGGGCCATCTTGGAAAAACAATCCACAACCACCCAGATGACAGTACACACAGCCGATACTAGCAGAACAGTGATGAAATCCATAGCAATATATTATGCCAGGGAGCAGATGGTATGGGCAAGGGAAGTAACCATCCGGTAGGAAGCTATTTGGGAGTTTTGTTTTTGGCACAGGAAGGACAGGAAGAGACGAAATCCATAATATCTTTGCGCAGAGTTGGCCACCAATAGTGTCGGAAAATGAGGAGAGCCGTCTTCTGTCCAAAATGGCCCACCAGCTTAGATGAGTGACCCCAGACAAGAACATGCTTCCTATCTGGTTCAACAACATAAGTCTTACTGGTGGCAAGACAAGTCAAATCTAATGGAGTGACTGTAATTTTTTTGGAGGGCTCAGTAATGTGTTAAGGCTCTTACTTTTGATCGGAAGACAGAAACGATCTGGAGAGTGCATCTGCTTTGACGTTCTTCTCCACCATCCAGAAATGGAGAGTAAAGTTTGAGCATGAAGAAAGATCACCTGGCCTGTTGAGGATTAAGCCATTGGTCAGACTGTAGATAGGCTAGGTTCTTTTGGTCCACATAGATAACGAACGGATGTAAAGCCCCCTCCAGAAAGAATCGCTACTCCTTCAGCGCCAGTTTAAATCACAAGCAGTTTGCCAATTGAATAATTGAGTCCTAGAGCAGAAAGGATTTTGGAAAAGAAACCGCAAATCACCATGTGACAGGAAGAGGACTTCTGGGTAATAATGGTTGTGGCCATTGAGGAAGAAGCATCCACCTCAACAAAGAACTGTTTATTATTGTCCAGACAATGCAGCACAGGAGCAGAGGAAAAGGCCGTAGTGTCCTCTGGAGGCCATTCACCTTACCTCCCAGAGCAATGGGTGTTTTCTGTACGCCTGCTGCTTTGAGAACTGCCCACACAGAGAGTCGCTCTCCCTTCTGACCCCCATTCCACATGGTTAAGTAACTAAGGAACTGAGAGTAGGAGTTTGATTCTGAAGAGGGAGCCTGATAAATGGGTACCACATCCAAGGAAAGCAGCAGTCACTTCTTAGCAGTTAATGTCGCAAATCTGGTGCCAGCAGAGGTAATTCCAGCTCCAGTAGCATACATTAAAATCTTCTACCAATACCGCACACACAGATGGTACAGTGAAACTGCGAATGGTCATTAATTAGGAAATATTGCCTGCTTTGATGAATTTCTGACTACTGATCAGTATAAAAAACATGAATCTCTCAATGAATGTATGAAAAAAAGCTATCAAGTTATGGACTGTGGAAGAGATGTATGTGACCAGAATCACCGCTCATTTCCAGCACATAATATTGATATGAGACAACAAGAAACACAAGACAGCAAAAAGCAAGTATTTGATTTGGCCTCTGAAAAGTTTTGGGACAAATTTAAAAAGATTGTAGAGTGGATTGTATTTAAAAAAAAATTTGGAAGATGAGGCCCTGGTCCATGACTACGACGCATACCTGAATGGAATATTGAAAATGCGAATTGTCATTAAAGAGTTAATTTTGCCTGAGTTGATGAATTTCTGATGACAGATCAACGTAAAAAACATGCATCTGTCAATGAATGTATGGAAATAGGCTATCAAGGGCATCAAGTGGCCTCTCTTACTCTTCCTCCACCTTAATATCACACACAGCAGAGTCCTCAGAGCAGGTTTGGACTGGGGCTGAAATTCAGCCCTGGCATTTGAAATCACACAGGCCCATGCTGTCCCCGTCCCCAAACACCAGATGGGATATATTACTAATATTACCCTGGATGGAGGAAAGGAAGATTTTCTACAAGACCAATATTTCTAACGATACCAGTGGCCTGCTGGGGTAAGTGACAGAGTCAGCAACTTTGTGCTCCGTCACAACTCTTAACAGTATGGGTATCATGAGAACACCGATTCTGTTAACAACGAACGTAGCAGACAAGGCAGTCCACAACCAGATAGGCCCTTCTGGCATTTGCCAGAATTGCCAAATGTCCAGTCCGGCCCTCCCTCAGAGATGGCATCACAATTACCATTATGTGTCAAAGAAAGGGAGTCGAGTAGCCCGGCCAGTAAGGCAAGTTGTCAGTTGTCTTCAGGTAGGATGAGCCAGTGTTTGTTCAGTAGAGCTTTCAGTAACATTACCATCTACCTTATGTACACCTTGAATATCAAGCCAATTCCCCCTTCCACCACAAGCTTGCTTTTTCCCACTCATATTAGATGTACCCTTCCCCTCTTTTAACCAGCTGTTTCACAACCCTAGGCCTAGACCTATAAGTCAACTGTCACTAAATGAATAATAAGTATTTTTTGGCTGATATAGTGTGGCTAGACCACAGAATTATTACAAACGATTTATGTTAAAATGTGGACTGGTGGCGGGACCACACAATTAGCACAAAGGATTTAATTGCTGAAATGTGGACTGGTGGCGCGACCACAGAATTAGTACAAACAATTTATATTATGAAATGAGGTCTACACCGTGTTCCAACTTATGCAAATTGGATTTAAGTGTCATAAAGATTTAATTGTTTTGTTTTTCAAATAAACTCATGGATGGTATTGTGTCTCAGTGTTCAATGGATCACTGAAATCAATCTTAAACACATGTGATAATTAGTTTTCCAGGTGATTCTAATTAAAGGAAAACTACTTAAAATTGATGTTCCACATTATTAAGCAGGCCACAGTTTTCAAGTAACATGGGAAAGAAAAAGTATCTCCCCACTGCCGAAAAGAATCAAATAGTGCAATGCCTTGGTCAAGGGATGAAAACATTAGATATTTAGTGAAAACTTAAGAGTGATCATCATACTGTCAAGAGATTTGTGACTGAAACAGAGCACAGACAGAGTTTATGCAGATAAAGACATAATGAGGAAGGTTTCTGCCAGACAAATTCATTGGATTAAGAGAGCAGCTGCCAAAATACCATTACAAAGCAGCAAACAGATATTTGAAGCTGCTGGTGCCTCTGGAGTCTCTCGAACCTCAAGGTGTGGGATACTTCAAAGGCTTGCTGTGGTGCATAAACCGACTATTCGGCCACCCTAAACAGTGTTCACAAGCAGAAACGGTAGCAGTGGGCCCAGACATACATGAAGACTCATTTTCAAACAGTCTTGTTTACTGATGAATGTCGAGCAACCCTGGATGGTCCAGATGGATGGAGTAGTGGATGGTTAGTGGATAGCCACCATGTCCCAACAAGGCTGCGACGTCAGCAAGGAGGTGGTAGAGTCATGTTTTGGGCCGGAATCATGGGGAAACAGCTGGTAGGGCCCTTTAAGGTTCCTGAAGGTGTGAAAATGACCTCTGCAAAGTATATAGAGTTTCTGACTGACAACTTTCTTCCATGGTATAAAAAGCAGAAACGTGCCTTAAGGAGCAAAATCATCTTCATGCATGACAATGCACCATCTCATGCTGTAAAGAATACCTCTGAGTCATTGGCTGCTATGGGCATAAAAGGAGATAAACTCATGGTGTGGCCACTATCATCCCCTGACCTCAACCCTATAGAGAACCTTTGGAGTATCATCAAGCAAAAGATCTATGAGGGTGGGAGGCAGTTCACATCAAAACAGCAGCTCTGGGAGGGAAGAAATACAAGCAGAAACTCTCCAAAAACTCACAAGTTCAATGGATGCAAGAATTGTGAAGGTGATATCAAAGAAGGGGTCCTATGTGAACATGTAACTTGGCCTGTTAGGATGTTATGGAGTTAAATAGCTTTTTTGTTCAGTGAATGTGACCTCTTAATGCTGCAAATTCCACAAATGAGCATTTTCAGTTCTTTAAAACATATCAAATGTCTAGAAATTTTACTGTGCCTAATAATTTGGAACAGTGCATTTTGAGTTTTTATTCATTTTGGAGATTATACTGTTATCATTGGGAGGTTTCTTCAATAAAATTTGATGTATACTCTAATGGGTGATGACTTTTATTAGACTGACTGTCATTTGCACTGACCATTTAGGATAATAATTAGGAACATGGTGTAGTGCTTTCAACAGAGTATTAGCTCAAACAATTTGGATTATGAAATGAGGTCTGGTGCCTGCACCAGAGTATTATCCCAAACTATTTGGATTATGAAATGAGGTCTGGTGCCTGCACCAGACTATTATCCCAAAACTATTTTGATTAAAAAAATTGGCTTGGTACCAATATTAGCACAAACAATTTTCATTAGGCAATGTGAACTCCTGCTTGCATCCCAATATTAAATATCCCTAACAATTTTGATTAGCAAATGTGACCTCCTGAGTCCTGGCTGCAACACAGTGCAAGACCAAACATTTTGGATTAGGAAATGGGGCCTGGTGCCTGCTCCCCAATATTAGCCAAAACGATTTTGATTAGTAAATGTGACTTCCTGAGTCCTGACTGCAACACAGTGTTAGTCCAAACTATTTGGATTAAGAAATGGGGGCTGGTGCCTGCACCTCAATATTAGCCCAAATGATTTTGATTAGTAAATGTGACTTGATATGTCCCGACTGCAACACAGTGTTAGCCCAAATGATTTGGATTAGGAAATGTGGTCTGGTGCCTGCACCCCAATATTACCCAAAATGATGTTGAACAGTCCTGACTGCAACAGAGTGTTGCCCCAAACAATTTGAATTGGGAAATTGGGCCTGGTGCCTACATCCCAATATTAGCCAAAATGATTTTGATTTGTAAATGTGACCTCCTGAGTCCTGACTGCAACACAGTATTAGCCCAAACGATTTGGATTAGAAAATGGGACCCGGTGCCTACACCCCAATATTAGCCAAAGCAATTTTGTTAGTTAAAATGAGTCCTGACTGCAACACAGTGTTAATCCACACTATTTGGATTAGGAAATGGGGCCTGGTTCCTGCACCCCAATATTAGCCCAAACTATTTGGATTAGGAAATTGGGCCTAATATCAGCCCAATCAATTTTGAATAGTAAATGTGACCTACTGATCCTGACTGCAACACAGTATGTTAGGAGTCGAGTTTCCTCTGCTGCACAGGGGGAATCTCGATCCGTCTCTGCTGCGGTCTCCCATTCTCCTTCGGCCGCAGTGGAGCCTGCTCAGCGGAGATGTCGGTCCCAGCGTCTCACTGAGTCTGATTCAGTGCAAAGGGTTTTTGCTGCCTCTCCAGGCTCTGCTATTGTACCCTGCACTGATCTACGGCGAACAGGCTTTTCTGGTACTTAGTCCTGCTTTGCACACACTGAGCATGCCCAGGGTAAGATCTCTCAGTGGAGATCAGGCGTCACATGTTCAGGTACTGCAGCCAAGTCTATTGGTCTTTCTAGGAAGGTCCTGTAGGTACGCAGACTCAGTAGCAATCTCTCATTGGTCCTCTTTAAGGTCCTGTACGTGCTGCAGCTATTTAAGGCTCGCATGGCCGCACGGCCATGCGCTAGTATCTTCTAAAGTTACATGCTTTGCGCCACTGTGGTCATATGCGTGAATGTGTTCAGGGACCCGGCTGAAATAAGCCCCTAGAATGCTGGCACCTCCGGCGAGGAGATTGTGTATGAGAGTATTCAGGGACCCGGCTGAAATAAGCCCCTAGAATGCTGGCACCTCCGGCGAGGAGTGTTGTGTGCATGCATTACCACTGACTGCTCTCTTCTGGGTAGTTAGCCTGTGTCTCTGTGAGAGTTAACAGGGCACAGAGCTTTGCTTTCTCGGCCGCTCTGTGAAGTTAACAGAGCTGGTTAATACCGCCATATAGTGCCGCCATTTACTTAGCGGCAGTATATTTCCTGCACGGTGGATCCTGGGTTGCGAACGCACCAATCACATCAATAAATATATTCAGTGCGTTCCGCAAACCCTAACACAGTATTAGCCCAAATGATTTGAATTAGGAAATGGGGCCTGGTGCCTGCACTCCAATATTAGCCCAAACAATTTTGATTAGTAAATGGGACCTACTAAGTCCAGACTACAAAACAGTATTATCCCAAATGATTTGGATTATGAAATGTGGACTCTTGCCTGCACAATACTCTTAACACAAACTAGTTACATGCTGGAAATTCAATTTCACACAGGACAGGATTATATGTAACTATATGACAACTTGCAGCAGGAGCCGCCTCTCTGCGCTGTTACACTGAGAAAATGGTGCCAGCAAAGCAACATATTCGCTTTTTAAATGGAGAAGGACAAGTAAATTCGGCAACCAGTGACAGACGCCCTTGTGTCTGGATGTTGTGGATGGTTTCTGCACCTGATTGGCTGCCGGAATCTACACACATTAAGTAGCTTAAAAAAAAACAAAAAAACACTCCACTGCTCCTCTGACCTATAACCACCCCTCCCCTCATTAAATACGTCCCTTAGCCAAAGTCCTAGCAAAAGCAATAGTGAACACGATCATTTAGTGAATTGTGACCAAATTTTTGAGAAAAAATGATCGGGAATCCAAACACGAATCCGAATGTGCTATGTTCAAGCCTAATTTGAGATTGGTAAACGTTTTCCTAACATGTTTGCTCATCTCTAGCCTCTTCCAATTCTGGGGCAGGGCCAGGTGTATGGGTTATGGAAACCCACCCAGCGGACTTATCAAAAAGCAAAAGAGACTGCTGCATGACTTGGAGCTCACCCTGCTTTACTGATTTAAAAGAGGGTAAGGTGGAAGCCAGATGACCATGGTCCTCAGGTGCCAACTCTGTACTGTCATGCTGCTGCAATGCAGGTAAATGCAAGCTCCACTAGGGTGCAATAGAATGGAGGAAGGACTGCACACAAAAAGACCAGACCTTCAATGCAGCGGCGAGGCCACCCCGAGGTGGCAGCAGAATAGTCAATACAAGCCTGGTCAATATAAGATTGTAGCGCAGTACAAAAGGAATAAGTAAACACAGAGTCAATAACAAGCCAAATGGGTCAGTACCAGTCAGGCGTAGATATGCCAAAGACAAGAGCCAAAACCACATGTCAGGGTCCAAGCCATGTCAAAACCAGAGAATCAATACACGAAAGGGGAACACTGAGTCGGGAAGGGAAGAGAGGAAAAACACACAGGTTCAGTAAGCAAGCAGCAGGACAAATCAGGGCAAACGGAGTCAGCTACACACGCTGTAGGCAGAAACTATAACTGACATGGTCTGCAGGCACAGCGGAGATAAATAGCAAACCTGAGACCAGACTCAGGCTGAGAAAGTTTATCCCTGGCATGACCAGACCATAAAAAGGGGAAGACAGGACTCAAAACCCGGTCTGGATCATGACATGTGCATTCTGCAGTGGACTGGGAGGAAGATAATGCAAAGCAACTTGAGGAATTCTCAGCCATCCAATCTAACACCTTTTCAACATCTTATGGCCTCATGATTCGTGCAGCGGTACTCAACCCTTTGAAATGACGCACAACGTCCTGTTACCTGCGTGCACCAGAGGAAGGTGTTTCTCAGTGGAAGCTACACGAGCACCATCACGGTCACGTCCCCTATTTGTTGCTCTCCTCATTATAATAATTTAATGATTATTATATAGTATATATTTTTTAAACCAGACTACTCATATAGACACAGCAGTATAGTAAAATTATTTGTTATGCCCACAAATGGTGAAGAGTAGAATTATTTTTAGGCACACTACTCAGACACGGCTGCAGATTACACATAGGCTTTTTGGAACAGCACTCCCACAGGCAGAGATGCAGAGTACACACAGAGGTACTTCTACAGATATGGGTGCAGAATACACACAACTGCCTTTTGGCACAGTACTCCCACTGATATGGGTGAATAGTACACACAGCGGCTTTTTGACATCGTACTTGCCCAGAGACGTGTTCAGAGTACACACACACAGAGGTTTTTGGCACAGTGTGCACATATTCTAATGCTGTCCCTCACTTTAGCTGCATCCTGTCCCTATCAAACACAGCAAATTAAATCCTATCAATCAAATATATAGTAGCAGCAAGGATGGATATTTATTAAAACATAACTTTTAAAACCCCTTCACGACATGTGCCGTACTAGTACGGCGCATGTCGTGTCTCCCCCTTTGATGTGGGCTCTGGCGCTGAGCCCACATCAAAGTCACGACATGTCAGCTGTTTTGTACAGCTGACATGTGCACGCAATAGCGGCGGGTTAAATCACAATTCACCTGCCGCTATTAACCTGTTAAATGCCGCTGTCAAACGCTGACAGCGTTATTTAACTACCGCTTCCAGCTGCACGGCCGGAAATGAGAGCATCGTCGACCCCCGTCACATGATCGGGGGTCGGCGATGCACCAGGATGGTAACCATAGAGGTCCTTGAGACCTCTATGGTTACTGATGCCGGCCTGCTGTGAGCGCCACCCTGTGGTCGGCGCTCATAGCAAGCCTGCAATTCAGCTACATAGCAGCGATCTGATGATCGCTGCTATGTAGCTGAGCCGATCGAGTGATGCCAGCTTCTAGCCTCCCATGGAGGGTAATGGAGCATGGCAAAAGTAAAAGAAAAATGTTTTAAAAAATATGAAAAAAATAAAAAAATATATAAAAGTTTAAATCACCCCCCCTTTCGCCCCATCCAAAATAAAACAATAAAAAAAAATCAAACCTACACATATTTGGTTTCGCCGCATTCAGAATCGCCCGATCTATCAATAAAAAAAGCATTAACCTGATCGCTAAACAGCGTAGCGAGAAAAAAATTAGAAACGTCAGAATTACATTTTTTTGGTTGCCACGATATTGCATTAAAATGCAATAATAGGGGATTAAAAGAACATGTCTGCACAAAAGTAGTATCATTAAAAACATCAGCTCAGCATACAAAAAATAAGCCCTCACCCGACCCCAGATCACGAAAAATGGAGACGCTACAGGTATCGAAAAATGGCACATTTTTTATTTTTTTTTAGCAAAGTTTTGAATTTTTTTTCACCACTTAGATAAAATATAACCTAGACATGTTAGGTGTCTATGAACTCGTAATGACCTGGAGAATCATAATATCAGGTCAGTTTCAGCATTTAGCATTTAGTGAACCGTTTTCACAAGGTAAAACCAATGGTGTTGTTCAAAACTGCAACTTGTCCCGCAAAAAATAAGCCCTTACATGGCCATATTGACGGAAAATTAAAAAAGTTATGGCTCTGGGAAGGAAGGGAGCGAAAAACAAAAACGCAAAAACGAAAAAGGGCCGTGGTGTGAAGGGGTTAATGTATATCTATTAAAATTAGAGTATGCCCACAAAACACATGTGCTGAACAACATATAATAATAAAAGTGCTAAATAAACCAGTGCACAGTAAAAAAAAATGGAACGGTCTCACCCTTCAGATGTCTTGGCTGAGCCGCTAAATTCCAAGAGTGAAATATGAGGGGTTCTTTTATCTTAGAAATAAACCTGTCATACTCCATGCAAGTCTCCCGAGTGTGGTCCTGCCCTCACTAGCATTGTTTTGTTCCCTCCCAATGCTTTTCATCAAACTAAGGCTGCTTTCACACTAGCGTCGGTACGGGCCCGTCGCAGCGCGTCGGGCTGACGTACCGACGCATGCTGTGAAATAAATGCCCGACGTGGGCAGCGGAAGCAGTCTATGACGCTTCCGCTGCCCCATTGCAAGGTCCGGGGAGGAGGGGGTGGAGTTTCGTCCGCGCATGCGCGGTTGAAAATGGCGGGCACAACGCACAAAAAAAGTTACATGTAACTTTTTTTGTGCCGACGGTCCACCAAAACACGACGCAACCGTCACACGACGGTTGCGACGTGTGGCGATACGTCACAATGAGTCGGTAATGTAAGTCTATGGGGAAAAAATGCATCCTGCAGACAACTTTGCAGGATGCGTTTTTTCTCCTGAACGACGCATTGCGACTAGTGTTGAGCATTCCGATACCGCAAGTATCGGGTATCGGCCGATATTTGCGGTATCGGAATTCCGATACCGAGTTCCGATATTTTTGTGATATCGGAAATCGAATCGGAAGTTCCCAGTGTATGGTTCCCAGGGTCTGGAGGAGAGGAGACTCTCCTTCAGGCCCTGGGATCCATATTCATGTAAAAAATAAAGAATTAAAATAAAAAATATGGATATACTCACCCCTCCGGCGGCCACTGGACCTTACCGATGTAACCAGGAGCCTCCATTCCTAAGAATGAGGAGTTTAGGACCTGCGATGACGTCGCGGTTGTGATTGGTCGCGTGAGCGGTCACGCGACCAATCACAAGCCGTGACGTCATCGAAGGTCCTAAACTCCTCATTCTTAGGAAAGGAGGCTGCCGGTTACATCGGTAAGGTCCAGGGCTCGTCCGAGGGGGAGTATATCCATATTTTTTATTTTAATTCTTTATTTTTTACATGAATATGGATCCCAGGGCCTGAAGGAGAGTTTCCTCTCCTTCAGACCCTGGGAACCATCCAGGATAGCTTCCGATACTTGTGTCCCATTGACTTGTATTGGTATCGGGTATCGGTATCGGCGATATCCGATATTTTTCGGATATCGGCCGATACTATCCGATACCGATACTTTCAAGTATCGGAAGGTATCGCTCAACACTAATTGCGACGTATTGCAAACGACGCTAGTGTGAAAGTAGCCTAACCAGGTGGACTCATCAGGGAAGTATCAAAAGTATTTTTGGGAGTTAATATAACATTCCAAACTTTGGAACCTAAAGAAAGGGGGTTATTAGACTTAGCGTAATGAGGAGTAGCCCTGATCAAGGGATATCCTCCCATGTGGGCAGAGTGTTGCCTACTTCACAAGGTAAATATTAACCCCTTCACGACCTTGCCCTTTTCCATTTTTGCGTTCTCGTTTTTCGCTCCCCTCCTTCCCAGAGCCATAACTTTTTTATTTTTTCCATCAATATGGCCATGTGAAGGTTTGTTTTTTGAGGGACAAGTTGCACTTTTCAACGACATCATTGGTTTTAGCTTGTCGGGTACTAGAAAACGGGAAAAAAATTCCAAGTGCGGTGAAATCGCAAAAAAAGTGCAATCCCACACTTGTTTTTTGTTTGGCTTTTTTACTAGGTTCACTAAATGCTAAAACTAACCTGCCATTTTGTTTCTCCCTGTCATTACGAGTTCATAGACACCAAACATGTCTAGGTTACGTTTTATATAAGTGGTTAAAAAAAAATTCCAAACTTCACTTAAAAAAAAAAAAAAAAAAAAAAAAAAATCCGCAATTTTCCAATACCCGTAGCGTCTTCATTATTCGTGATCTGGGGTCAGGTGAGGGCTTATTTTTTGCATGCTGAGCTGGCATTTTTAATGATACCATTTTGGTGCAGATATGCTTTTTTGATCGCCCGTTATGTCACAGCGACCAAAAAAACGTAAGCGCAGGAGCCCACATCAAAGCAGGAGACCTGACCTCCGCTGTAAGGCCAGTCTCACACGTCCAGATAATTCCGGTACCGAAAAAATCGGTACCGGAGTTACCCGTGTCCGTGTGTCCGTGTGCTCACGTGGCACATCAGTGTGGCACACGTGCGGCACACGTGCGGCAGCCGTGTGCCGCCCGTGTGCCCACTGATGACCACACGGACCATGCAGGAGACAGCGCTAGAGATAAGCGCTGTCCCCTGCATCTGGTGCTGAAGACGGAATTCATTCCTTCTTCCCAGCAGCGTTCGCTGGAGAGAAGGAATGAAAAATCATTGTTTTTTTATTTTTTTGTGGTTAAAATCAAGTTCTCGGCAACCTCCCCCTCCCACCCCCTGTACGCCCACCCGCTGGAAATAAAATACTCACCCAGCTCCCTCGGTGCTTCCTCTCAGCGCTGCAGCTTCTTCCTGTATGAGCGGTCACGTGGTACCGCTCATTACAGTGATGAATATGCGGCTCCACCCCTATGGGAGGTGGAGCCGCATATTCATCACTGTAATGAGCGGCATCATGTGACCGCTCATACAGGACAAGCTGCGGCGCTGAGAGGAAGTATCGAGGGAGCTGGGTGAGTATTTTATTTCCAGTGGGTGGGCGCACAGGGGGTGGGAGGGGGGAGGTTGCCGGGAACTTGATTTTAACCACAAAAAAAACAAAAAAAACAATGATTTTTAATTCCTTCTCTCCAGCGAACGCTGCTGGAGAGAAGAAATGAATGGCGGCTTCAGCACCACAAGCAGGGGGGACAGCGCTTACTGTAGCGCTGTCTCCTGCACGGCACACGGATGGCACACGGACAGCATCCGTGTGCGGTACGTGTTTTACTCGGACCCATTGACTTTAATGGGTCCATGTGATACGTGCGCTCCCACGAACACTGACATGTCTCCGTGTTTTTCAAACAGACACACGGTCCGTGAAAACACGCTGACATGTGCAGAGACACATTGATTTTAATGTGCCTACGTGAGTCAGTGTCTCCGGTACGTGAGGAAACTGTCACCACACGTACCGGAGCCACTGACGTGTGAATCAGGCCTAATAGTACGGCGGAGGTCGGGAAGTACTGACCCTATGCCATGTGGGTTTAAATACCCTATTTACCACACCTGAAAGGTTAAACGGCATCTGACATAACTTCTCCCGGACTCACCGATGCCTGCCAAACACCCACAAACATTTAATAGCATATGGCCATCAACACCACTCTTTAATTAGCATGATGTAGAAGGGAGGACCAGGCTGCCTGGGCTGCTGAGGTCCTGGGTCCGGAACTGCTTGGGCCGAACCCCCTGTTCCTGGGGTGAATGAGATTGAAGCCAGAGCGAGCCAGTAAAGGGGGCGTGGCCAGTCAGTGTGAGGTAAAATGGGATTCATGGCAACGGAAGCTCTGTTCCTGCCAGAATCCTGAGGAGGTGCAGACCGCGGTTGCTGTGAGGGTAGTGACAGGCTGCAGCGCGCAGAAACAGGGCTGCATTGTGAGAGACTTACCGGTATCGGTGGGTGCGCAGGTGAACGTGCGTCAGACAGAGTATCGCACTACGAACTACCAGGTGTCGGCTAACACACTGGGAGGTGCACGCTGGGCAAGGCATTGCAGTGCAGCTGCTCAGGGAACATAGGCTACCCAGAGGGACATGTGACGAGCTGAACTTTGCGGAAGCTTTATTTATTCGCTCCACTGTTATATGGACTAGGGGCTCAGCTGGTAAAACCAGAGACCGATCGCTGCTGCCAGAAGCAGGACCGTGAATAGCACCTGGAGACTCCATGTCGTATGCTGATGGCATTCCATTACCCAAGAGACCAGCTGAGAAGACACGATAAGTGAAACTGTTAACTAAAGACTGTCTACTTAACCACCTGTTATACTATTTAAATTGTTGTGTTTCTTGTTGCCTTTTTATCTCCCTGAGACGAGCTCTTTATTGTTGAGTGATAAAATACAGTTAAACTCTGCTCTGCAGCATTTGTGTTACTGCATCCCAGTATCTGGTTATTACATTTGGCGTAGTTGGCAGGATGCAGTCCGTGGACACAGTTGTTGCAGACCAGTCCACTATGGGTACCCCCAGGTCCAGTTTGCTGTTAGGGGCAATGCTCAGTAACCTCTCAAAGTTCACGGGGAACAACATGATGCTGTGTTATTGGACTGAACATGCCAAGAGCATGCTGCAGATGCATCCCATGGCCCCTCATTATAGGCAGAGATAGCGTTAATGGCCCTGGATGGTGAGGCTCAGTGTTCCGTGATGTTCTGCCCTCCACATGAGTGGGATACATTGAAGAAGGTGGTGCAGGATTTGGAGGAGATGCACAGGGACCCCACTAACGTTGGAGAGTTGTGCTTGTCTTTATTTGGTCACGTTCAACGAAAGGGAGAGACAGTGAGACTCAATATATCAATGCGTTGCAAGAGGTGCATGCGCATATCACCAAAAGGGAAATGTGGGAATGGGGCCTTCTGAAAGAATTTTGAGGGATCAATTTGTGTCGGGTCTTAGGGATGCACCGCTGAAACAGGCATTGTGAGAAAGCTTGTGCGCTATGACCTTCTTAGAGGTGGGGGCGGGGGCAGAGGCGCACATAAGAGAGCAGGAACAGGGGTAAGAGCCCCAGCGGGGATGGTCCGTAGCAATGGAGTATCTACCCCACCTGTAGCGGAGCTGTAGCAGGCTCGAGAGATCCGGAAAGAGATACAAGAAATGTGGAGAGAATGATCCAGTTTCAGGAGAGACACTGTTCTGGCTCAAGAGCTACAGAGAGAAGTCCCCTCAATCAGAGACTAGAGTGATACGGGACCCCCATCGTACTACCGGGCCCCAACAGGGAGTGAGACCCCATGATGCCAAAGGAGGACTGATGTGTTTCAATTGAGGAAAGACAGGATATAACGTTCGAGGCTGTGTGAGAGTGAGTCGGAGACGGCCCCCACCAAGGAAGCCATTAAACTAGTGGCCTCCGTGGCTGGGGAACACAGCCTGGTGTTATGATCCGGTGACCTTGGAGCCGCATGAGAGACTTTCTCAGGAGTACGTGGTATCTGTACTGACCGCAATCCCTAAACTGACACCGCAACTAGAAGTAGCTGTGGGGTGTGCCTAACACGTCCTAGACACCTCGACACAGCCGGAGGACTAAATACCCCTATAGATGGAAATGGGAATTCTATCTTGCCTCAGAGCAGAACCCCAAAGGATAGGCAGCCCCCCACAAATATTGACTGTGAGTATAAGAAGAAAGACACACGCAGGCAGAAAAGCAGAATTTAGCAAAGAGGCACTTCTAGCTAAATAGAAAAGGATAGGACAGAATTCTAAGCGGTCAGTATTAAAATCCTAAAAATATCCACAGCAGAAAATACAAATATTCTACATCTAACTAAAGACATAGCAAGTATATCTGCAACTCCTGAGAATCCAGCATGACTGAAAAATCCAAACAAAGTCTAAGCTGGACAAAAAAACACAATGAATTGCACTGAATTGCAAAGCACACTGCATGTGTGCAAAGAGACAAAAAAACAGACACTTATCTTAGCTGAATTGGTAGCAGAGCATGAGGAACCAGAGAGAGATGCAATCCCTCCAAGAACAATGGACAACTGGCCAGGAGTAATGGATCCTGCACACCTAAATACCTGGTAGAGCTGCAATCAGCAAAAACACCTGCCCTGGATTACAACCCCAAGACAACTGCACTACCATTAACAACCACCGGAGGGAGCGCAAGAGCAGAATTCACAACAGCCTGGTGCCAGAGAGACGGAAGAAGGAGGATGGAAGTCCCAAAAATATAGTCTCTGCGAGCCCTACAGTCTGGGCCACTGCGAGCATGTACTCCTCTGGAGGGAGTGGAAGTGCAAATTGAGCCAACAGTAATGGATCAAATACCTTCTGGATTGCTCGTCACTCAGACCCTAGCTACAGTTCGAGACTGTAACATTGTAGTGCAATGCAGTGTGTCAATCTGGGGATTGAAAGTCTCACTCTTCTACCTAAGAGTGAAGTGGCCCAAATCCTGGGTATGCCGGAGAAGCTGATACCATCTGAAGTAGTTCAACTGGCTTTTGTGCAAGGGGATCCCTGGACTCTAGCAGTTACAACCACACCGGAGTCTCCATCTGGTAGCAAAAGAGAGGGTCATAGAATCTTAGAACGGCTGCTGACGGAACAGGACTATCACCTCAACAAGTATAGCAAGTAGAGGAGGTACTGGAGCGCTATCAGGAGGTCTTTGCCCACCATGAAGATGACTTTGGTTGCACTCAGACCGACGCTCATGAAATTTCCACCGGGAATGCTGCACCAGTCTGAGAGAGATATTGTCAAATACCTCTCCAGATGTATAAGGAGGTGTAGGAAATGCTGGCTCATATGCTGCAAAGTGGAGTGATACGAGAGAGTCAGAGCCCATGGGCGGCCCCATTGTGCTGGTCCGAAGAAGATGGGATTCTGCGGTTCAGTGACAATTATAGGCGGCTGAACTTTAGCACAGTGTGAGACTCTTATCCGTTGCTCCGAATTGAGGAATCCCTCTCTCCTCTTGGACAGGAGAAGTATTTTTCCACCCTGGATCTGGCTAGCGGGCATTGGCAGGTGCCAATGGCAGAACATGACTGGCCAAAAACAGCATTCGTACTGCCCATGTGACTGTTCGAGTTCAATCGCATACCCTTTGATCTGACTAATGCTCCAGGGATGTTCCAGCGCTTAATGGAGTGATGTTCCTCCCACCTTTGAGGAACACCTACAGCGGCTAGAACAAGTGTTGGGCCGTTTACAGAATCATGGCCTGAAGGTGAAGCCACAGAAATGTCATCTTTTCTGTAAGCAAATTGAGTATTTGGGGCATATTGTGTCAAGTGAAGGAGTAAGACCGGCACGAGAGAAAGTGGCGGTGGTGCAAGTATGGCCCACTCCTAAGACAGTGAAAGATGTATGGCCTTTCCTAAGGCTTACTGCTATTACCGGCGATTTGTGAAAAACTTCACCCGTATAGTGAACCCCTTGTTGGAATTGTTGAAGGGAGTGTCGTCGGCTCGAAGAACTGGACCATCTAGTGGGGAAACCGGCAAGTGGAAGCCTTTCAAGCCCTAAAAAAGGCCCTCACCGAAGCACCCATACTTGTTTATGCTAATTTTTCACAGCCATTCATCCTTCACACTGACAAGAGTCTATATGGCCTGGGAGCAGTCCTGTCACAGGTACAAGGAGAAAAAGAACGGGTGATAGCCTATGCAAGCCGGTCCTTACATGATTCAGAGCGAAATCCGGACAAATATAGCTCTTTCAAGTTGGAGCTGCTGGCCCTGGTATGGACCATGACTGAGAGTGTTCCATCTGTATTCTTTGTGATGGAGACATCTACGAATGGGAGGCTTTGGTGGTGGAACTCAGAAGTGAACCATAACCCTATAGGATTGTTATTTAGAGTATGAACAAATTGTTCAAAAGCCTCTTTTAAGCCTTTCCATATCACGAAGACATTGTCAATGTAACTGGCCCACATCTCTATGGACCCTGTATAAGATTTGTTATCTACTGTGAATACACATGTATGTACACCAGCCCAGGAGCAAATTAGCATACAGTGGAGCACATGGGCTCCCCATGGCTATGTCCCTGAGCTGGTGGTAAATTTTGCCATTCTAGTCCTCTCCCCCTCTGAAGAGACAATTTGCTTATTTCCAAGAGGAACATTGCGGCTTTAAGTCTCCCCACCTCGACATGCTTAACATGTCACTCTCCGCGAGGAGAAACAATACTTCTTGGATCCCGGTTAGACACCTCTTCGGGTATGTGCACACGTTGCGGATTTCTTGCAGAAATTTCCTGAAGAAAACCGGAAATTTTCTGCAAGAAATCCGCATTTTTTTTTTTGCGTTTCTTTTCAGTTTTTTTCGCGTTTTTTTAGCATTCTGCAAGCGTAATTAGCTTGCAGAATGCTAAAGTTTTCCAAGCGATCTGTAGCATCGCTTGGAAAACTGACTGACAGGTTGGTCACACTTGTCAAACATAGCGTTTGACAAGTGTGACCAACTTTTTACTATAGATGCAGCTTATGCAGCATCTATAGTAAAAGATAGAATGTTTAAAAATAATAAAAAAAATAAAAAAATGCTTATACTCACCCAGACATCTCCTCACCGGCGTCCGTTCCTCTTCCTATAGCTAGTGTGTGCGCACAGGACCTTCCGTGACGTCACGGTCACGTGAGCGGTCACATGACCGGTCACGACCAATCACAGGACAGTGACGTCATCGGCAGGGTCCTTCACCGCACATCAGCTACAGGAACCGAAGCGACAGCGTGCAGTGGAGGCGGGAAGACATCGAGGGTGAGTATAGGACTATTTTTTATTTTAATTCTTATTTTTTGACCACTTATATGGTGCCCAGTGCGTGGAGGAGAGTCTCCTCTCCTCCACCCTGGGTACCAACCGCACATAATCTGCTTACTTCCCGCATCGTGGGCACAGCCCCGTGCGGGAAGTAAGCAGATCAATGGACCCCTAGGTGTGCGGAATCCCCTGCAATTCCGCATTTTAATGAACATGTTGCTTTTTTTTCCGCGATGCGATTTTTTCGCGGAAAAAAAGGCTACATATGCACAAAAAATGCGGAATACACTTAAAATAATAGGAGGCATATGTAAGCGTTTTTTTCGCGTTTTTATCACGTTTTTATAGCGAAAAAACGCGAAAAAAACGCGAAAAATACTTAACGTGTGCACATGGCCTTACTCAGCCAAATCAGATATCCACTTTGCACTGACGAGGGGCAGTACCCCGAAACACAGTGCCTGCACATTGAGATTCTGGTTTGGCTTTTATCCTGTCATGTGACAAGATTTGTTAAAGGGTCAACATTAACTGTTAGGATTGCTACTTCCAATAGGTGGCACTAGACTTCTAGTCCTCTTCCTCTCTGAAGAGTCAATTTGCCATTAAAAGGGACATAGTTACTGTTGAGTGCAAAGGTCAAGAATTCAACATCAAATTCACTATGGGGTTGGAACTGAATACCCCTAGTGGATAGGTAATATCTAATTGCCTCTATCACCTTTTAGTCGGGTTATGGAAGAGTAGAGCGCCTACACATCAATGCTTGCTAAGTACACCTCTTGATCAACATGTATACCTTCTAGATGGTTCAGAAGGTCCACGATGTCCCTGGTATATGAGGGTAAAGTCAAAACAAAGGCTAATAAGATCTTATCCAGGTATGTTCCCATTTTATGACATTTGCTGTCAATCCCTGATACTATCGGTCTGCCTTTAATTGGTGATAGCCCCTTATGTATCTTAGGGAGGATGTAACAGGTCACCATTACTGGATGTTTAGGCAGTATATATTCTAATTCATCTCCTCCAATAAGACTCTCACCTTTGGCTTTCTGTAGGATGACAGAGAGTTCTCCCAAGAGGGATTGAGCTAGATTTTCTGATAGAATGGCATAAGTATTACAGACATTCAATAAGATCAGACACATATCCCGATACTGGTCTGTCTCCAGAATGACTACATTTCGTTCCTTGTCAGATGGTTTTATAATTGTGGAAGGGTACTTTTACAATGCGTCCAGAGCTGTCATCTGTTGTTTAGATAGGTTGTAGATGCTAAAGGTACTATCTAGTTCAAAGATCTCTTTAGTAACAAGATCAAGAAAAAAGTCAATTGATAGCAGATCTGCAGTAGGGTGAGGCATCTAAGGCTGCTTTCACACTAGCGTCGGTACGGGCCCGTCGCAGTGCATCGGGCCGACGTACCGATGCATACTGTGAAATAAATGCCCGACGTGGGCAGCGGAAGCAGTCTTACGACGCTTCCGCTGCCCCATTGCAAGGTCCGGGGAGGAGGGGGCAGAGTTTCGGCCGCACATGCGCCGTTGAAAATGGCGGACTCGACGCACAAAAAAGTTACATGTAACTTTTTTTGTGCCGACGGTCCGCCGAAACACGACGCAACCGTCACACGACGGTTGCGACGTGTGGCAATACGTCGCAATGCATCGGTAATGTAAGTCTATGGGGAAAAAACGCATACTGCAGACAACTTTGTAGGATGCGTTTTTTTCTCCTGAACGACGCATTGCGACGTATTGCAAATGACGCTAGTGTGAAAGTAGCCTTAGTGCTTGGATTTTTAAGATAGGTGTACAGTGCCATCCTTCTATCTTGTGACCAGGGTTTATCTAGATCAGCCAGAAGTCTAACGTCGGGGAGAAGTTCTATCGGTATATTAAGTTAACACCCGAGGGGCAAACCCGGAAGAAGCGAGCAGCGAAACGTTGCCCGTCGGATGTGAGGAGAACACCACTCTCTCTTGTGACCATCCCTGGGCAGGTAAATGATAGACACTTTGTCTAAGTAGGACTTTAAGTTAAGGATAGAATTTATAAGCCACTTTTCCATGCTGAATTCTCTGGTATGAAGCACTCTGGCACATGTATACTGCAGAACCCATGAGTGGACTGCATTGAAAAGTTTTGTTACCTTCTAACCTCCTTTGAACCAACATGGTATGAATATTAAGACCCCAATTCTTTCCTCCATGTGCCTCCCCACCAATACTTACATCTGTTAACAACAGTCTGCAGATGTATCCCCTCCTTATTGAAGTTTTTTTCTCCCTATCTTTTTAAAATAGTTTTATATTTTTGGTAAATTAACAAAAATATATTGTTTTATCTTAACTCCTTTTGGATTCGCTTCTTATCAGTAGGGACCCCCCACTTGACTTTGTTATTTGATGAACTTTGAAGTGCGTAACAATATTTTTTTGGACCTTTGAGTTTGTTTGCATTTCCCACCACTCCTTGGAGTCTAAGTATGCCATAGACCATACTGATAGTTATCCTTGCCCACCATTTCGTGGCGCAGGAAGTTCCCATAGCCTAAAATCTTGTTGATTGGCTGTGCTGCAGCCTTTCAACAAACTGAATTCGGGATCCGAACCCGAACCGTAAACCAGACAAAAAATCCATGTTCATGGTTCGGTAATGAACACTAGGTGTTCGGTATGAGCACTGAACTTTACAGTTAGCGTTTGCTCATCACTAATCCTGTGTCACAAAAAGGCAACCTGCTGTACTGAATGGTAGGTATTTTTATCACAAAATTATTTTTTGTATAATTTTTTTTCGTTATTAAATGAGCAAAATAGCTTATGTAAAACTTAATTAAAATATAAAGCAAAGCTATTTGAAAAACTGAAGACAATGTGACAAATTATCTTTTTATGATACAAACTGCAGTTTTGCTGCACAGGCAGCAATTGTAAGACATACATAATTTAGAGACATTGCATCTAGTTTCCCATGGAGCCTGTTCCATGCTTCTGCTTATAAACTGCAGCCAATCTGAGACCATGGAATAGTGCTTTGAATAATGGGTGATGGTTTCAGGACCTGTACCCTAACCAACCTCCAGGATGTTTAAGGGCATACACTACATAATAAAAAGTTTCAAAGGTACTCTTTAGGTATGCTGCTTTCATGTCATCAGTGGGGTTGGATGATTAGTGCTGCAACATTGAAGACCTGGACCAGAATCTGTGATGGAAACCAGAGTACAGTGTAGCAGGTTGGCAATGTGATGCTAATGAAAAGGCATCTACAAGAGGAAGATACAGGGAGTGTAGTGGAAGCTGGGACTGATGAGTAACAATGACAATAGCCCAAGACATAACCCTGCAGCTTATCGCTTCTGTAAAATATGTCTTCCAGCTGTGACTTACCAACACTTGTTATACCTATCTCAGACTTTGAGAGGCACTGCAGCATTTACTGTTCCATTAATAATTTACATTTATTTAGGAAACTATTAAAAGCATCAAAATCACCTGCAGATGGAAAATTGTAGAGGCAGTAATCTGCAAGCAGACATTCATCCTCTTACTAAGCTACACTGATATGGTGTGTTGCATAGCATTGTTTAACAATGTTACTATGTCTTTAATGTGATAAGTTGTCATATTTTGACATAGAAAATTACGTCACGGCTTGTGATTGGTCACGTGCCGCCCATGTGACCGCGACGCGACCAATCACAAGCCGTGACGTAATTTTCAAATCCTGAATGCCTAGAAATAGGCATTCAGGACCTGAAATTATGTCACGGCTTCTTGTGATTGGTCGCGTCGCCGTCACATGGGCGGCACGCGACCAATCAGAAGCCGTGACGTCACGGAAGGCAGTAAACGCGCGCATTTTAAGCAAAGAAGGCTGCCGGTTCCCTCGGTAAGGTGCAGGCTGCGTCGGAGAGGTGAGTATAGCAATATTTTTTATTTTAATTCTTTATTTTACACATTGCTATTAATCCCGATACCGATTCCCAATATCACAAAAGTATCGGATCTCGGTATCGGAATTCCGATACCCGCAAGTATCGGCCGATACCCGATACTTGCGGTATCGGAATGCTCAACACTACTCAGCAGCGATACGCGTGGGGCCTCCCCACACCTTCTGGATCCCGGGATCATCTTCCTTTACTCCTGACTTCTGACAGCTGACAGCCCAGACCGCAGACTGGATGACCTGATCGGGTGATTTATACTTATACTCATACCTTGTGCTCTTTCTACCATTGTGCCACATACCCTGACCTTTGTGGGCACTTTTCTATAGCCTGGGGAATATTCTTGTTCCACCTGATCACCCTGCTTTATATTTATATATTTTTCCTTTGATTTAATTTACCTTTTGCTGGTATTACCTCCTTTTTTTTTTTTTTTTCCTATTATGGCCCCTTGATAGTCACAGGCTCGTCTTCTATAGCAAGGCTACTCATTCATAGTGGGGGTATCTGGGGATGCCCAGACCCTCTGTGCTCTTTTATTTGTTTGTACTATTACATCTGTATTATTGAATACATTATTTTAAAATGCGCGCGTCTCCTGCCTCCCGTGACGTCACGGCTTGTGATTGGTCGCGTCGCCCGTGTGACCGCGACGCAACCAATCACAACGCCGGAACGTAATTTTAAAATCCTGAAGGACCTAAAATTACGTCACGGCTTGCTGTGATTGGTCGCGTCGCGGTCACATGGGCGGCGCGCGACCAATCACAAGCCGGGACTTCAAGTAAGGAAGTTAAAGCGCGAATTTTAAGCAAACAACGCTGCCGGTTCCCTCGCTGAAGTCCAGGCTGCGTCGGAGAGGTGAGTATAGGAATATTTTTTATTTTAATTCTTTCTTTTACACATTAATATGGTTCCCAGGGCCTGAAGGAGAGTTTCCTCTCCTTCAGACCCTGGGAACCATCAGGAATACCGTCTGATACATGAGTCCCATTGACTTGTATTGGTATCGGGTATCGGTATCGGATTAGATCCGATACTTAGCCAGTATCGGCCGATACTTTCCGATACCGATACTCAACACAACTCAGTATCGCTCAACACTAGTCACATTACATTTTTATAGGGCTTAGGGGGTTTTATTCCCCACTTTACAGGTCTTCCTTATATGCTGTCTAATTATTGATTTTCATATATAGGTATTTTTTCGTTGCCATTATTGTTGTGGTGTATAGCATATATATTACTATTTGTATTTTTGGCTGTCTTTCATGAGTATTCACCATGGGACTAGTGGTGTGGTTGTTATATTTTAATATGCTTTTATTCTAGTGTATGTGTCTCTGTTTTCAATAAACATTTTGTATTTGTTGCTACTCAGCTTGTATTTTTCTGGGTGTGCGCTCCATTTGCGTGTCTTCTTTTCTTGGTTGCTCCAGGGGGGGAGTAAATGACATAGGGGAAGTGAGATAGGCAGAGTAGGGGTCGGGGCAACAAAAAGGTGAGGTGAGGGGCCAGAGCCCTCTTTGACCAAGGACGTCCAGACAGCTAGTGACTCCTCATGCCCCCCCACCACACAGGCCCCCTCTCCTTACTGGCATGGATGTGGTCTCCAGGCTTCAGGCAGCTGCCAGCAATCACCCCCCAGGATGGCTGGAGAGCATAGCAGAAGGTATCATGGGGTGGCGGTGATGGTTTCAGCCTGGGCCTGTGGGTGGAGGCAGGGGGATCAGGACCTGGGTCCCGGAGCGGGGAGGTGGCAGGTCCCCAAAAGAGGAAGGCTGGTAGGTATGCTAGAAGGAGCAAAAAAAGCTGGGGTTTGTGAGGCAGGTGCCAGATGCTGCATGCTCCACTGAGCAGCCGGCGGAGTCGTCCCCAGCAGAGTGCGCACCACAGGGCCGGGGGCCAATGGGCAGGCACGGGCGGGAGGGTGCCGCAGGCTCCACAGTGCTGCTACAGGGCTGGGGGTCTCCGAGTGGGTGACCGGCGTCAGGCGCTGCAGGTCCCGCTGCACATACAGCCGGTGAGCAGAGCGATGGCCCCCCGGCTGAGCAGGAGTGCCGCATAGGTGCCATCTTGTTTCCGGGGTCCTTCACAAAGGACCCCGGGAAACTGGCTGTCTAACCAGACACCTGTTAAAAAAGTTAAAAATCCGGGGCTGCCCAGGGACTTGACTCAGGGGGAGGAAAGGGCAAGGAGACCCGCCTGCAGAACAAGACCCCCTTAAAGGCTGTCCCTGGACATGCTTGTGAGGGCACAGCAGCGCAGGGGTAGGAGCCCCTCAAAAGACCCCAGGCCTGGGCATAACAGGAAGCACTGGCCCCGGGCGGGTAGCGACCCCATACAGCCAGCAGGCCCCTTGGTGTGGCAGGGTGATAGTTATCACCAGGGAGGCGGAGCGGCGGTCGTGTCATCAAGAAACGGGGCAGCGAGTTGGCAGTGGGGTGCTGCCATAGGAACCACGGACCACTGAGTGACGGTTGCACAGAGGGAGTGTGCCTATTACAAGAACCAACAAGGCTCCTAACCCTGGATGAGGATGACGACGACATGGAGGATTCCAGGACCACAGCGGCCAGAGGGTGGATGACTCCCATGCGGCCTGGTAATTATGATTCCATGTTTTGTTTGTCCTCTTATGCAGGCCCACTACAAGGGGGAGCCAGGGATCACCGGGGGATAGCCTAGTTCCCAACAAAGGGTCCCATGAGTCCACCACCAGGAAAATGAAGGCATTGTTAACAAGTTCAAAAGACAATGGACCATTTAGAGGGGCACAGGCCAGCACACCTATCAGCTTGGACGAGTCCCTATGCTCCTCCAGGTGCCATGGGGGGTAGGGAAGGGATTATAAGTGGTTCCGAAGCAATGTCAATGGGGGAAGGAGATAATGGTCAGTTAGATGACAGGGGGCGGGGGAAGGTGTATATTTGTTTCTCGGGTCCCCTAGGTGTCCACCTTAAAAAAAGAGGTTAAGGAAAACATCTGGAAAGACGAGTATGTGGATATTTTTTTGTTGCTGCCACTAGATAGGTTGAGTTCTGGAAAGTCAGGTAAGGAAGGGGAGAAAAAGGAGAAAGAGCGACAGAATCAAGTGATACCGCAAACGTTTTCAAATTGGTTACACGCCTTTGCGATCCTAGCTAGTGTCATAGGGGAGAAAGCGCCAGAAAACTGCTAGCAATTGTTTTGCTACATGGACTCCATTGGGGAGGCTTACAAGGCAAGCGTGGTTGCGTTTTGATGAACAATTTCGTCTATGTGAGGCCTTTTGCCCATCCATTAGATGGGACCAAAAAGACATTGGCCTCTGGCTTAAGATTATGGCCCTGAACAACAGATATGGGAATTCCTTTCATGGGGGGCCGGTAATGCTGGCCAAGCAGGGTACAGCGCAGGAGGTCAGGCATCAGGAAGTTCTCAGAGCCAGGGCGGGACACAGAAACACGGACTGTGTTGGCAATTCAATGAGGAACAATGTAGATTTGGCACAGGGTGTAAATTCAGACAACTGTAGTGAAGCGTCACATGGGGCCAATAGGTGTCCCAGAAAATATGGTGGTAGGGTGGGAGGAGGGTCAAACACCAGTCAAACTACAGGCGATGCTCCCCTACCTAAATAGGTACCCAGATAGACAAAAAGCGAACTTATTATCCAGGGCATACAGAGACGGGTTTATTATCCCCTCCCCGGTGTTCCAAACGCCGCTGAAATTAAATAATCTGAGTTCGGCCTATCAGCACCCCTTTGTGGTAAAAGAAAAACTAAGAAAAGAGGTGCTGATGGGTCGAATGGCGGGTCCTTTTGAGTTCCCACCCGTCCCGGGCTTGGTGGTTTCTCCTTTGGGCACTGTTCTGAAGAAGGAACCGAACAAGTACTGGATGATCCATCACCTGTCCTACCCACGTGGTAAGTCCATCAGTGACGGCATTGATCCTGAGCTATGTTGGGTCCTGTCTGGGCACCCTGATACTAGAACCTACCTCAGCCCTCACCAACTTATCCTTGATGTTGGTGGGGCGCCGATAACAGGACAGGAAGGGTTGCTGAAACTCCGGGACTTTGGGGTAACTTTTGCTTAAGATGTTCCAATGTCGGTGGATTGAGGCCTGAACTTGCCTTGAGAATGGGTGATAGGTATTAACGAATGGAATACGCGGTACCAGGTTTTTGGGCTTGGGGACTGAGTGCCTAGCTTGTGTTAAAAGATTCTTTGGGTATCCCCCAATGGAGAATTTCTCCTCCATTTCATTTAGTCTCTGGTTTCTAACATCATCATCAGAAACTATCCTTTTGACCCTCTGAAATTGAGATGTTGGAATAGATTTTTTTTTATTGCCATGGGGTGGAAACTAGTATACTGGAGAAGGCTGTTTCTGTTGGTTGGTATGGTATGTAGGTCAATGGAAAGTATACCATCCGTATTTTTATAAATTCTAGTGTCAAGGAAACTGATGTTGTCAATACTATACTGTAACGTAAATTTGAGTTCCAGCCAAATGTTATTGATGTGGGTGTCAAAAAGGAGAAGTGTTTCTAGTGGACCATCCCATAAACAAAAAATATCGTCTATGAACCTACGCCATAGTTTAGAGTGTTTCTGGAAAAGGAGATGGTTAAATACGAAATCCTCCTCAAATGCTGCCATGTAGGCCACCGCATAGGGTGGCGCTACGTTAGAGCCCATCGCGGTCCCTTGTCGCTGGACGTAAAACGTATCTTGAAAAAGGAAGTCATTCTCTTTGAGGACTAGACCCAATATGTCAGAGCAAAACTGTCTAACTTTGGGATCAACATTAGCTTTTATCAGTAGTCTGTCCGTAGCTTCCATCCCCTTGATGTGTGTGATTAACGTGTACAGACTACTTACGTCCCAGGTGACAAGTATTGTAGATGTGGATAATGGGCCCAACGATTTAATTAGTTCCAAAAATTCATTTGTATCAAGCAGGAAAGATCTCGTTTGTTGAGTAAGTGGTGTGAAGATTTTCTCTAATGTGATGGCTAGAGGTGAGAGAATAGAGTCAGTTGACGAACGAAACTATGGGACGACCCGGTGGTTTGTGCAAATTCTTATGTATTTTTGGGAGTACATAAAAGACTGGTATTATAGGATCAGCTTTGATGAGATAATTTTTCAGTTTTTGTCTATAGTGCCTATTTTGCATATTTATTGTGTAACTTATATATATTTTGTTTCATTTTTTCTATTCAGACACCTTATTTCTCCTTTCCGTCAATGTAATAATCGTTGTACCTGTTTTGTGACAATGTGACACCAGGCAGAGACTAAAATACATGTTCTGTATTCTCTTTTGATATCCTTGTATCAGATAATGTGAAATTGTTCTGAAGAAGGTCCATTTGGGACCGAAAACGTTTAACAACATCAGTTGAATCTGTGTCTGGACGTGCAATAATAATCAACAAATCATCACTTTACGACTAATTTGAGTGCCAAGTTTTTTGTTACAAACAGAGGGCTGGGGCAGACATTTTGGAAAGTCACTACGACCTGAAGAAAAGTGGAGCTCTTTTGGCTGAAGCGAGAGTAGGAGAGGCAGCAATAGTTAAAGTTGATGGATAATGTTGAGGGAAACCCTTTAGTAGTGTCACTTGAAAAAGATAAAGAGACACCATAAACTAGTGAAAGACAGTTGTAAATGAATCAGGGCTGTGTAGTATTAAGAATATCATTTACATTTAAAGAATATAGATAAAGAACTGGCCAGATGAGTTGAAATACTAAGGGGTCACATGTACAATAAATAGTTGTCAGCCAAACAATGGTTTAGATCAGAGGTCTCAAACTGCATTCCTCAAGGGCTGCAAACAGGTCATGTTTACAGGAAGCCTTGTACAGCACAGGTGATAATTTAATCAACTACTCACATAATGATTACAGCACCTTGTGCAATGCTAAGGAAATCTTGAAAACATGCATGGTTTGCGGCCCTCGAGGAATGCAGTTTGAGACCCCTGGTTTAGATGATTGTTTGATTAGCAGCTATCCATACACACTCTGGTGTGCACTCTATATAGAGGAGTGTTTGCTCTCCTGAGAGAGAAGTGCTGCCAAACTCCTCTTGTGGCAGCTCACCTCACCAAGAAAACAAAAGAAATAGTGGATCATTATCTCCCCTGACATCACCTATTGGCGAGAGTTGGGGGGCCCCACAGACATTAAACTGTTTGCCGATCTTGCCAATATTGGTGTCATGATCCGACCGGTTTTAAGTCCTGTCTTCCCCTTTTTCCAGTCTGGTCATGCCAGGGGTTACATTTCTCAGCCTCAGTCTGGTCCCAGGTTTGCTATTTATCTCCGCTGTGTCCTGCAGACCATGTCAGTTATAGTTTCTGCTTACGGCGTGTGTAGCTGACTCCGTTTGCACTGATTTGTCCTGCTGCTTACTTACTGAACCCATGTCTGTTTATCCCCTCTTCCCTTTTCGACTCTGTGTTCCCTTTTGTGTATTGACTCTCTGGTTTTGACTTTGTGGTTTTGACTTTGCTTGGACCCTGACCTGTTGTTTTGTCTCTTGTCTTTGGCATGTCTGCTCATGACTGGTACTGACCCATCATTTGGCTTGTTATTGTCTCTGTGTTTGCTTATTCCTTGTGTACTGCACTACAGTCTTATATCGACCCGGCTTGTTTTGACTATTCTGCTGCCCCCTGGTGGTGGCCTCACCGCTGCATTGCAGGTCTGGTCTTGCCGTGTGCAATCCTCCCTCCACTCTATTGCCACCTAGTGGAGCTTGCAATTACCTTCATTGCAGCGGCCTGATATTTGGTAAGTTTATCTAACTTTATACTAATTTGTATGGGGGACTTAAACGGGTTATCCCACAAGCAAAAGTTCATTTTAACCCCTTCATGACCTTGGGATTTTCCATTTTTCTGTGTTCGTTTTTCACTCCCCTCCTTCCCAGAGCCATAACTTTTTTATTTTTCCGTCAATATGGCCATGTGAGGGCTTATTTTTTGCAAAACAAGTTGTACTTTTGAACGACATCATTGGTTTTAGCATGTCGTGTACTAGAAAATGGGAAAAAAATTCCAAGTGCGGTGAAATTGCTAAAAAAGTGCAATCACACACTTGTTTTTTGTTTGACTTTTTTACTAGGTTCACTAAATGCTAAAACGGACCTGCTATTATGATTCTCCAGGTAGTTTCGAGTTCATAGACACCAAACATGTCTAGGTTCTCTTTTATCTAAGTTGTGAAAAAAAATTCCAAACTTCCAAAGAAAAAAAATTGTGTGATTTTCCGATACCCGTAGCGTCTCCACTTTTCATGATCTGGGGTTGGTTGAGGGCTTATTCTTTGCGTGTCGAGCAAAATGATACAATTTTGGTGCAGATACGTTCTTTTGATTGCCCGTTATTGCATTTTAATGCAATGTCGCTGTGACCAAAAAAATGTAATTCTGGCATTTCAAATTTTTTTTCTCGCTACGCCGTTTAGCAATCAGGTTAATCCTTTTTTTTTATTGATAGATCAGGCGATTCTGAAAGCGGCAATACCAAATATGTGTAGGTTTGATTTTTTTTTATTGATTTATTTTGAATGGGGTGAAAGGGGGTAATTTAAATTTTTATTTTTTTTTTTTTTTTTCACATTTTTGTTTACTTTTTTTTTTTTTTTACTTTTGCCATGCTTCAATAGCCTAGAAGCTGGCACAACTTGATCGGCTCTGCTACATAGCAGCGATCATCAGATCGCTCCTATGTAGCTTAATAACAGGCTTGCTATGAGCGCCGACCACAGCGGTTAAATGCCGCTGTCAACGTTTGACAGCGGCATTTAACTAGTTAATAGCGGCAGGTGAATTGCGATTTCACCCGCCGCTATTGCGGGCACCTGAGCTGTTCAAAACAGCTGACATGTCCCGGCTTTGAGGCGGGCTTACCGCCGGAGCCCGCATCAAAGCGGGGGATCTGACCTCAGACGTACTATCCTGTTATGGACCTGGTGGTTAGCAGCACCCGAAATAACCTGATGGTTAAAACAGAAAACCTTGGACAAGCTCTGAGGAGGTGGTAACTCTACTGACCGCAATACCTATTCCTATCACACACACTAGAAATAGCCGTGGAGCGTGCTAAACTCTCCCTAGACGCCTCTTCACAGCCTAAGAGCTAACTATCCCTAAAGATAGAAATAGCAGCCTACCTTGCCTCAGAGAAATTCCCCAAAGTAAAGGTAGCCCCCCACAAATATTGACTGTGAGTTAAGAGGGAAGTGACAAACACAGGAAAGAAACAGATTTTAGCAAAGGAGGCCGAATCTTCTCTAGATAGACAGAGGATAGGAAAGGGAACTATGCGGTCAGTATTAAAAACTACAAAAACCACGCAGAGTGTGCAAAAAGACCTCCACACCGACTCACGGTGTGGAGGTGCAGCTCTGCACCCTCAGAGCTTCCAGCTAGCAAGGAAATATCATAATTGCAAGCTGGACTAGAAACATAGAATGTACTGAGAAATATATTCAAAAACCAATGAACAGCAAATGAACTAGCAGGGACTTAGCTTCTGCTGGAGTAGACAGGTCATCTGAGAAATCCAAGAGAGATCTGAACCAGTACTGAGACATTGACAGCTGGCATGAACTAACGACCTGGGCAGAGTTAAATAGGGAAGCCAGCAGAAGCAATAAGCGAGGGCAGCTGAGAAAGCCAACCTCAAAGATCAGCAGTTCCACTCAAAGCCACCAGAGGGTGTCCAAGGACAGAACTCACCAAAGTACCATTCACGACCAAAAGAGGGAGCCCAAGAACAGAATTCACAACACTATCCCATCCGAGGTCAGAAAGGGGTTAATCAATATATCTTGGAATAATAATAATTTCCACAATTTGATGTGTTTAAAAATAATGTCCCTGTGCTGAGATAATCTTATAAATGTGCCCCTGCTGTGTACTGTGTAATGGCCGTGTCTCACCGTACAGGAACATGGTCTGATCATACCACAGCTCCTGGATGGGGGGAAAGGGGAAAGACTATAAGGACATTACAGTCGGGGCTGACAAATTCTTTTTTCTTTGAAGTAAAACATTGTTTAAAAACAAAAGGGCAAATGTTTTACGTCACAGAAAGGATCATCTGTGAAAACTAAGCTGAATGTCTCCGGGCTGTTCAACAGCTACAACACATGCAGGGATTGCCTAACAAACATGCTCGGAAAACATCTTATTTCATCTTTTCCGAGCACGTTCGCTCAGCACTAGATGGGAGCAGTATTTGCGTTGGTAGGGAGCCCCATACTTTTAGCCAACACTTGCCTATGGGTTTCATCAACAGCAGGCAACCATCATGTGGTGCATGAAAGAAAGTCAAATCACTGCACTCATCCTTTTAAATTTTGCTGAAGTGAATATTTTATTAAAGATGCGAAAATGGAGACGAAACAACAGGGCAATAATTTTAACGTTTCGGCCACACTGTGGCCTTGATCATAATACAGTGCTGTAACAAAATAGAGAAAAAAATAGTGTATGAACATACAATACATACAGTGCTCCAATATACAATATATACAAAATTCGCTGCAAGAACTATATACATACTCATGAAAACTATAGGGAATATATAGAAAACATGTCAGGTATCTATGAGCAATAGACGAGCAGGTAGAGATTATCACATTCCTGCGACCTATGTTACGGTACGTTCACATTTGCGTTGTGCGCTGCAGCGTCGGCGCCGCAGCGCACAACGCAAACAAAAAACGCAGCAAAACGCATGCACAACGCTGCGTTTTGCGCCGCATGCGTCCTTTTTTTAATTGTTTTTGGACGCAGCAAAAATGCAACTTGCTGCGTCCTCTGCGCCCGGACGCGGGCGCCGCAGCGACGCATGCAGCGCAAAACGCAAGTGCGACGCATGTCCATGCGCCCCCATGTTAAATATAGGGGCGCATGACGCATGCGGCGCCGCTGAGGCGCCCGCTGCTAATGTGAACGTAGCATTAGATAGTGGGACATAAAACAAAGTATGGTTCACCGAGGGTTGAGTATAAATTTAAGGAGAGACTATAAATCATATGGAACAGGAGGTAGAGACGAATTCACGTACCCTTTCTGGTTGTTTGTATTCCATCATGTGATATTAAAGTATTCTACTATATTCACAAGTGGAGACGGCCCCGTTTTCCCCTGTTCAGAGGTGATAGGAGAACATGAGAAACAATATATATATATGTCGTTATGCTACAGTATGTATTAATAAATTTAATAAATTTAATAACCCAGGTACTCCAACTATCTTTCCGTAATGTATATAGATTCATAAAGTCTGTGGGAGTAACGCAGTCAGTAGTATATAGGGGTCAGACATATATATAAAAAAGTATTTACCCAAGCTGTGAATGCAAGGCCTTTAATCCAATATACGGTTATCCTGGACGGTGTATATCTGGTTCTTAGACATCTACCATATATTAGGTTGGCCGTAACACAGATACACGTATTGGGTATACATAGCCCCTGGGTACTTAGTAAAATACCAGGGTTTACATGCAGAGAGTGATTCTACCTTAGTTTGTCCGTACATCGTTTTGCCCGTAGAAGCCGGGACAAATGAAGGGGGAGGTTTGGTCTTAGGAGCAGGGAACTCCGCGTTGTGTAAATCCACTAGTGTGGAGTGGATGTGACTGCTTAGACCTGTAAACGAGTACATAGTATATATAACAAACGGTGTGTCTGCATGTTGGACTTATCTGTCATCTATCTGTTGTCTCACATCCATTGGTAGCGTAGTGTGGAGCGCGATCCGTGAACCTGGAGCCCGCGTTGGTGGTTAGGTGGGAGGCGCCGACACGGACTGTGTCTTGGCGGTGAAAGCGGCAGTGCCATAGCTGTGTAGCGCAGCTCTATATGCTGCTCTAATCGGTCATGTGACCGGAAGTCCGGGAGAACGCCGGCGCCTGCGCAATACCAAGTGTGGTAATATCGCTGTGTGCATCTAGCGCTTGCGCACCGTGGGTGCTGCCGGCGCATGCGCTGTGCCTAGTGAAGGGACCGGCGCCTGCATAGTATGTCATGCGGCGGTATCCATGTACGTACCCGGCGTTTGCGTACTGGAAGCGATACTGGTGCGTGCGCTGTGCATAGTGGAAGAACCACAATGATTGGAGCTGTGTACTGTTGTAGAGACCAATGGGGTTTGTTTGTGGGAGAAGTATAGATGGAAGTAGGCCCTCAAGTATACGTGTGGTGTAACAAGGTATGGTAAGAGCTCTCACCCAGATAAGTGGAAAACAGGCGGATGGGCCCTCATAGTTTAGTTGAAAGACAAATACATGTATCATAGTGTCCCTAGCGCATGAAACAAGTAGAATAATATCAATAGCATAGCATAAACAGAAAGTAGGAGTCCAAACTAAAAATGATTATTCACAATAAAAAGGAAACCTTGAGTTGAATAGGTAAAAAGAAATGGGAAAACAAAGGAAAAAGATAATAAATGAAAAAAATAAGCTTCGAATAAACTGAAAAATAAAAATTAAAAATTAACATGAAAAAATGAATAAATGAAAAAAATGAAAAACAAATTGAAAAAAGTGAAACAATTTTTTTTAAAACGAAATGAAAAATAATGAACCAAAAAAATTTAAACAAAGGGGTAAATGAAACTTGTAAAACACCTAAGGGGTACAAGTCTTACCATCCTGCGTAAATAGGGTATGAATTCTACAAGTGCGGTGGGTCAATTCGCCTAAGAAAAACAAAAGCCTGGTTAGATTAGCCAAACAAGTTCCCTATTTAGACCTCTAGGGTGAAGTGTGTATAACGTATAAATCCAAAATGTTAGGGGTCTTAGGGTGGATCACGCTCTCCAGCCAGACTTACTATGGGTAAGCAGTGATGTCGGTATTCCGTATATAATGCTGTTAACTATATGGTGCTAATTGCCCTTTGATATAAGCATGATTTTTTACTTCTGAACACCAATATGAGTAGCACTTTTCTACTTGAATACATGGACACATGCTACATCAGGTTATACTAATGGAGGAGTGTTCCCCCCTTTTGAGTGCTCAGTTATTGTTCTCCCTCATTGTATTATTTGTGTTGTATTATTCTATTTTCTATTGAATATTTAAATAAAAATTGATCTTTTTAAAAAAATCATGTGGTGGTGATTTATAAATACTCTGATTTTCTTGGTGTTTGATCTGCTGTCTGAGTATTTTCACCTGGCGATATGCCGCTTTGATATATGGGAAAGGTTCTAAATTATATACCTTTGACCCTTATGAATATGCAGTGCTGGATTGTTTTTGTTTGTACACCGTTTGTTATATATACTATGTACTCGTTTACAGGTCTAAGCAGTCACATCCACTCCACACTAGTGGATTTACAGAACGCGGAGTTCCCTGCTCCTAAAACCAAACCTCCCCCTTCATTTGTCCCGGCTTCTACGGGCAAAACGATGTACGGACAAACTAAGGTAGAATCACTCTCTGCATGTAAACCCTGGTATTTTACTAAGTACCCAGGGGCCATGTATACCCAATACGTGTATCTGTGTTACAGCCAACCTAGTATACGGTAGATGTCTAAGAACCAGATATACACCGTCCAGGATAACCGTATATTGGATTAAAGGCCTTGCATTCACAGCTTGGGTAAATACTTTTTTATATATATGTCTAACCCCTATATACTACTGACTGCGTTACTCCCACAGACTTTATGAGTCTATATACATTACAGAAAGATAATTGGAGTACCTGGGTTATTAAATTTATTAATACATACTGTAGCATAACGACATATATATATTGTTTCTCATGTTCTCCTATCACCTCTGAACAGGGGAAAACGGGGCCGTCTCCACTTGTGAATATAGTAGAATACTTTAATATCACATGACGGAATACAAACAACCAGAAAGGGTACGTGAATCTGTTTCTACCTCCTGTACCATATGATTTATAGTCTCTCCTTAAATTTATACTCAACCCTCGGTGAACCATACTTTGTTTTATGTCCCACTATCTAACATAGGTCGCAGGAATGTGATAATCTCTACCTGCTCGTCTATTGCTCATAGATACCTGACATGTTTTCTATATATTCTCTATAGTTTTCATGAGTATGTATATAGTTCTTGCAGCGAATTTTGTATATATTGTATATTGGAGCACTGTATATATTGTATGTTCATACACTGTTTTCTTCTCTATTTTGTTACAGCACTGTATTGTGATCAAGGCCACAGTGTGGCCGAAACGTTAAAATTATTGCCCTGTTGTTTCGTCTCCATTTTCGCATCTTTAATAAAATATTCACTTCAGCAAAATTTAAAAGGATGAGTGCAGTGATTTGACTTTCCTTCAAGTGCTTAGGGGTCCTCTGGCTCCGTCCACTTGCACCATCGAACTCTTCCTACAGTCGAGTGCTAGCTCTTCGCCCTTTTCATCATGTGGTGCAGTCATGCCCACATGAGAAACGTTTGTAGTTCTTCAGAGACTAAATCCACTGACCTTGTACCAATACGTTTTGAGAAAAAAAAAATGTATTTGCTCAAAAACATTTTGTGATAATCCGGCAGGGCATACCACTTTTTTCAAAATCCCTCCCATCAGACTGTGAAGCATCTTTTCTGAGCAACCAAAAAAGTACTAATTTACTATATTTTGCCCTGTCTGATGACTCCCTGCAAAATTGATAGATGTTTAGGTGACATACAGTCAACTAGTTACAGAATGGATATTTACAAATTTTCTTTTTGGGTTCATTCAAATTCAGGCTTTTTCCTCTTCATTTGTCTGCCATATACTGTAGTATTGCATTTTATTCTACAGCTCAGAAGTTGATTAATAATGCGTGCAACTAGCAGTATCAAAGATAAGGTATACTATTATACTATTTGCTATGTGCTGGTAAATGTTATCTGTAACTGCTGAACCCTACGTTGGATGTACAATGCTTCCTGTGGGAATTTTCTCAAAAGAAAACACCAGTTAAACTACGTATTCAGTAACCTTACATATTTTATTGATATATGTGCATTTCTTTGTAGTTTAACTGCACAGTTAGTACCCCTAAAGAAAGATTATACAGTTCCCTAATTAGGGTGAAACCTGCCTTAAGGGCAAATTCTCTGTAATCCAGCTGCTGTGAGACTGGGATTCACATGTTTTTTTCGTCCGCGCTAGAGTTGCTGTGAACAAATTAATGCACTATCAATAATAATTATTACAGCTGAAGTCCCAATGAAGTAATATCGTCTGGACAGACAGTATGGTTCTGTCTTCATTTCAAAATAAAGCAATTATTTTTAAAATAAAAAATGAGTGCCCACTTAGACCCTGAGACAAAGGCTAGGGTTGCACGGTAAGGGGTTGTACGACACTCGAATCTCAGCAACACATTGCTACATTGGATGTAATGACTTACTCTGGTATCACAGTGTGACCTGTGACCTACTGCATATTCGACACAGAGTTGCATATGTTTCCAGATGTGTTCGATTTGTTGCTGGTCACAAGTCACACACTTGCCATAGACTTCAATGCAAATTGCACACGACATGCGACTTATCTGCACTTGACTGTTTTATTTACAGCCCAATAAGAGCACTACATAGTCACATGACAGCAAGTCACACAAATATTTTTGTCATCTGACTGTTCTGAGAGTTGATGTCATGCGATACAGGTTGCCATATAGTCCTATAGGGCTATAATTTTTGGTTACCACTAGAGATGGGCGAACCTGAACAGTAAAGTTTGGCATCGTTACCAAACACCTACTTTTCGGGCACAGACCCCGAACATGGACATCACCAGGAATTCCGCGTAACTGTTCGAGTTCGGCTGCCTGAATACCGGGTGTTTGTCACGCTGCGACAAACACTGCTTCTGATTGGTGGTGAAATCATCCCTGCCAGAGAGCCGCAGTTCTCACACTGTCAAAAGACAGCGTGAGCGCTCAGCTGTGATTGGAGGTATAAAGTTTACCTCCAGTCACTGATGTCAGCTGATGGGAATACTGCTCCCTTTATCCAATGCCTGCTGCTGCTAATACCAGCGAGAGCAGGAGCCGCTGATGGAGGTATTCATTAGCCGTCTCAGGCGCTGTAAATAAATAATTAAAAAAAAAAAAACAGCTTGGGTTCCTCTGTATTTTTGATAATAAGCCAGGCAAAACTCACAACTGGGGGCTGCAACCCTCAGCTGTCAGTTTCAGCGAGGCTGGTTATCAAGAATAGAGGGGTCCCCACACTGTATTTTTAAATTATTTAAATAAATAATTTAAAAAAAACGACATGGGGTCCCACTCATTTTGGACAACCAGCCTTGCTAAAGCAGACAGCTGGGGCTGGTATTCTCAGGCTGGTAAGGGGCCATGGATATTGGCCCCCCCAGCCTAAAAATAACAACCTGCAGCCACCAAGAAAAGACACACCTATTAGATGCCCCAATTCTGGCGCTTTGCCCGGTTCTTCCCAACTAGCCCTGTACCGGTGGCAAATGGGGTTCATATTTGTGGGGTTGATGTCACCTTTGTATTGTCCAATGACATCAAGCCCACAGCTTAGTAATGGAGAGGTATCTATAAGACACCAATCCATTACTAATCCTATAGTTATATGGTAAATAAACACACAGCCAGAATAAAGTCTTTATTTGAAATAAAATAAAATACACTTTAACTTT
The DNA here is from genome assembly GCF_051348905.1 of Ranitomeya variabilis. Classification (NCBI taxonomy): domain Eukaryota; kingdom Metazoa; phylum Chordata; class Amphibia; order Anura; family Dendrobatidae; genus Ranitomeya; species Ranitomeya variabilis. The sequence continues at coordinate 754,784,894 of NC_135232.1, forward strand.
TTTATTTAAAAATAACAAACACAGTTATACTCACCTAACGCCTAAGTCCACCGAAGCCTTCGTCTCCTGTAATAAACCAAAATTAAAAAACAGCAATATCCCTCACCTGTCTGTCATTCTGTCCCATGCCGTAATCCATGTCTGGGGATTAATAGTTTTCAACCTGGACGGTGCCAAGATACGACTGAGAACCACTGGTGACTGAGTTGCAGCCTCAGTGACTAGCGGTGACGTCATTGAGGTTACAGAAGGATAGACAGGTGAGGGATATTATTTTTTTTATTTTTGTTTTATTACAGAAGACGAGGGATTCATTGGAACTAGGCATTAGGTGAGTATAGCTGTGTTTGTTATTTTTAAATGAAAAAGTAAAAGTGTGTTTTGTTTTATTTCAAATAAAATACTTTATTCTGGCTGTATGTTTATTTACTATACATCTAAAGGATTAGTAATGAATGCATTACTATGCCGTGGTCTTGATGTCTCCGGACAATACAAAGGTGACATCAACCCCACAAATATGAACCCCACTTGCCACCGCTACTTGACGTTTGGTAGCGCAGCTTAGTATACATTTTTTGCAAAAAACGTATCAACCAAATACCCTTTTTTCCATCTTTTTATTAGCACTTGCTGTTCACTGTGATTTTTTTGCAACAGAGTGTCTTTGGTTTTACTGTGCTTTTTTGTGTTTTCAAGTCTCTTGGTGGTGTGAACATGTCTCTACAGGCTTGTTCACTGTGCGCATGGCTCATGTGTTCCTGTTTTATATAATTGTTCTCTTGTGTCCACAAGACTGGGGAGGCCTCCACCCCTCTTTTTTTGAGCCGTGCGCACAAGAGCTGTTCTATCCAGCGTGTTCACATTGGAGATTTCCTCTCTGAACCCTGCTCATACAGGTATTGTACAGATGACCAGGTTTTTAAATACATCAATTAGGGATTACATACATCAGTTAGGACTGCTCTGATATGGGTATATCTTGACGTTTGGTACAGTGGCTTAGTATACATTTTTTGCAAATAACGTATCGACCAAATACCCTGTTTTTTCCATCTTTTTACTAGCACTTGCTATTCACTGTGATTTTTTTGCAACAGAGTGTCTTTGGTTTTACTGTGCTTTTTTGTGTTTTCAAGTCTCTTGGTGGTGTGTGAACATGTCTCTACAGGCTTGTTCACTGTTCGCACGGCTCATGTGTTCCTGTTTTATAATTGTTCTCTTGTGTCCACAAGACTGGGGAGGCCTCCACCCCTCTTTTTTTGAGCCGTACGCACAAGAGCTGTTCTATCCAGCGTGTCCACATTGGACATTTCCTCTCTGAACCCTGCTCATACAGGTAGTGTACAGATGACCAGGTTTTTAAATACATCAGACAGGGATTACATACATCAGTTAGGACTGCTCTGATATGGGTATACCTTGACGCTTGGTACAGAGGCTCAGTATACATTTTTTGCAAAAAAACATGTCAACCAAATACCCTGTTTTTTTCATCTTTTTACTAGCACTTTCTGTTCACTGTGATTTTTTTGCAACAGAGTGTTTTTGGTTTTACTGTGCTTTTTTGTGTTTATTTGACAAGTGGGAAAAGCTGGGCAAAGCACCAGAATTGGGGTGCCTTTTTTGGGCGACAGCAGGTTTGCTATTTTTAGGCTGGGGGCAATATCCATGGTCCCTTACCAGCCTGAGAATACCAGCCCCAGCTGTCTGCTTTAGCAAGGTTGGTTGTCAAAAATGAGGGAGACCCCACGCCATTTCTTTTAATTATTTATTTAAATAATTAAAAAATATTGCGTGGGGACCCCTCTATTCTTGAAAACGAGCCTTGCTGAAGCTGACACATGAGGGTTGTAGCCTCAAGCTGTGATTTGACTGGCTGGTTATCAAAAGTAATCTAACAGCAGCTTTGAGATATTCTAATAAAACTTAACTTTTATTTACAAAGCTGTTCTTATTAACCCCTTTCTGCCATTGGACGTACTATTCCGTCCATGTGGGGTGGGCCCTAATTCCCAAGGACGGAATAGTACGTCCAGCACGATCGGCCGCGCTCACGGGGGGAGCGCGGCCGATCGCGGCCGGGTGTCAGCTGCCTATTGCAGCTGACATCCGGCACTATGTGCCAGGAGCGGTCACGGACCGCCCCCGGCACATTAACCCCCGGCACACCGCGATCAAACATGATCACGGTGTGCCGGCGGTACAGGGAAGCATCGCGCAGGGAGGGGGCTCCCTGCGGGCTTCCCTGAGACCCCCGGAGCAACGCGATGTGATCGCGTTGCTGCGAGGGTCTCCTACCTCCTATCCCTGCAGGCCCCGGATCCAAAATGGCCGCGGGGCTGCATCCGGGTCCTGCAGGGATTACTTCCGGGTGCCGTGCAGGTGCTTGTAAGCCTGCACGGCTGTAAGTGAGATCGGTGATCTGACAGAGTGCTGTGCACACTGTCAGATCACCGATCTGTAATGTCCTCCCTGGGACAAAGTAAAAAAGTAAAAAAAAAAATTCCCACATGTGTAAAAAAAAAAGAAAAAAACATTCCTAAATAAAGAAAAAATATATATATTATTCCTATAAATACATTCCTTTATCTAAATAAAAAAAAATCAAACAATAAAAGTACACATATTTAGTATCGCCGAGTCCGTAACGACCCCACCTATAAAACTATATCACTAGTTAACCCCTTCAGTGAACACCATAAAAAAAAAAACAAAAAAAAAACGAGGCTAAAAACAACGCTTTATTCTCATACCGCCAAACAAAAAGTAGAATAACACGCGATCAAAAACACAGATATAAATAACCATGGTACCGCTGCAAACGTCATCTTGTCGCCATAAAGCATCATCAGCGAAAAATAAAAAAGTTATAGTCCTCAGAATAAAGCGATGCCAAAATAATTATTTTTTCTATAAAATAGTTTTTATCGTATAAAAGCACCAAAACATAAAAAAAGATAGAAATGAGGTATCGCTGTAATCGTACTGACCCGAAGAATAAAACTGCTTCATCAATTTTACCAAACATGGAACGGTATAAACGCCTCCCCCAAAAGAAATTCATGAATAGCTGGTTTTTGGTCATTCTGCCTCACAAAAATCGGAATAAAAAGCGATCAAAAAATCTCCCGTGCCCGAGCATGTTACCAATAAAAACGTCAACTCGTTCCGCAAAAAGCAAGACCTCACATGACTCTGTGGACTCAAATATGGAAAAATTATAGCTCTCAAAATGTGGTAACGCAAAAAATATTTTTTGCAATAAAAAGCTTCTTTCAGTGTGTGATAGCTGCCAATCATAAAAATCCGCTAAAAAACCCACTATAAAAGTAAATCAAACCCCCCTTCATCACCCCCTTAGTTAGGGAAAAAAATAAATTAAAAAATGTATTTATTTCCATTTTACCATTAGGGTTAGGGCTAGGGTTAGGGCTAGGGTTAGGGCTAGAGCTAGGGTTAGGGCTAGGGTTAGGGCTAGGGTTAGGGTTGGGGCTAGGGTTAGGGCTAGGGTTAGGGCTAGGGTTGGGGCTAGGGTTAGGGTTGGGGCTAGGGTTGGGGCTAGGGTTAGGGTTGGGGCTAGGGTTAGGGCTAGGGTTAGGGTTAAGGCTACAGTTAGGGTTGGGGCTAAAGTTAGGGTTAGGGTTGGGGCTAAAGTTAGGGTTTGGATTACATCTATGGTTGGGAATAGGGTTGGGATTAGGGTTAGGGGAGTGTCTGGGTTAGAGGTGTGGTTAGGGTTACCTTTGGGATTAGGGTTAGGGGGGTGTTTGGATTAGGGTTTCAGTTATAATTGGGGGGTTTCCACTGTTTAGGCACATCAGGGGCTCTCCAAACGCGACATGGCATCCGATCTCAATTTCAGCCAATTCTGCGTTGAAAAAGTAAAACAGTGCTCCTTCCCTTCCGAGCTCTCCCGTGCGCCCAAACAGGGGTTTACCCCAACATATGGGGTATCAGCGTACTCGGAAAAGATTGGAGAACAACTTTTGGGGTCCAATTTCTCCTGTTACCCTTGGGAAAATACAAAACTGGGGGCTAAAAAATAATTTTTGTGGAAAAAAAAATATTTTTTATTTGCATGGCTCTGCGTTATAAACTGTAGTGAAACAATTGGGGGTTCAAAGCTCTCACAACACATCTAGATGAGTTCCTTAGGGGGTCTACTTTCCAAAATGGTGTCACTTGTGGGGGGTTTCTACTGTTTAGGTACATTAGGGCCTCTGCAAACGCAATGTGACGCCTGCAGACCATTCCATCTAAGTCTGCATTCAAAATGACTCTCCTTCCCTTCCGAGCCCTCCCATGCGCCCAAACGGTGGTTCCCCTCCACATATGGGGTATCAGCGTACTCAAGACAAATTGGACAACAACTTTTGGGGTCCAATTTCTCCTGTTACCCTTGGGAAAATACAAAACTGGGGGCTAAAAAATAATTTTTTGGGGAAAATTTTTATTTTTTATTTTCACGGTTATGCGTTATAAACTGTAGTGAAACACTTGAGGGATCAAAACTCTCTAAACACATCTAGATGAGTTGCTTAGGGGGTCTACTTTCCAAAATGGTGTCACTTGTGGTTTTTTTTTACTGTTTAGGTACATTAGGGCTCTGCAAACGCAATGTGACGCCTGCAGACCATTCCATCTAAGTCTGCATTCAAAATGGCACTCCTTCCCTTCCGAGCCCTCCCATGCGCCCAAACGGTGGTTCCCCTCCACATATGGGGTATCAGCGTACTCAAGACAAATTGGACAACAACTTTTGGGGTCCAATTTCTCCTGTTACCCTTGGGAAAATACAAAACTGGGGGCTAAAAAATAATTTTGGGGGGAATTTTTATTTTTTTATTTTCACGGCTATGCGTTATAAACTGTAGTGAAACACTTGAGGGTTCAAAACTCTCACAACACATCTAGATGAGTTGCTTAGGGGGTCTACTTTCCAAAATGGTGTCACTTGTGTTTTTTTTTTACTGTTTAGGTACATTAGGGCTCTGCAAACGCAATGTGACGCCTGCAGACAATTCCATCTAAGTCTGCATTCAAAATTGCGCTCCATCCCTTCCGAGCCCTCCCATGCGCCCAAACAGTGGTTCCCCCCCACATATGGGGTATCAGCGTACTCAGGACAAATTGGACAACAATTTTTGGGGTCCAATTTCTCCTGTTACCCTCGGAAAAATACAAAACTGGGGGCTAAAAAATAACTTTTGTGGGAAAAAAATGTTTGTTTTATTTTTACGGCTCTGCATTATAAACTTCTGTGAAGCAGTTGGTGGGTCAAAGTGCTCACTACACCTCTAGATAAGTTCCTTAGGGGGTCTACTTTCCAAAATGGTGTCACTTGTTGGGGGTTTCAATGTTTAGACACATTAGTGGCTCTCCAAACGCAACATGGCGTCCCACCTCAATTCCTGTCAATTTTGCATTGAAAAGTCAAACGGCGCTCCTTCCCTTCCGAGCTCTCCCATGCGCCCAAACAGTGGTTTACCCCCACATATGGGGTATCAGCGTACTCAGGACAAATTGTACAACAACTTTTGGGGTCCAATTTCTTCTCTTACCCTTGGGAAAATAAAAAATTGGGGGCGAAAAAATCATTTTTGTGAAAAAATATGATTTTTTATTTTTACGGTTCTGCATTATAAACTTCTGTGAAGCACTTGGTGAGTCAAAGTGCTCACCACACCTCTAGATAATCTCCTTAGGGGGTCTACTTTCCAAAATGGTGTCACTTGTGGGGGTTTCAATGTTTAGGCATATCAGGGGCTCTCCAAACGCAACATGGCGTCCCATCTCAATTCCAGTCAATTTTGCATTGAAAAGTCAAATGGCGCTCCTTCGCTTCCGAGCTCTGTCATGCGCCCAAACAGTGGTTTACCCCCACATATGGGGTATCCGCGTACTCAGGACAAATTGTACAACATCTTTTGGGGTCCATTTTCTCCTGTTACCCTTGGTAAAATAAAACAAATTGGAGCTGAAGTAAATTTTGTGTGAAAAAAAAGTTAAATGCTCATTTTTATTTAAACATTCCAAAAATTCCTGTGAAACACCTTAAGGGTTAATAAACTTCTTGAATGTGGTTTTGAGCACCTTGAGGGGTGCAGTTTTTAGAATGGTGTCACACTTGGGTATTTTCTATCATATAGACCCCTCAAAATGACTTCAAATGAGATGTGGTCCCTAAAAAAAAATGGTGTTGTGAAAATGAGAAATTGCTGGTCAAATTTTAACCCTTATAACTCCCTAACAAAAAAAAATTTTGGTTCCAAAATTGTGCTGATGTAAAGTAGACATGTGGGAAATGTTACTTATTAAGTATTTTGTGTGACATATCACTGTGATTTAATTGCATAAAAATTCAAAGTTGGAAAATTGCAAAATTTTCAAAATTTTCGCCAAATTTCCATTTTTTTCACAAATAAACGCAGGTAATATCACAGAAATTTTACCACTATCATGAAGTACAATATGTCATGAGAAAACAGTGTCAGAATCACCAGGATCCGTTGAAGCGTTCCAGAGTTATAACCTCATAAATGGACAGTGGGCAGAATTGTAAAAATTGGCTCGGTCCATAACGTGCAAACCACCCTTGGGGGTGAAGGGGTTAAAATACATACATGTGTGCAAAAAGACATAGGTGCATCTAAAGTGATTGTGCCAACGATAGTGTTGAACGATACCATCCGATACTTGAAAGTATCGGTATCAGATAGTATCGGCCGATACCCGAAAAATATCGGATATCGCCGATACCAATACCCGATACCAATGCATTTCAATGGGACAAAAAGTATCGGAATGGTTTCCAGGGTCTGAAGGAGAGGAAACTCTCCTTCAGGCCCTGGGATCCATATTCATGTGTAAAATAAAGAATTAAAATAAAAAATATGGATATACTCACCTCTCCGGTGGCCCCTGGATCTTACCGCTGTAACCGGGAGCCTCCGTTCCTAAGAATGAGTGCGTGAAGGGCCTTCGATGACGTCGCGGCTTCTGATTGGTCGCGTGACCGCTCATGTGACCGCTCACGCGACCAATCAGAAGCCGCGACGTCAGCCGCGACGTCATCGAAGGTCCTTCACGGGCTCATTCTTAGGAACGAAGGCTCCCGGTTACAGCGGTAAGATCCAGGGGCCACCGGAGAGGTGAGTATATGGATATATATGGATATACTCACCTCTCCGGCGGCCCCACAAACAGGGTCCATAGGGACATTTAGTTTGGTGTGAAAGAACTTGTGGAGTACCCACCAGGGCCATGGGAATACTTGGTACCGGGCCGGTTCTTAAAGGGGTTGTGTCACGGCAGCAGTGACCCCGTCCGTGGCCTTGGTTGTCGAATAAAAGGGGAATAAAGTTTATGGGATAAATGTTTGTGACGCCTCCTCTGGTTTTCTGTGAGATGTTAGCCAAAGCTAATGACTGATGGTGATGCAGCAGAGTTGATACAGCTCTTCACAGGCAGAGCTTTAGACCCAGGGCACTTTGGTTGTAAATGATGGTGATGCTAATAGTGGATGTGGTGCAGGGTGGATGGCGCAGTAAATAAATGTGAGGACACAGTGTGGTGCAGTTTCCAATGCTTTATTCACAGTTCTTAGTTGCCCCAGCCGGGGTGCTGTGTGCTCCAGGTTTGTGGTCCAGCCAGCTCTCAAGCAATTTGGATGCACTTTCCAGAACCCTCGTTCATATGTCCTTTCCTGGCAGTCTCTCTGTGCTGGCTTCGCCTCTCCTGCCCTGCGCCTGCCACACAGTGTCCCAAGCCAGCAGCCGTGGATCTTGTCGGGCGGTGTGCGCTGAATGCCCCTGGATCCTATATGGCTGCCTTTTCATCGAATGTGTGCCGCTGTGGCTGTGGCACCTACAGCTACCACAGCCTCCAGTTAGCTTGCTGAGTCCTTAGTTTCTCCACTAGAATGGGGCCGGTCCCCTGACTGCAACCTGGTCCCTCCACAAACCACGCCAGCAGATACAGGCCTCACAGATGGATCTCTCACTATCCGTGCCCCTATGACCCCTTATGTCCTTCTGGGAGCTTCCTTCTGCTTTTCGCTCTTTAGCTTAACTTTCCTTCAGCTCCCTCTCTCTGGGAACTCTTTTCTGTCTGTTTCAGTCTCTCTGTCTGACAGAAGTTGCAGACCCTCACGTCTGCTCAGCTCCACTCCTCTCACCAACTACTAACTTTCTAGATCTTTCCTGACTCTTGCTTACTAAGCTCCTCCTCTAGTCTAGCTACCCCACCCATTCTTCCAACACCCTTTCCTATCCCACCTGACATGAGACCTTCCTCCCTTAGGATACGTCCAGGTGCCCTGACTGAATTGTCTAATGTTGGATGCAGGTGTAGGGTTCTGTGCCATGTCCCCTCCTTACCTAAGAGCAGAATACCACACCTCTGGGTGAGGTGCAGTACTCTGTGGCAACTGGACCCTCAGGGGCGCCATACTTGATTAGCCGTAAAGGACCCCTGACCTCATTCATCAAACACCTTCGAGATGAACTAGAACAGAGATTGTGAGCCGGGGACTTTGGTCCAAAATCAGTGTCTGACGTCACAAAAGAGCTCTCCTGAATGAATCAGCAAAAATTCCCACAGACACATTCTGAAATATCGTAGGAAGACTTCTCAGAAGATTGGAAGTTGATATATGCAAAGCGGGCATAAATTCCATAATAATGTCCATGGACTAATAATGGAAGTCACAGAAGCTTCTGAAGGTGAACTGTATATGTGTCCCAGACATCTGTGTGGGATGATTTTGGACCAGATGACCCGGGATGTGCCTTCCGACTCTACCATTCTATGATTGTATGATTCTTTGATTCTATTTAATAATGTGTGAAATAAAATCATAAACTCTATTATCAATTAATAATTAATCGTAAAAAAAGGTAAAGAAACCCAGTTTTAGAAAAATGTAATTGCGGAAAGAAATTTTATTAAATCGATTCATGTGGAAAGCAGATTACATCCAACATTTTGGACAGAATTTAGACACATTATCAAACATTCATGTCTGAAATCTAAATTGAAAATCCATTGTCAAATATATTTTCATATTCAATATGTAGAAAAAGGGCCAAAAGTCCAAAAAGGCAGAGGAATTCTTAAAAAAATAAAAAAGAGGAAAAATAACTATGAGAACTGTTATAATGGGAAAAAATAAAATAAATCCAGAAAAAAAGAGAAAGTAAAAGTGAAGAAAATAGAGTAAATAATAAAGGTAAAAAGTTCCTATATTATATTTCCCATTATAACAGTTTTCATAGTTATTTTTCCTCTTTTTAGGGATTCATCTGCCTTTTTGGACCTTTTTATATGTATTGAGTATTATTGCCAGGTGTCCAGCTTGGATACCCAATAGTTGTATGGCACAGAGGAATCACGAAGGATGCTGGTATGCTCAGCTAGATACTATTTTAACATTTTCCAAAATGTTTCCCTCCTTATCAGAGTACCCTGCCTATAAGAGCCTGGGCGCTGTGAAGGTCTAATGAGACTGTCCCAGATTTTTGATAGTCTTCCCCTGCCTCTGTTAGACCTGGTGTGTGTCTCCTTCGTCACTAGTCTTTGGTTGTTCAAGGAACTATGCCTCTGCCATCGGTGTTATGAGCTGGGAATTTTTTCACTAATTGTTCAATTGGGGTTGTCTGGTATTGCACCATTTTACTAGCCCTCTCCGCTGCAGGAAGGAGAGATGGAAAGTTCTCCTTGTAGAAAGGTGAACTACCAGTAATCAATGTTGTCCAACATGCTTATAACGCGAGAGTCACGGGAAAGGCAGTGGGACGTTGTTAGGTGTCGAGTTCCTGCTGCTGCACAGGGGGAATCTCGAACCATGTCCGCGGCGGTCTCCCATTCTTCTCCAGCCTCCCACCTTTGCCAAACCTTTGGAATCTCCGGTCCAGGCGCCCGAGTCACATGAGGCCATGGAGGTGTCACGAGCGGGATCTAAGTCCCGGACCGAAAAACGTCAGCATCTAGTGGTTGTAGGAGGAGGTACACTAGACACGGCGACGTTTTCCTCCAAACTGTCCTTTAAGGGGACAATTACCATAGGCTCATCCACTCATTCGGTAGAGCTTTGCGTGGATTCCGGGGCGGAGGGCAATTTTATGTCATCTGCCTTCACCCAACGACACGCAATACTTCTGGTGATGCTCGCCAAACCAGTGACTGTACGAGTGGTGAGGTCGACACTGCCCTCACAGATAACATACCAGACCATCCCATTTACTCTATCTATGTCGCCATCTCATCAGGAGATTATTTCTTTACTCGTCATTCCTGAGGGAATTGATGAGGTCCTGTTAGGGATACCTTGGCTACGGTACCACTCCCCTCATATAGAGTGGTCCACAGGCAGAATTTTGGGATGGAGTGAATCTTGTGAGGGTAGATGTCAGAGGGAGTGCATTCAGGTTGCTACTACTGAGGTACCCGCAGATCTTTCCTCTCTCCCCAAGCAATATTAGCTCTATGTGGATGTGTTCTCCAAAAGGGCTGTGGAGACCCTTCCACCTCACCGCCCCTATGACTGTCCTATTGACCTCTTGCCTGGTGCTGAGCCTCCCCCGGGTCGAGTCTATCCATTATCTTTCCCGGAGACAGAAGCAATGTCTCAGTACATCCAGGAGAATCTGGCAAGAGGATTCATTAGGAAGTCAGTGTCACCTGCAGGGGCTGGGTTCTTCGTGCAGAAGAAGAACGGAGAATTACGTCCATGCATAGATTACAGGGGTCTTAATGCCATCACCGTTAAGAACAAGTACCCACTGCCCCTGATATCTGAGCTCTTTGATAGGCTTCGGGGAGCAAGGGTATTTACTAAACTAGATCTGGGGGGTGCTTACAACCTGATTCGCATCCGTGAGAGGGATGAATGGAAGATGGCTTTTAACACCAGGGATGGGCACTATGAATACCAGGTGATGCACTTCGGGCTCTGTAATGCCCCAGCCATTTTCCAAGACTTTGTGAACGATATCTTCTGGGATATGCTCTCCACCTCGGTTGTAGTCTATCTGGATGATATTCTCATTTACTCTCCTGATATACAGGTCCTTCTCAAAAAATTAGCATATAGTGTTAAATTTCATTATTTACCATAATGTAATGATTACAATTAAACTTTCATATATTATAGATTCATTATCCACCAACTGAAATTTGTCAGGTCTTTTATTGTTTTAATACTGATGATTTTGGCCTACAACTCCTGATAACCCAAAAAACCTGTCTCAATAAATTAGCATATCAAGAAAAGGTTCTCTAAATGACCTATTACCCTAATCTTCTGAATCAACTAATTAACTCTAAACACATGCAAAAGATACCTGAGGCTTTTAAAAACTCCCTGCCTGGTTCATTACTCAAAACCCCCATCATGGGTAAGACTAGCGACCTGACAGATGTCAAGAAGGCCATCATTGACACCCTCAAGCAAGAGGGTAAGACCCAGAAAGAAATTTCTCAACAAATAGGCTGTTCCCAGAGTGCTGTATCAAGGCACCTCAATGGTAAGTCTGTTGGAAGGAAACAATGTGGCAGAAAACGCTGTACAACGAGAAGAGGTGACCGGACCCTGAGGAAGATTGTGGAGAAGGACCGATTCCAGACCTTGGGGAACCTGAGGAAGCAGTGGACTGAGTCTGGTGTGGAAAGGCGTGTGCAGGAAATGGGCTACAGGTGCCGCATTCCCCAGGTAAAGCCACTTTTGAACCATAAACAGCGGCAGAAGCGCCTGACCTGGGCTACAGAGAAGCAGCACTGGACTGTTGCTAAGTGGTCCCAAGTACTTTTTTCTTATGAAAGCAAATTTTGCATGTCATTCGGAAATCAAGGTGCCAGAGTCTGGAGTAAGACTGGGGAGAAGGAAATGCCAAAATGCCTGAAGTCCAGTGTCAAGTACCCACAGTCAGTGATGGTGTGGGGTGCCATGTCAGCTGCTGGTGTTGGTCCACTGTGTTTCATCAAGGGCAGGGTCAATGCAGCTAGCTATCAGGAGATTTTGGAGCACTTCATGCTTCCATCGGCTGAAATGCTTTATGGAGATGAAGATTTCATTTTTCAGCACGACCTGGCACCTGCTCACAGTGCCAAAACCACTGGTAAATGGTTTACTGACCATGGTATTACTGTGCTCAAATGGCCAGCCAACTCTCCTGACCTGAACCCCATAGAGAATCTGTGGGATATTGTGAAGAGAAAGTTGAGAGACGCAAGACCCAACACTCTGGATGAGCTTAAGGCCGCTATTGAAGCATCCTGGGCCTCCATAACATCTCAGCAGTGTCACAGGCTGATTGCCTCCATGCCACGCCGCATTGAAGCAGTCATTTCTGCCAAAGGATTCCCGACAAAGTATTGAGTGCATAACTGAACATTATTATTTGATGGTTTTTTTGTTTGTTATTAAAAAACACTTTTATTTGATTGGACGGGTGAAATATGCTAATTTATTGAGACAGGTTTTTTGGGTTATCAGGAGTTGTAGGCCAAAATCATCAGTATTAAAACAATAAAAGACCTGACAAATTTCAGTTGGTGGATAATGAATCTATAATATATGAAAGTTTAATTGTAATCATTACATTATGGTAAATAATGAAATTTAACACTATATGCTAATTTTTTGAGAAGGACCTGTAGACTCCCACCGGAGAGATGTTTGCAAAGTCTTCGACCTCCTACGGGCAAACTCCCTCTATGCCAAGTTGGAGAAATGTGTATTTGAGCAGGAGTCCTTGCCTTTCCTTGGAGATATCCTCTCCGCCCAGGGATTGGCTATGGATCCTGCAAAGCTACAGGCTGTGATGGACTGGCAGGAACCCCATTCTCTCAAAGCAGTGCAGCGCTTTATGGGGTTCATTAATTACTATTGCCAGTTCATTCCCCACTTCCCAACTTTGGTAGCTCCCTTGGTTGCCCTCACCAAAAAGGGAGCAAATCCCAAATTGTGGTCGGAGGAGGTCTCCAAGGCCTTCCTCTATATTAAGTCCCACTTTGCTAGCGCTCCCATTCTACATCACCCTGATGTAGATAAACCTTTCATAATGGAGGTGGATGCCTCATCTGTCGGTGCTGGAGCAGTCCTATTCCAAAAGCTTGCTCAAGGTTGGAAGCATCCTTGCTTCTTTTTCTCTAAGACCTTCACACCGGCGGAGAGGAATTATTCCATCGGGGACAGGGAGTTGCTAGCTATGGAGTTGGCTTTCTCGGAGTGGAGACACCTTCTGGAGGGGGCTCACTTTCCCTTCCAAGTTCACACCGACCACAAGAATTTGGTCTATATACAGACTGCCCAGCGGCTAAATTCTCACCAGGCCAGATGGTCCCTCTTCTTCTCCTGGTTCCATTTCACCCTCCATTTTCTCTCTGGGGAGAAGAACATTCGTGCCGATGCTCTCTCCTGTTCCGTAGAGTCATCAACGGAGGAGGAGGAACCTCAGCTTATTGTCCCTTCTGAGAGCCTGTGGACCATGGCTCCGGTTTTGCTAGAGTCTGTGCCCCCAGGCAAGACTTTTGTGCCATCACATTTGCGACCGGAGGTCCTCTCTTGGGCTCACTCGTCCAGGGTGGGTGGACACTTTGGGACCAAAAGGACATCTGAGCTTCTGGTGAGGATGTACTGGTGGCCGCATATGGCCCGTGACGTTGGAGACTATATTCAGGCGTGTTTCTCCTGCGCCAAGAATAAGTCTCCTCAACAATGGCCAGCTGGGTTACTTTATCCCATACTGGTGGCAGACAGGCCCTGGGAGAAGGTCGGAATGGACTTTATGGTGGGCATACCGAAGTCCCGAGTCATTTGGGTAATCACAGACCATTTTTCTAAAATGGTGCACTTGGTGCTTCTTCCACGGCTACCTTCTGCATGAGCCTTGGCAGCGTTGTTTATAAAACACATTTTCCACCTACGCGGTATGCCAGACAAATGTCAGTGACCGGGGTCCCCAGTTTGCGTCTCGGTTCTGGAGAGAGCTCTGTCGTCTACTCAGCATCGAGCTGAATCTCTCTTCAGCATACCATCCTGAAATGAATGGGTTGGTAGAGAGGGCCAACCAGACCATGGTCACATATCTGCAACATTTTGTTTCTGCTAGGCAGGATGACTGGGCATCCTTGCTACCTTGGGCGGAGTTTGCGCAAAATAACGACTCCACTGGTCAGACCCCATTCATCCTTAATTACGGCCAGCATCCGCGGGTTTCTATGCCTATGCCCGTGTCTTCTGCCGACTCCAGGGTGGCAGACTGGGCTGTGGAGGCACGGGACATTTGGGACCGCACTCAGGATGCCATCCGGGCCTCCAAGGAGAGAATGAGGTCCTCTGCTGATGCACATCGGCGCCCCGCTCCGACCTTTGCTCCTGGTGACTTAGTGTGGCTCTCTGCCCGTAACATCAGGCTGCGAGTTGAGTCCACTAAGTTTGCACCTCACTACTTGGGTCCCTTCAAGGTCCTGGAACAGGTTAAGCCTGTGATCTACCGTCTGGCCCTTCCTCCACGCCTAGGTATCACCAACATCTTTCATGTGTCTCTTCTAAAGCCCGTTCACATGTCCCGGTTTTCTGAGTCATCTGCCGGGACATCGGGTTCATCTACGGATGATTAAGAAGTGAACGCTATCTTGAGGTGTAAGGTGGTACATGGCAGAAAATTTTATTTGGTGGATTGAAAAGACTATGGCCCAGAGGACAGGTCCTGGGAGCCTGCTGAACACATTCGGACTCCGCAACTCATTGCTGCCTTTGAGAGTAGCGAGGCCCAAGGAGGGAGGCCCTGGGAGGGGGTTAATGTTAGGTATTGAGTTCCTGCTGCTGCACAGGGGGAATCTCGAACCATGTCCGCTGCGGTCTCCCATTCTTCTCCAGCCGCAGTGGAGCCTGCTCAGCGGAGACGTCGGTCCCAGCACCTGGCTCAGATAGATACTGCAAGTTTGGTTAATGCTGCCCTTCCAGGTTCAGCTATTATAACCAGTACTGTTCGGCGGTGAGCAGGCGCTCCTGGGACTAAGTCCTGCTTTTCTCCTTCTGAGCATGCCCAAGAGAAGACCTCTCATTGGAGGTCAGGGGTCACATGCTCAGGTCCTGTAGCAGCTCCTATTGGTCCACTAGGAGGGTCCTGGAGAGCTATAACTGTAAAAGGTTTGGATGGCCGCCTCCTCGTCCTCATTATCACCCAAACTGTGCAGAGAAAGTGAGATGAGGCTGGGCTGTGTAGTGTTACCCTGTCTACTTTCTTCCTCCATCTCCCCCTGGTCTGTATGCAAAGCTTCCTTTTTCATTGTGAGCAATGACTATTTAAGCAGACTCAGAAGAAATTGTTACTCTGATTACAGCATCATCGCTGCTCACCATCTTTGTTGATTCCTCAATGTTTTGTACAACCTCACAGATGTCAGACATCCACACCCACTCATCGGTTCTTATATGGGGAGGTTGACCAGAATAACAACAGGCATGTTGTAGCTAGTATTCGACTACTGCCCTCTACTTCTCACAAAGCCTTGCCAACATACAGTTTGTGTGAAAAAGTGTTTGCCCCCTTCCCGAGTTCCTATTGTTTTGCATGTTTGTCACACTTACAGTAAATGTTTCAGATCACCAAGCAAATTTAAAAATTAGACAAAAATAACACAAGTAAACACAAAATGCAGCTTTCAAATTAAGGTCTTTATTATTAAAAGAAAAAGAAATCCAAACCTAGAGGGCCTTGTGTAAAAAAGTGATTGCCCCCTCCCTCCCTTAAAACATAAGTTAACTGTGGTTTATCACATCTTTGGGAAGCTGAGTTCAAATCCCCTAGCCACACCCATGCCTGATTACTGCCACACCTGTACTCAATCAAGAAATCACTTAAATAGGATGTGCCTGACAAAGTGAAGTAGACCAAAAGGTCCTCAAAAGCAAGACATCCTGCCATGATCCAAAGAAATTCTGTAACAAATGAGAAACAAAGTAATTGAGATCCATCAGTCTGGAAAAGGTTATAAAGCTCTTGCTAAAGCTTTGGGACTCCAGCGAAACAAAATGACAATCATTATCCACAGATGGTGAAAAAATGAACCTTCCCAGTGGTGAACCTTCCCAGGAGTGGCCGGCTGACAAAAATTACCCCATGAGCACAGTAACGACTCACCCAAGAGGCCACAAAAGACCCCACCACACCATCCAAAGAACTGCAGGCCTCACTTGCCTCAGTTAAGGTCAGTGTTCATGACTCCACCATAAGCGAGATACTGGGCAAAAATGGCCCTCATGGCAGAGTACTAAGAGGAAAATCACTGCTGAGCAATAAGAAAATAAAGGCTCATCTCAGTTTTGTCAGAATAGATCTTGATGATCCTCAAGACTTTTGGGCGAATACTCTGTGGACTGACAAAACAAAAGTTGAACTTTTGGAAGGTGTATGTCCCATTACATCTTGCTTAGAAGCAACACAGCATTTCAGAAAAGGAACATTATACTAACAGTAAAATATGGTGGTGGTAGTGTGATGATGTTCTGGGGCTGTTTTGCTGCTTTAGGACCTGGAAGACTTGCTGTGGTAAATGGAACCATGAATTCTGGTGTCTACCAAAAAATCCAGAAGGAAAATGTCCAGCCATCTCTGATTAGAGATAAGTGAACCTTTCAAGGTTTGGTTTGGTTCAGATTTGGCGAACGGACCAATGTTCGACGAACTGTTCGCCGAACGTATCCAAACCTCATTGAATTCAATAAGAGGCAAAATCAAACTCATAGACAACACCTTCGGGAGGGGGCAAAAAGCTGCCCAAAAAGCTCAAATTAGGGGAAGACATCCGGAAAAGAGGCATAAATTGGCCCACAGTACAAATTTGATAATGGCATAGCAGCAGTCAGCCATGGGCCATGAATGAGGTATCAGGGTCTGGACCAGCATTTACAGCTTTGAATTTAAGTTTAAATTAAGATGAGTTTGGTGAGGGGCCAGTGTAAACCTGCTGAGCTGCGAGCCCTGATACCTCATGCAAAAGCTCAAACTGCTTTTTTGCACAGTCACACACAGATGGCACAAATATCAGCTTGGTATACCACAAATATAAAAATTAAGGATAGTAACACAGGTAGTTGACTGAAAGTAATTGTAGGCTTGCCGGTCTGGGAGCCCAACTGCTACAGGCAACACACATGAAGGAGACTGAGTACAAATATTTCCCAAAATTATTGACACACCATTGAAGTGTCATCAATTTGCTAGAGTAGAAATATTACAATTGCACAGTTTAAAAAAAAACAAAAAAACTTCTGTTACTGTACGGTCTACTCGACTCCCATTCTTTGGCAGCCACACAGCGGTATTCTTATTATTTATTGTTATAGTGCCATTTATTGTGAAAAGGGTATACATAATAAAACCAAGTACAATAATTTTAAACAATACAAGTCACCAACTGCTACTGGAGGAGAGAGGACCCTGACCGTGAAGGATCACAGTCTACAAAAGATGGGTGAGAATACAATAGGTGAGAGTATAATATGTTTGGTAACATAGTTCCAGAGAAGAGGGGATCTGTGGGAGAAATCTAGTATGCGATTGTGGGAAGAGGAGAGAAAAGGGGAGTAGAGAAGGAGATCTTATGACGATGGGAGATTGGTGCAGATAGGTACAAAAGTACCAGGAGACTAGGTCACAGATGTTTGTAGAAGACAGGTTTTGGATTGCATTGCTTGTCTAACTTAGAGTTTTGAACAGGAGTCTCTAGGCAAAGGAGAGCCAGTGCAGGGATTGGCAGGAAAGATTGGATGGGTGCGATAGTGTTAAAAGGGAGGCCACAAAGCCAGAGGTTGCAGTACTCTAGGCGGGAAATGATGAGGGCATGCACTATTGTTTTAGTAGATCTATGGTTGAAGAAATTGCGGATTCGGGAGATATTTTTTAATTGGAGTCAGCAGGAAGGGGAAAGGGCTTCAATTGAAGGAGAGATCAGAGTCAAGCCATTGATTTTGATGGATAAGTCAGTTGGGGTGGTTGAATTAGATGGTGGAAAGATGATGAATTCAGTTTTATCCATGTTAAGTATAAGAAATCTTGCAGAAAGGAAAGATGAAATACAGGACTGACATTGTGGGATTCTGCTAAATAAGGAGGTGATATCAGGTCCAGAGAGGGAGATCTTTTTGTCATCAGCATAGAGGTGATACTGAAAGCTGTGAGACTCCATGAGCTGTCTCAGGCTAAAGGTGTAGATGGAGAAGAGCAAAGGTCCTAAAACTGAACCTTGGGATACACTAACAAATAGGGGGCTAGATGAGGAAGTTGTGTATGAGTGGGAGACACTAAATGTCCTGTCTGTTAGGTATGAATATATCCAAGATAGGGCCAAGTCTGTGATGCCAATTGATGAGAGAGTCTGTAGTAAGAGGGAATGGTCCACTGTGTCGAAGGCAGATGGCAGGTTCAAGAGGAGGACAAAGTAGTGTAGCTTGGACTTTTAGCATGTCATTGTTGACTTTAGTATGTCTGAAGCCAGATTGTAAGTTTTTAAAGAGGGAGCAGGAGGATAGAGTTGAGGACAGTTCAAAATGGACGTGTTGTTTCACTAGGAAAAGAATATCCAGCTCCACTTGTCCCATAAAAATGTATTTTTTTGAAGACCCTTAAAATGGTAGCAGTCAATCAAGTAGTGTTGCTTGGATTTGAAGGTTAGTAGGCCATTGTTGACTTTAGTCAGGGCAGTTGAAGTGGAATGGTGCAGTCGGAAGCTAGATTGTAAGTGGTCAAAAAGGGAGCAGGAGGAGAGCTTTAAGGACAGTTCAAAATGGACTTGTCATTTCAATAGTTTTGAGGCATAGGGGAGAAGTAATATGGGGTTATAGCTATACACAAACAATGGGTCAAGGGAGGACTTTTTGAGGATGGGTGTAATCAATGCATGTTTGAAGCATAAAGGGAAGAAAACAGTGGTTAGTGACAGATTGAAGTGGTGGATTAGTTTCAGAATTAAGACTATTGTAAGGTTTGGAGTGAGGTGGGATGGAATTAGGTTTAGTTCACAGGTGGTGAGACATGATTTGGAACGTAAACAGGAAAGTTGATCTTCCGTGATGGTTGAGAAGTTGGTTTTGGAGGAGAGTTGAGTAGTTATGAGAAGGGGCTGTGGGTACTTTTGGCAAAAGCTTTGCCTTATGTTGTCAATCTTCTGCTTGAAGAATGAGGCGAAGTCTTCAGCTGAGATGAGTGAATAGGGAGGAAGAGCTGGGGGATTAGGAGATAATTGAAAGTACTGAATTGCTGTTTAGCGTTGTGAGCCAGGGATGATTTGAGAGATGAGAAGTAGGTTTGTTTTGCTGCAGTAATTTCCCAGCATTTTGACAACTTCTGTTATTAGACAGGCTACTTGACTCTCTTTCTTTGGCAGCTGCACAGGGGTATGCCTTGTAGATGAGGGAAAAAATGTGCTCCAGTGGATGGCAAGCTCCGCATCAAGTGACCTCTCTTCTTCCTCCACTTTAACATCACATAGAGTAAAGTTTTCATAACTTTCACCCCAATTACCCTTGTTTCCCCACGCATCACAACTCTCACCCAATTGACTGTGGGGAACCACAGAAGGCTATTCTGCAGAAATGTTCATACATTCTATTCCATGGGCATCAGAGGTCTGCTCAGAAGAATCACAGAATCCAGAAGAGGAAAGCATCTGCACCAATGCCCCAAATTTTTTCATGTTGATTCTGGGCTTGGACAAAGCAGAATCCAGACCCTCGTCATCAGACGTGGAGGTGATGCTGAAACTCAGACACCTGAGGCGCACTCTGATTATACTATGCTGTCAGGGATGATGAAGAGGAGGAGGAGGGTGACCCTTAGGGTGAGGAATGGGAGAACAGAGAGGATGATGATTAGGCTTTACTGTATTTTTCGAACTATAAGATGCACAGGACCATAAGACGCACCTAGTTTTTAGAGGAGGAAATTAGGAAAAAAAATTTAAGCAAAAAATGTGGTCAATTCTGTACTTAATATCCCCTATCCTGCTGTCACAGTTCCACCCCTCAGTGTGTCTGGGATGCAGTTACTGACAGCTCGGCCATCCAATCTGGCACAGGGTGTGCTGAGCTGTCAGTGTGTTGATTGACAGCTCGACTATCTAATCTGTGACTGGGAGGCGTTGACTGTCACCAAGTGTTCACTATCAAGGGTGATTGCCATACCTACTTAACTGAGCAACTTCTCCCAGACCACTGCCAGAAGTACATTCAGCATGTGAGGTTTGTGCTTTCCTGTGCCTTGAGTTCTGTATGCTTGATTTGTTGCCTGGCCTTGGACTTCATTCTGACTATTCGCCTGTTTAACCCCATCAGCTCTGATCCGTTACCCTCCCGATACTCTGACCTCTGAACATTACCTGACTACACTTTTTTCTCTTCCTTCTGTTTATGCCGTACCCTTCTGGCTTCTGACCTTGGACTCCTTGACCACTCTGACTCACGGCTTGGCCGTGAGAAGTGATTAGCTTCACACCTGGTATATATGGTCTCCTCATCCCCATACTGATACACATGACCCCCTTATCCCTATCTTGGTATGCATGGATCTCTCATCCCTATCTTGGTATGCATGGATCCCTCATCCCGATCCTGTTATGCATGCCTCCTGATCCCTATCCTGGTGTGCATGGCTTCCTCATCCCTATCCTGATAGGAATGGTCCCCTTATCCCTCTTCTGGCAGGAATGATCGCCCTCATCCCTATCCTAGTATTCGGGGCCCCCTTATCCCTATCTTGGTATGCATGGATCCCTCATCCCTATCCTGTTATGCATGCCCCCTCATCCCTATCCTGGTGTGCATGGCTTCCTCATCCCTATCCTGATAGGAATGTCCCCCTTATCCCTCTCCTGGCAGGAATGATCGCCCTCATCCCTATCCTAGCATGCGGGGCCCCCTTATCCCCATCTTGGTATGCATGGATCCCTCTTCCCTATCCTGTTATGCATGCCCCCTCATCCCTATCCTGGTGTGCATGGCTTCCTCATCCCTATCCTGATAGGAATGTCCCCCTTATCCCTCTCCTGGCAGGAATGATCGCCCTCATCCCTATCCTAGCATGCGGGGCCCCCTTATCCCTATCTTGGTATGCATGGATCCCTCATCCCTATCCTGTTATGTATGCCCCCTCATCCCTATCCTGGTGTGCATGACACCCTCATCCCTATCCTGATAGGAATGGTCCCCCTTATCCCTCTCCTGGCAGGAATGATCGCCCTCATCCCTATCCTAGCATGCATTTCCCCCCATCTCGTCCTAGTATGCATGGCCTCATCCCTATCCTGGTATGCAGGGCCCCCATCTCATCCTAGTATTCATGGTCCCATCCCTATCCTAGTATGCAGGGTCCCATCTCATCCTAGTATGCATGGCCCCATCAATATCCTAGTATGCAGGGCCCTTAACTTGTCCCAGTATGCAGGGCCCCTATCCTTATCCTGGTATGCAGGGCCCCCATCTCGTCCTAGTATGCATGGGCCCATCCCTATCCTGGTAGGAATGGTCCACCTTATCCCTATCCTGGCAGGAATGATCGCCCTCATCCCTATCCAAGTATACAGGGCCCCATCTCATCCTAGTATGCATGACCCCATCCTTATCCTGGTATGAAGGGACCCTATCTCGTCCTAGTATGCATGATCCCATCCCTATTCTGGTATGCAGGGCCCCCATCTCATCCTAGTATGCATGGCCCCATCCAGTACTAGTATTCATGGCCCCATCAATATCTGAGTATGCATGGACCCTATCCTTGTTATGGTATGCAGGGCCCCATCCTTATCGTGGTATGCAGGGCCCCATCCTTATACTGGTATGATTGGCCCCCATCCTTATGGTATGCAGGGCCCCATCTCATCCTAGTATGCATGGCCCCATCCCTATCTCGGTATGCAGGGCCCCATCCTTATTCTGGTATGATTTGCCCCGATCCCTATCTTGGTCTACAGGGCCCCATCCGTATTCTGGTATGATTGGCCACCATCCTTATTGTGGTATGCAGGGCCCCCATATCGTCCTAGTATGCATAGCCCCATCCCTATCCTGGTATGCATGGCCCCATCCCTATTCTGGTAGGATTGGCCTCCATCCCGATCCTGGTATGCATGGCCCCATCCTTATAATTGGCCCCCACTCCCATGCTGGTATGTATGGTCCCATCAGAAAACATAAAAAAAAAAACAACCATTACACTTACCTTCCCGGCGCTCTCTCACAGCGTCATGCTCTGGTACCAGCAGCTGCTTTATGCTTGTATGCAGCGCATGGCAGGGACGTCATGCGTTGCTCACAAGCAGATCACAGCTGCCGGAATACTCACTGCTCTGCATGCCAGGACTGTGTGCGCAGAGAGAAGTTAGTATTTATTGCTCTTCAGTAGCGTGCACAGTGTCAGCCGCTGGCTTCCTGCTGCTGGCGGTCTGCTTAAGAGAAATGAATATTCACCTCTCTCCGAGCCCAGAGATGTGAATATTCATTTCTCTTAAGTAGCAGCACATGTGACCGCCGGCAGCTGCAGGAAGGCTCCGGCTGACACTGTGCGCCCTACTGAAGAGCAATGAGTATTCACTGCTCTCTGAGCACACAGTCCCAGCGTGCACACCAGTGAGTATTCCGGCAGCTTTCCTTCAGTTTGCGAGCAGCGCATGATGTCCCTGCCATGTGCTGCTTAAAAGCATAAAGCAGCTGCTGGCAACAGAGCAGGACGCTGAGAGGGAGTGACGGGAAAATAAGTGTAATGTTTTTTTCTTTAATGTTTTCTGATGGGGCCATGCATACCAGAAAGGGGGTGGGTGGGGGCCAATCATAATGATGTTGCCATGAATACCAGGAGCGGGGTTGGGGTGCAACCATACCAGAATAAGGATGGGAAAATGCATACCAAGACTGGGATGGGGGCCAATCAGACCAGGATGCTAAAGAGAGATGAATATTCATTGCCCTCCACGCCCATGGGCATGGAATGCAGTGAATATTCATTTCTCTTTAGCAGTGGACACAGAAGTTAGCCACAGCCAGCGGCCCCAGCCTCCTGTGACCTGCAGATGCCACTCCCCCACCTCCCCACCACAGCCAGAGCCGGTTCATCCGGACTATAAGATGCACCCCCCATTTTCCTCTACATTTTTGGAGGAAAAAAGTGCGTCTTATAGTCTGAAAAATTTGGTAGATCCCATTTGGTGTGATCTCAGAGGCGCGCAGTTGAGTAGCTCATGATAGGAGGTGGAGGAAGACGAGTAAGTCATGTTGTGGCTTCCCACACAGACAGTGATTGATGCAACCACGACAAGCACTGTATCCTCAGTATGCAGCGGTCGTGGGTCTGAAGTTTGCAGGAGCAGCAAGCTTTGGCTAGGCCTGGCCCTTTTTTGAGACCACAAAGGATGACCCTATTCAAGTTGTCTGCCAACTTTTCAAAAAAAAGACTGAGTAGAGGCAAAAAATTTAATAATTTGCCTATTACATGCATGAACCGGAGTATGCACAATCAACATGCATTAGTCTGGGAATCTTACTGCTCTAAAATGCGGACTAGTGAGCCTTGCCAAACCCTTTCTGCCCCATTGACCACATCTGCTGCTTCTTTCTCCTCCGTCAACATGGCAAGTGTTCTCAAACAGTTCTCCGTCTGCAGAACATACACTTGTTTACCCGCTACAGTTGTGGTGAGTGAGAACCCGTCAGCTGTTATGGAAGTGGACATACCTGCTGTTTTCGGACACCAAGCACATCACATCTTTCTCAATCCACCATAACATCCCCACCTGCAGCTCACTAACAATCTAGCAGTTTGTTGTGTTGACCCTACTCTGTTGTGAATTTGGATTCTGGGCTCCCCCGGTGGCTACTGGTGGAATTGAACTGGTGTTGTCATCTTCTCTGTTCACCTGTTCCCATCAAGATGTGGGAGTCGCTATATAACCTTGCTGCTCTGTTAGTTGCTTGCCGGTCAACAATGTTATCAGAAGCCTCTCTGTGCTTGTTCCTGCTCCTAGACAACTACTAGATAAGTTGGACTCTTGTCCATGTTTGTTTTTGCATTTTTGTTCCAGTTCACAGCTGAAGTTTCGTTACTGTGTCTGGAAAGCTCTTGTGAACAGGAATTGCCACTCTGGTGTTATGAGTTAATGCCAGAGTTTTAAAGTAATTTCTGGATGGTGTTTTGATAGGGTTTTCAGCTGACCATGAAAGTGTCCTTTCTGTCTTCTGCTATGTAGTAAGTGGACCTCAAATTTGCTAAACCTATTTTCATACTACGTTTGTTATTTCATCTTAATTCACCGCCAATACATGTGGGGGGCCTCTGTCTCCTTTCGGGGTATTTCTCTAGAGGTGAGCTAGGACTAATATTTTCCTCTGCTAGCATTATTTAGTCCTCCGGCTGGTGCTGG
Source organism: Ranitomeya variabilis (assembly GCF_051348905.1). Classification (NCBI taxonomy): domain Eukaryota; kingdom Metazoa; phylum Chordata; class Amphibia; order Anura; family Dendrobatidae; genus Ranitomeya; species Ranitomeya variabilis. Next base: position 754,809,311 of record NC_135232.1, read on the forward strand.
GCATCTAGAATCAACGTAGGCATGCTACCCGGCCACTGCTAGTTGTGCGTTAGGTTTAGTTCATGGTCAGCTCAGTTCCCATCTTCCAAGAGCTAGTTCCTAAATATGCTGATGCTATGTTCTCTTGCCATTGAGAACATGACAGTTTGACCGGCCCACTAAAGGGTTAAAATCCTTGGCTGAGAAAGGAGAGAAATAAGAAGTCTGCTGAGAATTTTTTTTTTTTTTTTTCTCCTTCTAATCTTTGAATGGCTCTGTGTCCACCTGTTTGTAATGGATCTTCAGAGTGTAACTGCAGGTTTGAATAATCTCGCCACGAAGGTACAAAATTTGCAAGACTTTGTTTGTCATGCACCTGTATCTGAGCCGAGAATTCCTTTGCCGGAATTTTTCTCGGGGAATAGATCTGGGTTTCAGAATTTTCGAAATAATTGCAAATTATTTTTGTCCATGAAATTTCGCTCTGCCGGAGACCCTGCACAGCAGGTCAGGATTGTGATTTCCTTGCTCCGGGGCGACCCTCAAGACTGGGCTTTTTCATTGACACCAGGGGATCCTGCGTTGCTCAATGTGGATGCGTTTTTTCTGGCCTTGGGGTTGCTTTATGACGAACCTCATTTGGAGCTTCAGGCAGAAAAAACTTTGATGTCCCTATCTCAGGGGCAAGATGAAGCGGAAATTTACTGTCAAAGATTCCGTAAATGGTCTGTGCTTACTCAGTGGAATGAGTGCGCCCTGGCGGCGACTTTCAGAGAGGGTCTCTCTGATGCCATTAAGGATGTTATGGTGGGGTTCCCTGTGCCTGCGGGTCTGAATGAGTCCATGACAATGGCTATTCAGATCGATAGGCGTTTGCGGGAGCGCAAACCAGTGCACCATCTGGCGGTGTCCACTGAGAAGTCGCCAGAGAGTATGCAGTGTGATAGAATTCTGTCCCGAAGCGAGCGGCAGAATTTTAGACGGAAAAATGGGTTGTGTTTCTATTGTGGTGATTCTACTCATGTTATATCAGCATGCTCTAAGCGCACTAAAAAGCTTGATAAATCTGTTTCCATTTGCACCTTACCGTCTAAGTTTATTCTATCTGTGACCCTGATTTGCTCTTTGTCATCTATTACCACGGACGCCTATGTCGACTCTGGCGCCGCTTTGAGTCTTATGGATTGGTCCTTTGCCAAACGCTGTGGGTATGATTTAGAGCCTTTGGAGACTCTTATTCCTCTGAAGGGGATTGACTCCACCCCATTGGCTAATAATAAACCACAATACTGGACACAAGTAACTATGCGTATTAATCCGGATCACCAGGAGATTATTCGCTTTCTGGTGCTGCATAATCTACATGATGATTTGGTGCTAGGATTGCCTTGGCTGCAATCTCACAACCCAGTCCTCGACTGGAAAGCTATGTCTGTGTTGAGCTGGGGATGTAAGGGGGCTCATGGGGATGTACCTGTGGTTTCCATTTCATCATCTATTCCCTCTGAAATTCCTGAGTTCCTGTCTGACTATCGTGACGTCTTTGAAGAATCCAAGCTTGGTTCATTACCTCCGCACCGAGAGTGCGATTGTGCCATAGATTTAATCCCGGGTAGTAAATACCCAAAGGGTCGTTTATTTAATCTGTCTGTGCCTGAACATGCTGCTATGCGAGAATATATAAAGGAGTCCTTGGAAAAGGGACATATTCGTCCATCGTCATCTCCCTTAGGAGCCGGTTTTTTCTTTGTGTCAAAAAAAGACGGCTCTTTGAGACCATGTATCGATTATCGGCTTTTGAATAAAATCACTGTAAAATATCAATACCCATTGCCGTTGCTGACTGATTTGTTTGCTCGCATAAAGGGGGCCAAGTGGTTCTCTAAGATTGACCTTCGTGGGGCGTATAATTTGGTGCGTATCAGGCAGGGGGATGAGTGGAAAACCGCATTTAATACGCCCGAGGGCCACTTTGAGTATTTAGTGATGCCTTTTGGTCTTTCAAATGCTCCGTCAGTTTTCCAGTCCTTTATGCATGATATTTTTCGCGATTATTTGGATAAATTTATGATAGTGTATCTGGATGATATTCTGATTTTTTCGGATGACTGGGACTCTCATGTCCAGCAAGTCAGGAGGGTTTTCCAGGTTTTGCGGTCTAATTCTTTGTGTGTGAAGGGTTCTAAGTGTGTTTTTGGGGTACAGAGGATTTCCTTTTTGGGATATATTTTTTCTCCCTCTTCCATTGAAATGGATCCTGTCAAGGTTCAAGCTATTTGTGATTGGACGCAGCCCTCTTCTCTTAAGAGTCTTCAGAAATGTTTGGGCTTTGCTAACTTTTATCGTCGATTTATTGCTGGTTTTTTCGGATATTGCTAAACCATTGACCGATTTGACTAAGAAGGGTGCTGATGTTGCTGATTGGTCCCCTGACGCTGTGGAGGCCTTTCGGGAGCTTAAGCGCCGTTTTTCCTCTGCCCCTGTGTTGCGTCAGCCTGATGTTGCTCTACCTTTTCAGGTTGAGGTCGACGCTTCTGAGATCGGAGCTGGGGCAGTGTTGTCGCAGAAAAGTTCTGACTGCTCCGTGATGAGGCCTTGTGCCTTCTTTTCCCGTAAATTTTCGCCCGCTGAGCGGAATTATGATGTTGGGAATCGGGAGCTTTTGGCCATGAAGTGGGCTTTTGAGGAGTGGCGCCATTGGCTTGAGGGGGCCAGACATCAGGTGGTGGTATTGACTGACCACAAAAACTTGATTTATCTTGAGACCGCCAGGCGCCTGAATCCTAGACAGGCGCGCTGGTCATTATTTTTCTCTCGGTTTAATTTTGTGGTGTCATACCTACCGGGTTCTAAGAATGTTAAGGCGGATGCCCTTTCTAGGAGTTTTGAGCCTGACTCGCCTGGTAACTCTGAGCCCACAGGTATCCTTAAGGATGGAGTGGTATTGTCAGCCGTTTCTCCAGACCTGCGGCGGGCCTTGCAGGAGTTTCAGGCGGATAGACCGGATCGTTGCCCACCTGATAAACTGTTTGTTCCTGATGATTGGACCAGTAGAGTCATCTCTGAGGTTCATTCTTCTGCGTTGGCAGGTCATCCTGGCATTTTTGGTACCAGGGATTTGGTGGCAAGGTCCTTCTGGTGGCCTTCCCTGTCACGAGATGTGCGAGGCTTTGTGCAGTCTTGTGACGTTTGTGCTCGGGCCAAGCCTTGTTGCTCTCGGGCTAGTGGATTATTGTTGCCCTTGCCTATTCCTAAGAGGCCTTGGACGCACATCTCGATGGATTTTATTTCAGATCTGCCTGTTTCTCAGAAGATGTCTGTCATCTGGGTGGTGTGTGACCGTTTCTCTAAGATGGTCCATTTGGTTCCTCTGCCCAAGTTGCCTTCTTCTTCCGAGTTGGTTCCTCTGTTTTTTCAAAATGTTGTTCGTTTGCATGGTATTCCTGAGAATATCATTTCTGACAGAGGGACCCAATTCGTGTCTAGATTTTGGCGGGCATTCTGTGCTAGGATGGGCATAGATTTGTCTTTTTCGTCCGCTTTCCATCCTCAGACGAATGGCCAGACCGAGCGGACTAATCAGACCCTGGAGACATATCTGAGGTGTTTTGTGTCTGCTGACCAGGATGATTGGGTTGCTTTTTTGCCATTGGCGGAGTTCGCTCTCAATAATCGGGCCAGCTCTGCCACTTTGGTGTCCCCGTTTTTCTGTAATTCGGGGTTTCATCCTCGATTTTCCTCTGGTCAGGTGGAAACTTCGGATTGTCCTGGAGTGGATGCTGTGGTGGAGAGATTGCATCAGATCTGGGGACAGGTGGTGGACAATTTGAGGTTGTCCCAGGAGAAGACTCAGCTTTTTGCCAACCGCCACCGTCGTGTTGGTCCTCGGCTTTGTGTTGGGGATTTGGTGTGGTTGTCTTCTCGTTTTGTCCCTATGAGGGTCTCTTCTCCTAAGTTTAAGCCTCGGTTCATCGGCCCGTATAAGATATTGGAGATTCTTAACCCTGTTTCCTTCCGTTTGGACCTCCCTGCATCCTTTTCTATTCATAACGTTTTTCATCGGTCATTATTGCGCAGGTATGAGGTACCGGTTGTGCCTTCCGTTGAGCCTCCTGCTCCGGTGTTGGTTGAGGGTGAGTTGGAGTACGTTGTGGAGAAAATCTTAGACTCTCGTGTTTCCAGACGGAGACTCCAGTATCTGGTCAAGTGGAAGGGATACGGCCAGGAGGATAATTCTTGGGTGAATGCATCTGATGTTCATGCCTCTGATCTGGTTCGTGCCTTTCATAGGGCCCATCCTGATCGCCCTGGTGGTTCTGGTGAGGGTTCGGTGCCCCCTCCTTGAGGGGGGGGTACTGTTGTGAATTTGGATTCTGGGCTCCCCCGGTGGCTACTGGTGGAATTGAACTGGTGTTGTCATCTTCTCTGTTCACCTATTCCCATCAAGATGTGGGAGTCGCTATATAACCTTGCTGCTCTGTTAGTTGCTTGCCGGTCAACAATGTTATCAGAAGCCTCTCTGTGCTTGTTCCTGCTCCTAGACAACTACTAGATAAGTTGGACTCTTGTCCATGTTTGTTTTTGCATTTTTGTTCCAGTTCACAGCTGAAGTTTCGTTACTGTGTCTGGAAAGCTCTTGTGAACAGGAATTGCCACTCTGGTGTTATGAGTTAATGCCAGAGTTTTAAAGTAATTTCTGGATGGTGTTTTGATAGGGTTTTCAGCTGACCATGAAAGTGTCCTTTCTGTCTTCTGCTATGTAGTAAGTGGACCTCAAATTTGCTAAACCTATTTTCATACTACGTTTGTTATTTCATCTTAATTCACCGCCAATACATGTGGGGGGCCTCTGTCTCCTTTCGGGGTATTTCTCTAGAGGTGAGCTAGGACTAATATTTTCCTCTGCTAGCATTATTTAGTCCTCCGGCTGGTGCTGGGCATCTAGAATCAACGTAGGCATGCTACCCGGCCACTGCTAGTTGTGCGTTAGGTTTAGTTCATGGTCAGCTCAGTTCCCATCTTCCAAGAGCTAGTTCCTATATATGCTGATGCTATGTTCTCTTGCCATTGAGAACATGACACTACTCCACCCTCTGTCAGCACAGCAGCCAGCCTTCGTTTGTACAGTTGTGGTCACATAAAAGATTGTTTCCCCCTACACATGGCAAAGCTAAGAGCTTGAACGTCATCATCTTCAATCTGCTAAAAAATAATAATCTTTATTTATATAGCGCAAATATATTCTGCAGAGCTTTACAAGTCAGCAATTCATATAAAACAGTCAAAATTTACAAAGTTTACAATAATCAAACAATTAAATTAAAAATAATGATGACCCTGCTCTTCAAAGCTTACAATCTACAATGAGGTGGGGGTGACACAAAGTACAGGTGCTTATTTACAATAATGGTCGAACCATCTTGAGGAAATGAGGGGTAGATAAAGGCTGCATTAGGCTTTTGGGTATGGTTGAGTTTGATGGCGAATTATGTTCAGAGAATTAGAGAATGGGCTATATATAAAAATGGCTTTGATTAGGGAACGTGATAGGCTGCCCTAAACTGATGTGTTTTCAGGGAGTGCCTAAAAATGTGTAAGTTGTGGTTAGTCCTAATTTCTTGGGGTAGAAAGGGAAAGAGGTGAGTTATCTAGGTATGAGATTGAACAGAGGCGGACAAAGACCAGATCAGGGATGTTACCATCTTTGTGTGTCTCAGAGGTTGAGAGTTGTGAGAGGCTAAGAGAAGTGGGTAGAGACAGAAGCTGGGATGCAGTTGGGAGGTGGGGATGTTGAAGTCTCCCAGGAATAAATGTTGGCAATTCTGAAGACATGAAATGTGGCAGTAAGGCAGAAAAGTGGTCAAGGAAGTGGGTGGGTGAGCCTGGGAGATGGTATGTGACCTCTACTTCGAGGGAGAGAGGATGGTAAACCCTAATGGTGTGAACCTCAAAAGAATAATGACATCCAATTGGCCTGCATTTATTTATTCATTTATTTAAAAAGTATTGGTAGTGGCAGCGAGTAATGTGGGGTTATCGTGGAGTTAGCAGTGATCGTACGGCGGTATATACACATATTCCATGAGTTGCAATCCATAGGTGTATATGCCGTATGCTTACTGTTAGTTTTACAATAACTAATCACAGCCTGCGGCCTCTTTGGGTGATTGTCGCCCAGTAGTGTAATTGTCTGGAGTCTGGACAATAGGGGCCAGCTGTGGGCTCTTCACTTCAAAGATCACAGCAGGTGGTGCTGTGTGTCTCACGGCCTGTAATCTCTGTGATAAGTGGATGGCCAGTCCAATCTGTTGGCCACAGAAATGCTACCTTTCCGCCTTGTGGATTAGACCAGCCAGTACACCAGCAGAACAGAGTAAAGAGTCTGATGCAATGAATGACTGGAGAAGAAGGTGCAGGAGTATCTTAAGTTCAATATCAATGCCATCGGGGGGGGGGGGGGGTTGGAGCCTTTGCATTTCGGTCTTCAAAAATTGAATAGTGGCCTGAGCTTTCCTGTCACGTTTTGTCATGCCCGCAGACAGCATTCTCTCAGAACGCGTCTTCTGCGCTGCTGGCGATGTCCTGATGGATAAGCACATCCGCCTGTCCCCTGAAAGTGTAGACCACCTAAGTTTCATCGAGTTGAGCAAGTCATGGATTTCCAATGACTTTTGCACCCCAATCGCAGACTGGGTAGACTAGTTGATGGTGTTGTTTTTAATGTGCTGCATTGATTTCATATTATTGCAGTCTGTGACACTTTTATCGTGACTTCTGTGTCTGCTGTTGCTACTGCTGCTGATGTTACCGGACTGCCTGTAGTGGAACGGGTGTCAGAGCCCCATTATACTATTTCTACTCTGGGGAAATTGATAATGTCTGTAAAGCGCTGTGGAATGAATGGAGCAATATAAGTGAGTAAAATAAATAAATAAAATAGAAATTGATGCTACATTAGTGGTGTATGCCCCTAATTTTTGAAAATGTTTGGACTCCAAGTTGTATCTCCTTTATGTGTCTTGCCTGAATTTGGCAGGGCTCTCAGATCACCAGGCCTATACCTGTCACTCACCCACCTGCTACTGATCAATGTTTAAGCTAGAAATGCTGCTCCAAGCTCTGTCCCAGACCCTGTCCCAATGCTGAAATGTGGCCTGCTGGCTGGACCACACAATTAGCACAAAGGATTTATATACCGAAAAGTAGCCTGCTTTCTGTAGCATGCTATTAGTCCAAGCAATTTAGATTCAGAAATGTGGACTCCTGGCTGGAGAAAAGCTAGTAGCACTAAATATTAATATATTTATGTGGCCTTGTTTCAGGAATATGCTATTAGCACATGCAGACTCTATTTTTAAATGTGGACTTCTGCCTAGGCCAAAATATTAACAGTGACAAAGGCTTTTTCTCCAGAAATGTGGCCTTGTATCAGGAACATGCTATTAGCACAAAAAACTTGCATTTTCAAATGTGGACTCATACATGGCTAGAAATATTACCAGCACAAAACATTTTTTCTGCAGAAATGTGGCCTTAATTCTGGACCACAGTATTACCACAAAGAGTTTATATTTTCAAATGTGGACTCCTGCCTAGGCCAAAATATAACCAGTACAACATATTAGGCTGGTTTCACACTTGCATTTTGATCTGCAGCGTTTGTACAGAAAAAAACGCATGTGTTTTTTCCCCCATGTTTAACATTAAAAACGCATGCGTTTTTTTGTACGCGTTTGGCCGCGTTTAACGACGCATGCGTTTTTTTGCTGCATGCGTTCTGTCGCAGAAATGCAACATGTAGTAATTTCTAGAGGCGTTTTTTTGCCGCAAAAAAACGCATGCGTTCATTTGCGTTTGATTTGCGTCAAAAAATACATTGATGTCTATGGAAGCGCATGCGTTTTTGCGTACATGCGTTTGCATGCGTTTTTGAACGCATGCGTTTCAATTAAGATAACCATGTCTAGACACTGATAAGACAACCCCTGCCAACAAGGTGATAAAAGGGAGGTTGAGGAAAGTTTCCAGACACTTCTCATCAGACTCTCAAGAAGACAAGACACTGGCAGACCGCATTTTGGAGGACAAGACCCAGATCAATGTGAGTATATCCTACCAATGCCTTTATTTTCTATTTTTTGGCTCTACATGTCCTAATTTCTTCCATTTCTTTCTTTCTACATGCCTCAGAATGTCTACTTTGGAGTCTTCATCTGGTGAGGAGTTTGATCCACGTCAGTCGAAAGTGGAGCATGTCAGTGAGGTGAGCATTGCCTCGTCAGATTGGTAAGTATTCACTGTCACATCGACACATGTGACAATTTGATTTTTCCTTTTTTTTTAGAGCACTTCTACTGAGGCACAGACCGGGCAGGAGCAGCGGAGTCAAGGTCCGGTGGGAAGACGGCAGCGGGTATGTATACAAGGCTGACTGTCCTCATTGTAAAATTCTTGAATCTTCCTTTCTTTACACTCGCATTTCTTTAAATTTTTCTTGTGGAATCCATTTGTATGTTTACTTTCGTATTCATGCCATTTCTCATCATCTGTTCTCTTTCTTTTCCTTATGTGATTGAGCAAACTGTAATGATTGTCTTTAATTTTTAGGTTTCACGACGGGACGATGACCTTATCGACAACGACCTCCTAATAACCCTGGTCCAGGAGCGAGTTCCGTTGTGGGACAGCCGGGATCCACTGCATTCGATGAACACCACGCTCCGCCGTTTATGGAATGAGGTGGCCCAAGCGTTGTGGGATGGATGGGACAATGCCACGCCACGGGTCCGTAGTGCATTTGGTAAGTATTGCACTGCAGTGTGAAGCAGCAGAGACCTTTGCCATGCTCTCTTGACTGTGTGTGATGAAAGAAACTCTCCGGAGTTTCTCTCATCACACACAGTTGTCTTTAAACGTCAAAAATTCCATGTCCTGACCATATTTATTTTTTTTTTAACAGTGGACAAAGTCGAAACACGTTGGCGTTCCATGAAGGACCGCTTCAACAAGGACCTGCGCCAAGAGAGTCGTGCTGCCAGTGGTTCAGGAGCAAGGATCAGACTGTACAAATATCATCGTGTGCTGTCATTTTTAAGACCGGTCCTTGTCCAGAGAACGTAAGTTTTTCTCACATGCTTTCGGTTGTATTGTGTTGACATAATCTGTATTTTAAAATTCCACAGGATTTAGCGTCTGGTTATTTTTTGGTATTAATTTTCTGTTTCCTTTTTTCACAGCACACACAGCACGACTGTCGGCCCAGGTTCTGGAGCGGTCCTTCATCCGGCAGCCATGGACCCGTCCCAGCCATCCAGCAGCGCAGCAGCAGGTGGGCCTTCCACACTAACTGGAGACCAGGGAGCTGGCCCATCAGGTCTTCCCCTTTCACAGTCCTCTTCCACTGCACCCTTTTTTTGGGGCTCATCCCAGCAGCGACCCTCGGGCTTCGGACAGGTCATTCATGCCCGAGTTTTTGCACTTGAGCTTGGTTTTACACGAAGCAATCAAGGCTTTAGGTGACCGAATGGATGTTTCTCATAACCTCTTGAATTGCCGTATCCAGGAGGTCGCCAAAAGCCTTGATCAAGTGAAAGCTGACCTCCAGAGGCCAGCTCATCATTTTTTCAACCAAATTGAGCAGGGCATGTCGGAACACCTTAGCCCTGATCTCCAGCTCAGTGTTATGCAGGCCTGCAATGCTGCTTTTGTGCAGGCTATGCAGCAGAGTCGTTATTTACAGCAGACAGTGGCGGCATATCCAACTGTGCCATCACTGTCACGATTAACCTCCATGCCGACCTCTGCTGCATACCACTGCACGGCCATCTCAATTCCTTCCACAGGCGGACTCCACTACAGCGCCAACACCATGACGAGTGCAGTTGGACATCCCACCGCCACCACCGTGACCACCGCTGCTCCGGCTTGGACCTCCTCCACTGACACCATGATGCAGCAGGACCCTGGCGTGGCTTTTCGGACCGGCCCCACCACGATGCAGCAGGACCCTGGCAGGGCTTTATGTTTCACCCCCACCACTACGCAGCAGGACTCTGGCATGGGCGAGCACTCGACAAGCGCAATGGATTGTGAGACAGTGCAGCCGGACCCACCACGCTACAGCGTATGAGCCCACCAAGACGTCCCCCTACCAGGCAAAGCCCAAAAAAAATCAGAAAAGAAAAAAACAAAAAACTCTTAGTATTCCTCCCCCTTCACCTACCGATGTGTCGTGTCTGTATTGTCAGTTTTGTCTCACCCTTCCAGTGCGTCTCAAGCCTCTCATGTGTCTAGCCCCATCCCCGAACTTCCAGACCCTTCTAGTTTCATTGCCCCTTCTCCTGCCTCCTCTGCGTCGTCCACGGTTAGCCAGGCCTCAGTTCTTCACACCCCCTGTTTACATCAATCAACCCCAAGCCGGCGCGGTTCAAAAAAATAAGTTTTTTACATTGTTAACAAAATAAAACAAGTTTGATTTGCCACAATTATGTTTGGTTTATTGTGTATATCGCCGCCGCCAACACACACCATGCGCCAAGAAACACTTACTTTTTGGGCCACAACATATCTCCAGTAGTTAAAAATACAAGACTGCAGCTATATGTGTGTCTTTAGTATACAGATATGAGGTGGCCCCAAAAATATAACATGTACCTCCATAATCTCTTTTTGTATATGCCTAGTGTGGCAGTATTAAGAGAAAATGGTGGAAATACAGTGCAGTCCTCTACTGAACAGGTCAGGTGTCCAAAAACTCCAAAGTTATGACACCTGACCCGTTGAGTAGATAACTGCGTTGTATAACCACTAGGGTTGAGCGAAACAGATCGGCCAATTTCAAAAGTCGCCGACTTTTGGCAAAGTCGGGTTTGGTGAAACCCCACCCGATCTCACTGTGGGATCGGGTCGGCCGTCGGCGATCTTCACTCCAAAGTTGGCTTTCTTTTTTATATATATATATATATATATATATATATATATATATATATATATATATATATATATATATATATATATATATATATATACATATATATATATATATATAATGTGTCATTGAGACACATATATATATATATATATATATATATATATATATATATATATATATATTTATATTTACTTCAGCGCGATATATGTTAAAAGCCGGAAATTCAATTGCCGGATTTTCAAACCGAACATGATATGAGACATGGTTTACATACAGTAAACCATGTCATATCCCCCTTTTTTTTGCATATTCCACACTACTAATGTTAGTAGTGTGTATGTGCAAAATTTTGGCGCTGTACCTATTAAATTTAAGGGTTAAATTGTGGAAAAAATTGGCGTGGGCTCCCGCGCAATTTTCTCCGCCAGAGTAGTAAAGCCAGTGACTGAGGGCAGATATTAATAGCCAGAAGAGAGTCCTTGGTTATTGGCCCCCCCCTGGCTAAAAACATCTGCCACCAGCCACCCCAGAAAAGGCACATCTGGAAGATGCGCCGATTCTGGCACTTGGCCACTCTCTTCCCACTCCCGTGTAGCGGTGGGATATGGGGTAATGAAGGGTTAATGCCACCTTGCTATTGTAAGGTGACATTAAGCCAGGTTAATAATGGAGAGGCGTCAATTATGACACCTATCCATTATTAATCCAATAGTACAAAATGGTTAAAAAAACACACACACATTATTACAAAGTATTTTAATGAAATAAAGACACAGGTTGTTGTAATATTTTATTATACTGGTAATCCACCTGAAGACCATCGTTCTATAACAAAGGAAAAATAATAAAACAACAATATACATACCTTCCGTAGATGTGTAACGTCCCACGATGTAAATCCATCTGAAGGGGTTAAATCATTTTACAGGCAGGAGCTCTGCTATAATGCAGCTGTGCTCGTGCCCGTAAACCCCGGGGAATGAAGGTAATGTAGGTCAATGACCTATAGTTACCTTCAGTCGCGGTGATGTGCCCTCTGCTGGATGTCCTCATATGAACTCCAGTGTGGGAACTTTTCCAAGGCTCCACTTCATGAGGACATCCAGCAGGGGGCGCATCACCGCGAATGAAGGTAACTACAGGTCATTGACCTACATTTCCTTCATTCCCCCGGGGTTTTGCAGGCACGAGCACAGCTGCATTAGCAGAGCTCCTGCCTGTAAAATATTTTAACCCCTTCAGATGGATTTACATCGTGGGACGTGACAGATCATCGGAAGGTATGTATATTGTTGGTTTATTATTTTACAGAGCGAGGGTCTTCAGGTGGATTGAGAGAGCAATAAAATATTAAAACAACCTGTGTGTTTATTTCATTAAAATACTTTGCAATATTGTGTGTGTGTTTTTTTTAACCATTTCATACAATTGGATTAATAATGGATAGGTGTCATAATTGACGCCTCTCCATTATTAATCTGGCTTAATGTCACCTTACAATAGCAAGGTGACATTAACCCTTCATTACCCCATATCCCACCGCTACACGGGAATGAGAAGAGAGTGGCCAAGTGCCAGAATCGGCGCATCTTCCAGATGTGCCTTTTCTGGGGTGGCTGGGGGCATATGTTTGTAGCCAGGGGGGGCCAATAACCATCGACCCTCTCTAGGCTATTAATATCTGCCCTCAGTCACTGGCTTTACCACTCTGGCGGAGAAAATTGCGTGGGAGCCCATGCCAAGTTTTTCCGCGATTTAACCCTTTATTTTAAAAGCTACAGTGCCAAAATTTTGCACATACACACTACTAACATTTGGGGATATGACATGGTTTACTGCCCGTTTTTGGGTAACTTTGGTTTGGAGAGGAAAAAGATAGGAGACACGGTCAACACAACCAACACTAAAGTTTATTAATGTGAAACATTATTTTCATTGTAGAAAATTACTGGTACAGATAAAGATACAACAGGACATTTACACAACATTGTCCTGCCATGACACCCATCCAATATCTGATTCAAAATAAGCAGCAAATTGGTCCCGCATGAGACCAACGGCTGCAGTTGACCGCAGCGGGTGATGCTGGAAATCAGGCAGAGGGTGTGCAACTGGTTCATCCAGTTCAATGTGGGGTCGTTCCTTAGTAATTATGTAATTGTGGAGAACCACACAGGCTTTGACCACCTCATCAACTGTTTCCACTTTTAGATTTATGGCTGATGCAAGAATGCGCCATTTAGCGACCAGAATGCCAAAGGTACACTCTACTGTTCTTCGGGCCCTCATCAGTCTGTAGTTGAAGATCCTTCTAGTGTGGTCCAAGTCACGACTGGAATAGGGCTTCAGTAGATTTTCACACATCTGGAAGGCCTCATCCCCAACCATAACAAATGGCAGCGGTGGGCCTTGAGTGTTGGGGAGAGGCTGTGGAGGGGGAAAATTAAAATTGTTCCCATACACACGCTGGCCCATATCCGAGCTCTTGAAAGTCTGGGAATCGTTGCCACGGCCAAAAGCTCCAATGTCCACGGCGATGAAGCGACAGTCTGCATCAGCTATTGCCATGAGCACTACAGAAAAATATTTCTTGTAGTTGAAAAACTCCGATCCGGTTCTGGCAGGTTTGATAATGCGGATGTGCTTTCCATCCACCGCTCCTAAACAGTTGGGGAAATCACACACATTCCAGAATTTTACAGCAATTTCATGCCACATGTCCGTGGTGGGTAGTGGTATAAACTCATCACGGAGTGCATTCCATATAGCCCGACAGATGTCCACAACTATTCCGGACAGGGTGGATATTCTAAGCCAGTATTGGAAGTGGAGGGAAGATAAACTCTCCCCTGTGGTAAGAAATCTAGAAGAAAACACAAACAAAAAACAACATTACAATCTACTCTTTTTATGGTGTGGTTAAAAATTGAAAAAACAAAAAAAAAGGAAAATACAAAAAAAACAAACATGTCAGAATAACCAAAATTTGGACTGTCATTGGTTTAGATTTTGAACGTACCTTAATGTCACCAGCAGACGTTCCTCGGGTGGAATCGCTCTACGGAGCTGGGTGTCCTGTCGCCGTATGGCTCCTTGGACACGAGACAGCAAATCCCGGAACGATTCTTGCGACATTCTCGTGTACTCCTGGAATTTCTCCAGGTTGGCATTCAGCTCGGCATAGAGCGTGTGATAGGCTCCACGCCTCTCACGCACTTCAATAATGGGGTGCCTCCAAAAACGCCTACGTTGTCTCCTTCTCCATCTTTCGCGGTTTCGGTCTTGCTCCCAAGCAAAAGCGCAGGCCAGAAACATCTTGAAGCTGAAATCCAGGTTGAAATAAAAGCTCTCCATGTGAAGATTCATCATGACACAGGATACAGTAGCAAGCTGTTCAAATTTAAGTAGCCGTAGGGTCTATATATAGAGAGCCCATCATATACGCCCTCTGTAGTCCCATTGGTGGTGTCTGGTTATCTTGTTTTTGCTATTGTGAAATTTCTCTTCTTGCGCAAAAAAAACGCAAATGCATGAAAAAACGCATGTAAACGTGGTCAAACGCTGTGTTTTTTAAACGCATGTGTTAACGCATGCGTCTAAAAAACGCTGCATTTGTACACGTTTACATGCGTTTTTTCATGCGTTTGCAGATGCGTTTAAAACGCTGCAGATCAAAACGCAAGTGTGAAACCAGCCTTATTCTGCCAATATGTGGCATTGTTTCAAGACAAAATATTTTTCTGCAGAAATGTGTCATGCCTTCTGGAACATGCTATTACTGTAGAACAAACAATTTCGATTCTCAAATCTAGACTCCTAAACAAAGAAAAAATATCAACACAAAATGATTAAATACTGAAATATCCTTTGCTTTCTGGAGCACTGTATTAGAACAAACAATTTAGATTTTTAAATGTAGACTCTTGTACGGAGCAAAAATATGAACACAAAATGATTAGATACTGGAATGTGGCCTGCTTTCTGGAAGATGGTGTTGCAATAAACAAACTAGATTCTCTAATGTGGACTCCTGGCTCAAGCACAATATTAGCAGCCCAAAACATTATTCTATTGAAATGTGCCCTGATGTCACACACAATCAGCAAAAATGATTGATCTGCTGGAGGTTCGATATCATAGCCACACAGGATTCTATGTATCTGAAGTAGCAGATTGACTATCAACCGCCTAGATAACTTTCTGACTATCCTGTAGTAGAGGCAGCAGCAGGAGCAGCCTCTCTGCATTGCTGCACTGGCAAAATGCTGCTGAAACAACAAGTCCGCTCTTTATATGGCGAGGGACATGTGACTTCATCAGCCAATGACACAAGCCTTTGTGTCTGGACGTTGTGAATGATTTATGCGCCCTGATTGGCTGCCAGAATCAACACACATAAAGTTAAGGGAATAAAAAAGCAAACCTAACCTTTCCACACTTCCTCCCCTCATTAAACACATCCCCCTGTACCCCCGCTCATTATATAGCACCAGCATCCTAGTCAAAGTAATAACAAAAGCATTAGTGGAAAGTGATGATTTACCGAACTGTGACCGATTTTTTACGACTTTGAGTAAAAATGCTTGTGAAAGAAAGCACGAACCTGAATGTGCTGCGTTCATGCCGAATTTGAAATTGGCGAACGTTTTCCGAACACGTTTACTCATCTCTATTTGTGACCTCAAGCTGAAGTGCACTTTGGTTGTAAAACAAGTCAATAATCCAAAACACACCAGCAAGTCCACCTCTGAATGGCTTAAGAAAAACAAAATTAAGACTTTGGAGCAGCAAAGTGTTAGGCGCCGGGATTCTTCCACTGCACAGCGTAGATCCCAAGCCTTGTCTGCTTCTGCGGTCTCCCATTCAGCTTCAGCCACTGTGGGTGCTGCTGAGCAAAGACATCAGTTTTAGCGTCTTGCTCAGGCTCGTGCTGTTCATTTGACTACTGCTGACTTTCCAGCCAAGTCTATGTTAACCAGCGATAGGCAGCGGCGAACGGATGCTCTGGAGGCTAAGTCCAGAAATCACCCTACTGAGCATGCACTTGATGTGGCGACGTCTTATTGGTGGTCGGTCGTCAGCTGCTCTGGTGATGCGGCAGCTCTGGATTGGTCCACAAGCAAGGTCCTGTTCAACTGGAAATGACCTGAACATATAAAAGGTCCTCTGAGCTGGTGCGCTAGTATCAATCTCTTTATTGGATATTGCAACAGTGTGGTCTTTATCAGCATGTGCTCAGGATCGGCGGTAAGCCATTAGAATTCCAGTTCTCTGGGGAGGAGATTGTCTGAATGAATTCAGGGCTGGCGTCTAGCCATTAGAATTCCGGCACCTCCAGAGAGGAGTTGGTTGAGTGCTTTTGCTGACTTTATGACCACTGTTTGCTTCTTACCCCATGAGCGTTCCGCTGTGAGATCAGCAGGAATCGTATCTAGCATCATTCCTATTCTATTACTGTAGCACGGTAGTTCAGTGGATAGCACTGCAGCCTTACAGCGCCGGAGTCCTGATTCAAATCCCACCCAGGACAACATCTGCAAGGAGTTTGTATGTTCTCCCCGTGTTTGTGTGGGTTTCCTCCGGGTACTCCGGTTTCCTCCCACATTCTAAACACATACTGATAGGGAATCTAGATTGTGAGCCCCATTGGGGATAGCGATGATAATGTGTGCAAA
The DNA here is from genome assembly GCF_051348905.1 of Ranitomeya variabilis. NCBI lineage: Eukaryota > Metazoa > Chordata > Amphibia > Anura > Dendrobatidae > Ranitomeya > Ranitomeya variabilis. The sequence goes on from NC_135232.1 coordinate 754,825,895, forward strand.
CTCTAAAGCGCTGTGGAATATGTTAGCGATATATAAAGATTATTCTTATTATTATTATTAAATATTCGTAATAAAAATGTTATACATTTTACCTTTTTTTAAGTGTGGTGCATTACTTACAAAACTATAGTTTAACTGTATACAATTATTTATTTGTTCTCTAAATTGTTTATCTAAGGTTCTGAATATTTTTAACTACTAAAATACTGTATATATTTTAGATATATTTATATATTATATTTATATATTATGTTTTTGCCACACAATGAATGCCCTTAAAAAGGATACCCAAAGAACAATGTCAGAATTGTGTCTTTTCTTCATTTCACCCCCCATGGAATTTTTCCCTATTTTACAGTACATTATATGGTGAAATGGATGGCTACAATCAAAATAACAACTTGTCCCACAAAATACAAGCCCTCACATGGCCATGTTGATGGAAAAATTAAAAAGTTATGACTTTTGAAACAAGAGAAGGAAAAATTCAAAACGCAGGAAAATAAAAATGTCTGGTAGGAACCAGGGTTTTTTTTTTTTTTTATATAATGGAACTTTACAATGTATCATATTTAAAATACCAACACCTCACCACTAGCTTTCTTCTCTCTCTAAGTATTCCCGCAAGGTTTTTAAAAAATATTTAGACTATCTTCAGTTATTTCCCTATGCGAAAGAAAATGAAAGAAACCAAAATGGCAAGTATTGAAAATAATGGATGTATTCTCTACATCCATACTGATTGCACTAAAAATAATGATGTGTTATGTAGAGAAAACAAATAAATATAAATATACGGGCTATAAAAAAAGAAAGTGACAGGTTCTTTTTACGTTATTGCATTTGTGAGAGCGCACAGTAAGCATTGCAGTGCAGCTTTTGTATTGTCTCTTTTCTTTCTGACAAAGACCTATACAATGAAGGGAAATGGAATAAGAATTTGAGTGAAATTGGAGTCAATGGCTGTTAACGTAAGATTAAGACTCATAGCGGCATTTTGTCACCATTGTTCTGTAAAGTATATCCTCCTGGGTTCTGTTCTGTAATATGCACTCATTATATGGAAGCGCTTGTGGAAACATCCGCTTGGCAGTACTGCACAAACATGAGCAGGTTAAAATCACACGTACAATAAGTCTACTCGCAGATTTAAAAACACATCCTTTTTTTTTGTTTTCATTTAATGCGTTGACTCTGCTGCCAATTCTGCCATGTGTAAGTCACATACTGGCAAGCGCCTTGGTTTTCACTGTCAAAACAAATTTTGTATTTGTAAAGTTATTTTTAATGCAACTGGCATAGCTATCTTTTTAAGAACAGATATCCCAGCCAACAAAGGGCCCATAATAAAGCACGATTACTAGGAATCAGTCCCATGCAAACATCTCATTTTAATTTCCGGAGAGAAGACTCCTAAAGTTACAGTGCCTTGCGAAAGTATTCGGCCTCCTGGAACTTTGAAGAATCAGCAACAAGTAGAACACAATTGTGAAGTTGAATGAAATTTATTGCTTATTTTAAATTTTTGTGGAAATTCAAAAACTGAAAAGTGGGGCGTGCAATATTATTCGGCCCCTTTAACTTAATACTTTGTTGCACCACCTTTTGCCGAGATTACAGCTGCAAGTCGCTTTGGGTTTGTCTCTATCAGTTTTGTACATTGAGAGACTGAAATCCTTGCCCATTCTTCCTTGGCAAACAACTCGAGCTCAGTGAGGTTTGATGGAGATCGTTTGTGAACAGCAGTTTTCAGAACTTTCCAAGAGATTCTCGATTGTATTGAGGTCTGGACTTTGACTTGGCCATTCTAACACCTGGATACTTTATTTGTGAACCATTCCATTTTAGATTTTGCTTTATGTTTGGGATCATTGTCATGTTGGAAGACAACTCTGCGTCCCAGTCTCAGGTCTTTTGCAGACTCCAACAGGTTTTCTTCAAGAATGGTCCTGTATTTGGCTCCATCCATCTTCCCATCAATTTTAACCATCTTCCCTGTCCCTGCTGAAGAAAAGCAGGCCCAAACCATGATGCTGCCACCACCATGTTTGACAGTGGGGATGGTGTGTTCAGGGTGATGAGCTGTGTTGCCTTTACACCAAACATATTATTTGGCATTGTTGCCAAAAAGTTCGATTTTGGTTTCATCTGACCAGAGCACCTTCTTCCACATGTTTTGTGTGTCTCTCAGGTGGCTTGTTGCAAACTTTAAATGACACTTTTTATGGATATCTTTGAGAAATGGCTTTCTTCTTGCCACTCTTTCATAAAGGCCAGATTTGTGCTGTGTACGACTGATTGTTGTCCTATGGACAGACTGTCCCACCTCAGCTGTTGATCTCTGCAGTTCATCCAGACTGATCATGGGCCTCTTGGCTGCATCTCTGATCAGTCTTCTCCTTGTTTGAGATGAAAGTTTAGAGGGACGGTCGGGTCTTGGTAGATTTGCAGTGGTATGATACGCCTTCCATTTCAATAAGATAATTTGCACAGTGCTCCTTGGGATGTTTAAAGTTTTGGAAATCATTTTGTATCCAAATCCGGCTTTAAACTTCTCCACAACAGTATCATGGACCTGCCTGTTGTGTTCCTTGGTCTTCATGATGCTCTCTGTGCTTCAAACAGAACCCTGAGACTATCACAGAGCAGGTGCATTTATACGGAGACTTAAAGGGAACCTGTCACCCCCAAAATCGCAGGTGAGGTAAGCCCACCGGCATCTGGGGCTTGTCTACAGCATTCTGTTATGCTGTAGATAAGCCGCCGATATATCCTAAAAGATGAGAAAAAGACATTAGATTATACTCACCCAGGGGCGTTCCCGCTACTACTACAGGTCCGGCGCCTCCCATCTTCATCAGATGATGTCTTCTTCTGGTCTTCACGCTGCGGCTCCTGCGCAGGCGTACTTTGTCTGCCCTCAAACTACTAGAGAATAAAGAAGGAGCACTGATCCAATGTTAATAAAAATATAAGGCTACTTTCACACTAGCGTTGCTGGCTGTACGTCGCAATGCGTTGTTTAGGAGAAAAAACGCATCCTGCAAAGTTGTCTGCAGGATGCGTTTTTCCCCATAGACTAACATTAGCGACGCATTGCAACGTATGGCCACACGTCGCAACCGTCGTGCGACGGTTGCATCGTGTTTTGGTGACCGTCGGCACATAGAATGTAATACATACAGCACAGAATGTAATACAGCACAGCCCCCATAGAATGTAATACAGCACAGTTCCCATAGAATGTAATGCAGCACAGCCCCCATAGAATGTAATACAGCACAGTACCCATAGAATGTAATACAGCACAGCCCCCATAGAATGTAATACAGCCAGCCACCATAGAATGTAATACAGCCAGCCCCCATAGAATGTAATGCAGCACAGCCCCCATAGAATGTAATGCAGCACAGCCCCCATAGAATGTAATACAGCACTGCCCCCATAGAATGTAATGCAGCCAGCCCCCATAGAATGTAATGCAGCCAGCCCCCATAGAATGTAATACAGCACAGCCCCCATAGAATGTAATACAGCACAGCCCCATAGAATGTAACGCAGCCAGCCCCCATAGAATGTAATACAGCCAGCTCCCATAGAATGTAATGCAGCACAGCCCCCATAGAATGTAATGCAGCACAGCCCCCATAGAATGTAATACAGCCAGCCCCCATAGAATGTAATACAGCACAGCCTGTTGTGAACTCTGTTTTTGGGCTCCCTCTTGTGGTCACAAGTGGTACTGTGTGAGTGCTATCTTTGGGCTCCCTCTGGTGGCTCTTTTTGTCATTCTGCAGGTCTGTGGCTGGGATCAGCTGTCTCGTTATCTGCTAGTTGGTTTCCTATTTAGCTCACCTGGACATTCAGTTGTTGCCTGCTGTCGATGTATTCAGTGCTATTTTGATCTCCCCTGACTACCTTCGTTATCAGTCTCTCCAAGAGAAGCTAAGTTTCTGTTTGTTCATTTTTTGATCATCAGTGTTCAATATGTTTCTTGGTTTATTATCTGTCCTTGTCCAGCTTGCTAATATGTGATTTACTCGCTTGCTGGTAGCTCTAGAGGGCTGAGTTTCTCCCCTCACACCGTTAGTTGGTGTGGGGGTTCTTGAATTCTCAGCATGGATGTTTTGTATAGGGTTTTCTACTGACCGCACAGTTTCCTATCTGTCTTCTGCTATCTAGTACTAGTGGGCCTCATTTGCTGAATCTGTTTTCATTTCTACATTTGTATTTTCCCCTTACCCCACCATTATTATTTGTTGGGGGCTTTCTATATCTTTGGGGTTATTTCTCTGAGGCAAGTGAGGTCTTACTTTCTATCTCTAGGGGTAGCTAGTTTCTCAGGCTGCGTCGTGACGTCTAGGAATTCAGGCACGTTCACCGGCTACCTTTAGTGTGTTTGGTTAGGATCAGGATTGCGGTCAGTCCAGTTACCACCTCCCTAGAGCTCGTCCTATGTTCAGTTACTTAGCTCGTCAGTTCTGTGATCCTCAGCCACTAAGGATCATAACAACAGCCCCCAAAAAATGTAATACAGCACAGCCCCCATAGAATGTAATACAGTCAGCCCCCATAGAATGTAATGCAGCACAGCCCCCATAGAATGTAATACAGCCAGCCCCCATAGAATGTAATACAGCCAGCCCCCATAGAATGTAATGCAGCACAGCCCCCATAGAATGGAATGCAGCACAGCCCCCCCCATAGAATGTAATGCAGCCAGCCCCCATAGAATGTCTTTCTCTCATCTTTTAGGATACATCGGCGGCTTATCTACAGCATTACAGAATGCTGTAGATAAGCCCCTGATGCCGGTGGACTTACCTCACCCGCAATTTTTGGGGTGACAGATTCCCTTTAATTACACACAGGTGGATTATATTTATCATCACTAGGCATTTAGGACAACATTGGATCATTTAGATCCACAATGAACTTCTGGAATGAGTTTGCTGCACTGAAAGTAAAGGGGCCGAATAATATTGCACGCCCCACTTTTCAGTTTTTGAATTTCCACAAAAATGTAAAATAAGCAATAAATGTCATTCAACTTCACAATTGTGTTCCATTTGTTGTTGATTCTTCACCAAAAATTTACATTTGGTATCTTTATGTTTGAAGCATGATATGTTGGAAAAGGTTGAAAAGTTCCAGGAGGCCGAATACTTTCACAAGGCACTGGATATACCAAGTATATTTTAGTTTTTGAGCATCACTGATTTTGTGGAGGAGTTTCGGCCGAGGAGACTAGTACTCTGTAATGAATGAAAAACAGTTTTAGGGCTCATTGCAAATTTTCAAATTTGTTGAATAACCCCCCAGAAAAATCACAGAAAAAGGCAGCCATATTTACCATCACCAAGTCACGATATTAACATCCTACAGGATGCAGAATACTGCCATGATAAAGGCAGGGGCAGCACAGGTGCCACAACCACTCGCAAACCAACCAATCCATGGAGGGGCAGTGTTCCAGAATAAATGTACACATACATGGCTTATTTAGGGCATCAGTCACACAGACACGTGTAATGTCCTATTTAGTGAATTTCTTTTAATTTCAGGATTGACACTCCCCTTGAGAAAGCACGTGGGCGAAACGCGCGTCGGGGCGTTCCCAGGCAGTGGCACACAAACCATGTGTAAGCATTGATCTATTCTTAATATCTTCAAAAATCTTTTTTACACTGAATTCTCATCATCCGGGAATATTATGGATATATTATTACCTTAAAGGATGCTTTGTGGAATTGTGTATTAGTTTATTTATATTATCTTATAATAAAATAACATGGTTGGGTACTGTATTTCTGCTGTATCTGGGATATGGATTAATCCTCTTTGGAAATAACTCACATAGTATTTTGTATAATCCTTTTTAAACTGTTCTCAATAAACTTTATTGATTTTATGAGATTTGTGATATGGTGGTCTATGGGTACTAGTTACTCATTTTGTCAGAACTTCATACATTGTCCACTAGTCTTTATTTGATTAGATAAAATTGATGGGGAGGCAATGATGCGAATGCCTCTGGCTGAGATTGGATATTTCTGCTTTCTGAGTTTGTATTTTGATTTTCTTGTATAGATTATCGTCTTCTAAATAAAATCACGGTCAAATTTCAGTATCCTTTGCCATTATTGTCTGATCTGTTTGCTCGGATTAAAGGGGTCCAGTTGGTTCACCAAGATAGATCTTCGTGGTGCGTATAACCTTGTGCGTATTAAGCAGGGGGATGAATGGAAAACAGCATTTAATACGCCCGAAGGCCATTTTGAGTACTTGGTGATGCCTTTTGGACTCTCTAATGCTCCTTCTGTGTTTCAGTCCTTCATGCATGACATCTTCCGAGAATATCTGGATAAATTTATGATTGTGTATCTGGATGACATTTTGGTCTTTTCTGAGGATTGGGAGTCCCATGTGAAGCAGGTCAGGATGGTATTTCAGGTCCTGCGTGCTAATGCCTTATTTGTGAAGGGCTCAAAATGTCTCTTCGGAGTACAGAAGGTTTCCTTTTTGGGTTTTATTTTTTCTCCTTCTACTATTGAGATGGACCCAGTCAAGGTCCAGGCTATTCATGACTGGACTCGGCCTACATCTGTTAAGAGTCTTCAGAAGTTCTTGGGTTTTGCTAATTTTTACCGTCGCTTCATTGCTAATTTTTCTGGCGTGATTAAACCCTTGACGGATTTGACCAAGAAGGGTTCTGATGTGACTAATTGGTCTTCTGCGGCCGTGGAAGCCTTTCAGGAGCTGAAGCGCCGGTTTTCTTCGGCTCCAGTTTTATGTCAGCCTAATATCTCTCTTCCTTTTCAGGTCGAGGTTGATGCTTCTGAGATTGGAGCAGGGGCTGTTTTGTCGCAGAGAAGCTCTGATTGCTCTGTGATGAAGCCTTGTGCTTTCTTTTCAAGAAAGTTTTCACCTGCCGAGCGGAATTATGATGTTGGTAATCGGGAGTTGTTGGCTATGAAGTGGGCATTTGAGGAGTGGCGACATTGGCTCGAGGGAGCTAAGCATCGTGTGGTGGTCTTGACTGATCACAAAAATCTGATCTATCTCGAGTCTGCCAAGCGGCTGAATCCTAGACAGGCTCGTTGGTCGTTGTTTTTCTCCCGTTTCGATTTCGTGGTCTCGTACCTGCCTGGTTCGAAGAACGTGAAGGCTGATGCTCTTTCTAGGAGTTTTGTGCCTGACTCTCCGGGAGTTTCAGAGCCGGCTGGTATCCTCAGAGAGGGAGTGATTTTGTCTGCCATTTCCCCAGATTTGCGACGAGTGCTGCAGGAATTTCAGGCGGATAGACCTGACCGTTGTCCACCAGAGAGACTGTTTGTCCCAGATAGATGGACCAGCAGAGTTATTTCCGAGGTTCATTCTTCGGTGTTAGCGGGTCATCCTGGGATTTTTGGTACCAGAGATTTGGTGGCTAGATCCTTCTGGTGGCCTTCCTTTTCGCGGGATGTGCGTTCCTTTGTGCAGTCCTGTGGGATTTGTGCTCGGGCTAAGCCTTGCTGTTCTCGTGCCAGCGGTTTGCTTTTGCCTTTGCCTGTCCCGAAGAGGCCTTGGACGCACATTTCCATGGATTTTATTTCGGATCTTCCAGTCTCTCAGAGAATGTCTGTCATCTGGGTGGTGTGTGATCGTTTTTCTAAAATGGTCCATTTGGTGCCCTTGCCTAAGTTGCCTTCCTCCTCCGATTTGGTTCCTCTATTTTTTCAGAATGTGGTTCGCTTGCACGGCATCCCTGAAAATAGTGTGTCTGACAGAGGATCCCAGTTTGTGTCCAGATTTTGGCGGATCTTTTGTGCTAAGATGGGCATTGATTTGTCTTTTTCATCTGCCTTCCATCCTCAGACGAATGGCCAAACCGAGCGAACTAATCAGACCTTGGAAACTTATTTGAGATGTTTTGTTTCTGCTGATCAGGATGATTGGGTTACTTTTTTGCCATTGGCCGAGTTTGCCCTTAATAATCGGGCTAGTTCTGCTACTTTGGTTTCGCCTTTTTTTTTGTAATTCTGGCTTTCATCCTCGTTTTTCCTCGGGTCAGGTGGAGCCGTCTGACTGTCCTGGGGTGGATTCTGTGGTGGATAAGTTGCAGCAGATTTGGAACCATGTGGTGGACAATTTGAAGTTGTCACAGGAGAAGGCTCAGCGCTTTGCCAACCGCCGTCGCGGTGTGGGTCCCCGACTTCGTGTTGGGGATTTGGTATGGCTGTCTTCTCGGTATGTTCCTATGAAGGTCTCCTCTCCTAAGTTCAAGCCTCGCTTCATCGGTCCTTATAAGATTTTGGAAATCCTTAACCCTGTGTCATTTCGTTTGGACCTCCCAGCGTCGTTTGCCATTCATAATGTGTTCCATAGGTCTTTGTTGCGGAGGTATGTGGTGCCTGTGGTTCCTTCTGTTGAGCCTCCTGCTCCGGTGCTGGTTGAGGGCGAATTGGAGTACGTGGTGGAGAAGATCTTGGATTCTCGTATTTCTAGACAGAGGCTTCAGTATTTGGTTAAGTGGAAGGGCTATGGTCAGGAGGATAATTCCTGGGTTGTCGCCTCTGATGTTCATGCGGCCGATTTGGTTCATGCCTTCCATGTTGCCTGCTGTCGATGTATTCAGTGCTATTTTGATCTCCCCTGACTACCTTCGTTATCAGTCTCTCCAAGAGAAGCTAAGTTTCTGTTTGTTCATTTTTTGATCATCAGTGTTCAATATGTTTCTTGGTTTATTATCTGTCCTTGTCCAGCTTGCTAATATGTGATTTACTCGCTTGCTGGTAGCTCTAGAGGGCTGAGTTTCTCCCCTCACACCGTTAGTTGGTGTGGGGGTTCTTGAATTCTCAGCGTGGATATTTTGTATAGGGTTTTCTACTGACCGCACAGTTTCCTATCTGTCTTCTGCTATCTAGTACTAGTGGGCCTCATTTGCTGAATCTGTTTTCATTTCTACGTTTGTATTTTCCCCTTACCTCACCGTTATTATTTGTTGGGGGCTTTCTATATCTTTGGGGTTATTTCTCTGAGGCAAGTGAGGTCTTACTTTCTATCTCTAGGGGTAGCTAGTTTCTCAGGCTGCGTCGTGACGTCTAGGAATTCAGGCACGTTCACCGGCTACCTTTAGTGTGTTTGGTTAGGATCAGGATTGCGGTCAGTCCAGTTACCACCTCCCTAGAGCTCGTCCTATGTTCAGTTACTTAGCTCGTCAGTTCTGTGATCCTCAGCCACTAAGGATCATAACAACAGCCCCCATAAAATGTGATACAGCACAGCCCCCATAGAATGTAATACAGCCAGCCCCCATAGAATGTAATGCAGCACAGCCCCCATAGAATGTAATACAGCCAGCCCCCATAGAATCTAATACAGCCAGCCCCATAGAATGTAATGCAGCACAGCCCCCATAGAATGGAATGCAGCACAGCCCCCCCCCATAGAATGTAATGCAGCCAGCCCCCATAGAATGTCTTTTTCTCATCTTTTAGGATACATCGGCGGCTTATCTACAGCATTACAGAATGCTGTAGATAAGCCCCTGATGCCGGTGGACTTACCTCACCCGCAATTTTTGGGGTGACAGATTCCCTTTAATTACACACAGGTGGATTATATTTATCATCACTAGGCATTTAGGACAACATTGGATCATTTAGATCCACAATGAACTTCTGGAGTGAGTTTGCTGCACTGAAAGTAAAGGGACCGAATAATATTGCACGCCCCACTTTTCAGTTTTTGAATTTCCACAAAAATGTAAAATAAGCAATAAATGTCATTCAACTTCACAATTGTGTTCCATTTGTTGTTGATTCTTCACCAAAAATTTACATTTGGTATCTTTATGTTTGAAGCATGATATGTTGGAAAAGGTTGAAAAGTTCCAGGAGGCCGAATACTTTCACAAGGCACTGAATATACCAAGTATATTTTAGTCTTTGAGCATCACTGATTTTGTGGAGGAGTTTCGGCCGAGGAGACTAGTACTCTGTAATGAATGAAAAACAGTTTTAGGGCTCATTGCAAATTTTCAAATTTGTTGAATAACCCCCCAGAAAAATCACAGAAAAAGGCAGCCATATTTACCATCACCAAGTCACGATATTAACGTCCTACAGGATGCAGAATACTGCCATGATAAAGGCAGGGGCAGCACAGGTGCCACAACCACTCGCAAACCAACCAATCCATGGAGGGGCAGTATTCCAGGCTTATTTAGGGCATCAGTCACACAGACACGTGTAATGTCCTATTTAGTGAATTTCTTTTAATTTCAGGATTGGGTCTCCCAAGACAATGAGGACCCTTGAAGTGGGTTACAAGCTGGTGTAACTTTGACCAATATATCGACAAATACCTACTTCATTCATTTTTTACATCTTTGCAGGGTAGCGCTGGGCTCTTTAATGTTGGCTGGAAACATTTAGGATGCCTATCACTTAGCGCACATATATAGTGCTGGGCAGCCCGCATGATCTAATAGTATGGGCGCCATCAATAAACTGTAAGCCAGACACTGTGCATTACACGTATCTGTGTGACTGGCGTCCTATGCAAGCTCCATCTGGGTACATGTTTAATACTACACAGTCACTCCTCCATGAATTGGTAGGTGTTTGAGTGGTTGTGTCATCAGTATTTTGTACCTGTGCTGCCCTTGCCTTTACTAGGGGTCTGCTGCATCCTGTAGTGCGTTGGTAATCTGACATGATGTTGGTAAATGTAGCTATCTCTTTTTGTGATGTATATTGAATTTTATGCTTTTTTTGGTAAGTTCCTACTGTATTTGTCACATATTTCTTGAAGATTTTTGCCATAGTTTTCACCCTTGGTGATGCAACATTTAAAATCTAGCGCAATTCCCTTGCAAAATCATTTTTACCATGAATTTACCTAAACTTATGTTTTGATTCAAACAAACTGTTAAAATGTATGCAAACTAATACCGTCCATTTAAATCTGTCTATCTATGACTTTCCGTAATGTCAGAAAAAAGGTGATCAGTTGAAGCACAATGTTTTGCAGCGCCCCAGAGTCCTGGTCGTTGCAGTAATGTCGCTCTTCCATCAGGGGGAGTGATGTTACGTCTGATTGTACTAAAGGAGTTCACCTGACCAGGTATCACAGTCACACACTACACTTCACACTCCAGTCCACCAGGGGGAGCAAAGGTTCTATGTACTAGGCCACTCCTCACATATGGGTAAAACTGGTGGGTTGGATAGGAAGTTAGACAGAAAGCTACCTGGGTTTGACCCAGAGAGGACCTGTCAGGCAGACAGGGGGAGAAGGAGGAACATCTGAGCTGCAGACAGAGGGTCCCTGTCAGGGGTGAGATCCTGACAGAGGCCAAGCACGAGACAGAACGTTACAGAGCTGCGCCTGCACTTCATTGCGGCAGCATCCTAAGAAAGGACACGAAGCGAAGTATATTGTGGAGAGTGAGAAACGAGATCACAGCACAAGGAGATAACACCAGGAGGAGTCCTGCCTTAAGACCGGCAACATCCTTCTGAGGCGCGTAGCCGGTGGCCGGAGCACTGAGGGAGTAATAGGCTTTACGCATTACTTCAGAGACCGGCAGGACAGTTAATTCCAAGTTGGCTGCCCGACCTTTATACCTATGAAGACAACGGAGGCAAATTGTGGGAGAGGGGCATCTCTAGGGTCCCTATAAAATAGCTCCAGGCCTACCCCGTCATACGGGCTGTCCTATCCATATCATCTGGGGGACAGAGAGAGAGAGAACATCAGAAACATCCACGAAAGTTGTGAGGACTATCCCGTGGTGCTCAGCAGGGAGGTACTACAACACACAGGCGCTAGTAGGAAGGCTACTGATTTCCACCTGCAAAGGGAACTCTGGATGTGCCTTCGGACCGGCTGGACTCAGCCAGCCCTGTGAACAGTACTCTGGACTGTGGACGCTGAAGTCTTCAGTAAAAGGTAAAGAGACTGCAACCTCTGTGTCCTCGTTATTCATTGCACCTTACGACGTCCACCATCACCACCTACACATCTGGGAAGCCCTGGGGATATACTTCACCTGTGGGAAGGTACACATCTAGCTGCCATTCCATCACCCCAGCGGACCCTTAGCAGCGTCGGTCACCCTGACCGAATACCACAGGTGGCGTCACGAACACCGTACAAACAACTACACCTTTAATTGGGCACCCCTTAGAAGGGCCACGGACCAGGTCGGGCCACCGTGACATCCCCAGAACCGAGAGAGACAGACCCGGTACCGAGTACCCCACTGCCCTTCGCCTGGGGGCGATCCAACTTGTCTATAGATTTTTTGGGGGAAGTGGAGTAAAAAATTTAACTCCTTTTCGACATCGAGTGTACATTTACTCAGATGTTGGACTCCCTCCCTTTCATGTGGGCTCCAGCGGTGAGCCTGCATCTTTCCCCGCACATGTCAGCTGTTTTGAATAGCTAACATGTGCCTGGAACAACCGCAGGTGGAATCGCAATCCACCCCAGCTATTAACCCATTAAATGCTGCTGTCAAATGCTGACAGTGGCATTTAACATGCATTTCCGGCAATCGTGCTGAAATCCACTTACTGGTGACCCCATCACATGATTGCTGGTCACTGGTGGGTTGGAATGACAACCAAAGGTCTTGTGTAGAGCTCTATGGTTGTCACTGCTGGCTTGCTATGAGCACCACTGGGTGGTCAGCGCTCATAGCAAGTGTGTAATTCTACTACATACAGGTGATCTGATCATCGTCTGTATGCAGCAGAGCTAATTGGGTTATGGCAGCTTCTAGTCTCCCATGGAGACTATTGAAGCATGATAAAAGTAAAAAAAAGTTTTTAAAAATATAAAAAAAGGAAAAAAAAATATAAAAGTTGAAATCACCCCCCTTTTGCTCCATTCAAAATACGGTAAAACAATTAAAAAAAAAATCAAACATACACATATTTGGTATCGCTACTTTCACAATTGCCCAATATATCAATAAAAAAAAGGAATGATCTGATCTTTAAACAACATAGCGAGAAAAAAGTCAAAACACCAGAATTAAATTTTTTGGTCGCCACAACAGTGCATTAAAATGTAATAACGGGAGATCAAAAGATTGTATCTGCACAAAAATGGTATCATTAAATACAGCATCTCGGCGCACAAAAAATAAATCCTTTCCCAACCCAAGATCACGAATAATGGAAACGCTAAGGGTATCGGAAAATGGTGCAATTTTTTTAACAAGGTTTGGAATTTTGTTTCATCACTTAGGTAAAAAATAACCTAGACATGTTTGATGTCTATGAACTTGTAATCACATGGAGAATCATAATGGCAGGTCAGTTTTAGCATTTAGTAAACTTAGTAAAAAAGCCAAACAAAAAACAAGTGTGGGATTGCACTTTTTTTTCAACTTCACCGCACTTGGAAATGTTTTTCCTGTTTTCAAGTACACGACATGGTAAAGCCAATGGTGTCCTTCAAAAGTACCACTCGTCCCGCAAAAAACAAGCCCTCACATGGCCATATTGACCAAAAATAAAAAGTTATGGCTCTGGGAAGGGAGCAAAAAATGAAAATGTAAAACCAAAAATACCTCTGGTCGTTAAGGGGTTAATTTGCTCTTAAAATTACTTTTGTACTTCCAGGTGGTAATATGCAACTTATTGTATCTACATATGAAGAAATTTGTTTTTGCTGTAAGAGCAACACAAATGGTATTAACCCCTTAGTGACAGAGCCAATTTGGTACTTAATGACCGAGCCAATTTTTACAATTCTGACCAGTGTCACTTTATGAGGTTATAACTCTGGAACGCTTTATCGGATCCCGCTGATTCTGAGATTGTTTTTTCGTGACATGTTGTACTTCAAGTTAGTGGTAACATTTCTTCGATATTACTTGCGATTATTTATGAAAAAAATGGAAATATGGCGAAAATTTTTAAAATTTTGCAATTTTCAAACTTTGTATTTTTATGCCCTTAAATCAGAGAGATATGTCACAAAAAATAGTTAATAAATAACATTTCTCACATGTCTACTTTACATCAGCACAATTTTGGAAACAATTTTTTTTTTTGTTAGGGAGTTATAAGGGTTAAAAGTTGACCAGCAATTTCTCATTTTTACAACACCATGTTTTTTTTAGGGACCACATCACCTTTGAAGTGATTTTGAGGGGTCTATATGATAGAAAATAACCAAGTGTGACACCATTCTAAAAACTGCACCCCTCAAGCTGCTCAAAACCACATTCAAGAAGTTTATTAACCCTTTACGTACTTCACAGGAACTAAAACAATGTGGAAGAAAAAAATTAACATTTTACTTTTTTTTGCAAACATTTTACTTCAGAACCATTTTTTTTAATTTTCACAAGTGTAAAAACAGAAATTTAACCACAAATTTTGTTGTGCAATTTTTCCTGAGTACGCCGATACCCCATATGTGGAGGTAAACCACTGTTTGGGCGCACCGCAGAGCTTGGAAGTGAAGGAGCACCGTTTGACTGTTTCAATGCAGAATTGGCTGGAATTGAGATCGGACGCCATGTCGCGTTTGGAGAGCCCCTAATGTGCCTAAACAGTGGAAACCCCCCACAAGTGACACCATTTTGGAAACTAGACCCCCCAAGGAACTTATCTAGATGTGTGGTGAGCACTTTGAACCCCCAAGTGCTTCACAGAAGTTTATAACGTAGAGCCGTGAAAATAAAAAATCGCATTTGTTTTCACAAAAATGATTTTTTCGCCCACAAATTCTTATTTTCACAAGGGTAACAGGAGAAATTAGACCACAAAAGTTGTTGTGCAATTTCTCCTGAGTACGTCGATACCCCATATGTGGAGGTAAACCACTGTTTGGGCGCACCGCAGAGCTTGGAAGTGAAGGAGCACCGTTTGACTTTTTCAATGCAGAATTGGCTGGAATTGAGATCGGATGCCATGTCGCGTTTGGAGAGTCCCTGATGTGCCTAAACAGTGGAAACCCCCCACAAGTGATACCATTTTGGAAACTAGACCCCCCAAGGAACTTATCTAGATGTGTGGTGAGCACTTTGAACCCCCAAGTGCTTCACAGAAGTTTATAACGTAGAGCCGTGAAAATAAAAAATCTCATTTTTTCTACAAAAATGATCTTTTTGCCCCCAAATTTTTATTTTCACAAGGGTAACAGGAGAAATTAGACCACAAAAGTTGTTGTGCAATTTCTCCTGAGTACGTCGATACCCCATATATGGGGGTAAACCACTGTTTGGGCGCACCGCAGAGCTTGGAAGAGAAGGAGTGTCGTTTTACTTTTTCAATGTAGAATTGGCTGGAATTGAGATCGGACGCCATGTCACGTTTGGAGAGCCGCTGATGTGCCTAAACAGTAGAGACCCCCCACATATGACACCATTTTGGAAACTAGACCCCTTAAGGAACTTATCTAGATGTGTGGTGAGCACTTTAAACCCCCAGGTGCTTCACAGAAGTTTATAACGTAGAGCCGTGAAAATAAAAAAATCACATTTTTTCTACAAAAATGATCTTTTTGCCTCCAAATTTTTATTTTCACAAGGGTAACAAGAGAAATTGGACCCCAAAAGTTGTTGTCCAATTTGTCCTGAGTATGCTGGTACCCCATATGTGGGGGTAAACCACTGTTTGGGCGCACGGCAGAGCTCGGAAGGGAAGGAGCGCCATTTTGCAATGCAGACTTTGATAGAATTGTCTGCGGGCGTTATGTTGCGTTTGCAGACCCCTAATGTACCTAAACAGTAGAAACCCCCACAAGTGACCAAATTTTGGAAACTAGACCCCCTAAGGAACTTATCTAGATATGTGGTGAGAACTTTGAAAGCTCAAGTGCTTCACAGAAATTTATAATGCAGAGTAGTGAAAATAAAAAAATATATTTTTTTCCAACAAAAAAGATTTTTAGCCCCCAAGTTTTTATTTTCACAAGGGTAACAGGAGAAATTGGACCCCAAAAGTTGTTGTCCAATTTATCCCGAGTACGCTGATGCCCCATATGTGGGGGTAAACCACTGTTTGGGCGCACGGCAGAGCTCAGAAGGGAGGGAGTACCATTTGACTTTTTTAGCGCAAAATTGGCTGTCGTGTTTGGAGACCCCCTGATGTACCTAAACAGTGGAAACCCCCCAATTCTAACTCCAACCCTAACCCCAACACAGCCCTAACCCTAATCTCAACCCGATCCATAATCCTAATCACAACCCTAACGATAATCACAACCCTAACCCCAAAACAGCCCTAATCTCAACCCTAACCATAACCCTAATCAAAACCCTAAATCCAACACACCCCTAACCCTAATCCCAACCCTAATCCCAAACGTAACACTAATCCCAACCCTAATCCAAACCCTAACCCTAATCCCAACTCTAACCCTAACTTTAGCCCCAACCCTAACTTTAGCCCCAACCCTAACCATAACTTTAGCCCCCGTCGTCACAAAAAAAGTTCAATGTAACCTTTTTTTTGTACGTCGCGTCCGCCATTTCCGCGGATGCGTGGCCGTAACTCTGCCCCCTCCTCCCCAGGACATAGACTGGGCAGCGGATGCGTTGAAAAACTGCATCCGCTGCCCACGTTGTGCACAATTTTCACAACGTGCGTCGGTACATCGGGCCGACGCATTGCGACCGCCCCGTACCGACGCAAGTGTGAAAGAAGCCTTAGGCTACTTTCAGACATAGCGCATTTTTGAGCGCTATTTTGCGGGCGCTTTTCAAAAATGCGCAATGTCATTTTCGTCTGCCGGCAAAGTGAATGAGAAATTCACTTTGCCGTTCAGACACACCGCAAAAAAACGCGGCGCTTTTGTCTGCAAACACGCCGGCGTAAAAAGAATTGACATGTCAATTCTTTACGCAGCGGCGTGTCTGCGTATCCCCCTAGGGCCCCATATTACCTTCCACACACAGCGCCTTTGTCCTGGGTGTCGGCGTCTTTGTACGGAGGGGTTGACACCCAGGACCGGACGTGACGTCGGACAGGAAGAGGGAAGCCCCCGCCCCCCAGTGAAGCAGCATGGAGTCCTTCTGTGTGTGTGTGTGTGCGTGTGTGTGCGTGTGTGTGTCCCCATGCGACGCTAGTGCCACCATTGTGCTAAGTCGCCGTATGGGACTACTACTCCCATCCGGTATTAGGATGGGAGAGTTGTCCCTGTGTCCGGCGACTTAGCACAATTGTAAAGTTACACAAAACACCTACACACAATACACATACATGACACACAGTACATACAACATATAACACAGAGTATATACTCACCAACAGCACACTTGTAGGCGAAGCCCTCGATCCTCCAGGAAAAAATCCAAAAATAATAAACCAAATTCATACTCCCTGTCCGCAGAATCCATAAAACGAGTGTCCCACGCCGATCGGCTGCTCTCCGGCGATACACTGCCAGGAGCGAAGCTCCTAGCAGCGTATCGCGTACTGTTCCGGAGTTCAATGACTCCGGCGTCTCGGTTAACGGCAGTACAGCTGCGTTGAACTTTCCCACGCAGCACTGCCGTTAAGCGAGAGTGCCGGGGTCAATGACCGCCGGTAAACTCGCTCGCGCATGCGCAGTGACACACCGACAGGAACTATGGCTCCTGTCAGTGTGTTGCTGCAGCCGTGGAGAGCAGACATATCTCTGGATGTGTCTGTTCTCCATGGAAAATCTTGATACGTGGCACTTAAATATGTGGCAATTAAATACGTGACACGTGGCACTTATACGTGATACGTGTCACTTAAATACGTGGCACTGAAATACGTGATACGTGGCACGTGTCACTTAAATACGTGGCACTGAAATATGTGGCATGTGGCACTTTGATACGTGGCACGTGTCTCTTAAATACGTGGCACGTGGCACTGAAAGATGTGGCACGTGGCACTTTGATACGTGGCACGTGGCACTTTGATACGTGGCACTGAAATATGTGGCACGTGGCACTTTGATACGTGGCACGTGGCACTTTGATACGTGGCACGTGGCACTTTGATACGTGGCACGTGGCACTTTGATACGTGGCACTGAAATATGTGGCACGTGGCACTTTGATACGTGGCACGTGTCACTTAAATACGTGGCACTGAAATATGTGGCACGTGGCACTTTGATACGTTGCACGTGTCTCTTAAATACGTGGCACGTGGCACTGAAAGATGTGGCACGTGGCACTTTGATACGTGGCACGTGGCACTTTGATACGTGGCACGTGGCACTTTGATACGTGGCACGTGGCACTTTGATACGTGGCACGTGGCACTTTGATACGTGGCACGTGGCACTTTGATACGTGGCACGTGGCACTTTGATACGTGGCACGTGGCACTTTGATACGTGGCACGTGGCACTTTGATACGTGGCACGTGGCACTTTGATACGTGGCACTGAAATATGTGGCACGTGGCACTTTGATACGTGGCACGTGGCACTTAAATACGTGGCACGTGGCACTGAAATATGTAGGACACGTCGCACAAAAAAGTTACATGTAGTTTTTTTTGTGTCGACGGTCCGCTGAAGCACGACGCATCCGTCGCACGACGGATGCGACATGTGGCAATCCGTCGCAATGCGTCGCTAATGCAAGCCAATGGAGAAAAAACGCATCCTGCAAGCACTTTTGCAGGATGCGTTTTTTCTCCAACGACGCATTGCGACGGAAGCCAAAAAACGCTAGTGTGAAAGTAGCCTAACCCTAACCCTAGCCCTAACCCTAACCCTAAATTTAGCCCCAACCCTAACCCTAACTCTAACCCTAACCCTAACTCTAACCCTAACCCTAACCCTAACCCTAATTTTAGCCCCAACTTGTCTTCTCCTGCCGGCCGGCAGATGGCAGCAGATGGCGGGCGCACTGCGCATGCGCCCGCCATGATGAAAAAGCCGGCTGGCAGGAGAAGACAGAAGAGGACCCAGGGACCCCGGGTGAGTATGATAGGGTCCCCGAATCCCCCTATTTCTCTGTCCTCTGATGTGCGATCACATCAGAGGACAGAGAAATAACTGATCGCTTTTTTTTTTTTTTTTTTTTTTGCGGTCGCCGGTAAACTGTTAATTACCGGCGATCGCAAAGCAGGGGTCGGTGCAAATCGACCCCGATCATGTTCTTTGGGGTCTCGGCTACCCCCGGCAGCCGAGACCCCAAAGAACATCCGGGTGCCGGGCGGCGGGCGTACTGCGCGTGCGCCCGCCATTTTTTCCCGGAAAAAAGATGGCGGCGCCCATGGGGAGACACGAGGAGCACCGGGGGAGGTAGGTAAGTATTGGGGGGCTATTGGGGGCCATCGGGGACCACATTTCTCTGTCCTCCGATGTGCGATCACATCGGAGGACAGAGAAATTAAACGGCAAATCGCGTTTTTTTTTTTTTTGTTGCGACCGCCGGTAAACGGTTAATTACCGGCGATCGCAACTCGGGGGTCGGTAAAAACCCCCCGAATCATGTTCTCTGGGGTCTCGGCTACCCTCGGCAACCGAGACCCCAGAGAAAATCCGACTCTGGGGGGCGCTATTCACTTTTTCCACAGCGCCGTTAATTAACGGCGCTGTGGTTTAAGTACCCTTAGCGGCCGCCGTTAAAAGGCGTATCGGCGGTCGTTAAGGGGTTAAGTGATTAAATGGGAAAACATTGAAAGGTACAGAAAAACATGGAGAAAATTAAATTCTTTAATCAACTAAATCTCATTGCTTTATAGAATACTCAAGTATTCTATTATGACTTAGACGGAAAAATACAGAAAATACATAACTTACTATTTAAATAGCTTTCTGGGCTAGGTATATGTTATCTCCATACAACAATGCACTGAGTATAGGCTTCCGTCGGGCCACTCTGCTATAAAGGCCCGACTGGTGGAGGGCTGCAGTGATAGTTGACTTTGTGGAACTTTCTCCCATCTCTCTACTGCATCTCTGGAGCTCAGCGACAGTGATCTTGGGGTTCTTCTTTACCTCTCTCACCAAGGCTCTTTTCCCACGATTGCTCAGTTGGGCTGGACTGCCAAGTTTAGGAAGACTTCGGGTGGTTCCAAACTTCTTCCATTTAAGGATTGTGGAGGCCACTGTGCTCTTGGGAACCTTGAGTACTGCTGAAATTCTTTTGTAACCTTGGCCAGATCTGTGCCTTGCCACAATTCTGTCTCTGAGCTCCTTGGCCAGTTCCTTTGACCTCATGATTCTCATTTGGTCTGACATGCACTGTGAGCTGTAAGGTCTTATATAGACTGGTGTGTGCATTTCCAAATCAAGTTCTATCAGTTTAATTACACACAGCTGGACTCCAATGAAGGAGTAGAACCATCTCAAGGAGGATCACAAGGAAATGGACAGAATGTGACTTAAATATGATATATTAAATATATAAATATTTTGAATTTACCAAATGAATTTTTGCCCATGTATTCAAACATATATAATCCCCCCACATGTATTACTCATGAATAATGCCCCCATTGATATAATTCCCATAGATACTTTATATGCATGTACATGTATATATAATATCTAATATATAATTGCCTAGAATACTACTTCCTGCAATTTGTGCCAACTTCCGTGGCTTTGTCCGGAGCTAATGTCCGGAGATAATGTCCGGAGCTAATGTCCGGAGATAAGTGACGTCACCAGTGTCCTACACCCAGGCAGAGCACAGGGGCCCCAGGCAGAGCACAGGGGCCCCAGGCAGCATATGGGGCCCCAGGCAGAGCACAGTGGTCCCAGGCAGAGCACAGGGGCCCCAGGCAGCCTATGGGGCCCCAGGCAGAGCACAGTGGCCCCAGGCAGAGCACAGGGGCCCCAGGCAGCATATGGGGCCCCAGGCAGAGCACAGGGGCCCCAGGCAGCATATGGGGCCCCAGGCAGAGCACAGTGGCCCCAGGCAGAGCACAGGGGCCCCAGGCAGAACATGGGGCCCCAGGCAGAGCACAGGGGCCCCAGGCAGAGCACAGGGGCCCCAGGCAGCATATGGGGCCCCAGGCAGAGCACAGGGGACCCAGGCAGCATATGGGGCCCCAGGCAGAGCACAGTGGCCCCAGGCAGAGCACAGGGGCCCCAGGCAGCATATGGGGCCCCAGGCAGAGCACAGTGGTCCCAGGCAGAGCACAGGGGCCCCAGGCAGCCTATGGGGCCCCAGGCAGAGCACAGTGGCCCCAGGCAGAACATGGGGCCCCAGGCAGCGCACAGGGGCCCCAGGCAGAGCACAGGGGCCCCAGGCAGCATATGGGGCCCCAGGCAGAGCACAGTGGTCCCAGGTAGAGCACAGGGGCCCCAGGCAGCCTATGGGGCCCCAGGCAGAGCACAGGGGCCCCAGGCAGCATATGGGGCCCCAGGCAGAGCACAGGGGCCCCAGGCAGCATATGGGGCCCCAGGAAGAGCACAGTGGCCCCAGGCAGAGCACAGGGGCCCCAGGCAGAACATGGGGCCCCAGGCAGAGCACAGGGGCCCCAGGCAGAGCACAGGGGCCCCAGGCAGCATATGGGGCCCCAGGCAGAGCACAGGGGCCCCAGGCAGCATATGGGGCCCCAGGCAGAGCACAGCAATATTTTGGACCACTGTGCGGTGTTTCAGACCCCCTGTGTGATGTCTGGGGCCCTGTTCTTAAGTATATTAAAGATTAAAGTAACGTATATTAAAGTATATTATAGATCAAATTTGACACGTTTATGAGCACCATTGAGTGATATACTCAAGAATGACATAATTTTTCAACATTTTATGGTTTCAAACTGTAAACACTCAGAGTTTTTTTTACTTCAACCAGAAAACCTTAACGGTTCATAAAAAACTTGACTGTTCAGGATATGATAAAAGTCATAGTATTCTGAATCTTTAACTTATAAAGATACCTTTACATGGGGTGATTATTGGTTCCAGAGAGGCTTTCGGCCGATAATCGTACACATGGCTGGTGACAGGACAATACAATATAAACGTTCAAAGGTAAACACTGATAACATTAAAATCTAATATATAATTGCCTAGAATACTACTTCCGGCAATTTGTGCCAACTTCCGTGGCTTTGTCTGGAGATAATGTCCGGAGATAAGTGACGTCACCAGCATCCTACACCCGCTCAGGGTGGACAAAGATATATGCCTTCGTGGTGCGCGGCACTTTTCTGATTGGTTGCCGCCTGCTGTGAGCGACCAATCAGAAATGTGCCGTACTGTCAAGAATTGTCAAGAGCTGGTGAGTGCAGCCATTTTTTGTTCTTTCTTACTATTATTTATTAATTGTATTATTCTTACATTTGAATAAATAAAGTATATATGGATTCTAGACTCCCGATTCTTTAGAATCGGGCTGCCATCTAGTGTATATATATATATATATATATATATATACACATATATATATATATATATATATATATATATATATATATATATATATATATATATTAAGTGGGTACAGAAAGTATTCAGACCCCTTTAAATTTTTCACTCTTTGTTTCATTGCAGCCTTTTGGTAAATTCAAAAAAGCTATTTTTTTCACAATAATGTACACTCTACACCCCATCTTCACTGAAAAAGAGCAGAAATGTAGAAATGTTTGCATATTTCAACCAGTTTTGATGTAACTCAAAGTTTTATGGAGATTTTTCTCTAATTTTCACTAGCTATGTAAATAGTGCTTATTGAAATATTTTAAAAAATAAGTCAATTTTTTTTTTGGGGGGGGAGACTTATGAAACTTGTAGATGAATAAAGCAACTTGTAAAGCCATTAACATGGGTCTGGTCATAGCGGGGTAGACCACATCTTCTATTCAAAGAGTTAATACGATTAGCTGTAAACAGATTTTAGCCATAAATTTAAACTGCGCAGCGCTCAATGAGGAGCAGGAGGATCAGCAAGGGGTGGGAGGTTGCTATAGAAACGCTAGCAATCAAAGCCTCCTATTTACTGGCTTTGTATTGTATGCTAACCAGCTGCTGGCACTGGACAGTCATGATTAAAAATAGCATTAAATACCTAATAATACAATTTATTAACCCCTACTGATGAAGACCATGATGCCAAGTTCCCCGATGCACCACACACACTGCTCATTAATGGCTTAGGAGTCTAGTGCATCGTCGTACTCCTAGAAGAGAACTACTCTACAGCATGGAATATTAGAAGCTTTAAAGGCCTATGCGGCTGAGAGTGAGGCCATGTGTTTGATAGGGCTCTTCAGCAAGTAGTGTCGGACACTGATGTTCAGTACTTGGTCCACTATAGCTAGCAATATATATGGACTTTGTGGATGTCACTATAATTGTATTCTGTTACTACATATGAGTTCAATGATGGGCACTGTACAGGGCTGACGTTATAGGGAGGTTCTATTGTAAAAGAAAAATTGGTGCTGTGAAAAAGGCAAAACTATAGCCCTAAAATGTACTTGCCTTAATTTTGAACTATGGCATACTGTATTAAGAGGCACTGTGGTGTGAAATGTGGCTGAAGTGGTTTTGGGACACAGACTGGTACTATAATGTGGGCAATATGGCTGGCATTTTCTGTGGAGTACTTTTTTATGGTGGCACTAAATGTGGTGTACAGTATTTGAGTGTGGCCATTAACTCCATTCTAGACAAACCATGTTTATCGCCTTAAGCGTAACCACACATCCCTGTGACCTGGGCTTTATTGACCTGGGAAATGTAGATACATCACAGCGATCGCCGCTGAGTGTCAGCTGATTCTGACAGCTGACACCAGGCTTTCAGTGCCAGAAGCAGTCCCACACCCCTCCCGGCACTTTAACCCCTTAAATGCTGCAATTGAACTTGATCGCAGCATTGCGGGAGCAGGCAGAGGGAAGACAGCCCCTCTGCTCTTGGATCGGAGACCTCACAACATCATCGTGGGGTCCCGATCATTGCCATGGTGAGCTGACGTTGTCCTGATGAAATTCAGGTCACCAGAGCTACAGTAGCAAAGTTGCTAGGTCATGCTCAGAGCATAATCAGCAACTTTGCCTGTCAGTGCAGCATTGATAGTTTGCATAGCATAGGGATGCTGCTGCTACACAAGCAATGGGACAAAGTAAAGTAAAGTAGTAGTAGTAGTAGTAAAGTAGTCATGAAATTGTAAATTCAGGCTGAAAGCATCAAATCTATGAATTAACACATGTGGAATTATATACCTAACAAGAAAGTGTGAAACAACTGAAAATATGTCTTATATTCTAGGTTCTTCAAAGTAGCCACCTTTTGCTTTGATGACTGCTTTGCACACTCTTGGCATTCTCTTGATGAGCTTCAAGAGGTACCATCAGGAATGGTTTTCACTTCACAGGTGTGCCCGGTCAAGTTTAATAAGTGGGATTTCTTGCCTTACAAATGGGGTTGGGACAATCAGTTATATTGTGCAGAAGTCTGGTGGATACACAGCTGTTAGTCCTACTGAATAGACTGTTAGAATTTGTATTATGGCAAGAAAAAAGCAGCTAAGTAAAGAAAAATGAGTGGCCATCATTACTTTAAGAAATGAAGGTCAGTCAGTCCGAAAAATTGGGAAAACTTTGAAAGTGTCCCCAAGTACAGTGGCAAAAACCATCAAGCGCTACAAAGAAACTGGCTCACATGAGAAACGCCCCAGTAAAGGAAGACCAAGAGTCACCTCTGCTTCTGAGGATAAGTTTATGAGTCACCAGCCTCAGAAATCGTAGGTTAACAACAACTCAATTAGAGATCAGGTCAATGCCACACAGAGTTCTAGCAGCAGACACATCTCTACAACAACTGTTAAGAGGAGACTTTGTGCAGAAGGCCTTCATGGTAAAATAGCTGTTAGGAAACCTCTGCTAAGGACAGGCATCAAGCAGAAGAGACTTGTTTGGGCTAATGAACACAAGGAGTGGACATTAGACCAGTGAAAGTCTGTGCTTTGGTCTGATGAGTCTAAATTTGAGATCTTTGGTTCCTACCACCGTGTCTTTGTGCGACGCAAAAAAGGTGAACGGATGGACTCTACATGCCTGGTTCCAACAGTGAAGCATGGAGGAGGAGGTGTGATGGTGTGGGGTGCTTTGCTGGTGACACTGTTGGGGATTTATTCAAAACTGAAGGCATACTGAACCAGCATGGCTACCACAACATCTTGCAGCGGCATGCTATTCCATCCGGTTTGCGTTTAGTTGGACCATCATTTATTTTTCAACAGGACAATGACCCCAAACACACCTCCAGGCTGTGTAAGGGCTATTTGACAAAGAAGGAGAATGATGGGGTGCTATGCCAGATGACCTGGCCTCCACAGACACCAGACCTGAACCCAATCAAGATGGTTTGCGGTGAGCTGGACCGCAGAGTGAAGACAAAAGGGCCAACAAGTACCAAGCACTAGGGTTGACGAAACGGATCGGACAAATTCAAAAATCGCCGACTTTCGGCAAAGTCGGGTTTCATGAAACCCAACCTGATCCTAGTGTGGGATCGGCCATGCGGTCGGCGATCTGCGTGCCAAAGTCGCGTTTCGTATGACGCTTTCAGCGCCATTTTTCAGCCAATGAAGGAGGACGCAGAGTGTGGGCAGCGTGATGACATAGGTCTCGGTCCCCACCATCTTAAAGAAGGGCATGACAGTGATCGGCTTGCTTTCTGCGGCATCACAGGGGCTATAAAGGGGCGTGCACACCGAGCGCCATCTTACTTCTGCCGATCTTAGCATAGGGAGAGGTTGCTGCAGCTTCATCAGAAGAAGGGATATAGTTAAGGAGGGAAGATTAACCCCCAAACTGCTTGTGCTGTAGCGATTTCCACTGTCCAACACCACCTTTTTTTTGCAGGGACAGTGGAGGCTATATTTTTGTGCATCAGCTCTGTAGGTTATTAGGCTGACTTATAAGGCTCCCTGATAGCTGCATTGCTGTTTACACGCTGTAGTGCAAACCAACTGCTTTTGTAAAAGCAAAAATCCTGTTGCTCCTTTCTGCACAGTTATCTTGTTTATTTGTCCACACTTTTGTGTGCAGCAGTCCTTTTTATTGCTGCCATACTTGTCCTGAGATCATTGTAGGGAGATTGAAATTGTACTACAGTCCTTGTATTTTTTCATATATCTTCCAGACACTTTCTGCCACTTACGTTGTGTTGTTTTATACACTGGGCCTGAGTTTTGGTTCAGTCTCCAAAAAAAAAAGTGAGATTCAAATTCTCACAAAGTGGATATACTTCTGTCCTGTTAGTTTGTCGTATATCAGCCAGCCACTTTCTGCCACTTACATTGTGTTGTTTTATACACTGGGCCTGAGTTTTGGTTCAGTTTCCCCAAAAAAAGTGAGATTCAAATTCTCACAAAGTGGATATACTTCTGTCCTGTTAATTTGTCATATATCAGCCAGCCACTTTCTGCCACTTACATTGTGTTGCTTTATACACTGGGCCTGAGTTTTGGTTCAGTCTCCCCCCAAAAAAGTGAGATTCAAATTCTCACAAAGTGGATATACTTCAGTCCTGTTAGTTTGTCGTATATCAGCCAGCCACTTTCTGCCACTTACATTGTGTTGTTTTATACACTGGGCCTGAGTTTTGGTTCAGTCTCCCCCCAAAAAAAGTGAGATTCAAATTCTCACAAAAGTGGCTATACTTCAGTCCTGTTAGTTTGTCGTATATCAGCCAGCCACTTTCTGCCACTTACATTGTGTTGTTTTATGCACAGGGCCTGAGTTTTGGTTCAGTCTCCCCAAAAAAAAGGGAGATTTAAATTCTCAACAAGTTAATATACACCTTCTACCTTGTTTTACAGTACCATATAATGGTTGTTATTTTGGTTAGATTTTTAAAAAAATGAGGAAGTCTGGTGGAAGAGCCCATGGGCGGTCATTGCCAGCTGGTACTGATGGTGGTGGTTGTGGTGGTGCATCTGGTGGTAGTGGCAAAAGCACAATAGCACCTAAGGACAGTGACACAGAGGAAGGTGCACATGACATTGAAGAGGAGGTGATAGATGACCCAGTTGTTGACCCAGATTGGCAGCCATTGGGGGAAGAGGGTGCCGCTGCCAGTAGCTCAGAAGTGGAGGAGGATGATCCGCAGCAGCCATCTACATCGCAACAGCTGACATCTGGCAGGCCCGTATCAGGCCAAAAACATTTGTCAAAAACAAAAACAGTTGCGTGGCCATCCGGTGAACGTAGCACAGCTTGCAATGCCTGAAAAGGTATTCCATAGTAGGAAGAGTGTAGTGTGGCAATTTTTTAACCAAGATCCGAATGATCAGTCAAAAATTATCTGTAAGAAATGCTCAAAAACCTTTAGCAGAGGGAGGAGTCTTCAAAATTTAAATACAATGTGCATGCTTAGACATTTAACCAGCATGCACTTGCACGCCTGGACTAACTACCAAACGTCCTGTACCGTTGGTGCACCTGCTCAGAGTGAAGGTAGTCAGCAACGCTACATTGCTTCCCTCACTGTAAGCCCACGGGTTAGGACACCACCAGCAGCAAATGTGGAGTTATCATCGCAAGGCCAAAGCAGTCAGGGAATCACAAGGTTATTGGTAGGAAACAATGTATGTAGGCCAACATCAAGAATGCCATCACCAATCCTCTCTCAATCCGCCATGTCCACCACCACCACCACCGCTAGTTCCACCACATGCAGCTCTCCAGTCCAGCTCACCCTACAAGAGACTCTCGTTAGGAAAAGAAAGTACCCATCCTCTCATCCGCGTACACAGGGTTTGAACGCCCACATTGCTATACTAATCTCGTTAGAGATGATGCCCTACCGGTTGGTTGAAAGAGAAGCTTTCAAAGACCTGATGGCCTACGCAGTACCACGCTATGACCTACCCAGTCGGCACTTCTTTGCGAGAAAAGCCATCCCAGCCTTCCACCAGCATGTCAAAGACCGCATTGTCCATGCACTGAGGCAATCAGTCAGTGGAAAGGAGCACCTCACAACAGAGGCATGGCCAGGGACGTTACAAAATAGAAAAAAAAAAAATCTATAAATCTTCAGCATAGCGAGTGTGAGCGAGCTGAGTGTGACCTGACGTAAGTGTGGACGGCGGTAAGTGTGACTTGTGATTCAGTGAGGAGGTATTTGGAAAGCCTTTAACAAATACCTGTGTGAATTTGTGTGAGTTGCTGAATTGGGAGTAGCTATATTCACAAGGGGTTAACTTAGGGTGGGCGGTCATAATCAAGGGTTTATAAGGGGCAGCTGTTTGGGGCTCAAGTCCTTTTTGGAAGTGCATTTGAACAGCAAGGTGGCTTGTTGTGAAGGGAAATAGAGAAAAAAAAAAATCTATAAATCTTCAGCATAGCGAGTGTGAGCGAGCTGAGTGTGACCTGAGCGTAAGTGTGGACGGCGGTAAGTGTGACTTGTGATTCAGTGACTTTGGAATCAGGGTGTTTCCAAGGGAGGAATTACTGTCTGTATTTTATTAATACTTTGCATTTATTTTTATTTAACGCTTCTGTGTGGTGCAATCCCCATTAGGAAATGTGCTCCACTATTGTTAATGCCATCCAGTGCACATCTTGCCACATGTATGCAGTCCTTGATCAGCCGGTCGAGGGTGCATACTGCTGTGGGAGATCTGAGCATGTTGTGCATTTGGAATCCCAGATTCTGGATCTAAATGTGCAGCTGGCAACACTGATATCCATAGACAATATGGAGAGGAGTCTTCTGCTCACAGAGCAGACGCTCAATGGGATAGATGAGGAGGGGGATGGTAGGATGGAGCTGCAGGACAGTGAAGTAGGTAGCTGGGTGACATTCAGAAAGCGGGGTAGAGGGAAGAGTGCCAGGGAGGCTAGTCCTGATCTGGCTCACCCCAATAAGTTTGCTAAGTTGGCAGATGAGGGGGGTACCAGTACAGGGGTAGCACTGCTGCAGCCAGGCATGTCCTCTGAAAGCCGGAGGAGTGACTGCTACAGTAAGGAGGGAAATAGGAGAGCAGGGCAGGCCAGACAGGTGCTGGTAGTGGGGGACTCAATTATTAGGGGAACAGATAGGGCAATCTGTCACAAAGACAGGGATCGTCGAACGGTGTGCTGCCTACCTGGCGCTCGAGTTCGACACATCGCTGATCGGGTGGACAGATTACTGGGAGGGGCTGGTGAGGACCCAGCGGTCATTGTGCACATTGGCACAAATGACAAAGTTAGTGGTAGGTGGAAGGTCCTTAAAGATGATTTCAGGGAATTAGGCTGCAAGCTGAAAGCAAGGACCTCCAACGTGGTATTTTCCGAAATACTGCCTGTACCACGTGCCACGCCAGAGAGGCAACGGGAGATTAGGGAGGTTAATAAGTGGCTCAAGAATTGGTGTAGAAAGGAGGGGTTTGGGTTCCTGCAGAACTGGGCTGACTTCTCAGTTGGCTACAGGCTCTACGCTAGGGACGGGCTGCACCTAAATGGGGAAGGTGCAGATGTGCTGGGGGAGAAAATGGCTAGAAGGTTGGAGGAGTGTTTAAACTAGGGAATGGGGGGGAGGGTATTCATTTTATAGGAGGGGAAGATAGTGTAGATAGAGACCTGGGCACAAATAAGGAAGTTGAGGGTGGCGGTGGCATGGGGGGTGGGGTTATAACAGTTAGTAATTTAAGAAAGAATAGAGGTACAGAGAGGAACATCAAGTGCATGTATACTAATGCCAGAAGCCTCGCCAACAAAATGGATGAATTAGAACTAATGTTGTTGGAACATAATTATGACATGGTGGGGATATCTGAAACATGGCTGGATGAGAGCCATGACTGGGCTGTTAACTTGCAGGGCTATAGCCTTTTCAGAAATGACCGTACAGATAAGCGAGGGGGTGGGGTGTGTCTGTATGTAAAATCGACCTTAAAGGGCCACTGTCACCCCCTCCAGCCGTTATAAACTAAAAGAGCCACCTTGTGCAGCAGTAATTTTAGTTTTTGCTTCAGCTATTCCCTCAATAAAGCGTTTTCAAATTTGCCCTAATTATGCACAGTGCGGGGCTGGGGTTCCTGGGCATGCGCACTGCGCTGTTCAGACGCTCCCCCAGCTCCCCCGCCTTCCAGTGTTGTTATTTGCGGCTGCTTCATTCCAAACGCTGGCAAGGAAACCTGTATAGTCCGACAACGCTGGAAGGCGGGGGAGCTGGGGGAGCGTCTGAACAGCGCAGTGCGCATACCCAGGAACCCCAGCCCCGCACTGTGCATAATGAATAACACAGTGCGGGGCGGGGATTCAGCAACAGGGTGGCCGCACTGCCCGCACAGGTGCAGTCAGGCACCCTGCATCTGACCTATGACGGACAATGAAGACTGCGCCTGTCCCAGGCAGGCACGCACAGCGCAGGTGCCAGATTTAAGAAGAACAGCGCGAAGGGGGCGGTGACCATCACCCCAGAAGAGATGAGTGACGGCAGTTGGGAGCTTCACAGAGGAGGCTTCGGACTGCCTCCAGGTACAAAGACAGGTATTTAGGGCAAATTTTAAAATGCTTTATTGAGGGAATAGCTGAAGCAAAAACTAAAAGAGCCACCTTGTTAGACTGCAGCATTACTGCTGCACAAGGTGGCTCTTTTAGTTTATAACGGCTGGAGGGGGTGACAGTGGCCCTTTAAAACCCATCCTGCGTGATAATATAGGTGAATCTAATGAAAATGTAGAGTCCCTGTGGGTGGAGATAAGGGGAGGGGGAAAAATAATAAATTACTGATAGGGGTTTGTTATAAATCTCCAAAAATAATGGAAGCAATGGAGAATATCCTCGTAAAGCAAATAGATGAAGCTGCGACTCAAGGACAGGGCCGGCTCCAGGTTTTTGAGGGCCCCGGGCGAAAGAGTCTCAGTGGGCCCCTTTTAGGCTAGGTTGGTTCACATTGCGTTAGGGCAATCCGTTTAGCGCATAGCGCTAGCGGATTGTGCTAACGCAATGTCACTTTAGGGATCGCGTTTGCCGATCCCGCTAGCGCAGATGCCCGATCTGCGCTAGCGAGGAACGGACCTCGTCCGAAAGTAACGGGACATCGCTAGCGCGTGCCGAAAATGGCACGCGCTAGCGATGCGTTGGCGACCCGTTAGCACATTGCTGTCAATGGGTGCGTTAATGGACCCATTACATGGCGTTAAGTGCGACAATTTCGCCATGTAACGGAGTCCGCTAGCGGACACCCATTAACGCAATGTGAACCTAGCCTAACACATACCATGATTTATGATGCACAGATACAGCAGAGAAATATAGGTATAGTACAATGCCAGATTTCACTTCTTACATGAGTGATAGCTATTGTAAATTTTGCAGTATATATATACAGGACAGGAGGAGTGGTACTGTGCGGTGTATATATACAGGACAGGAGGAGTGGTAGTGTGCGGTGTATATATACAGGAGGAGCGGTACTGTGCGGTGTATATATACAGGAGGAGAGGTGCTGTGCGGTGTATATATATAGGGGAGAGGTGCTGTGCAGTGTATATATACAGGGGGAGAGGTGCTGTGCAGTATATATATACAGGATGAGAGGTGCTGTGGAGTGTATATATACAGGGGGAGAGGTGCTGTGCAGTGTATATATACAGGAGGAGAGGTGGTGTGGAGTGTATATATACAGGAGGAGAGGTGCTGTGCAGTGTATATATACAGGGGAGTGGTACTGTGCAGTATATATATACAGGGGAGTGGTACTGTGCAGTATATATATACAGGGGAGTGGTGCTGTGCAGTGTATATATACAGGGGAGTGGTACTGTGCAGTATATATATACAGGGGGAGTGGTACTGTGCAGCGTATATATACAGGAGGAGTGGTGCTGTGCAGTATATATATACAGGGGGAGTGGTACTGTGCAGTATATATATATACAGGAGGAGTGGTGCTGTGCAGTATATATATACAGGGGGAGTGGTACTGTGCAGTATATATATACAGGAGGAGTGGTGCTGTGCAGCGTATATATACAGGAGGAGTGGTGCTGTGCAGTATATATATACGGGGGAGTGGTACTGTGCAGTATATATATACAGGAGGAGTGGTGCTGTGCAGTATATATATACAGGGGGAGTGGTACTGTGCAGTATATATATACAGGAGGAGTGGTGCTGTGCAGCGTATATATACAGGAGGAGTGGTGCTGTACAGTGTGTATACTTCAGCAGCTCAGCTGCAAATACAGGGAGGGATATCATTGCACTCACTCAGGCTCGGACCTCCTCCGGAATCTGCAGTTCAGCAGTGCAGCCAGCCCGGGGCCAAGAGCAGAGCAGGAGAATGTGCTCTCTCTCCGCCCACAAACAGTCACGCTGGCTGCTTTCTCTTAACCCCTATGTGCCTGGCCCTGCACTGACCGAGTGAGAAGATGCTTGTGCTGTATCTATGACAGCGTGAGTGGGCCCCCCCATCTCGCCAGGGCCCCGGCACCTGCCCGGGTGCGCCGGGTGCTGATGCCGGCCCTGCTCAAGGAGAAGTCATTATTATGGGGGACTTCAACTATCCTGAAATAGATTGGGGAACAGAAACGTGCAGTTCCAGTAAAGGTAATCGGTTTTTGACAACTATGAGAGACAATTACCTTTCACAACTGGTTCAGGACCCAACAAGAAGGGGAGCACTGCTAGACCTAATATTAACCAACAGGCCAGACCGCATATCAAATATAAGGGTTGGGGGTCACTTGGGGAATAGTGATCACAAAATAATAAGTTTTCATGTCTCCTTTAATAAGATGTGTAGTAGAGGGGTGACAAGGACACTAAACTTCAGGAGGGCAAATTTCCAACGGATGAGAGAGGATCTTGGTGCAATTAACTGGGACGATATTCTGAGACATAAAAGTACACAAAGAAAATGGGAGACGTTTATTAGCATCCTGGATAGGACCTGTGCACAGTATATACCGTATGGGAATAAACATACTAGAAAGAGGAGGAAACCAATATGGCTAAATAGAGCTGTAAGGGGCGCAATAAGTGACAAAAAGAAAGCATTTAGAGAATTAAAGGAAGTAGGTAGTGAGGAGGCATTAAATAAATACAAAAAATTAAATAAATTCTGTAAAAAGCAAATCAAGGCAGCAAAGATTGAGACAGAGAGACTCATTGCTAGAGAGAGCAAAAATAACCCCAAAATATTCTTTAACTACATAAATAGTAAGAAACTAAAAAATGATAGTGTTGGCCCCCTTAAAAATAGTCTGGGTGAAATGGTGGATGAGGATGAGGAAAAAGCCAATATGCTAAATGACTTTTTTTCATCAGTATTTACAAAAGAAAATCCCATGGCAGCCAATATGACTAGTGATAAAAATTCCCAATGAAATGTTACCTGCTTAACCCAGCAGGAAGTACGGCGGCGTCTAAAAATCACAAAAATTGACAAATCTCCGGGCCCGGATGGGATACACCCCCGAGTACTGCAGGAATTAAGTACAGTCATTGATAGACCATTATTTTTAATCTTTAAAGAGTCCATAATAACAGGGTCTGTACCACAGGACTGGCGTATAGCAAATGTGGTGCCAATATTCAAAAAGGGGACAAAAACTGAACTAGGAAATTATAGGCCAGTAAGCTTAACCTCTACTGTGGGTAAAATCCTGGAGGGCATTCTAAGGGATGCTATACTGGAGTATCTGAAGAGGAATAACCTCATGACCCAATATCAGCACGGGTTTACTAGGGACCGATAATGTCAGACTAATTTGATCAGCTTCTATGAAGAGGTAAGTTCCGGACTGGACCAAGGGAACCCCGTAGATGTAGTGTATATGGACTTTTCAAAAGCTTTTGATACAGTGCCACACAAAAGGTTGATTTATAAAATGAGAATAGTGGGGATAGGGGAAAATATGTGCAAGTGGGTTGAGAGCTGGCTCAGGGATAGGAAACAAAGTGTGGTTATTAATGGAGCACACTCGGACTGGGTCGCGGTTAGTAGTGGGGTACCACAGGGGTCAGTATTGGGCCCTCTTCTTTTTAACATATTTATTAATGACCTTGTAGGGGGCATTCAGAGTAGAATTTCAATATTTGCAGATGACACTAAACTCTGCAGGGTAATCAATACAGAGGAGGACAATTTTATATTACAGGATGATTTATGTAAACTAGAAGCTTGGGCTGATAAATGGCAAATGAGCTTTAATGGGGATAAATGTAAGGTCATGCACTTGGGTAGAAGTAATAAGATGTATAACTATGTGCTTAATTCTAAAACTCTGGGCAAAACCGTCAATGAAAAAGACCTGGGTGTATGGGTGGATGACAAACTCATATTCAGTGGCCAGTGTCAGGCAGCTGCTACAAAGGCAAATAAAATAATGGGATGCATTAAAAGAGACATAGATGCTCATGAGGAGAACATAATTTTACCTCTATACAAGTCACTAGTTCGACCACACTTAGAATACTGTGCACAGTTCTGGTCTCCGGTGTATAAGAAAGACATAGCTGAACTGGAGCGGGTGCAGAGAAGAGCGACCAAGGTTATTAGAGGACTGGGGGGTCTGCCATACCAAGATAGGTTATTACACTTGGGGCTATTTAATTTGGAAAAAGGAAGACTAAGGGGTGATCTTATGATAATGTATACATATATGAGGGGACAGTACAAAGACCTTTCTGATGATCTTTTTAATCATAGACCGGTGACAGGGACAAGGGGGCATCCTCTACGTCTGGAGGAAAAAAGGTTTAAGCATAATAACAGACGCAGATTCTTTACTGTAAGAGCAGTGAGACTATGGAACTCTCTGCCGTATGATGTTGTAATGAGTGACTCGTTGCTTAAATTTAAGAGGGGACTGGATGCCTTTCTGGAAAAATATAATGTTACAGGGTATATACTGTATATTAGATTCCTTGATAAGGCGTTGATCCAGGGAACTAGTCTGATTGCCGTATGTGGGGTCGGGAAGGAATTTTTTCCCCCATGGTGGAGCTTACTCTTACCACATGGGGTTTTTTTGCCTTCCCCTGGATCAACATGTTAGGGCATGTTAGGCTATGGGTTGAACTAGATGGACTTAAAGTCTTCCTGCAACCTTAATAACTATGTAACTATGTAACTATGTCCTGTTGTGAATTCTGCTCTTGGGCTCCCTCCGGTGGTTGTTAGTGGTAGTGCAGTTGTCTTGGGGTTGTAATCCAGGGCAGGTGTTTCTGCTTATTGCAGCTCTACTAGGTATTTAGGTGTGCAGGATCCATTACTCCTGGCCAGTTGTCCATTGTTCTTGGAGGGATTGCATCTCTCTCTGGTTCCTCATGCTCTACTGCCAATTCAGCTAAGATAAGTGTCTGTTTTTTTGTCTCTGTGTAGAAGAAATAGGAGACAAAAAGGCGCAAATAGGGTCTTATCCTCAGGACTGCTCTTAAAAAATTATGAGAGAATTGCTCACCTGATGGTGCAAAGTGAAGGCGTGTAATTTGTCAGCTGCTGCAGATCCACAGGTCGGCGCTGCGACCTCTTAGAGACGTTATAATAGATGAATGTGGATAAAATCTGCGCTGCTGTAACAAATAATGAATCCAGATATAGTTGTAAGGTGTTCGGGTGGTTTATTCAACGCGTTTCGAAGCTCATGGCTTCTTCTTCAGGAAGTTTCCACACAAAGATATGGCACATCGTACTGTTGCCTCGCTTATATACATACAAAATTCAAAAAACGGCACCAAACAATCTTCTGACATGTGACAGACAATGTCAAAGTTCAAAAAAGCCATATTACATTAGAATAAGCTGTTTTTAACATGTTTGTAAATCGTTGATATCATGATTACAATTGATGAACAATTTAATACAGTTTCAATCATTTTTCAGAGTCCAGGACGGAAGAAAAAATAAAAAAGAAAATGTGTGCGAAATGACAGGACAAGAAATTGTTTGGGGGTATAAACAATCCCCATTCTGCTCCCTCCACTATACATCTCGCCACGAGAGAAGTAGTTCCTGATGAATGGAATCGGCCAACACCCTTCTATATAAAATTCATGTATATTTGCAATTATTTATTAAATAATGTTTTTTTTAAATGTAAATTTAATAAAATTAATAAAATATAACAATAAAATTCTCCTTTTGGGATTATTTTTTCTTTAATGGATTCTTCTATCAAAACTAGTACCTTATTAGAAGAATCCATTAAAGAAAAAATAATAAACATTATTTAATAAATAATTGCAAATATACATGAATTTTATATAGAAGGGTGTTGGCCGATTCCATTCATCAGGAACTACTTCTCTCGTGGCGAGATGTATAGTGGAGGGAGCAGAATGGGGATTGTTTATACCCCCAAACAAGTTCTTGTCCTGTCATTTCGCACACATTTTCTTTTTTATTTTTTCTTCCGTCCTGGACTCTGAAAAATGATTGAAACTGTATTAAATTGTTCATCAATTGTAATCATGATATCAACGATTTACAAACATGTTAAAAACAGCTTATTCTAATGTAATATGGCTTTTTTGAACTTTGACATTGTCTGTCACATGTCAGAAGATTGTTTGGCGCCGTTTTTTGAATTTTGTATGTATATAAGCGAGGCAACAGTACGATGTGCCATATCTTTGTGTGGAAACTTCCTGAGGAAGAAGCCATGAGCTTCGAAACGCGTTGAATAAACCACCCGAACACCTTACAACTATATCTGGATTCATTATTTGTTACAGCAGCGCAGATTTTATCCACATTCATCTATTATAACGTTTTTGTCTCTGTGCACACATGCAGTGTGCTTTGCAATTCAGTGCAATTCATTGTGTTTTTGTCCAGCTTAGACTTTGTTTGGATTTTTCAGTCATGCTGGATTCTCAGGAGTTGCAGATATACTTGCTATGTCTTTAGTTAGATGTAGTATATTTGTATTTTCTGCTGTGGATATTTTTAGTATTTTAATACTGACCGCTTAGAATTCTGTCCCATCCTTTTCTATTTAGCTAGAAGTGCCTCTTTTACTAAAGTCTGTTTTTCTGCCTGCGTGTCTCTTTCCTCTTATACTCACAGTCAATATTTGTGGGGGGCTGCCTATCCTTTGGGGTTCTGCTCTGAGGCAAGATAGAATTCCCATTTCCACCTATAGGGGTATTTAGTCCTCCGGCTGTGTCGAGGTGTCTAGGACATGTTAGGTACACCCCACGGCTACTTCTAGTTGCGGTGTCAGTTTAGGGTTTGCGGTCAGTACAGGTTCCACCTACTCCTGAGAAAGTCTCTCATGCGGCTCCAAGGTCACCGGATCATAACAGTACAACTGGCCAACAATGAGTTAAATGCATCTCAGAAGAAGGGAAGAAAAGTATTGAGCCATTTTTTTTTCTGTAGCCTGTTTTGTCTTCTCTTCCCTCTTTTTCTCTGGGTGGTTGAGGAGTCTGGTGCTAGCATGGATATTCAGGGATTAGTTTCTCATGTAGACCAGCTTGCTTCTAGGGTACAGGGCATTTCTGATTATATTGTTCAGACTCCGCATTTAGAGCCTAGGATTCCTACTCCTGATTTGTTTTTTGGGGATAGGTCCAAATTTTTGAGTTTTAAAAACAACTGTAAACTGTTTTTTGCTCTGAAACCTTGCTCCTCTGGCAATTCCATTCAGCAGGTTAAAATTGTCATCTCCCTGTTGCATGGCGACCCTCAGGATTGGGCATTTTCACTGGAATCTGGGAATCCGGCCTTGCTTAATGTAGACGCCTTTTTTCAGGCTCTAGGATTATTATATGATGAACCAAATTCTGTGGATCAAGCGGAGAAGACCTTGTTGGCCCTGTCTCAGGGTCAAGAAGCGGCAGAATTGTATTGTCAGAAATTTAGAAAATGGTCTGTGCTGACTAAATGGAATGATGATGCTTTGGCTGCAATTTTCAGGAAGGGTCTTTCTGAATCTGTTAAAGATGTTATGGTGGGGTTTCCCACGCCTGTTGGTCTGAATGATTCTATGTCTCTGGCCATTCAGATTGATCGGCGCTTGCGGGAGCGCAGAACTGTGCGTGCTGTGGCGTTGTCCTAAGAGCAGATGCCTGAGCCTATGCAGTGTGATAGGACTCTGTCTAGAACGGAACAAGGATTCAGATGTCAGAACAGGTTGTGTTTTTATTGTGGCGATGCTTCTCATGTAATTTCAGTCTGCCCTAAGCGTACAAAGAGAATCGCTAGTTCAGTTACCATCAGTACTGTACAACCTAAATTTCTGTTATCTGTGACCTTGATCTGCTCATTGTCGTCATTTTCTGTCATGGCGTTTGTGGATTCAGGCGCCGCTTTGAACTTAATGGACTTTGAATTTGCCAGACGTTGTGATTTCCCCTTGCAGTCTTTGCAGAACCCTATTCCTTTAAGGGGCATTGATGCTACACCTTTGGCTAAAAATAAACCCCAGTTTTGGACACAGGTGACCATGTGCATGGCGCCAGCCCATCAGGAAGATTGTCGTTTTCTGGTGTTGCATAATTTGCATGATGCTATTGTGCTGGGTTTTCCATGGTTGCAGATACATAATCCTGTGTTGGATTGGAAGTCTATGTCTGTGACCAGTTGGGGTTGTCAGGGGATTCATAATGACGTTCCTTTGATGTCAATCTCCTCTTCCACCTCTTCTGAGGTTCCAGAGTTTTTGTCTGATTTTCAGGATGTATTTGATGAGCCCAAGTCCAGTTCCCTTCCACCACATAGGGACTGTGATTGTGCTATTGACTTGATTCCAGGCTGTAAGTTTCCCAAGGGCCGACTTTTCAACCTGTCTGTGCCTGAACATACCGCCATGCGGAGTTATGTTAAGGAGTCTTTGGAGAAGGGACATATTCGGCCATCTTCTTCACCGTTGGGAGCGGGATTTTTTTTTGTTGCTAAGAAGGATGGCTCCTTGAGACCCTGTATTGATTATCGCCTCTTGAATAAGATCACGCTCAAGTTTCAATACCCTTTACCTTTGCTTTCTGATTTGTTTGCCAGGATTAAGGGGGCTAGTTGGTTTACTAAGATTGACCTTCGGGGGGCATATAATCTTGTTCGTATTAAGCAGGGTGATGAATGGAAAACTGCGTTTAATACGCCCGAAGGCCATTTTGAATATCTTGTGATGCCATTCGGACTCTCTAATGCTCCATCTGTTTTTCAGTCCTTCATGCATGATATCTTCCGGAATTATCTTGATAAATTCATGATTGTATATTTGGATGATATCTTGATTTTTTCCGATGATTGGGAGTCTCATGTGAAACAGGTCAGGATGGTATTTCAGATCCTTCGTGATAATGCTTTGTTTGTGAAGGGGTCTAAGTGTCTCTTTGGAGTGCAGAAGGTTTCTTTTTTGGGCTTCATTTTTTCTCCCTCATCTATAGAGATGGATCCGGTTAAGGTTCAGGCCATTCATGATTGGATTCAGCCCACATCCGTGAAGAGCCTTCAGAAATTTTTGAGCTTTACTAATTTTTATCGCCGTTTCATTGCTAACTTCTCCAGTGTGGTTAAACCCCTGACCGATTTGATGAAGAAAGGCGCTGATGTAACGAATTGGTCCTCTATGGCTGTCTCTGCCTTTCAGGAGCTTAAACGCCGATTTACTTCTGCCCCGGTGTTGCGTCAGCCAGATGTTTCTCTTCCGTTTCAGGTTGAGGTTGACGCTTCTGAGATTGGGGCAGGGGCCGTTTTGTCTCAGAGGAATTCTGTTGGTTCCTTGATAAAACCGTGTGCCTTCTTTTCCCGTAAGTTTTCGCCTGCTGAACGCAATTATGTCGGCAATCGGGAGTTGTTGGCCATCCATAATGTTTTCCATAGATCTTTATTGCGGAAATATGTGGTGCCCGTTGTTCCCTCTGTTGATCCTCCTGCTCCTGTGTTGGTTGATGGGAAGTTGGAGTATGTGGTTGAGAAGATTTTGGATTCTCGCCTTTCGAGGCAGAGGCTTCAGTACCTTGTCAAGTGGAAGGGTTATGGCCAGGATGATAATTCTTTTGGTTTTTGCCTCTGATGTCCATGCTGCTGATTTGGTCCGTGCCTTTCATCTGGCTCGTCCTGATCGGCCTGGGGGCTCTGGTGAGGGTTCGGTGCCCCCTCTTCAAGGGGGGGGTACTGTTGTGAATTCTGCTCTTGGGCTCCCTCCGGTGGTTGTTGGTGGTAGTGCAGTTGTCTTGGGGTTGTAATCCGGGCAGGTGTTTCTGCTGATTGCAGCTCTGCTAGGTATTTAGGTGTGTAGGATCTATTACTCCTGGCCAGTTGTCCATTGTTCTTGGAGGGATTGCATCTCTCTCTGGATCCTCATGCCCTGCTGCTAATTCATCTCAGATAAGTGTCTGGTTTTTTGTCTTTGTGCACACATGCTGTGTGCTTTTGCAATTCAGTGCAATTCGTTGTGTTTTTTGTCCAGCTTAGACTTTGTTTGGATTTTTCAGTCATGCTGGATTCTCAAGAGATGCAGATATACTTTCTATGTCTTTAGTTAGATGTAGAATATTTGTATCATCTGCTGTGGATATTTTTAGGATTTTAATACTGACCGCTTAGAATTCTGTCCTATACTTTTCTATTTAGCTAGAAGTGCCTCTTTTGCTAAATCCTGTATTATCTGCCTGCGTTTGTCTTTCCTCTTATACTCACAGTCAATATTTGTGGGGGGCTGCCTATCCTTTGGGGTTCTGCTCTGAGGCAAGATAGAATTCCCATTTCCATCTCTAGGGGTATTTAGTCCTCCGGCTGTGTCGAGGTGTCTAGGATGTGTTAGGTACATCCCACGGTTACTTCTAGTTGCGGTGTTAGTTTAGGTTTGTGGTCAGTACAGGTACCACCTACTCCTGAGAAAGTCTCTCATGTGGCTTCAAGGTCACCGGATCATAACACACCACCACGTCTACCGCCATGTCATTATGTGGCCATCGCTTCACATTTTCAGAGGGTCTGCAGGTGCCGGGAAACCTGAGTTTGGGAAGGGACCTCAGGTGGCCCTGTATCATACGTTTGGGAGATCCCTCCCTCATTCAAAATTGTTAGCTAGTGGAATCCCCCAGCACTTTTCAATGCCAGCTAAAACATGTCCATATGAATTTTGGGCTTTGCCCACCACCACCACTTCTACCGCCATGTCATGCAGCCATCGCTTCACATTTTCAGAGTGCCAGCAGATGCCGTGACACCTGAGCTTTGGATGGGCCCTGTGTTGGCCCTGTACCATACATTTGAAAGAGCTCTCACTCCTACATTTGGGAGGTCCCTCCCTCATTTAAAATTGTTAGCCAGATATATTGCTAGCTAAAACATGCCCATTTGAATTTTGGTCTTTACCCACCACCACCACCACCATGTCCAACGTTATATCATCACGCGGCCCTCTCTTCACATTTCCAGAAGGCCAGCATGTGCCGTGAAACCTGAGTTTTGTGAGCTCCGCTGTTCATTAAGGCCACCAGATCCCAATGGAGCCACTGTCATAGCAGGTGAAGCTGCTGTAAGTTGAATATAATACAGGAGTTGGGGGAGCTGTATGATCAATGTCAGTAAGTTGGATTCTACCAGACACTAAAAGCATTAGAGTTAATACTGAATATAGTGTATGCAAGCAATAGCCTGTATTGTGGTCAGTCTGTCAGGCCTGAAACCCATGTCAGGAACATGTACAAGACTCATTTTACTTGGAAGCAACCTCCTCAATGGAAAGAGACAGGAGTGCCATTGACCAATCTGCACAAGCCTGCTCACTTCTTCTGGAAACTACCCAACAAGGCAGAATGTATCCTTTGCATGGTTTTGGGCAACAATAGAGTGATTACAGGATAGCTCCCAGAGACTGTTGAGGTCTGTGGAGTGTATTACTCAGGTGACAGACAGTGCTACAGAGCTTAAGTAAAGGCCTTAGCGTGGCAAAGACCATGTTCCAATATGTGTAAAGTTGCAGCCTGAACA
The DNA here is from genome assembly GCF_051348905.1 of Ranitomeya variabilis. Classification (NCBI taxonomy): domain Eukaryota; kingdom Metazoa; phylum Chordata; class Amphibia; order Anura; family Dendrobatidae; genus Ranitomeya; species Ranitomeya variabilis. The sequence goes on from NC_135232.1 coordinate 754,867,685, forward strand.
GGTCTGTGGAGCGTATTAACCCAGTCTCATAGACGTGCTTAAAATGTAGAGAAACTGGCCATTGCCCACCACAATTTGTTTTTTAACCAAAATTTAGAAAATTTAAGGGAAGCAACGGTTTAATAATATAACACAAGTTTCATTTAGGAGCCTGGAAAAGCCAGGAATGGTCTTTGGCTAGCACCGGACAATGTAAAGTGCTAACGAATATGTATGCCCTATCTAAGTAATAATTTGGGAAGAAACATTTCAACTTTGACACATGGTAAGGTTTTTAATATTAGACAGTGTAGGACCTCCCGATCAGAGTCACCTTGTCGCGTTGGGAAGGCTTTTATGCTATTTTTTATCAAAAACAGTATTACTAAGAACTCTGAGTTATTTAAATGCACTTTTGCTTTTTTACTTATATAGTTACAGCAGGGTTTTTGCTCATTTTGTTTCTTGTATGTTTTGTATGTTTTTTGGCCAAAGTGAACATATGTTTATGTGCTGCATGTATACCAACTCATACCAAGCTCAATTGTTGTGTGTTTTTTCTTTAAATTTTTGCATTCTGTGCTAGCTGGGGTGTGGCCTCCCTTCCCTGATCTGGAAATCACATTTAAAGGCTTCCACACACTGGCCTCCACTGATTGGGACTCGGTCCTTTTGTCTGCAGCCAATGAATATACTGGGCTGACTTGCCAATCACAGTAATGCTGGTGCCACCTTTGGTGTGGCATTACTGTGATTGGCTGGCCTTCCAGCATCATAGGGACTATTTAAATGCTGCCGGTGCCATCTTGCTCACATTGCAGCCGGAAACAGCATAAGGAGAGTGTAGTTTGACCGCCGATATGCCTTTTAATGGAGGCGATTAAGGGTGCTTATTCTTCAGCGCCACATTTGAACGGCGCTGAGAAATAAGGGTATAGTGACCACCAGCATCAGAAAATCTCCGGGGTCTCGGCTACCGGGACTAGATGAGACCCCGCAGAACATTATTCAGGTTGGTTTTTACCATCCCCAGTCCTGTGATCGCCGTTATTCACAGAATAATGGCAATCGCAAGAAATGGGGTCCCCCGTGCCCCCCCAGGACTTCTGCTATCCCCGGATCCTCCAGCTCTGTACTCTGGCCCTCCACTTCTTCTTCCTGGAAGAAAATGGTGGGTGCATGTGCCCTCCAAGATCTGCCATCCAGTACCCGGCAAAATAGGAGATGTTTCCTATTGATTTATTTTGATCACAATGTAAATTTTAAGCGAGGGCCGCAAAATGACATGGTGGTGGACATGGTGGTGGACATGGTGGTGGATATGGTGGTGGACATGGTGGTGGTGGCGGGCGAAGCCCAAAATTCAAATGTGCATGTTTGAAATTGTATTGAAAAGGGATTGGAAATAAGTATTATTAAGAATAATTCAGAGGCATAACTAGGGTTTTAGCTTGGGGGAGGCGAAAAATCTGAGTAAGCCCCTAATTGTGAGCATTAGGGAACATGAACAGATGACGGTACTGTGACTGAAAATACATCTATATACAAAAAGAACGATGACATTACTATATGGAGACCATATAGTGGAAGATACCAATCCTGCAGACCATATAAGAGATCACCGTACAGTTATAGATAGTAACTTACAGCTGATGTTCCTTCTCATGGAGTCGTCCACTTTTCCCATCTTTTCCATTTGGCCCAGTCCGACATGATGACTAGTGTTGAGCGATACCTTCCGATATGCAAAGGTATCGGTATCGGATTGGATCGGCCGATATCCAAAAAATATCGGATATCGCCGATACCCGATACCAATACATATCAAAGTGACACAAAATATCGGAATGGTTCCCAGGGTCTGAAGGAGAGGAAACTCTCCTTCAGGCCCTGGGATCCATATTCATGTATAAAATAAAGAATAAAAATAAAAAATATTGATATACTCACCCCTCAGACGGCCCCGGCTCTCACCGGTCCAAGCGTCTGCCTCCGTTCCTAAGAATGCAGGGAGTGAATGACCTTCGATGACGTCGCGGCTTGTGATTGGTCGCGTGACCGCTCATGTGACCGCTCACGTGACCAATCACAAGCCGCGACGTCATCGAAGGTCCTTCACTCCCTGCATTCTTAGGAACGGAGGCACCGCTAAGAGCCAGGGTCCGCCGGAGGGGTGAGTATATCAATATTTTTTATTATTTATTTTTTACATGAATATGGATCCCAGGGCCTGAAGGAGAGTCTCCTCTCCTCCAGACCCTGGGAACCATACGCACCGCACACTTCCGATTCCGATTTCCGATATCGCAAAAATATCGGAACTCGGTATCGGAATTCCGATACAGCAAATATCGGCAGATACCCGATATTTGCAGTATCAGAATGCTCAACACTAATGACGACTTCTCCAGCCAGGACTCGTCTACAGAGATTACAAGAACAACACATTTGACTTCTCAAATTTCCTGCACCGTCCATATCTGTGCCCAACCTGTGCAAACTACTCATTCTGCCGATACTCCAATACTGAGCTGCTGCTGCTGCCGTATGTGTCCTACAGCACCTGATATCCCAATACTGAGCAGCTACTGCCATGTGTGTCCTACAGCACCTGATACCCCAATATCAACCCTAACCTCAAACCTAACCCTAATCCCATTACACCTCTAACCCTAATCCCAACCCTAACCTTAACCCTAATCCCAAACCTAACCCTAATCCCAAACGTAACCCTAATGCCAACCCTAATCCAAACCTAACCCTAATCCCAACTCTAACCCTAACATTAGCCACAACCCTAGTCCTAACTTTAGCCCCAACCCTAGCCCTAACTTTAGCCCCAACCCTAACCCTAACTTTAGCCCCAACCCTAACCCTAGGCCTAACTTTAGCCCCAACCCTAACCCTAAATGTAGTCCTAACCCTAAATTTAGCCCCAACCCTAACCCTAAATTTAGCCCCAACCCTAACCCTAATCCTAAATTTAGCCCCAACCCTTAATTAACGGTGCTGTGGTTTAAGTACCCTTAACTGCCACCGTTAAAAGGCATATCGGCGGTCGTTAAGGGGTTAAGGCGCCACTCTAGTGATGAAATAAAAAAATGTTGAGGTGGTGCTTTAAAGTGAATCTGTCACCCGGGATGTATATGACCTATTAATATGGGCATACAGGTAATAGAAATGTTACACTGGTCCTACCTGTCTGCCTGATATTAATAGTCATTTTGCTGAGAAATGTTATATTCTGTCTGTATGCTAATGATTTCTTCCAGGCTCCGGGGTATGCGGTGCTGTAAGAAATCTCTGCCTCCTGTCTTCATTGTAATACTACCCCCCCTCCCATGTGTCAGTTATGGTGCTGGAATCTGGCACCTGCGCCCTGCAAGTCACCACAATATATATCTCTTCTTTCCTTTTGTGGACTTCATTCAGGGATCTTCTGTGCCAGCGAGTCACTGTGACCTCTGGCATGCACGCTGATAATATGCTCTCCCCACTTCCTCCCTGCACAGTCATTGCTAGGAACCATGTGTACATAGCAATAACTATGCAGGGAGGAAGTGGGGAGAGCATCTTAACGGCGTGCACATCGGAGGTCACTGGAGCAGAAGTCGCCGGCGCCTGCGCACACGATCCCTGAATGCAGTACCCACAGAAGGGAGGATGAGGTATGTATTTCTGAGGGAGTGCAGGGCGCAGGATTCTGGGGCTGTCTGATGCTAACGGAGGGGGTAGTATTATAATGAAGACCGGAGGCAGGAATTTCTTCCAGTGACCGCACTCTTGGAGTTTGGAAGAAATCATTAGCATAAAGACAAAATATAACATTTCTCAGCATCAAGACCATTAATATGAGGCATACAGGTAGGACTAGTGTGACATTTCTATTACCTGTATGACCATATTAATAGGTCATATACGTTCCAGGGGATGACAGATTCTCTTTCAATGTGATGCATCTCATGGTTACTATATTGGGGCTTGTTATACTAATACTTGTAAAAGACCCATCTGGTAAGTATCAAAAGCCCCCAACTTCCCCATCTCCAGCCCCCCCCCCCCAGATAGCAACTATTACATGTAATAGAGTGCATATAATCTCCTAACAAACCAGTATAATAATCAGTACCCTGTCGCCCCTCACCCACCTCAGCCCTCGTAATACCCCCATCCTCTCGCATTCACCTCTCAGTGCCCTGTTGCCCCTCACCCACCTCAGACCTTACAATACCCGCATTCTCTCACATTCACCCCCAGTGCCGTCGCCCCTCCTCACCTCAGCCCTCACAATAACCCCATCCTCACACATTCACTCCCCAGTGCCCTGTCGCCCCTCCCCACCTCAGCCCTCACAATACCCCCATCCTCTTGCATTCACCTCCCAGTGCTCTGTTGCCCCTCACCCACCTCAGACCTCACAATAATCGCATTCTCTCACATTCACCCCCAGTGCCGTCGCCCCTCTCCACCTCAGCCCTCACAATACCCCCATCCTCTCACATTCACCCCCCAGTGACCATGACATGCCACTTACCAAGTCTACAGTCAGTGGCAGGACCAGGAAGTGTCAGAGAAATGCACTCTGGCCACTAGGACCCAGCATGCCTGAGCCAATCTGAGCTTGTACCAAACTGCAGCCTGACAGAATCTCCTCAGGTCAGTAACCCTCCATACAGTGCAGGAGTGAGACTCCACTTTGCTACCAGCTGCAGAATCTTCATCAGGCAGGAGAGCAGGCATTATACTGCTCTCCTCCTGTGCAGTGTTCTGTCTCATCAATTACTCTCGGTGGGCCCCTGCATGTGACAGGGCCTGTCCCGGGGAAATGGCCCTCTCTTCCCCCCCAGTAGCTACGCTACTGGCAATAATCATATAATTACTGTGATTGACAAGCCAGCCCAGCATGTTCATTGGCTGCAAATAAAGTGCCAAACATGCTGGGTGGGTCACTCGTACTATACCCTACTATTCGTGAGAGTAACGAATAGTGCCGAATGTATTCACTCGTCATCAGTACTGAACATGCCTAAATGAAGAAGGCAAAAAAGGAACCACATCAACTACACATAATAAAATAAAATTATGCTCTGCTGCATCCTAAAAGTGTTTTCTCTATTTAAAAAATAATCTATGCCTTGAAAATGTCATCATATTAACATTAGGTTTGCTGATCTCTTTGAAAACTGCATCGTATGTTTGAAGCTTGCTAGGATGTTCATTTGGGAGTTCACATGAATACTTTCACATTTTTCATGAGAAATTCATGTGTTCAAACTTGAAAGGGATGAATTTTTAAAATGTATTATACATACTTCTGCTGCTTCTTGCCTCATGCAATTGTCCATGACACAGAACCATTTTATACAAAATAGGTAAAGTGAGATCCTATGCTGCCTATTTTAGACACTGTTACATATTTTTAAAGCATACTAAGGCAGGGTTTGCACAAGCGTACAAGAAATAATGTGAGTTAACAAAGGTAGAACTAACTTGTAAAATATAGTAAATAGTATAGGACCAAAGGTCATGCACAAAAATGGGACAGGATCATATACGGAAAATGGTGCAAATATAGACCATAACAAAAAAGTATAATAAAATGCAAAATTTATTGAATAGATAAAAAAAGATAATAAGATAATAATAAGAAATTCAGCTGAACCGAATGACGGGACAAGTCACAAAAAGAGGTAATAGTAGTAATGGTATCTCCAAATAACTTATCCTGGGATCATAGATACATATTCCCAAATAATCAGAGCCAGTGTCACTCTGTTACCGCAACAGTGTGGGGCCAGAAGACCACAGCGTCTGATTGCTCCTACTCGGCGCAGAGAAGAAGCACTTCTCCTTCATTGTAATTGTGTTTAGTCCTTCTGGCAGAACAGGGGTTAATCGGCCATGTTGGAAATCTCTGTGTTAGCAGCTGAGCTCAGTTACCCACTACTTTACTCTTTATAATCTGGGCTAAGATGCAAATCCTTGTCCGAGCTAGCATTTGCTGCATGGCTAACGGAGGGAGAAGTGTTCATATGAGAAGGAGAGTTGGAAGAGTTATCAGTGACTGTTGCATGGTTTGTGTGTGGTAATTGCCTATCCTTCTCTATTTTGGTTAATTCCCTACCTCCATGCCCCAGTGCATTCCTCTGCTATATGTGAGTGAATATTTTGTATGCGTGGAGTTTTCTGTTAATGGAATGCCCGCCAGGGCCATGGGGTACTTGGTACTGGGTCTGGTACTTAAAAGGGGATGTGTCATGGCGGCGGCAACCCGGTCCGTGGCCCTGGGCACCCAAGTAAAAGGGAATGTCTTTAAAGGGATTTTGTGAATAAAGTTTGTTCATGACGCCACCTGTGGTTCTCGGTCAGTGATGACCGACGCTGGTTAAAGGGGTTCTCTGGGGTGATGTTATGGTATGACTACCCACAGGTGAAGCTGGGTTCCCAGGGCACCCGGTGTAGTGGGGACAGGTGGTGTAGAAAGAAACGAAGGACACAGGGTTGCAGTCTCTACTTTTTTACTGAAGCTTCAGGCAGCCACAGTCCAGGGTACCAGATCACGGGTACAGGTGTGGTCCGGCCGGCTTGGAAGCGAATCTGGAATCCCCCTTACCAGGTGGGGTTGGAAGCCTTTATACTAGCCCTGGTGTTGTAGTCCCTTGCTGCCTTAGGCCTCACACAAGGTCCTCACGTTATCTCTCTGTCCCCCTTTAGGTAGGACAATACCTGTATGACAGGTAACTCGAGCCTTTTTACAGAATCCCTATCACGACCCAGGCTCTATGCGTTATTGTGTCTTCAGGTGTATGGTGGACAGGTAACTTGCAATCTGCTGTCCCACCGGTTTCAGCTGTGAGATGTACAATAATGCACAACCTCGGTCTTCCGGCTACCGGTGTCTGTGCTCAGCGTGGAGGAAGCCCAGTTGCAGTTACTCTCTCCAGCTCTTAACTTCGCCTTTACTTCTTTCCTCCTTCATGCTCTCTACAATCAATTCTGCTTTCCTTTCTCTCTTTCCAGGAGCTGCTACCTTTTTGGTAGAGCATTGAACAGCAAGGTGGATTGTTGCTGAAGGGGAAAAAAAAAAAAAAAATCTTTAAATCTTCAGTTTAGCGAATGTGAGCGAGCTGAGTGTGACCTGAGCGTAAGTGTGAACGGCGGTAAGTGTGACTTGTGATTCAGTGAAGAGGTATTTGGAAAACCTTTAACAAATACCTGTGTGAATTGGTGTGAGTTGCTGAATTGGGAGTAGCTATATTCACAAGGGGTTAACTTAGGGTGGGGGCTCATAATTAAGGGGTTATAAGGGGCAGCTGTTTGGGACTCAAGTCCTTTTTGGTAGAGCATTGAACAGCAAGGTGGATTGTTGCTGAAGGGGAAAAAAAAAAATCTTTAAATCTTCAGTTTAGCGAGTGTGAGCGAGCTGAGTGTGACCTGAGCGTAAGTGTGAATGGCGGTAAGTGTGACTTGTGATTCAGTGACTTTGGAATCAGGGAGTTTCCAAGGGAGGAATTGCTGTCTGTATTTTATTAATACTTTGTATTTATTTTTATTTAACGTTTCTGTCTGGTGCAATCCCCATTAGGAAATGTGCTCCACTATTGTTAATGCCATCCAGTGCACATCTTGCCACATGTATGCAGTCCTTGATCAGCCGGTCGAGGGTGCATACTGCTGTGCGAGATGTGAGCACGTTGTGCATTTGGAAACCCAGATTCTGGATCTAAATGTGCAGCTGGCAACACTGAGATCCATAGACAATATGGAGAGGAGTCTTCTGCTCACTGAGCAGACGCTCAATGGGATAGATGAGGGGGGGATGGTAGGATGGAGCTGCAGGACAGTGAAGTAGGTAGCTGGGTGACATTCAGAAAGCGGGGTAGAGGGAAGAGTGCCAGGGAGGCTAGTCCTGATCTGACACACCCCAATAAGTTTGCTAAGTTGGCGGATGAGGGGTGTGCCAGTACAGGGGTAGCACTGCTGCAGCCAGGCATGCCCTCTGAAAGCCGGAGGAGTGACTGCTACAGTAAGGAGGGAAATAGGAGAGCAGTACAGGCCAGACAGGTGCTGGTAGTGGGGGACTCAATTATTAGGGGAACAGATAGGGCAATCTGTCACAAAGACAGGGATCGTCGGACGGTGTGCTGCCTACCTGGCGCTCGAGTCCGACACATCGCTGATCGGGTTGACAGATTACTGGGAGGGGCTGGTGAGGACCCAGCGGTCATGGTGCACATTGGCACAAATGACAAAGTTAGAGGTAGGTGGAAGGTCCTTAAAGATGATTTCAGGGAATTAGGCTGCAAGCTGAAAGCAAGGCCCTCCAACGTGGTATTTTCCGAAATACTGCCTGTACCACGTGCCACGCCAGAGAGGCAACGGGAGATTAGGGAGGTTAATAAGTGGCTCAAGAATTGGTGTAGGAAGGAGGGGTTTGGGTTCCTGCAGAACTGGGCCGACTTCTCAGTGGGCTACAGGCTCTACGCTAGGGAGGGGCTGCACCTCAATGGGGAAGGTGCAGCTGTGCTGGGGGAGAAAATGGCTAGAAGGTTGGAGGAGTGTTTAAACTAGGGATTGGGGGGGAGGGTATTCAATTTATAGGAGGGGGAGATAGGGCAGATAGAGACCTGGGCACAAATAAGGAAGTTGAGGGTGGCAGTGGCATGGGGGGTGGGGTTAGAACAGTTAATAATTTAAGAAAGAATAGAGGTACAGAGAGGAACATCAAGTGCATGTATACTAATGCCAGAAGCCTCGCCAACAAAATGGACGAATTAGAATTAATGTTGTTGGAGCATAATTATGACATGGTGGGGATATCTGAAACATGGCTGGATGAGAGCCATGACTGGGCTGTTAACTTGCAGGGCTATAGCCTTTTCAGAAATGCCCGTACAGATAAACGAGGGGGTGGCTTGTGTCTGTATGTAAAATCGTCCTTAAAACCCATCCGGCGTGATAATATAGGTGAATTTAATGAAAATGTAGAGTCCCTGTGGGTGGAGATAAGGGGAGGGGGAAAAAATAATAAATTACTGATAGGGGTTTGTTATAAATCTCCAAAAATAATGGAAGCAATGGAGAATATCCTCGTAAAGCAAATAGATGAAGCAGCGACTCAAGGAGAAGTCATTATTATGGGGGACTTCAACTACCCTGAAATAGATTGGGGAACAGAAACCTGCAGTTCCAGCAAAGGTAATCGTTTTTTGACAACTATGAGAGACAATTACCTTTCACAACTGGTTCAGGACCCAACAAGAAGGGGGGCACTGCTAGACCTAATATTAACCAACAGACCAGACTGCATATCAAATATAAGGGTTGGGGGTCACTTGGGGAATAGTGATCACAAAATAATAAGTTTTCGTGTATCCTTTAATAAGATGTGTAGTAGAGGGGTGACAAGGAAATAAAACTTCAGGAGGGCAAATTTCCAACGGATGAGAGATGATCTTGGTGCAATTAACTGGGATGATATCCTGAGACATAAAAATACACAAAGAAAATGGGAGACGTTTATTAGCATCCTGGATAGGACCTGTGCACAGTATATACCGTATGGGAATAAACATACTAGAAATAGGAGGAAACCGATATGGCTAAATAGAGCTGTAAGGGGCGCAATAAGTGACAAAAAGAAAGCATTTAGAGAATTAAAGGAAGTAGGTAGTGATGAGGCATTAAATAAATACAGAAAATTAAATACATTCTGTAAAAAGCAAATCAAGGCAGCAAAAATTGAGACAGAGAGACTCATTGCCAGAGAGAGTAAAAATAATCCCAAAATATTCTTTAACTACATAAGTAGTAAGAAACTAAAAAATGAAAGTGTTGGCCCCCTTAAAAATAGTCTGGGTGAAATGGTGGATGAGGATGAGGAAAAAGCCAATATGCTAAATGACTTTTTTTCATCAGTATTTACACAAGACAATCCCATGGCAGACAATATGATCAGTGATAACAATAATTCCCCATTAAGTGTCACTTGCTTAACCCAGCAGGAAGTACGGCGGCGTCTAAAAATCACTAAAATTTACAAATCTCCGGGCCCGGATGGGATACACCCGAGTACTGCAGGAATTAAGTACAGTCATTGATAGACCATTATTTTTAATCTTTAAAGAGTCCATAATAACAGGGTCTGTACCACAGGACTGGCGTATAGCAAATGTGGTGCCAATATTCAAAAAGGGGACAAAAACTGAACTCTGAAATTATAGGCCAGTAAGCTTAACCTCTACTGTGGGTAAAATCCTGGAGGGCATTCTAAGGGATGTTATACTGGAGTATCTGAAGAGGAATAACCTCATGACCCAGTATCAACACGGGTTTACTAGGAACCGTTCATGTCAGACTAATTTGATCAGCTTCTATGAAGAGGTAAGTTCCGGACTGGACCAAGGGACCCAGTAGATGTAGTGTATATGGACTTTTCAAAAGGTTTTGATACGGTGCCACACAAAAGGTTGATACATAAAATGAGAATAATGGGGATAGGGGAAAATATGTGTAAGTGGGTTGAGAGCTGGCTCAGGGATAGGAAACAAAGTGTGGTTATTAATGGAGCACACTCGGACTGGGTCGCGGTTAGCAGTGGGGTACCACAGGGGTCAGTATTGGGCCCTCTTCTTTTTAACATATTTATTAATGACCTTGTAGGGGACATTCAGAGTAGAATTTCAATATTTGCAGATGACACTAAACTCTGCAGGGTAATCAATACAGAGGAGGACAATTTTATATTACAGGATGATTTGTGTAAACTAGAAGCTTGGGCTGATAAATGGCAAATGAGCTTTAATGGGGATAAATGTAAGGTCATGCACTTGGGTAGAAGTAATAAGATGTATAACTATGTGCTTAATTCTAAAACTCTGGGCAAAACCGTCAATGAAAAAGACCTGGGTGTATGGGTGGATGACAAACTCACATTCAGTGGCCAGTGTCAGGCAGCTGCTACAAAGGCAAATAAAATAATGGGATGTATTAAAAGAGGCATAGATGCTCATGAGGAGAACATAATTTTACCTCTATACAAGTCACTAGTTCGACCACACTTAGAATACTGTGCACAGTTCTGGTCTCCGGTGTATAAGAAAGACATAGCTGAACTAGAGCGGGTGCAGAGAAGAGCGACCAAGGTTATTAGAGGACTGGGGGGTCTGCAATACCAAGATAGGTTATTACACTTGGGGCTGTTTAGTTTGGAAAAACGAAGACTAAGGGGTGATCTTATTTTAATGTATAAATATATGAGGGGACAGTACAAAGACCTTTCTGATGATTTTTTTAATCATAGACCTGAGACGGGGGCGAGGGGGCATCCTCTACGTCTGGAGGAAAGAAGATTTAAGCATAATAACAGACGCGGATTCTTTACTGTAAGAGCAGTAAGACTATGGAACTCTCTGCCATATGATGTTGTAATGAGTGATTCGTTACTTAAATTTAAGAGGGGACTGGATACCTTTCTTGAAAAGTATAATGTTACAGGGTATATACACTAGATTCCTTGATAGGGCGTTGATCCAGGGAACTAGTCTGATTGCCGTAGGTGGAGTCGGGAAGGAATTTTTTTTCCCAATGTGGAGCTTACTCTTTGCCACATGTTTTTTTTTTGCCTTACTCTGGATCAACATGTTAGGGCATGTTAGGTTAGGCTATGGGTTGAACTAGATGGACTTAAAGTCTTCCTTCAACCTTAATAACTATGTAACTATGTAACTATGTAACTTCTCGTGGCTGCATGGCCCCTCACTTGCTCTCTTCTCTGTCTCTCTGACAGACTGCTCTGTTATGATCCGGTGACCTTGGAGCCGCATGAGAGACTTTCTCAGGAGTACGTGGTATCTGTACTGACCGCAATCCCTAAACTGACACCGCAACTAGAAGTAGTCGTGGGGTGTGCCTAACACGTCCTAGACACCTCGACACAGCCGGAGGACTAAATACCCCTATAGATGGAAATGGGAATTCTATCTTGCCTCAGAGCAGAACCCCAAAGGATAGGCAGCCCCCCACAAATATTGACTGTGAGTATAAGAGGAAAGACACACGCAGGCAGAAAAACAGAATTTAGCAAAAGAGGCACTTCTAGCTAAATAGAAAAGGATAGGACAGAATTCTAAGCGGTCAGTATTAAAATCCTAAAAATATCCACAGCAGAAAATACAAATATTCTACATCTAACTAAAGACATAGCAAGTATATCTGCAACTCCTGAGAATCCAGCATGACTGAAAAATCCAAACAAAGTCTAAGCTGGACAAAAAACACAATGAATTGCACTGAATTGCAAAGCACACTGCATGTGTGCACAGAGACAAAAAAACAGACACTTATCTTAGCTGAATTGGCAGCAGAGCATGAGGAACTGGAGAGAGATGCAATCCCTCCAAGAACAATGGACAACTGGCCAGGAGTAATGGATCCTGCACACCTAAATACCTGGTAGAGCTGCAATCAGCAGAAACACCTGCCCTGGATTACAACCCCAAGACAACTGCACTACCATTAACAACAACCGGAGGGAGCCCAAGAGCAGAATTCACAACACTGCTCCAGTCTGCTGTCTGGCACTCACTAACTTCCCCTCCAGACGAGAATATATATAGGCGAGCCACCCACAAGCTGGATTAGAGCTCCCCCTTCTGGCCTGGAGTATGAACATGTTGCATGTTTGTGATTACCTGATAAAAGAAATCCTTCATAGCTTCCAAGCTTGACATCACTCTCCCCGTGAGGAAAGCAATGCCACTGTAACATCCAGGAACCTGGGGTGTTACACTCCCGCCTGTTAAATCCAGTACTCCTGGACTGAGAAAACAAACAAAAAGAGTAACAGGTTAGAAAAAGACATACAACATTTTTGATATGCATGTAAACAAGTTAAGAAACTTTTCAAATGGAAACCTTGCCAGGTTAAACAAATTTTAACTATTCACAGTCATATCACTTTTCTTATTTAATCTTGTTACTTCTTTGGTAGCACCTGGATGCTACTCTCTCTCATCCTGGGATCCAATCTTATCTCTAGACGCTGGCCATATTCCTCCCAGCTGAGGACTTCTATGTGGGACCCATCTGGTTGGGCCTCCCCAGGGAGCCCAATCAGTTCTGCTTCTGGATTGTCCCACTGAAATACTACCCCCTTGCTCTCACCTCCAGTGGGTTTCAGCGGTGCTCTCATATGCCCCTCCATACTGGATACCTGGTCCCAGAGAACATTGTAATGGCCCCAACCAGGTTGGGGGCCTGATGGTGCTGAGAGTGGACCCACCAGTGTCTCCTCGGTCTGCAGAGTGGCAAAGTTGGTGGCTGCGGTAAGTGTTATGATCCCTAGTGGCTGAGGATCACAAATAGATCAGCAAGTGATTAAACTAAGGACGAGCTCTAGGGAGATGGTAACTGGACTGATCGCAAATCTGAACCTATCCAAAACAACTAGAGGTAGCCGGTGAACGTGCCTCAAAAATTCCTAGATGTCTCGAGCCAGCCTGAGGAACTAGCTACCCCTAAAGAGAAAGAAAGACCTCGCTTGCCTCCAGAGAAATAATCCCCAAAGATATAGAAGCCCCCAACAAATATTAACGGTGAAGTAAGAAGAAGGCACATACATAGGGATGAAATCAGATTCAGCAAAAGAGGCCCACTAGTACTAGAAAGCAGAAAATAGAGCAGGGGTCTATGCGATCAATAAAAAACCCTTACAAAATATCCATCCTGAGATTTCAAGAACCCACACACCAACTAACGGTGTGTGGGGAGAAACTCAGCCCACTAGAGCAACCAGCAAGCGAGGGAATTACATTTTAGCAAGCTGGAACAGAAAACATGATAAACACTGCTGATCAAAAAATGAGCAAACAAAACTTAGCTTATCCTGGATGGACTGGGAGCAAGGTAGTCAGAAGGAATCTGAGTAGCACTGATTACATCGACAGCCGGCAACAAGTGGAAGTAAAACAGAGCTATATAGGAACCTCCCAGAGGATAACGAACCAGCTGATAGCCAGAGACCAGCAGGATAACAGGCAAAGCCAAGAGGGGGAGTCCAAAGCAAAAGTCACACCATACCACCAGTGACCACAAGAGGGAGCCTGAACACAGAGTTCACAACAGTACCCCCCCCTTGAGGAGGGGTCACCGAACCCTCATGAAAACCACCAGGGCGATCAGGATGAGCCACATGGAAGGCACGAACCAAATCGGCTGCATGAACATCAGAGGCGACAACCCAAGAATTATCCTCCTGACCATAGCCCTTCCATTTAACCAAATACTGGAGCCTCCGTCTAGAAATACGAGAATCCAAGATCTTCTCCACCACGTATTCCAATTCTCCCTCAACCAGCACCGGGGCAGGAGGTTCAACCGGAGGAACCACAGGCACCACATACCTCTGCAACAACGAGCGATGGAACACATTATGAATAGCAAATGATGCTGGGAGGTCCAGATGAAATGACACAGGGCCAAGGACTTCCAGAATCTTATAAGGACCGATAAACCGAGGCTTGAACTTAGGAGAGGAGACCTTCATAGGAACGAAGCGAGAAGACAACCACACCAAGTCCCCAACGCGAAGTCGGGGACCCACACAGCAACGGCGGTTGGCAAAGAGCTGAGCCTTCTCTTGAGACAGCTTCAAATTGTCCACCACATGATTCCAAATCTGATACAACCTATCAACCACAACATCCACTCCAGGACAGTCAGAAGGTTCCACCTGACCCGAGGAAGAACGAGGATGAAACCCCGAATTACAAAAGAAAGGAGAAACCAAAGTAGCAGAACTAGCCTGATTATTAAGGGCAAACTCGGCCAACGGCAAAAAAGTAACCCAGTCGTCCTGATCAGCAGAAACAAAACATCTTAAATAAGTCTCCAAGGTCTGATTAGTTCGCTCGGTTTGGCCATTCGTCTGAGGATGGAAGGCCGACGAAAAAGACAAATCAATGCCCAATTTAGCACAAAAGGTCCGCCAAAATCTAGACACAAACTGGGATCCTCTGTCAGAAACAATGTTCTCAGGAATCCCGTGCAAACTAACCACATTTTGAAAAAACAGTGGAACCAACTCGGAGGAAGAAGGCAACTTAGGCAAGGGCACCAAATGGACCATCTTAGAAAAACGATCACACACTACCCAGATGACAGACATTCTCTGAGAGACAGGGAGATCTGAAATAAAATCCATGGAAATGTGCGTCCAAGGCCTCTTCGGGACAGGCAAAGGTAACAGCAAACCACTGGCTCGAGAACAGCAAGGCTTAGCCCGAGCACAAATTCCACAAGACTGCACAAAGGAACGCAAATCCCGCGACAAGGAAGGCCACCAAAAAGACCTGGCCACCAAGTCTCTGGTACCAAATATTCCAGGATGGCCCGCCAACACCGAAGAATGAACCTCGGAGATGACTCTGTTGGTCCATCTATCCGGGACAAACAGTCTCTCCGGTGGACAGCGATCAGGTCTATCTGCCTGAAACTCTTGCAGCACACGTCGCAAATCTGGGGAGATGGCAGACAAAATCACCCCTTCTCTAAGAATACCAGCCGGCTCTGAATCTCCAGGAGAGTCAGGCACAAAACTCCTAGAAAGAGCATCAGCCTTCACATTCTTCGAACCAGGCAGGTACGAAACCACGAAATCAAAACGAGAGAAAAACAACGACCAACGAGCCTGTCTGGGATTCAGCCGCTTGGCCGACTCGAGATAAATCAAATTCTTGTGATCAGTCAAGACCACCACACGATGCTTAGCTCCCTCGAGCCAATGTCGCCACTCCTCAAATGCCCACTTCATAGCCAACAACTCCCGATTACCGACATCATAATTCCGCTCGGCAGGCGAAAACTTTCTTGAAAAGAAAGCACATGGCTTCATCACAGAGTCATCGGAGCTTCTCTGCGACAAAACAGCCCCCGCTCCAATCTCGGAAGCATCAACCTCCACCTGGAAGGGAAGTGAGACATCTGGCTGACATAAGACCGGAGCCGAAGAAAACCGGCGCTTCAGCTCCCGAAAGGCCTCCACAGCCGCAGAGGACCAATTAGTCACATCAGAACCTTTCTTGGTCAAATCCGTCAAAGGCTTAACAACACCAGAAAAATTAGCTATGAAGCGACGGTAAAAATTAGCAAAACCCAAGAACTTCTGAAGACTCTTAACCGATGTAGGCTGCGTCCAGTCATGAATAGCCTGAACCTTGACTGGGTCCATCTCAATAGTAGAAGGAGAAAAAATGAAACCCAAAAAAGAAATCTTCTGGACTCCAAAAAGACATTTTGAGCCCTTCACAAATAAAGCATTGTCACGCAGGACCTGAAAGACCATCCTGACCTGCTTAACATGAGACTCCCAATCATCCGAAAAAACCAGAATATCATCCAGATACACAATCATAAACTTATCCAGATATTCACGGAAGATGTCGTGCATAAAGGACTGAAAGACTGAAGGAGCATTAGAAAGTCCAAAAGGCATCACCAGGTACTCAAAATGGCCTTCAGGCGTATTAAATGCAGTTTTCCATTCATCACCCTGTTTTATACGCACAAGGTTATACGCACCATGAAGATCTATCTTGGTGAACCAACTAGACCCCCTAATGCGAGCAAACAAATCAGTTAACAATGGCAAAGGATACTGAAATTTGACCGTGATTTTATTCAAAAGGCGATAATCAATACAAGGTCTCAGGGAACCATCCTTCTTAGCCACAAAAAAGAATCCCGCACCAAGAGGGGAAGAGGACGGGCGAATATGTTCCTTCTCCAAAGACTCCTTTATATAACTCCGCATGGCAGCATGCTCCGGCACAGATAAATTGAAAAGTCGTCCCTTAGGAAACTTACTACCAGGAATCAAATTTATAGCACAATCACAGTCCCTATGAGGAGTAAGAGAATTGAGTTTGGGCTCCTCAAATACATCCTGGTAGTCTGACAAAAACGTAGGGACTTCAGAAGGAGTGGACGAAGCAATTGACACCACAGGAGCGTCACCATGAATTCCCTGACAACCCCAACTTGACACAGACATAGCTTTCCAATCCAGGACTGGATTATGAGTCTGCAACCATGGTAGACCCAACACGACAACATCATGCAAATTATGCAATACAAGAAAGCGAATCACCTCCTGATGAACAGGAGTCATGCACATGGTCACTTGTCACTGTGTCCAGTACTGAGGTCTATTCATAGCCAATGGCGTAGAGTCAATTCCCCTTAGTGGAATAGGGAATTTTAAAGGCTCCAAATCAAAACCACAGCGCCTGGCAAATGACCAATCCATCAGGCTCAGGGCAGCACCTGAATCTACAAAGGCATTATCCGGGTAAGATGACAGGGAACAAATCAGGGTAACAGACAAAATAAACTTAGGCTGTAAAGTACCAATGGTGACAGATTTATCAACCTTTTTTTGCGCTTAGAGCATGCTGAGATAACACGAGCTGAGTCACCACAGTAAAAGCACAACCCATTTTGCCGTCTATAATTTTGCCGTTCACTTCTGGTCAGAATTCTGTCACATTGCATAGATTCAGGTGTCTGTTCAGAAGACACCGCCAAATGGTGCACAGGTTTGCGCTCCCGCAACCGCCGATCAATCTGAATGGCCAGAGTCATTGACTCATTCAGACCTGCAGGCGTAGGGAACCCCACCATGACATTCTTAATGGCTTCAGAAAGACCTTCTCTGAAATTTGCAGCCAGGGCACACTCATTCCACTGAGTAAGCACCGACCATTTCCGAAATTTCTGGCAGTACACCTCTGCTTCATCTTGCCCCTGCGAGAGGGCCAATAATGCTTTTTCAGCCTGGTTCTCAAGATTAGGTTCCTCATAGAGCAATCCAAGGGCCAGAAAAAATGCATCCACACTGAGTAATGCAGGATCCCCTGGTGCCAATGCGAAGGCCCAATCTTGAGGGTCACCACGCAAAAAGGAAATAATAATCCTAACTTGCTGAACGGCATCACCAGAGGAACGAGGTTTCAAAGAAAGAAACAACTTACAATTGTTCTTAAAATTTAGGAACCTAGATCTATCTCCAGAAAACAACTCAGGAATAGGTATCCTAGGCTCAGACATAGGACTGTGAACAATAAAATCCTGAATACTCTGAACTCTAGCAGCAAGATGATCCAGACTGGAAGCCAAGCTCTGGACATCCATGTCAGTAGCTGAACTCAGAGCCACACCAAGATTAAGAGGAGGAGAGAAGCTAGCACAGCAGCTAGACACACGGCAACAACAAGAAAAAAAAAAAATTCTCAAGGCTTCTTTTCTCCTGCTTCTGCCATGCAATTAACACTTTGCGGGCCGGCTGTACTGTTATGATCCCTAGTGGCTGAGGATCACAAATAGATCAGCAAGTGATTAAACTAAGGACGAGCTCTAGGGAGACGGTAACTGGACTGATCGCAAATCTGAACCTATCCAAAACAACTAGAGGTAGCCGGTGAACGTGCCTCAAAAATTCCTAGACGTCTCGAGCCAGCCTGAGGAACTAGCTACCCCTAAAGAGAAAGAAAGACCTCGCTTGCCTCCAGAGAAATAATCCCCAAAGATATAGAAGCCCCCAACAAATATTAACGGTGAAGTAAGAAGAAGGCACATACATAGGGATGAAATCAGATTCAGCAAAAGAGGCCCACTAGTACTAGAAAGCAGAAAATAGAGCAGGGGTCTATGCGATCAATAAAAAACCCTTACAAAATATCCATCCTGAGATTTCAAGAACCCACACACCAACTAACGGTGTGTGGGGAGAAACTCAGCCCACTAGAGCAACCAGCAAGCGAGGGAATTACATTTTAGCAAGCTGGAACAGAAAACATGATAAACACTGCTGATCAAAAAATGAGCAAACAAAACTTAGCTTATCCTGGATGGACTGGGAGCAAGGTAGTCAGAAGGAATCTGAGTAGCACTGATTACATCGACAGCCGGCAACAAGTGGAAGTAAAACAGAGCTATATAGGAACCTCCCAGAGGATAACGAACCAGCTGATAGCCAGAGACCAGCAGGATAACAGGCAAAGCCACCAGGGGGAGTCCAAAGCAAAAGTCACACCATACCACCAGTGACCACAAGAGGGAGCCTGAACACAGATTTCACAACAGGTAAGGTCAGTCACTTGAGCGGGGTCAGTGGCAAGGGCAGGAGCAGTCACTGGAGCGGGGTCGGTCACCGGGGCAGGGTTGTTCTCCATACCTGCTTCTGATGTGATCCCTCTGGTGCCGGTCTGCTTCTCTGCGGGTTGGCAGTGTTTTTGCCTCTTCTCAGCTTGGTTTGGCTGATGCTGCAAATTACAGTTGTTTTATCTGAAGGACTTTCAGAAAAAAACTGCCATACAAGGGAACAATGAACGCTTGTTATCTAGCCGAGTGGGGGCGCTCTGTGGAGCAGTTGACTGAGTTCTACCTCAGGTCAAACCACTACCTCTTCTTGCCTGTTTTCATGCTGTGGATCCATCCCTCTCTTTACTGCTGTGCTCGCTAGACATGCCACTGTGCCAGGTTGGATAGGTGGCCTCATCATCGACCATGTCATCTTCCAATTCCTCAATCTGATCCTCCTTCTGAGTTGCGATTTAAAGCTGACCTGATGGCAACTGTGCATTATGATAATCCTCCACCTTTTTAGACATGAATTGACCATCCCCAACATGGTTTTCTCCTGGCCATGGGTGCTCAAATGTTTGGGTATCACTGCACTCCACCTCCCCATGACCCTCTTTAATGGTGCATGTTGAGAGGTCTGACTAATTGCAAGGGAATGTAAACAGTTAATCAGATTGCCCAGCGTTGGGGTCATATGTCTCCCGGGACTTTTGATGGTGGGAGGAAGGAGGACCAGGTTGAGGATTCAGAGGCCCAGCCTCTTGACTACTGAGACTGGACTGTGTGGAAGACTTCGTGGTGCTGTTTGTCAACACACTGGAGCCTTTGTCTGCCTTCCAACCCACAACATCCTCGTACTTGTCTGCGTTCATTAGTGGTATAGCGTGCTGACCAAATTTTGACAGGAAGCTATAACGAGATAGTCACATTCGGATCTGTCACATGGCCTTGGTGGGCAACACCACATCCACGTCCCTTAACGTCACCCTTTGGCTGCCGTCACACTAGCAGTATTTGGTCAGTATTTTACATCAGTATTTGTAAGCCAAAACCAGGAGTGGAACAATTAGAGGAAAAGTATAGTAGAAACATATGCACAACTTCTGCATTTATCACCCACTCCTGGTTTTGGCTTACAAATACTGATGTAAAATACTGACCAAATACTGCTAGTGTGACAGCAGCCTTTCTCATATTGAATGCATTATGCTTATGAAAAAAAGGCTTTATTTTTCACAAGTACCCTCACAAAGGTCTTATGTACAAATTCAATCTAGCAATGTGTGGCTATTTTTTCAGATCTCAACTTTATTAGACACGGCAACAGCAGACTGAGGTCAATTACAGGTAAATAGTCACGCTTGCGTATCTCTGCAGGCTTTGCACAATTCGCACAACTGCTAGATAATGATGCACTATTTATTAAGCCAATAGAAAATTATGATTTTTTTTATATTGCCTTGCTGACACACTGCAACAGCGGAGTAATGAAATTTATTGCCTCTGGTAAATTGTGACGCTTGCTTAATTTATCTCTACCTGGATTACGCAAGTCGCTCAATTGCTAAAGATATGCTATTTATTAAACCAATAGATTTTCTTTATATTGCCTTGCTGATGCACTGCAACAGCGGACTAATGAAAATTATTGCCACTGGCAAATTTTGACTTTTGCTTATCTCTACCTGGATTGCTCCAGATGCACAACTGATAGATAAAAATATGCTAATTTTTAACCAATAGAAATTTTGGGGGATTTTTTTTACATCGCCTTTATGAGACACGCCAACAGCAGACACAGGGAAATTACTGGTAAATAGTGATGTTTTCGAAGCTCAACAGGTTTTGCGCCAGTCGCACAACTGCTTGCTAGAGAGATATTAGGCATTTAAGCAATAGCCGAGAAATATTATTTAGCAATTAGCTTTTAAAATGGATATATGCTGGCACTGATGAATATTATATATCTGTAGAAAAATATTTTTTATAGGCTGCTACACAGGAATATTATGCAGCTCCAAAAAAATGGTTTTGCTTTGTATATGCTGGTACTACCTAATATTATTTGCCTCTATCAAGAGCTGATTTGTATATTTTGATAGTGGATGAAACCCTCCCAATTTCCTCCTAATCCCACAGTCTGTTCCTAATATTAAACTATGCAACATGTGGAAAATAGTAGAGTTCTGTAGCATGTACTTGCAATGATGATAAAACGCCCAGGTGCTTGCCTTTTACTCTCCTTCCTATTAAATCTCTCCCTACTCTTAAATCTCTCCCTACTCTTTCTGCACCTAACAAACAACTAATCTTCACAATCTTCAGCTCTTAAAAGAGCATTTTGGAATGAATAACTCTCCCTATATGCTTCTATCACTCTCCCTACGCTCACACTACGATCTCTCTATGCTGTTTCCGACTGCAATGTGCGCAAGATGGCATCGGCAGCAATTAAATATCCCCTATGATGCTGTAAGGCCAGCCAGTCATAGTAATGCCACACCAAAGATGGCACCAGCATTACTATGATTGGCAATCCAGCCCAGCATGTTCATTGGCTGCGTATAAAGCGCCAAACATGCTGGGCAGGTAACTCGAATACACCGAGGCGAATACCTTATTACTCACCGAGCGTACCATTCGTGCGAGTAACGAATAGTGCCGAATGTATTTGCTCATCACTGCAAACCACAGAACACTTCTACAACAACTCTACTTCAGCCACTTAGCTTAAGGGTATGTTTCCACTGTCAGGATGGCCGGCGGTATCGCCGCAGCGGCGAAGCCGCTCGGCGCTAAGCCCCGCCCCATTTCTGGGACGCGATCATGCCGGATGTGTTAACTCTTCACATCCGGGATGATCGCTCTCTCCCATAGCGCCCTGTGATATGCCTTGTGGGGACGCTGCGTCCCCGCAAGGTGTACGGACATGCTGCGATCTGAAAAGACGCGCAGCATGTCCGTAGTCGCAGGGCCGCCGCGTGCGGGTTTCCACGCATAGTGGAGATGGGATTTCATAAAATCCCCTCCACTATGCTGGAACATCTGGACGCTGCTTGTTTGACGCTGCAGCTCTGCGCAGCGTCAAACAAGCAGCGTTTCCTGACCGTGGAAACATACCCTAAGAACATAGCACAGAAAGACCAAACTTTTCACCAGCAGGGACAAGAAGGTCTGAAGAAAGAGGTAATGACCAGATCAGAAGCAGCTGAAATTGAGCTGCATGTTTCTAACCAACAATCCATGGGTCGTTAACCTCTTCAGCACCAGAAGAAACTAAATACATTTATTATAGGATACAAATCACACCATCTCTAAAGAAGACCTGCAATTCATTACTGTCTAACTCCAGGTCTTCCAGAGGAATGTGACACCATCGTGATACTTCCCTTAATGCACACATTACGCATTTTGTAATTGTTAGGCCTCTTGAAACGAAGTTTATTTTTAATAAAACAAGAAAATAGTCACCTGCAGCAGTCAAAATGGTTTTTGGGAGTTTAATACCACCATAATGTAACAGAATGCAAAAGTATATGGATGACAATCAAATTCAATCCAGAAAAATGTTTCAATGCTTTTTGGGAGTGTTATATGCCACAGAAATGTACCACAAACACGTAATGCTGTATGGGTGAGAAATTTAATACAGCTCAATTTTTTAACTCCT
This sequence comes from Ranitomeya variabilis, assembly GCF_051348905.1. Taxonomy (NCBI): domain Eukaryota; kingdom Metazoa; phylum Chordata; class Amphibia; order Anura; family Dendrobatidae; genus Ranitomeya; species Ranitomeya variabilis. The sequence continues at coordinate 754,890,474 of NC_135232.1, forward strand.
TTATTTTCACTTTCATAGATCACAGGAAATATACCCCCGGACACAGAATAATGTATGGGTGAGAAACAAAATCTGGCTATTTTTTTCACACTTTTTTGAAAATTAGATATCACAGAAATTAACAGCAGACACGTGAAACTGTATGGCTGAGAAATGTAAGCCTGCAAAATATGTTAACACTTTTTTCAGTTTATAGATCACAGAAATATACCCCAGACAATGTAATGCTGTATGGGTGACAAATTTTACCCTGAAAACATTTTAAACGCTTTTTTTGGAGTGTTATATATTAAAAAAAATTAATCTAGAACACAGAATAGTGTATGGGTAAGAAATTTAATTCAGGGAGATTTTTTTACGATTTTTTGGAGTGTTAAATAAAACAAAAAAGTAACACAAATCATGTAATTCTCAATGGATCAAAATATATTAAATTTTTTTCAGCCCCCCCAAAATGCAGCTATATATATGGCAACGGACTGCAAAGTCCTAATCCCTTTCTACTGACTGTATTCCGTAACTCTCCCTGCTCATGTGACTCTCTCTCCCTCCCTAGGCTAAATGCAGATTGCAGTATGAAGTGTCAGAGAGCTTTGCAATGGCGTCAGTGTGCCGAGATGGGCGGCACCTGTTCTTTTATAACCCCTGATGATGTCACATGACCAGCCAATCAAAGTAATGCCGCAACCAAGATGGCTACGGCATCACAGTGATGCGCAGGCAATCCCGCATGCTTATTGGCTGTGTAACAGGCCCCAAACATGGGGGGTGGGGATTTGAGTTTTACATAGAGTACTGCCCATCACTCACCAAGTATCGAGTACATCCAAGTAACATGATACATGAATGATAACCAAGTATCACAGAGCACGTTCGCTCATCCATCCCTATATATAACACTACAAAAAGGCAGTGAGAAATTTTGTCTGAATTCAATTAGGCTATGTGCACACATTGCGGTTTTTACCGCAGAACCGCAGCGTTTCTACAGCGTTTTCATTGCGTTTACAGTTACATGTAATCCTATGGAAACCGCAATCCGCTGTGCACATGCTGTGGGAAAAACCGCGCAGAAACGCAGCGGTTTACATTCCGCAGCATGTCACTTCTTTGTGCAGAATCGCGGCGATTCTGCACACATAGGAATGCATTGATCCGCTTACTTCCCGCATGGGGCTATGCCCATGATGCGGGAAGTAAGCGGATCATGTGCAGATGGTACCCGGGGTGGAGGAGAGGAGACTCTCCTCCAGGCCCTGGGAACCATATTTGTGTTAAAAAAAAAGAATTAAAATAAAAAATAATGATATACTCACCTCTGAGCGCTGCACGTGGCCGTCCGATCGCAGGATTGCTTTGTGAGCAGGACCTGCGATGACGTCGCGGTCACATGACCGTGACGTCGGGAAGGTCCTTCTCTCACAGCATCTTTGGAACCGGACCTCCGCGTGCAGCGCCGAGGAGATCGGGACGTCAGAGGGTGAGTATATAACCATTTTTTAATTATTTTTAACATTACTATTGATGCTGCATATTGCTGCATATGCAGCATCAATAGTAGGAGTAAACCCGCAGCGGAAACCGCAAGACAAACCGCGATAAATCTGCAGGGATAACCGCAGCGGTTTTGCCCTGCAGATTTATCAAATCCGCTGCGGGAGAACCCGCAGACGACCCTCCCTACGTGTGCACATAGCCTCGGACTCATCTATACAGTTTTATGTTCTTTCTGTTACATTTCAATATACTGCCAAAAAACATTGAAAACATTTTTATTGATTCAATTTCTGATCCATATAGTATTACCTGCTTTCTTTTGCATTTCGTTGTTATATAAAAAATGTAAAAAAAATTCAAAAGTTTTTATAGATTCAATGATTCATCCATACAATTTAACATGCTTTATGTGAAATTACGGGGAGTTTAAATTTTTAAAAACTGATTGGCCTGGTACTTTATGTGACATTTTGTTGGTTTGAAATAAAAACAAAATTGATCTGTTACAGGTATACACTTTTTTATTATTTTAATGAGGCCATCCAGTTGTTGAATTCACGGTTGTAGGGATGACCCTGCTTGTATTTTTTGGTAGGCTTTGCACTGTGCAGAACTTTTATAAGTGGAAGAGTACCCAAACTATACTTTGCTCACAATATTTGAATTATGTACTACAGTCAGTGCTTTCAAGGGTGCATGGATGACCCAACTTGTAATTTTTGGCAAGGTTTGCACTGTGCAAAACTTTTATAAGTGGAGGAGTACCACAACTATACTTTGCTCACAATATTTGAATGAGGTACTACTATTGTTGGTGCCTTCAAAGGAGTATATATGACCCTTCTTGTAATTTTTGGAAGGCTTTGCAGTTAGTGCGTAGCCTTTTGTAAGTCTAGGAGTACTACTGCATGACAATTTGAACAAAATGTTTATGATGCCCTCCTTTATGTCTAACACAGGGTGTATCTGAGTCCCTCTCACATAACACTGAAAATTCCAATTTTTTCCAAGATTTCAGTTTTAGTTTGCTTAAATTATTATTTTTAAAAAATACTTTTTAAATGTTGCCTTATATAAAAGTCATTATGCAGGAAAGAATGTTTCTTAACATTTTTCATGTAAACTCCAATTTATTGTTAATTTTGAATGTTTTTTTATAAGTCATTAAAGTTGAGTAAAAGTTTGACACCATTGTTCTCAGCAGCGATCTGGAGGTCAGAAATGTTTCCAGAGGCCTTCCCCATGGTGTTCTCCTTCCATTCAGCTTTTTTTGCATCCATTTCAACATTTTCACTGTTACTCAGACCTCTTTGTAGGGTCTGCCGGAAAAATGCTCAGATTTCTCATTGACTCCCATTATACTTGTTACTCGAAACGAGCTTTAGGAATTACTTGGTTCGAGTAACGACCATCCAAGCATTTTAGTGCTTGCTCATCTCTAATGATAATTATAATCAGCTTCTGTCTAATGATGGGCTAACCCGTGGATGTTTGGGTCTGGCCGAACATCTAAAAAAAAGTTTGGTTCAGGTACGAGAATAGAACCAATCTCTGGACCCCATTCAGATAAACTGGGGCCCAAACATCCGTTGATTGCCACAATGTCATCTGCATGACAGCATGGAAAATACGGGCTCTGATTGGTGGTAAGATTATCACTGCCGGTCTGAGAGCTGAGGTTTCCACGCTGTCAGATGACAGTGTAAGTCAGTAGCTGTGACAGGCGATAAAAAGGTTATCTCTGGTCATAGGCGTCGACTGATGAGAGTGTACTACTCCCACCAGCTTGCGGTCGCTAATAACAACAAGAGCAGGTGCCACTGGTGAGAGTATTCATCAGCCGAAGCATGTGTTATAATTAAATAAATACAGTGGGTACAGAAAGTATTCAGACTGCTTTAAATTGTTCATTTTTTTGATTCATGGCAGCCATTTGGTAAATTCAAAAAAGTTCATTTTTTCTCATTAATGTACACTCTGCACCCCATCTTGACTGAAAAAAAAGAAATGTAGTAATTTTTGCAAATTTATTAAAAAAGAAAAACTGAAATTTCACATGGTCATAAGTATTCAGACCCTTTGCTCAGTATTGAGTAGATGCACCGTTTTTGAGCTAGTACTGCCATGAGTCTTCTTGGGAATGATGCAACAAGTTTTTCACACCTGGATCTGGGGATCATCTGCCATTCTTCCTAGCAGATCCTCTCCAGTTTCGTCAGGTTGGATGGTGAACATTGTTGGACAGCCATTTTCAGGTCTCCATAGATGCTCAATTGGGTTTAGGTCAGGGCTTTGGCTGGGCCAGTCAAGAATGGTCACAGAGTTGTTCTGAAGCCACTACTTTGTTATTTTAGTTGTGTGCTTACGGTTCTTGTTTTGTTGGAAGGTGAACCTTTGGCCAAGTCTGAGGTCCAGAGCACTCTGGAAGAGATTTTCATCCAGGATATCTATGAACTTGGCCGCATTCATGTTTCCTTCAATGACAACCAGTCTTCCTGTCCCTGTAGCTGAAAACCACTCCCATAGCATGATGCTGCTACTACCATTTTTCACTGTTGGGATTGTATTGGGCAGGTGATGAGCAGTGCCTGGTTTTCTCCACACATACCCCTTAGAATTATCACCAAATTATCAGACCAGAGAATCTTATTTCTCATAGTCTGGGAATCCTTCATGTGATTTTTAGCAAACTCTATGCGGGCTTTCATATGTCTTGCACTGAGGAGAGGCTTCTGTCGGGCCACTCTGTCATAAAGGCCTGACTGGTGGAGGGCTGCAGTGATAGTTGACCTTGTGGAACTTTCTCCCATCTCCCTACTGCATCTCTGGAGCTCAGCCACAGTGATCTTGGGGTTCTTTTTTACCTCTCTCACCAAGGCTCTTCTCCCACGATTGCTCAGGATGGCCAAGTCTAGGATGACTTCTGGTGGTCCCAAACTTCTTCAATTTAAGGATTATGGAGGCCACTGTGCTCTTAGGAACATTGAGTACTGCAGAAATTCTGCTGTAACCTTTGCCAGATCTGTGCCTTGCCACAATTCTGTCTTTGAGCTCCTTGGCCATTTCCTTTGACCTCATGATTCTCATTTGGTCTGACATGCACTGTGAGCTGTCCTATCAGTTTAATTAAACACAGCTGGACTTCAGTGAAGGAGTAGGACCATCGCAAGGAGGATCAGAAAGAAATGGACAGCATCTGACTTAAATATGAGTGTCTGCGCAAACTATCTGAATACTTATGACCATGCGATATTTCAGCTTTTCTTTTTATTAAATCTGCAAAAAATTCTACATTTCTGTTTTTTCAGTCAAGATGGGATGCAGATTGTACATTGATGTGAAAAAAATGAACTTTTTGGAATTTACCAAATGGCTGCAAAGAAACTAAGTGTGAAAATTTAAAGGCCACTGAATACTTTCCGTACCCACTGTAAATACAGTAAATTAAAAAAAAAAAAAAAAATGACATGGGGTCTCTTTTGTTTTTGATAACTAGCGCAGGCAACCTTTTTAACCACTGATCACAGCTGCTGGCTCACACTGTCATTTGAAACGACAGCTCTCTGAACGGTGGTAATGATCTTACCACCGAACAGAGCTCGCAGTGTTTCTCCCGCTGTCATGTAAACAGTGTGGGAAACACCCGATATTTGGGTTTCTGAACCCAAAAAGTAAAACGGACTTCCTGGAAAAGTCCATGTTCGGGGTCTGTTCGCCCATCTTTAGGCTAGTTTCACATTTGCGTTTAAAAACACAGCGTTTAAAATGCAAACGCAGGTGGTGAAAAAACGCATGTAAACGCGTGCAAACGCTGCGTTTTTTAGACGCATGCGTTTTCTCATGCGGTAAAAAAAATGTGGCGTTTTGACGCGTTTACATGCGTTTTTTCCTGCGTTTGCGTTTTTGAAACGCATGCTGAGAAGTGTGTGACAGCTGCCAATCATCAAAATTAGGGTTGAGCGAAACAGATCAGCCAATTTCAAAAGTCGCCGACTTTTGGCAAAGTCGGGTTTCGTTTTTTATATATACCGTATATATATATATATATATATATATATATATATATATATATATCATTGAGACACACATATATATTTATATTTACTTCAGCGCGATATAGCAGAAAAGCCGATTGCCGGGAAGAGAGTGGCCAAGTGCCAGAATAGGCGCATCTTCCAGATGTGCCTTTTCTGGGGTGGCTGGGGGCAGATGTTTTTAGCCAGGGGGGCCAATAACCGTGGACCCTCTCCAGGCTATTAATATCTGCCCTCAGTCACTGGCTTTACCACTCTGGCGGAGAAAATTGCGCGGGAGCTCACGACAATTTTTTCCGCGATTTAACCCTTAAATTTAATAGCTACAGCGCCGAAATTTTGCACATACACACTACTAACATTAGTAGTGTGGAATATGCAAAAAAAAGGGGGATATGACATGGTTTACTGTATGTAAACCATGTCTCATATCATGTCGGGTTTAGGCAGGAGAAATGAAAAGCCGGCAATTGAATTACCGGCTTTAGGGTTAGGGTTAGGGTTAGGGGTAGGGTTAGGGTTAGGGTTTGGATCCCTTTATCACCTTGATGGTGGGGGTGGCTCATCAGTGTGTATTCTTGTTTTTTTCTATTGAAACGCATGCGTTTAAAACGCAACCAAACGCATGTGCTTAAAAACACATGCGTTTACATAGACAGCAATACGTTTTTTTGCCGCAAAAAACGCATGCGTTTTTTTGCGGCAAAAAAACGCCTCTAGAAATTACTACATGTTGCATTTCTGCAACAAAATGCAAGCATAGAAAAGACGCATGCGTTTTTAATGTTAAATATAGGACAAAAAAACGCATGCGTTTTTAATGTTAAATATAGGAAAAAAAAACGCATGCGTTTTTTGCACTAAAACGCAGCGGCAAAAAACGCAAATGTGAAACCAGCCTTACTCCTGCTTATTCATCTGTCTCCACATCCTCCATGCACCAAATAGCACACCGTAACTGCACTCAGACATATCCTGGCTGATATATCAAAAGACTGACCGTTACTTCCAAACAAAAATCAGGTGTGAACAGGTGCTTACTAAGAATAGCCAGCTCAATTTATAACTAACAAATAAAGTAACACTCTGTGGCACTACCAACATGAAATATATGAAATTTGAATTGCTTTACTGCACTAGAAAATATGAAAAATTGAGAGACTTCAGTCTAAGAGAGGATTCACATTAGATAAGTTCCCTGCAATGAGAATCGCCTTATTGTGCCTGCCGGATACACAATTTGGCCAAATTATGTGCTAAGTATTCTCAGTTTTTCAAATTTTCTAGTGCAGCAATGCAAATCAAATATCATATAATTGATTTTTGCATGCTATAGCTTCAGAGTGCTATTTTATTTGTTGGTTATATCCTGGCTGATGACCGGATCATGCTGCTGAATATGAGAACTCTTCTTTATTATAATGATGGCTAGACATAACAAGCACGTTCTACCTATTGTGTCCTCCTATTTCCTTACAGATTGTAAGCTTTCCAGCAGGGCCCTCAGGGTATGTGCAGACTATCAGGAACTGGCAGAGCATGTTCGCTGCGTCAAAATCGCTGCAGTCTATTGAACGCAGGTGAATCCGCATGTGTTTACTGATCGTCTGCACATATCCTTACTCCTCCTGTTGGCATTATGTAATTAAAAATTATTATTATTATTATTATTATTATTATTATTATTTTACCCTCTTAAGCCATCTACACACATGGTCAAAATTGTTGGTACCCCTCGTTTAATGACAGAAAAACCCACAATGGTCACATAAATAATTTGAATCTGACAAAGGTAATAATAAATTAAAAATCTATGAAAATGAACAAATGAAAGTCAGACATTGCTCTTCAAGCATGCTTCCACAGAATTAAAAAACAATAAAACTCATGAAATAGGATTGGACAGAAATTATGGTACCCTTAACTTAACCCCTTTATGATCCAGCCTATTTTGACCTTAATGACCTGGCCATTTTTTGCAATTCTGACCAGTGTCCCTTTATGAGGTAATAACTCAGGAACGCTTCAACGGATCCTAGCGGTTCCGAGACAGTTTTTTTGTGACATATTGGGCTTCATGTTAGTGGTAAATTTTGGCCGATAATTTTTGCATTTATTTGCGAAAAAAATGGAAATTTGGCAAAAAATGTCGCAATTTTCAAATTTTGAATTTTTATTTTGTTAAACGAGAGAGTTATGTGACACAAAATAGTTAATAAATAACATTTACCCACATGTCTACTTTACATCAGCACAATTTTGGAAACAACATTTTTTTGCTAGGAAGTTATAAGGGTTAAAATTTGACCAGCGATTTCGCATTTTTACAACGAAATTTACAAAACCATTTTTTTTAGGGACCACCTCACATTTGAAGTCAGTATGAAGGATCTATATGGCTGAAAATACCCAAAAGTGACACCATTCTAAAAACTGCACCCCTCAAGGTGCTCAAAACCATATTCAAAAAGTTTATTAACCCTTCAGGTGCTTCATAGCAGCAGAAGCAACATGGAAGGAAAAAATTAACATTTAACTTTTTTGTCACAAAAATGATCTTTTAGCAACAATTTATTTTCCCAAGGGTAAAAAGAGAAACTGGAACCCAAAAGTTATTGTACAATTTGTCCTGAGTACGCAGATACCCCATATGTGGGGGAGAACCACTGTTTGGGAGCACGACAGGGCTCAGAAGGGAAGGAGCGCCATTTGACTTTTTCAATGAAAAATTTGCTCCAATCTTTAGCGGACACCATGTCGCGTTTGGAGAGCCCCTGTGTGCCTAAACATGGGAGCTCCCCCCACATGTGACCCCATTTTGGAAACTAGACCTCCCATGGAACTAATCTAGATGTGCGGTGACTACTTTAAACCCCCAAGTGCTTCCCAAATTGATCCGTAAAAATGAAAAAGTACGTTTTTTTCACAAAAAAATTCTTTTAGCCTCAATTTTTTCATTTTCACATGGGCAGCAGGATGAAATGGATCCTAAAATGTGTTGGGCAATTTCTCCTGAGTACACTGATACCTCATATGCGGTCACAAATCACTGATTGTGCACACGGCAAGGCTCGGAAGGGAAGGAGCCCCATTTGACTTTTGAATGAAAAATTAGCTCCAATCGTTAGCGGACACCATGTCGCGTTTGGAGAGCCCCTGTGTACCTAAAGATTGGAGCTCCCCCACAAGTGACCCCATTTTGGAAACTAGACCCCTCAAGGAACTAATCTAGATGCATAGTGAGCACTTTGAACCCCCAGGTGCTTCACAAATTGATTAGTAAAAATGAAAAAGTACTTTTTTTCACAAAAATTTTCTTTTAGCCTCAATATGTTCATTTCCACATGGGCAACATGATAAAATGGATCCTAAAATTTATTGAGCAATTTCTCCTGAGTACACTGATACCTCACATGTGGGGGTAAACCACTGTTTGGACACACGGCAGGGCTTGGAAGGGAAGGAGCGCCATTTGACTTTTTGAATGAAAAATTAGCTCCAATCGTTAGCGGACACCATGTCGTGTTTGGAGAGCCCCTGTGTGCCTAAACAAGGGAGCTCCCCCACATGTGACCCCATTTTGGAAACTAGACCTCCCATGGAACTAATCTAGATGTGCGGTGACCACTTCAAACCCCCAAGTGCTTCACAGAAGTTTATAACGCAGAGCCGTGAAAATAAAAAATCATTTTTCTTTACTCAAAAATTATGTTTTAGCCCTCAATTTTTTATTTTCACAAGAGTAACAGGAGAAATTGGACCCCAAACGTTGTTGTCCAGTTTGTCCTGAGTACGCTGATATCCCATATGTGGGGGGAACCTCTGTTTGGGCACACGTCGGGGCTCAGAAGGGAAGTAGTGACGTTTTGGAATGCAGACTTTGATGGAATGGTCTGCGGGCATCATGTTACGTTTGCAGAGCCCCTGATGTAAACAACGATCTATAGGCCAGAATATATCGAAAAAATATAACAATTTTTATTACATAAATACAATAAAACAGGTGAAACAGTGGGTACTCCCACCAAACATATGTGTTGATTTAAACAGCAAAAACGGGACATGGACAGTATGGTGATAATACAGATATTAATATAAGGAGCCTATACACATGGCTCAAATATTATCCAAATTCTATGTCCCTTTCTATGATAAAGTGACCAATCACCCAAAAGTAGAAATAATGGTCCAGTCTATATTCGTATCATTAAGCCGAAGTGCACCGCTCAACACTCGATGATATTAAATCTATTTGATGGTATGAAGACCACTATCATACCTCCGTACAAATGGAGGCCGGACCATCACATCCAACTATTACGTCATCAGGGGGCGGAATCAAAACCTATCGTTCACTAACAATTACTTGGATACACACCGCACTGATGTTGACGCATGCGCAACTGAATCCCGGACTCTGCCGAGCGGCGTCAGCGTCAATGGAGGGCGGGGTAGCAACAACACGTGTCACGGCACCACACCTCCCAGAGACACTGAGAGCCAAGCGACACAGAACGGTACAGAGCGCATGCGTGCCAGGCGGATAATTAATATATTTAGACATATATCAACATTATCACAAACAGGAATCAGACAATATTACAAATCATATGAATTAATAAATTCTACATCCATCCACTATATAGATATCACAATATCCGATTCCTGTATCCAACAGCATATATATTCGTGATGTTCAAGATGATGTTGATAGGATAAAAACGATCCAAGGAGCACTATATGAGCACTGTGACGTTCACATTAAAGTCCAATATATATATATGGTTAGACACCGGTGACTTGAATTGGTTAAACGGAAACCTATAATATAAACATTAAAAGGTTAAAAATTAAAAACAAGAACTGAGAAAATCAATACACAAAAGATGGACCCAATATACACAGTCCTCCACATTAGAGAAAAGGGACAAAGCTAATCTGCTCATTAAGACCATTTGGATGTATGGTATTTAACGTCCAGATCCAGCGAGATTCTAGCTGGGCAAGTTTTTGTGACAATTTACCGCCTCTAATATTAATGTCCAGGGAATCAATGCCCCTAACTTTCAACAATGTGGCATCACAATTATGGTGGAGCCAGAAGTGCCTAGGGATAGTTTTCAAGGTGGATGTGTCCGTGTGTTCAGCGGCCGCTAATATGCCCAGTACGTGTTCCCTTATCCGGACTTTGAAGGCACGTGTAGTTAGTCCTATATAAATAAGTCCACATGGACAGGTGGCAAAATATACGACATAACGAGTGGTACAATTTATATGTTTCCTGATGCTAAAAGTTCTAGATCTATCAGAATTAAAAAAAGAGTCGCATTTTTCCACATTGGGACACGCCACACACCTTCCACACGGAGCACATCCACTTTTTTTGGGATAAAGATCCAAAAATGTCAGATTATTCTTCTCGATGTAGTGACTATGCACCAGCATGTCACGAAGATTCCTAGAACGTCTAGTGGTGATAGCTGGACGTTCTGGTATATACTTAGAGATTATCGGGTCCGCCTGGAGAATGGGCCAGGACTTAGTGAGAGCTTCCCTCATAAATGAAAATCGATTATGATAATTGGTAATGAACCTAACCTTTTCTCCAGGCAGCTTATTCGATGTTTTGTATACCAATTCATGACGGGAAGAATATTTTGCACGATTGTATGCACGCTTTACCATCCTATGACTATATCCCCTTTCATAAAACCTTCTAGTTAGGTCCAATGCCTGTTTCTCAAAGTCTGCATCACTGGAGCAGATCCTCCGAATACGGAGGAACTGACCCAGTGGGACAGACTGAATCACATGTCTCGGATGCGTGGAGGAGGCATGCAGCAATGTATTAGTAGATGTCAATTTCCTAAACATGTCAGTCTGAATGACATCCTCCTCATCACGCCTTACCAGGACGTCCAGAAAGTCCACACTTCGACTGTCAAAGTGAAAAGTCAATTTAATGTTGCAATCATTATTGTTGAGTGATTGCATAAACGTTTGCAACAATTCAGTAGATCCCTGCCAGATCAGGAAGACATCATCTATGTACCGCGCCCAAAGAGGGACACGGTCCATAGATGAGGCCTGATCTGACAGGAAGAGTTCCCTCTCCCACAGCCCCAAGAACAGATTTGCATAGGCCGGCGCAAAGGCCGCCCCCATGGCTGTCCCTTGGAGCTGCAGGAAGAAGGACCCCTTAAATGTAAAGAAGTTATGGGTTAATGTAAACTCCAGAACCTCTAAAACTAAATTTTGAAAATCAGGTGAAAAATTGGACATATTCAAATAATATTTAACTGCACGAAGACCATCAGAATGTTTAATTCTTGTATAAAGCGACTCTACGTCTGCTACTACCATGATGGAATCGGAGTCAATATGAAGATCATCAATTAATCTGAGGAACGCCGTAGTATCTTTTAAGAATGAGGGGAGACTTTCCACAAATGGCTGCAAAATAGAATCAATCCAACGATTGACATGTTCCAAGAAGTTCCCCACTCCAGAAATAATAGGGCGTCCCGGGAGATTTATGCTATCTTTATGTACCTTAGGAAGTAGGTAGAACGTCGAAATGGTGGGCTCTGCTACATTTAAGGCCAATGACAGCTCTTTCGTAATTACACCCTCCTCTACAGCTCTTAAAAGTATAGAATCCAGCTGCAATTTGAACTTAGAGAGGGGATTAAAAGTTAATTTCTTGTAGCAGACCCCATCATTCAACTGACGATACACCTCCCTCTCATACATAGTTTTTGGCCATATTACTACATTGCCCCCTTTATCCGCTGGTTTGAATATCAAATCTGGAAGAGATTGGAGTATTTTAAGACGATCCCGTTCCACATGTGTCAAGTTGTCATTCCCAATGGACTTCGGTATTTTCATAAAGTCCTTGGTGACAATCTGAACAAAAAGGTCAACATTGGCACATGTGGATAGAGGGGGGAACTTCTTGGAACGCGGTCGAATCGAAGGTGGAATCTTACCATCAATGGTGGTATTGTGCTCGATATGTAGCTCCTCCAAAATTCTCAAGGTAGATTGTTCCTCCTCTGTAGGAAATAAATCGTGCAGATTACCATCATGAAAATATTTTTTGAATAATAAAGACCTAGCAAATAAATGTAAGTCTTTGACAGCCGAAAATATGTTGAATCTAGACTCCGGGGAAAACGTGAGTCCTTTAGTCAGAATAGATAGATCGGTATCAGAAAACGCATAATCACTTAGGTTTATTACCTTATTGTCATTATTCAATGTCGTAGGTGACCTGTGGTTATTGCGTCTATAAGGATGGTAATTCCGTCCACATGCTTTTTTATAGTTAATTCCTGATCTTGTAGTATGGGAGACGGATGCTGATTCTGACAATTCACTCAAAGATGATACCGAGGAGAATGAAGGGGTACGTCCAGTACGTATAGGTGCTGGAGTTTTTTTCCAGAAGAACACATTGTTCATCTGATAGTCCTTGACATCTCGATTAAATTTGACAGTTTGTGTCTCATTAATCTTTTTTACCACTATATCTAGCGCTTTATCCAATTGGACCTCATAGTTTTTGAATATATCCTGAGGACATCTTGTTTTAAAATCTGATAGTGCCGTATCAATAGAAGAGTCCAGTTCCAAAATGGACTTAGAGTTCAAGTCAATCAGTAATTGTATCAAGGTCATTGAACAAATGCTGCATGCCTCCTCCCACATGGAGACAAATGACTCATCTTCTACGGGAAAAGCCGGAATCACTTTCACACGCAAACCCCTAGGTATAATTTTGCGAGATTTATATTTCTCGAGGAATGCTCTATTCCACCAAATCTTGGTGCGTTTTACCAACATGTTTTTAATATCCAAAAAGAGGCTGTCCCAATTTGAACCAACGGGTAACTGTGTATCAGAGGTTTCACCACCGAACACCTGTTCAATCTGATTAAGCCAGGACTTTTCCTTGGCTTTGTAGTCCATTTCAAGATGAGAAGAAAAACCTGTGCAGGACACAGCAACAACAATAAGTACAAATCTCAAAGTGCACATTAGTAGCATTTTTAAATAATACGACACACACCAGTACCCATACAGATGGAGGTGTGCATATTCATGCTACAGCTGGCAGACTACAGTACTCGGCCAATCGTTACACATATAAATCAAACAACACACCAAAGAAAACAACGATCTATAGGCCAGAATATATAAAAAAAAATAACAATTTTTATTACATAAATACAATAAAACAGGTGAAACAGTGGGTACTCCCACCAAACATATGTGTTGATTTAAACAGCAAAAACGGGACATGGACAGTATGGTGATAATACAGATATTAATATAAGGAGCCTATACACATGGCTCAAATATTATCCAAATTCTATGTCCCTTTCTATGATAAAGTGACGGTGCAATGAAGTAAATATATTCCATTAGTTGGCATATCCATATAATAGAGATACATGACCTATCATATCACTCCCAGTATCACATAGTATAAAATATTGGAGTCATGGTCTTACCTATTATATCACTCACAACCGCCAAAATATCAATCACGGGACCCACCAATAGCTTCCACGTCACCCCGACGTGCGTTTCGGCACAGCCTTCGTCAGGGGGCATGTCTGAATCGATAGTGCTCAGTATAAAAAAAAAAAAAGGCAACCGGAACCAATAAGAAGCCACCCGGAAATAGTGTCAGTTCCCATGGTGATCAAGTACACGCCAATATAGTGGACAAAGAAAATCACCCAAAAGTAGAAATAATGGTCCAGTCTATATTCGTATCATTAAGCCGAAGTGCACCGCTCAACACTCGATGATATTAAATCTATTTGATGGTATGAAGACCACTATCATACCTCCGTACAAATGGAGGCCGGACCATCACATCCAACTATTACATAATCAGGGGGCAGAATCAAAACCTATCGTTCACTAACAATTACTTGGATACACACTGCACTGATGTTGACGCATGCGCAACTGAATCCCGGACTCTGCCGAGCGGCGTCAGCGTCAATGGAGGGCGGGGTCGCAACAACACGTGTCACGGCACCACACCTCCCAGAGACACTGAGAGCCAAGCGACACAGAACGGTACAGAGCGCATGCGTGCCAGGCGGATAATTAATATATTTAGACATATATCAACATTATCACAAACAGGAATCAGACAATATTACAAATCATATGAATTAATTAATTCTACATCCATCCACTATATAGATATCACAATATCCGATTCCTGTATCCAACAGCATATATATTCGTGATGTTCAAGATGATGTTGATAGGATAAAAACGATCCAAGGAGCACTATATGAGCACTGTGACGTTCACATTAAAGTCCAATATATATATATGGTTAGACACCGGTGACTTGAATTGGTTAAATGGAAACCTATAATATAAACATTAAAAGGTTAAAAATTTAAAACAAGAACTGAGAAAATCAATACACAAAAGATGGACCCAATATACAGTCCTCCACATTAGAGAAAAGGGACAAAGCTAATCTGCTCATTAAGACCATTTGGATGTATGGTATTTAACGTCCAGATCCAGCGAGATTCTAGCTGGGCAAGTTTTTGTGACAATTTACCGCCTCTAATATTAATGTCCAGGGAATCAATGCCCCTAACTTTCAACAATATGGCATCACAATTATGGTGGAGCTAGAAGTGCCTAGGGATAGTTTTCAAGGTGGATGTGTCCGTGTGTTCAGCGGCCACTAATATGCCCAGTACGTGTTCCCTTATCCGGACTTTGAAGGCACGTGTAGTTAGTCCTATATAAATAAGTCCACATGGACAGGTGGCAAAATATACGACATAACGAGTGGTACAATTTATATGTTTCCTGATGCTAAAAGTTCTAGATCTAGTCCGGCCTCCATTTGTACGGAGGTATGATAGTGGTCTTCATACCATCAAATAGATTTAATATCATCGAGTGTTGAGCGGTGCACTTCGGCTTAATGATACGTATATAGACTGGACCATTATTTCTACTTTTGGGTGATTTTCTTTGTCCACTATATTGGCATGTACTTGATCACCATGGGAACTGACACTATTTCCGGGTGGCTTCTTATTGGTTCCGGTTGCCTTTTTTTTTATACTGAGCACTATCGATTCAGACATGCCCCCTGATGAAGGCTGTGCCGAAACGCGCGTCGGGGTGACGTGGAAGCTATTGGTGGGTCCCCTGATTGTTATTTTGGCAGTTGTGAGTGATATAATAGGTAAGACCACGACTCCGATATTTTATACTATGTGATACTGGGAGTGATATGATAGGTCATGTATCTCTATTATATGGATATGCCAACTAATGGAATATATTTACTTCATTGCACCGTCACTTTATCATAGAAAGGGACATAGAATTTGGATAATATTTGAGCCATGTGTATAGGCTCCTTATATTAATATCTGTATTATCACCATACTGTCCATGTCCCGTTTTTGCTGTTTAAATCAACACATATGTTTGGTGGGAGTACCCACTGTTTCACCTGTTTTATTGTATTTATGTAATAAAAATTAGGGTTGAGCGACCTTTAGTTTTTTAGGGTCGAGTCGGGTTTTGTGAAACCCGACTGTCTTAAAAGTCGAGTCGAGTGTAATCGGCCGACCACCGTGAAAAGTCGGGTTTCGGCCGAAACACGAAACCCAATGAAGAAATTTTTTTAATATTATTTTTTAAATCTCTCTCTCTCTCTCTCTCTCTCTCTCTCTCACCCTAAACGCTGATTTTCCACATCGCTCCCAGAACGCTCATTTTACACTTTGCACATCGCTGTAATGCACGCAAAAAAAATCCTGTTGTTGTGTACGCCCCCTAACACCTACGTCAGCACTCTACCGCTCCTTCATTGGCTGCAAAAATGGCGCTAAACGCGTCATACGAAACGCGACTTTCGCGCCTAGATCGCGTACCGCATGGCCGACCCCACACAGGGATCGGGTCGGGTTTCATGAGACACCGACTTTGCCAAAAGTCAGCGACTTATGAAAATGAACGACCCGTTTTGCTCAACCCTAATAAAAATTGTTATATTTTTTCGATATATTCTGGCCTATAGATCGTTGTTTTCTTTGGTGTGTTGTTTGATTTATATGTGTAACGATTGGCCAAGTACTGTAGTCTGCCAGCTTTAGCATGAATATGCACACCTCCATCTGTATGGGTACTGGTGTGTGTCGTATTATTTAAAAATGCTACTAATGTGCACTTTGAGATTTGTACTTATTGTTGTTGCTGTGTCCTGCACAGGTTTTTCTTCTCATCTTGAAATGGACTACAAAGCCAAGGAAAGTCCTGGCTTAATCAGATTGAACAGGTGTTCGGTGGTGAAACCTCTGATACACAGTTACCCGTTGGTTCAAATTGGGACAGCCTCTTTTTGGATATTAAAAACATGTTGGTAAAACGCACCAAGATTTGGTGGAATAGAGCATTCCTCGAGAAATATAAATCTCGCAAAATTATACCTAGGGGTTTGCGTGTGAAAGTGATTCCGGCTTTTCCCGTAGAAGATGAGTCATTTGTCTCCATGTGGGAGGAGGCATGTAGCATTTGTTCAATGACCTTGATACAATTACTGATTGACTTGAACTCTAAAGGTACCTTCACACAAAACGACTTTACAACGAGAACGACAACGATCCGTGACGTTGCAGCGTCCTGGATAGCGATATCGTTGTGTTTGACACGCAGCAGCGATCAGGATCCTACTGTGATATCGCTGGTCGTTGAATAAAGTTCAGAACTTTATTTGGTCGTCAGACCGGCGTGTATCGTCAGGTTTGACACCAAAAGCAACGATACCAGTGATGTTTTACGCTGGTAACCAGGGTAAATATCGGGTTACTAAGCGCAGGGCCGCGCTTAGTACCCCGATGTTTACCCTGGTTACCAGCGTAAAAGTAAAAATAACAAACAGTACATACTCACCTGCGCGTCCCCTGCCGTCCGCTTCCTGCTCTGACTGAGCGCCGGCCCTAAAGTGAAAGTAAAAGCACAGCGGTGACGTCACCGCTCTGCTGTTAGGGCTAGCGCTCACACAGTACAGGAAGCGGACGCCGGGGGACGCGCAGGTGAGCATGTACTGTTTGTTATTTTTACTTTTACGCTGGTAACCAGGGTAAACATTGGGTTACTAAGCGCGGCCCTGCGCTTAGCAACCCGATGTTTACCCTGGTTACCCGGGGACCTCGGCATCGTTGGTCGCTGGAGAGCGGTCTGTGTGACAGCTCTCCAGCGACCAAACAGCGACGCTGCAGCGATCGGCATCGTTGTCGCTATCGCTGCAGTGTCGCTTCGTGTGAAGGTACCTTAAGTCCATTTTGGAACTGGACTCTTCTATTGATACGGCACTATCAGATTTTAAAACAAGATGTCCTCAGGATATATTCAAAAACTATGAGGTCCAATTGGATAAAGCGCTAGATATAGTGGTAAAAAAGATTAATGAGACACAAACTGTCAAATTTAATCGAGATGTTAAGGACTATCAGATGAACAATGTGTTCTTCTGGAAAAAAACTCCAGCACCTATACGTACTGGACGTACCCCTTCATTCTCCTCGGTATCATCTTTGAGTGAATTGTCAGATTTAGCATCCGTCTCCCATACTACAAGATCAGGAATTAACTATAAAAAAGCATGTGGACGGAATTACCATCCTTATAGACGCAATAACCACAGGTCACCTACGACATCGAATAATGACAATAAGGTAATTAACCTAAGTGATTATGAGTTTTCTGATACCGATCTATCTATTCTGACTAAAGGACTCGCGTTTTCCCCGGAGTCTAGATTCGACACATTTTCGGCTGTCAAAGACTTACATTTATTTGCTAGGTCTTTATTATTCAAAAAATATTTTCCTGATGGTAATCTGCACGATTTATTTCCTACAGAGGAGGAACAATCTACCTTGAGAATTTTGGAGGAGCTACATATCGAGCACAATACCACCATTGATGGTAAGATTCCACCTTCGATTCGACCGCGTTCCAAGAAGTTCCCCCCTCTATCCACATGTGCCAATGTTGACCTTTTTGTTCAGATTGTCACCAAGGACTTTATGAAAATACCGAAGTCCATTGGGAATGACAACTTGAAACATGTGGAACGGGATCGTCTTAAAATACTCCAATCTCTTCCAGATTTGATATTCAAACCAGCGGATAAAGGGGGCAATGTAGTAATATGGCCAAAAACTATGTATGAGAGGGAGGTGTATCGTCAGTTGAATGATGGGGTCTGCTACAAGAAATTAACTTTTAATCCCCTCTCTAAGTTCAAATTGCAGCTGGATTCTATACTTTTAAGAGCTGTAGAGGAGGGTGTAATTACGAAAGAGCTGTCATTGGCCTTAAATGTAGCAGAGCCCACCATTTCGAAGTTCTACCTCCTTCTTAAGGTACATAAAGATAGCATAAATCCCCCGGGACGCCCTATTACTTCTGGAGTGGGGAACTTCTTGGAACATGTCAATCGTTGGATTGATTCTATTTTGCAGCCATTTGTGGAAAGTCTCCCCTCATTCTTAAAAGATACTACGGCATTCCTCAGATTAATTGATGATCTTCATATTGACTCCGATTCCTTCATGGTAGTAGCAGACGTAGAGTCGCTTTATACAAGCATTAAACATTCTGATGGTCTTCGTGCAGTTAAATATTATTTGAATATGTCCAATTTTTCGCCTGATTTTCAAAATTTAGTTTTAGAGGTTCTGGAGTTTACATTAACCCATAACTGCTTTACATTTAAGGGGTCCTTCTTCCTGCAGCTCCAAGGGTCAGCCATGGGGGTGGCCTTTGCGCCGGCCTATGCAAATCTGTTCTTGGGGCTGTGGGAGAGGGACCTCTTCCTGTCAGATCGGGCCTCATCTATGGACCGTGTCCCTCTTTGGGCGCGGTACATAGATGATGTCTTCCTGATCTGGCAGGGATCTACTGAATTGTTGCAAACGTTTATGCAATCACTCAACAATAATGATTGCAACATTAAATTGACTTTTCACTTTGACAGTCGAAGTGTGGACTTTCTGGACGTCCTGGTAAGGCGTGATGAGGAGGATGTCATTCAGACTGACATGTTTAGGAAATTGACATCTACTAATACATTGCTGCATGCCTCCTCCGCGCATCCGAGACATGTGATTCAGTCTGTCCCACTGGGTCAGTTCCTCCGTATTCGGAGGATCTGCTCCAGTGATGCAGACTTTGAGAAACAGGCATTGGACCTAACTAGAAGGTTTTATGAAAGGGGATATAGTCATAGGATGGTAAAGCGTGCATACAATCGTGCAAAATATTCTTCCCGTCATGACTTGGTATACAAAACATCGAATAAGCTGCCTGGAGAAAAGGTTAGGTTCATTACCAATTATCACAATCGATTTTCATTTATGAGGGAAGCTCTCACTAAGTCCTGGCCCATTCTCCAGGCGGACCCGATAATCTCTAAGTATATACCAGAACGTCCAGCTATCACCACTAGACGTTCTAGGAATCTTCGTGACATGCTGGTGCATAGTCACTACATCGGGAAGAATAATCTGACATTTTTGGATCTTTATCCCAAAAAAAGTGGATGTGCTCCTTGTGGAAGGTGTGTGGCGTGTCCCAATGTGGAAAAATGCGACTCTTTTTTTAATTCTGATAGATCTAGAACTTTTAGCATCAGGAAACATATAAATTGTACCACTCGTTATATTTTGCCACCTGTCCATGTGGACTTATTTATATAGGACTAACTACACGTGCCTTCAAAGTCCGGATAAGGGAACACGTACTGGGCATATTAGCGGCCGCTGAACACACGGACACATCCACCTTGAAAACTATCCCTAGGCACTTCTGGCTCCACCATAATTGTGATGCCACATTGTTGAAAGTTAGGGGCATTGATTCCCTGGACATTAATATTAGAGGCGGTAAATTGTCACAAAAACTTGCCCAGCTAGAATCTCGCTGGATCTGGACGTTAAATACCATACATCCAAATGGTCTTAATGAGCAGATTAGCTTTGTCCCTTTTCTCTAATGTGGAGGACTGTGTATATTGGGTCCATCTTTTGTGTATTGATTTTCTCAGTTCTTGTTTTTAATTTTTAACCTTTTAATGTTTATATTATAGGTTTCCGTTTAACCAATTCAAGTCACCGGTGTCTAACCATATATATACACTCACCGGCCACTTTATTAGGTACACCATGCTAGTAATGGGTTGGACCCCTTTTGCCTTCAGAACTGCCTCAATTCTTCGTGGCATAGATTCAACAAGGTGCTGGAAGCATTCCTCAGAGATTTTGGTCCATATTGACATGATGGCATCACACAGTTGCCGCAGATTTGTCGGCTGCACATCCCAAAGATGCTCCATACAAGGCAGGATGGATCCATGCTTTCATGTTGTTTACGCCAAATTCTGACCCTACCATCCGAATGTCGCAGCAGAAATCGAGACTCATCAGACCAAGCAACGTTTTTCCAATCTTCTACTGTCCAATTTCGATGAGCTTGTACAAATTGTAGCCTCAGTTTCCTGTTCTTAGCTGAAAGGAGTGGTACCCGGTGTGGTCTTCTGCTGCTGTAGCCCATCTGACTCAAAGTTCGACGCACTGTGCGTTCAGAGATGCTCTTAGGCCTACCTTGGTTGTAACGGGTGGCGATTTGAGTCACTGTTGCCTTTCTATCAGCTCGAACCAGTCTGCCCATTCTCCTCTGACCTCTGGCATCAACAAGGCATTTCCGCCCACAGAACTGCCGCTCACTGGATTTTTTTTCTTTTTCGGACCATTCTCTGTAAACCCTAGAGATGGTTGTGCGTGAAAATCCCAGTAGATCAGCAGTTTCTGAAATACTCAGACCAGCCCTTCTGGCACCAACAACCATGCCACGTTCAAAGGCACTCAAATCACCTTTCTTCCCCATACTGATGCTCGGTTTGAACTGCAGGAGATTGTCTTGACCATGTCTACATGCCTAAATGCACTGAGTTGCCGCCATGTGATTGGCTGATTAGAAATTAAGTGTTAACAAGAAGTTGGACAGGTGTACCTAATAAAGTGGCCAGTGAGTGTATATTGGACTTTAATGTGAACGTCACAGTGCTCATATAGTGCTCCTTGGATCGTTTTTATCCTATCAACATCATCTTGAACATCACGAATATATATGCTGTTGGATACAGGAATCGGATATTGTGATATCTATATAGTGGATGGATGTAGAATTTATTAATTCATATGATTTGTAATATTGTCTGATTCCTGTTTGTGATAATGTTGATATATGTCTAAATGTATTAATTATCCGCCTGGCACGCATGCGCTCTGTACCGTTCTGTGTCGCTTGGCTCTCAGTGTCTCTGGGAGGTGTGGTGCCGTGACACATGTTGCTGCGACCCCGCCCTCCATTGACGCTGACGCCGCTCGGCAGAGTCCGGGATTCAGTTGCGCATGCGTCAACATCAGTGCGGTGTGTATCCAAGTAATTGTTAGTGAACGATAGGTTTTGATTCTGCCCCCTGATGACCTAATAGTTGGATGTGATGGTCCGGCCTCCATTTGTACGGAGGTATGATAGTGGTCTTCATACCATCAAATAGATTTAATATCATCGAGTGTTGAGCGGTGCACTTCGGCTTAATGATACGAATATAGACTGGACCATTATTTCTACTTTTGGGTGATTTTCTTTGTCCACTATATTGGCATGTACTTGATCACCATGGGAACTGACACTATTTCCGGGTGGCTTCTTATTGGTTCCGGTTGCCTTTTTTTTTTTTATACTGAGCACTATCGATTCAGACATGCCCCCTGACGAAGGCTGTGCCGAAACGCGCGTTGGGGTGACGTGGAAGCTATTGGTGGGTCCCCTGATTGATATTTTGGCAGTTGTGAGTGATATAATAGGGAAGACCATGACTCCAATATTTTATACTATGTGATACTGGGAGTGATATGATAGGTCATGTACAGTATCTCTGTTATATGGATATGCCAACTAATGGAATATATTTACTTCATTGCACCGTCACTTTATCATAGAAAGGGACATAGAATTTGGATAATATTTGAGCCATGTGTATAGGTACACATAGGTACAGATATATTAATATCTGTATTATCACCATACTGTCCATGTCCCGTTTTTGCTGTTTAAATCAGCACATATGTTTGGTGGGAGTACCCACTGTTTCACCTGTTTTATTGTATTTATGTAATAAAAATTGTTATATTTTTTTGATATATTCTGGCCTATAGATCGTTGTTTTCTTTGGTGTGTTGTTTGATTTATATGTGTAACGATTGGCCGAGTACTGTAGTCTGCCAGCTGTAGCATGAATATGCACACCTCCATCTGTATGGGTACTGGTGTGTGTCGTATTATTTAAAAATGCTACTAATGTGCACTTTGAGATTTGTACTTAGAGCCCCTGATGTGCCTAAACAGTAGAACCCCCCCACAAGTGACCCCATTTTGGAAACTAGACCCCCAAGGAACTTATCCAGATGTGTGTTGAGCACTTTGAACCCCCAAGTGCTTCACAGAAGTTTGTAACGTAGAGCCGTGAAAATAAAAAATCATTTTTCTTTCCTCAAAAATTATGTTTTAGCAAGCAATTTTTTTATTTTCGCAAGGCTAACAGGAGAAATTGGACCCCAATAGTTGTTGCCCAGTTTGTCCTGAGTATGCTGGTACCCCATATGTGGGGGTAAACCACTGTTTGGGCACACGTCAGGGCTCGGAAGGAAGGGAGCACCATTTGACTTTTTGAGCGCAAGATTGGCTGGAATCAATGGTGGCGCCATGTTGCGTTTAGAGACCCCTGATGTGCCTAAACAGTGGAAACCCCTCATTTCTAACTCCAACAGTAACCCCAACACACCCCTAACCCTAATCCCAACTCTAGCCATAACCCTAACCACAACCCTAACCCCAACACACCCCTAACCACAACCCTAACCCTGACATACACCTAACCCTAATCCTAACCCTAATCCTAACCCTAATCCCAACCCTAACCTTAATCCCAACCCTAACCCCAACACACCCCTAACCATAACCCTAACCACAAGCCTAATCTTAACCATATTTCCAACCCTAGCCCCAATTCCAACCCTAACTCTAATTCCAACCCTAACCCTAAGGCTATGTGCCCACGTTGCGGATTCGTGTGAGATTTTTCCACACCATTTTTGAAAAATCCGCAGGTAAAATGCACTGCGTTTTACCTGCGGATTTACTGCGGATTTCCAGCGTTTTTTGGTGCGGATTTCACCTGCGGATTCCTGTTGAGGAACAGGTGTAAAACACTGTGGAATCCGCACAAAGAATTGACATGCTGCAGAAAATACAATGCAGCGTTTCCGCGCGGTATTTTTCCACGGATTTGGTTTTCCATAGGCTTACATGGTACTGTAAACCTGATGGAAAACTGCTACGAATCCGCAGCGGCCAATCCGCCGCGGATCCACAGCCAAATCCGCACCGTGTGCACATAGCCTAATTCTAACCCTAATTCTAACCCAAATGCTAACCCTAACCCTAGCCCTATCCCTAGCCCTAACCCTAGCCCTAACCCTAACCCTAGTTCTATCCCTAACCCTAGTGTAAAAATAAAAGTAAATTTATTTTCTTTATTTTTATTATTGTCCCTACCTATGGGGGTGATAAAGGGGGTTCATTTACTTTTTTTTTTATTTTGATCACTGTGATAGGTTTTATCACAGTGATCAAAATGTACCTAGAACGTATCTGCTGGCCGGCAGATTCGGCTTGCGCACTGCGCATGCGCCCGCCATTTTGGAAGATGGCGGCGCCCATGGAGCAGACGGACGGACACCGGGAGGCTCGGTAAGTATGAGGGGGGGATCGGAGCACGGGGGGGGATCGGAGCATGGGGGGTGGGATCGGAGCACGGGGGAAGCAGACAGGAGGATGGGGGAGTGGACAGGTGGATGGAGGGGAGCGGAGCACAGGACGGAGGACTGGGAAGGCGATCGGTGTCGGTGGGGGGGCAGATCAGGGTTTCCAGCCATGGCCGATTATATTGCAACATCGGCCATGGCTGGATTCTAATAGGTGAAATATTACAAATCGCTCTGATTGGACGTTTCACTTTCAACAGCCAATCAGAGCGATCATAGCCACGAGGGGGTGAAGCCACCCCCCCCTGGGCTGAAGTACCACTCCCCCTGTCCCTGCAGTTCGGGTGAAATTGGAGTTAACCCTTTCACCCGATCTGCAGGGACGCGATCCCTCCATTACGCCACATAGGCGTCACAGGTCGGATTGGCACCGACTTTCATGATGCCTACGTGGCGTCACAGGTCGGGAAGGGGTTAATATTTTGTTGCACAACCTTTTCAGGCAACTGCAGAGCTGTGTGTGAATATATGTTTAACTGATACATCTGCAGGTATCCTTTCAGTGCTTCAGCTTCCATCTCACAGGCAGACAGGGATGCTGTATTGTTGCAATACAGCAAGCTATAGCTACTAACCTGTTTGTAAGAAGACAAAGTTCAGTTCTTCTGGTATGTGTTAGTTGCTACTTGCTAAGGAAGATCGAATAGCTTTGGATAACTCCTTATCTGAATAACTGTAGCACTTACTGAATAGCTGCATCGGGAACCCAGATACCTGGAGCGCTCCCGATAATCAGCTGTTCGGTGGTGCAGCTGCATGTGTTGCAGCTGTGTGACGGTAACAACAAGCACGCTATCCATGCATGTGTTGTAACTGTCACACAGCCGTGACACATGCAGCTGCTGCGCTGAACAGCTGATTATCGGGAGTACTCCAGGTATCCCAAGCCTTTCACTTATCCCTATTAGTTACATGTCTCACACTGGTAACACTCCCTTTTATTAAAAACTAGCTGAAGAGCCCGGCGTTGCCTGGGCATAGTAAATATCTGTGGTTAGTTATAGCACCTCACTTCTCTTATTTTCCCATCACGCCTCTCATTTTTCCCCTCACATCTCTCATTTTCTCCCTTACACCTCTCATTTTCCCCCTCACTCCTCTTATTTCCCCCCTCTCTCCTCTCATTCCCCAATAACACTTGTCATTTTGACCTCACATCTGTCATTTTCCGATCACTCCACTATTTTCCCTCACTCCTCTCATTTTTCACTTATCCCTATTAGTTACATGTCTCACACTGGTAACACTCCCTTTTATTAAAAACTAGCTGAAGAGCCCGGCGTTGCCTGGGCATAGTAAATATCTGTGGTTAGTTATAGCACCTCACTTCTCTTATTTTCCCATCACGCCTCTCATTTTTCCCCTCACATCTCTCATTTTCTCCCTTACACCTCTCATTTTCCCCCTCACTCCTCTTATTTCCCCCCTCTCTCCTCTCATTCCCCCCTAACACTTGTAATTTTGACCTCACATCTGTCATTTTCCGATCACTCCACTATTTTCCCTCACTCCTCTCATTTTGCACTCACACCTTTTCATTTTCACCTCACAACCCTCATTTTCACCTCACACCTCTCATTTTCCCCTCAGTATATACATGTTTGTCATCTCCCTTATATATAGTATACACCTGTATGTCATCTCCTGTATATAGTATATACCTGTATGTCATCTCCCCTGTAAATAGTATATACCTGCTGTATGTCATCTCCTCCTGTATATTGTATATACCTATGTGTCATCTCCTCCTGTATATAGTATATACCTGTATGTCATCTCTTCTGTATATACTATATACCTGTATGTCATCTCCTCCTATATATAGTATATACCTGTATGTCATCTCCTGTATATAGTATATACCTGTATGTCATCTCCCCTGTATATAGTATATACCTGCTGTATGTCATCTCCTCCTCTATATACCTATGTGTCATCTCCTCTTTTATATAGTATATACCAGTATGTCATCTCCTCCTGTATATAGTATATACATGTATCATCTCCTCCTGTATAAAGTATATACCTGTAAGTCATCTCCTCCTGTATATAGTATATACCTGTGTGTCATCTGCTCCTGTATATAGTATATACCTGTGTGTCATCTCCTCCTGTATATAGTATATACCTGTGTGTCATCTCTTCCTGTATATAGTATATATCTGTGTGTCATCTCCCCTGTATATAGTATGTACCTGTATGTCATCTCCTCCTGTATGTAGTATATACCTGTTTCTCATCTGCCCTGTATATAGTATATACCTCTGTGTCATCTGCCCTGTATATAGTATATACGTGTGTCATCTCCCTTGTATATAGTATATACCTGTGTGTCATCTCCTCCTGTATATAGTATATACCTGTGTGTCATCTCTTCCTGTATATAGTATATATCTGTGTGTCATCTCCCCTGTATATAGTATGTACCTGTATTTCATCTCCTCCTGTATGTAGTATATACCTGTTTGTCATCTGCCCTGTATATAGTATATACCTGTGTGTCATCTGCCCTGTATATAGTATATACGTGTGTCATCTCCCCTGTATATAGTATATATGTGTGTGTCATCTCCTCCTGTATATAGTATATACCTGTATGTCATCTCCTCCTGTATATAGTATATACCTGTGCGTCATATCCCCTGTATATAGTATATATATGTGTGTAATCTCCCCTGTATATAGTATATACCTGTGTGTCATCTCCTCCTGTATATAGTATATACCTGTGTGTCATCTCCTCCTGTATATAGTATATACCTGTGTGTCATCTCCCCTGTATATAATGTGTACCTGTGTGTCATCTCCTCCTGTATATAGTATATACCTGTGTGTCATCTCCCCTGTATATAGTATATACCTGTGTGTCATCTCCTCCTGTATATAGTATATATCTGTGTGTCATCTCCCCTGTATATAGTATGTACCTGTATGTCATCTCCTTCTGTATATAGTATGTACCTGTGTGTCATCTCCCCTGTATATAGTACATACCTGTGTGTCATCTCCCCTGTATATAATATATAACTGTGTGTCATCTCCCCTGTATATAGTATATACCAGTGTGTCATCTCCTCCTGTATATAGTATATACCTGTGTGTCATCTCCCCTGTATATAGTATATATGTGTGTGTCATCTCCTCCTGTATATAGTATATACCTGTATGTCATCTCCTCCTGCATATAGTATATACCTGTGTGTCATCTCCCTTGTATATAATATATATGTGTGTGTCATCTCCTTCTGTATATAGTATATACCTGTGTGTCATCTCCTCCTGTATATAGTATATACCTGTGTCATCTCCTCCTGTATATAGTATATATCTGTATGTCATCTCCTCCTGTATTAGACCGCGTTCACACATTATGTGCTCAGTATTTTTACCTCAGTATTTGTAAGCTAAATTGGCAGCCTGATAAATCCCCAGCCAACAGGAAGCCCTCCCCCTGGCAGTATATATTAGCTCACACATACACATAATAGACAGGTCATGTGACTGACAGCTGCCGTATTTCCTATATGGTACATTTGTTGCTCTGGTAGTTTGTTTGCTTATTAATCAGATTTTTATTTTTGAAGGATAATACCAGACTTGTGTGTGTTTTAGGGCGAGTTCCATGTGTCACGTTGTGTGTGATGAGTTGCGTGTGGCGACATGCATGTAGCGACTTTTGTGAGATGAGTTTTGTGTGGCAACATGCCTGTAGCAACTTTTTGTGTGTCGAGTTGCATGTGACAGGTTAGTGTAGCAAGTTGTGTGCAGCAAGTTTTGTGCATGGCGAGTTTTATGTGTGGTGCGTTTTGAGTATGTGCAAGTTTTGTGTGAGGCAACTTTTGCATGTGTTGCAACTTTTGTGCATGTGGCAATTTTTCCGCGTGTGCAAGTTTTGCATGTGGCGAGTTTTCCATGAGGTGAGTTTTGCACGTGTGGCGAGTTTTCCATAAGGTGAGTTTTGCACGTGTGGCGAGTTTTGCGCGTGGCGAGTTTTGAGCGGCGACTTTTGTGTGTTGACTTTTATGTGGCAAGGTTGGTGCATGTGTGGTGAAATGTGTGCTGAGGGTGGTATAAGTGTTCAAGCACGTTGTAGTGTGTGGCGCATTTTGTGTGTGTGTTCATATCCCCGTGTGTGGTGAGTATCCCATGTCGGGGCCCCACCTTAGCAACTCTATGGTATATACTCTTTGGCACGATCGCTCTCATTCTTTAAGCCCCCCTTGTTCACATCTGGCAGCTGTCAATTTGCCTCCAACACTTTTCCTTTCACTTTTTCCCCATTATGTAGATAGGGGCAAAATTGTTTGGTGAATTGGAACGCGCGGGGTTAAAATTTCGCCTCACAACATAGCCCATGACACTCTCGGGGTCCAGACGTGTGACTGTGCAAAATTTTGTGGCTGTAGCTGTGATGGTGCAGATGCCAATCCCGGACATACACACACACATACATACACACACACATTCAGCTTTATATATTAGATAAGCTCTGGAGATAGATTCTCATGCAGATGAGTGTCCTAGCCATAGCCTGGAACAGCTCATTTAGATGTATGAGAAATATGGATTTCTCTGGAATAAGACATCGGATTGCAGATATCAGGGTATCATTTTATTCAGCTTCCTATGACCTACATGCTCATATAGATGGCTTAGGAAAGTTGATCCCACTGACAGATTCCCTTTAAGACTCCTGATAGTCCAGAAAAATAAAGGTTTAAATGGAACCCCTCACCAGTGTTTTAGTGTGTGAACCAATGCCAACACGTTTCTGTGCACCTGTAATGCATTACACAAATGTGTCCATCATCCCCTAACTCCCCCTGTTTACCAGCGAAAAACAGCATTTATTTTGCCACCTTGCCCCCAAGAGCCATCTTCTGGCTTTGATTGATATGGCTGACACATCCAACATTTTCCACAGAGCCAAAAGAGATCTGA
The DNA here is from genome assembly GCF_051348905.1 of Ranitomeya variabilis. NCBI lineage: Eukaryota > Metazoa > Chordata > Amphibia > Anura > Dendrobatidae > Ranitomeya > Ranitomeya variabilis. The sequence continues at coordinate 754,919,911 of NC_135232.1, forward strand.
TACCTGTGTGTAACACCCCAGGTAAGTGGTTGTTACAGTGGTATTGCTTTCCTTTTGGGGAGAGTGATGCCATGCTTGGAAGTGAAGAAGGATCCCTTTAACAGGTAATCAGCACATGGAACACCGTTCTGAATCCAGACCAGAAGCGGGAGCTCTGATCCAGTTTGTGGGTGGCTTCTCTAGATATATTCTCGCTGGAGGAGGAGTTAGTCAGTGAGTCTGTGAGAGGAGAGTGAAGAGACTGGAAGCAGACAGAGAGTTCAGGAAGAGAGCTGGGGCTGTGCAGATGAGCAGACCTGCAGCTCCTGGTAAGGTAAAGAGAGGAACGTAACAGTTTGCAGAGAGTGTAAAGGAGGAAGGAGCAAAGGCAAAGTAAAGAGCTGGAGGGAAGCTGCGACTGAGCTTACTTCACTCTGAAGCGCAGAATACCGGTAGCCGGAAGACCGAGGTTGTGGGGGTAACTCTATGCCCCACATCAGAAACCAGAGGATAGTAGATTGCAGGTCACCTGTCCACCATTAACACCCGAAGGCACAGTAACACATAGAGCCCGGAGTCATCCTGAGAGACCCCTGTAAAAAGACTCGAGTTACCTGCCATGCGGGTAGTGTCCTAACAACAAAGGGGACAGAGAGAAAGTGAGGACCTTGTGTGAGGCCTTAGGCAGCAAGGAACTACAACACAGCACTGAAAGAAAGGCTTACAACCCCACCTGGCTAGGGGGGATCTCAGAATCGCCTCCAGGCCAGCCAAACAGCACTATCCTTGTGATCCATACCCTGGACTGTGACTGCCTTGCCTCAGTAAAAAGGTAAAGAGACTGCAGCCTTGTGTCCTCTGATTCTTTCTGGCACTACACCATCATTACCTATTACACTGGGAGCCCTGGGGACCCAGCTTTACCTGTGCGAAGCCATACCATCCCTGCTGCCATAACATCACCCCAGTGGACCCCTTTAAGCAGTGTTGGTCATCCCTGACCGAATACCACAGGTGGCGTCACGAACAAACTTTACAAATGTTATTCTTTATTCAATTATCCCCTTTTTACTTGGATGCCCAGGGCCACGGACAGGGTCACTGCTACCGTGATCACAATTTAATGACGACCAGACCCGGTACCGAGTACCCCTAGGCCCTGGCGGGCGCTCCATGTGCATGAGCATCGTCGACTCGCGCAGGCAAACTTTGCTCTGCCCTACTGCGAGCAAAGCCAAAATATCACAGATGATTCCCAGGCACATGCACAGTAACATTTTGTGCTCTGCCCGCACGAGGGCAGAGCAAAGTGCTCCTGCGCGACACAACGATGCTAATGAGCAGGCGCGAGATCTCTTTTGACTATGTGCATGATTCTGGACTTGTCATCTACATGAATCAAGGACAGAGGACTGCTTTTGGGGGCAAGGTGGGGACACAAATGCAGAGGAAATGGGGCCCATCACACTGGACCAAAAGCATACAGTGTGAGGAAACTAAAAATGTATTTTTGGTGTTATACAGGAGGAGTTAGGGGATGATGGACACATTTGATTTGTGTAATGGAGTACAGGCGCTAAGAAAGGTAGTGGCATTGGTTCACACACTAAAACATTGGTGACGGGTTCACCTTAAGTGCTAAACTGTTAGGTTGATCTCGGAAGTCCAGCAATTGTGGGTTTACTAGAAAAAAAAGTAGCTCTTGATTATTTCCAGTTTGCTTAAATGAATCCTGTTATGATTTTATTTGATTTGGATTTTTTTTTATAAACAAACGCGATGTATGGCTACATACATGTTATTTTGTGCATAAGTTGCCCAGATCGAAATAATGAGTGTTACTTCTGTTATAAAGTATTTCGATAAAGTGAGATTAAATCAACCAGAAATCTGTTTGTTGGGAATACATCAAACTTTTGTCATGTTACCATTTAAACTTGTATCTACAAGAATATTGCATTTTATTACATATCTTCCAGTTTAGCAGCTTATTTTAAATGAGCAAGAAAAAGAACCAGTCTTGTCCATTTTGTCAGCCAACTCCAACAGAGTGCATGCTGGTCTGAGTCGTGTTCTGCACCCTTGCCAATTTCTCCCATAGTGGTGATCATGAGCACTGCCACCAAGCGCACTTCCTTGGCTCTTTTTTTAGGTCACGCAGACAAGTCTCAAGCAGAGGCATATGGTTTGCTTCTCCATCCTAAACCTAACATTAGCCCAGAAGCTCTTCTGGACCTCAGCATTAGCATTATAATATCAAGCCAAGTATGGATTTACAGATATGCATGTTAGCAACGCAACAATTACTAGTGACTGACAAACAGGAGTGAAAAAAAGGAAAACATCTCTGATACAGAAAAGTGGGCAGTAGACTGGAAAGCACAATGAGGAGTGAAAGCAGCAGCGATGAGAAAGACGATACTGCCCACGATTTGTTGTGCTGGGAGACCATCTTGTGCTGTTTTGAAAGTGGGATTTCTACACCACAACAGTGCCTGTTTTATTATTATATTATTATGATTCAGTGCTTTTCCAACACAGATGGTCCTCATTAAAAAACTAAATTAGCTGTTCACCCTCTTATGGAAACTTCAGAGACTGGATAATCTGTGTACGAATAAATTAATTACAGATGATATTTACTATTCAGCTAATTATAATGGATCACACATACAATGACTTAAATAAATATGAGTAGTGCACACACACACCAAAAACTCGCACAACTGCACATCATATTCTTTATATACTTTCATACTGTATTTTTAGAATAATAAGAGACTGAGAGTGTTGCACCGGTAAAGTGAGTTGATTAGTAGACATTTGTGTTTGATATTTTTCTTCTTAAGGCTACATAAAAATTATACCCAAAAATAGTTATCATAAAAGTGTTTCTACAACAAAACCATATTTTACAAATTTTGCAGCAGATTACTCACAAATCCATAGCAGTAGTCACATGGGATGAGACATCTGTACATCCACTGCAAAAGGTTTGGCACTATGCAAACCGAGAATATGGCTGTCATTGCAATGCTAACCTATGACCCTTTTAATCAGCTTACAGGCAGTAGTACCAAGAATTAGTCTCACAACAAAATGATATTGATAACCTACTCTATGGAAAGACCAGTAAGGGTGAGTTTACACAATGCAATCATAGTGCGTTTTTTTGGCCAGATTTTCTAAAATTGTGGCAAATTATACAGATGAGCGAATTTGTTCGGCAAACATTCACCAATCTCAAATTTGGCACGAACATTGCACATTCTGATTTGGGTTCAGATTCATGAGCACTTTTACTCAAAGTTGCCAAACTTTGGTCAAATCATTGCGTGTCCACAAATGCTTTTGGTATTACTTAGGAAAGTGATGCTGTATGATAATAACTTAATGTGTGTACATTACGGCAGCCAATCAGTGTGCAGAAACCATCTACAACGTCATGACACAAGGTCTTCTGTGATTGGCTGCTGTATTCACATGTCCCTGGCCATATAAAAAGCAGACATCTTGTTTTACTGGCGCCATCTTCTCAGTGTCACAGTGCAGAGAAGCCTGCCAGCATCAGAATAGGACACTGTGAAGGAGCAAGGGGAAAGTGAGTAGAATCATTTTTTTTATCTGTGCGGCATGATGAGGGTTATGTATACCAGGGCGGGGGGCCATGTATATCAGAATGAGGGGATACAAGGATGCTGGGCCATACATAATATACCAGGATGGGGAGCATATATACCAGGATGGGGGGCCCGTAAATATCAGACAGGATGGAGGGGCTGTATATACCAGCCATGATGGGGTGGCCACATATACCACCCAGAATGGGGAGGGCATATATACCAGCCAGGATGGGGACATATATACCAGCCAGGATGGGGACATACAGTATATACCAGCCAGGATGGGGGGACATATATACCAGGATAAGGGGAGCCATATATACCAGGATGGGGGAAGCATATATGCCAGGATGGGGGGCATATATACCAGGATGGTGGGATCATATATACCAGAATGGGGAGAGCCATATGTACTAGTACGGGGGGCATATTTACCAGCCAGTATAGGGGTCCATATATACCATCTAGAATAGGGGGTACATATATACAAGCCAGGTCATCACCAACAAAGGATTTTGTACAAAGTATTAAATATATTTCAGTAAGAGTGTTCAATACTTTTTCCCTGTGTCTTTTCTCATTATTACACATAATTTAGTTTATGGACATGTACGGATTATTTATATGCATGTGTGAATTGGATGGGTTACCATCAACATCTGGTGTGAATTTCATGTCAATAGCACCTTTAGAAATGTATTTACATAGAAAATTGGTGACATGTTCAATACTTATTTTACCCACCGTAAATCATAACTTTATGATCCAACCTCTAGGATTCTGATCCAATGAATTAAATGATAGATAAAGCTATTAAGAAAACGGCAACAAAGCAACTTCTCAAGTGGCAGTGTCATAGTTCTCTACACAATTAACCCCTTTACCCCCAACAAGGCCACCATCAGGGAATTACTGCACTTACTATTGTATGGGGCCAGTGAGAAGCAGTTCAGAGGGGGGTCCCACTCTTATTCTTCTGCTTACCGGGCCCCATCGTGCGTTAAAATGCTGTACTCTGCAGCACACACATCGGCGCTGGGGCCTGAGGGGGGACTGCACATGATGAAGTGGAGGGGTATAGGGGACTGCAAATGATGAAGTGAGGGAGACTGCAAATGATAAATGAGGGGGGATGGGGACTGCAAATGATGAAGTGAGGGGAGAACGGGGGACTGCAAATTATGAACTGAGGGTGAGGGACAGGGGACAGCAATTGAATTTATTTGGGTGGGGTGGGGAGATCAAATAATGATGAATTTTGATGGTGGAGGAGTAAATAATGTATTGAATGTGGGGGAGAGCAGTTGATAATGAATAGAGGGTGGGAGAGAGAGAAGACATGACAATAATGGTGAGTGCACGTCTGTATTCTGCTGTGTAGTGTAGAAGAAAGAGAAAGTGGGGAATGTGCTCTTGAAGCGAAGTTCTAGGTAACTATGTGTTATTTTATGCAGAAACGAGTTCTGGCTGGAAGAAGTGATGGCGGTCTGTGCTGCATGAAAAAGAAAAGCAAAGATGAAGGACTTCAGCTAGAGACATCACTGGTGAGTCTGTGTGTTAATTGTACACTGACACTATACACTGTATACTTTGTACAGAGCTCCAGTGTATAATGTCATTGGTGATCACTGTATTACCTGTGCACTGACACTATATACAGAGCTCCTTTGTATAATGTCACTGGTGATCCCTGTATTACCTGTACACTGACACTGTATACAGAGCTTCTGTATACAATGTCACCAGTGATCACTGTATTATTTGTACACTATACACTATATACAGAGCTCCTGTGTATAACGTCACTGGTGATCACTGTATTACCTGTACACTGACACTATTACCAGAGCTCCTTTGTGGATAATGTCACTGGTGATCACTGTATTACCTGTACACTTACACTATATACAGAGCACCTGTTAATAATGGCACTTAGTATTGTGGGTTTTTAATGATCAGTATTGTAGTATTCGGTCACTATGTGGTGGTAACATGTAGTTTGGTCATGGTGCGGCGGTATTTGTTCCTTGTATATGGTATTATTCAGTTGCTATGTGGTGTTAATATGTGGTCCAGCTATGGTGTGGCTGTATTTCTTCCATGTATGTGTTAGTATTTGGTCACTATGGGGTAGTAATATGTGGTCTGCTTGTGGTGTGATGGTATTTGTCCCTTGTATGTGGTATTAATGATCATTTAAAAAAAGTATGTGACTCATTCCCTTAAAGAAAATACATAAAAATATACATAAAAAGAATATTGGATATTTTAAGAAATTTTTAATAGGTTAAAGTAGAGTAGGGTCTGGCCAAAAGAGCCTGTCTTGTTCTTGTAGACAGGGAAGATACATTTCCCTGATGCCACACAGGGTTAGGTTGGTGGAGTCTGGGACAGAGTCAGAGGCTGGGACATCACACTGTCATGTTCCAGACCGGGTTTTGAGTCCTGTTCTCCCCTTTCCCCGGTCTGGTCATGTCAAGAGTTAACCTTTCTCAGCCTCAGTCTGGGTTCACGTTGGCTATTTATCGCCGCTGCTTCCTGCAGTCTGTCAGTTATAGTTTTTGCCTAGTGCTGCTGTAGCTGACTCTGATTGCTCTGATTAGTCCTGCTGCACTTGCTGTCTGAACTTGTGTCTCTGTTTTCTCCATTCCTGTCTTGACTCAGTGTTTTCCCTTTAGTGTGCAGACTCCCTGGTTTTGACTTGGCATGTATCCTGACCTGTTTCTGTCCTTTGTATTTTAGCTTATCAGCTCCTGACTGTTACGGACCCCCTGGCTTGTCTCTGCGAGTTTGCTTATTCCTTTTGTACTGCGCTACAGTCTAGGATTTGACTATTCTGCTGCCACCTGTGGTAGCCTCACTGCTGCACTGCAGATCAGCTCAATTTAGGTGCAGACCTGCTTCCTCTCTACTGCCATCTAGTGAAGCCTGCACCTACCTGCATTGCAGCAGCATGACATTATAACTAGTGTTGAGCGATACCTTCCGATATCGGAAAGTATCGGTATCGGAAAGTATCGGCCGATACCGTCAAAGTATCGGATCTAATCCGATACCGATACCCGATCCCAATGCAAGTCAATGGGACGAAAATATCGGAATTAAAATAAACCCTTTCTTAACTTGTAGGTTCATTCTACATGAAGGAAAACAACTAAGAATAATGTAGGATGTATTGGGGGACGTGGCGGAGACATTAAAGGCACAGAGGATTAGCCCAATCTAATAGAATAGCAGGATTTTGTTTTGTTTTTTATGACGTTCGGCGTTAGAAAGATTTTGACTATGTTAATTTTTTTTTATTTTGTCAGATATTGATGTTTCACTACTTCCACGCCCTTCACCTTCTTTTTTACTTCTCCCACACTTTCTTCTTCATTATCCTCATCATCAGCTTCTTTGACATCAACTTCTTAACCTTATTCATCTTCTTCTTCATCTTCTACCTATTATTTTTTTTGTTACATTGTTCATATTCTTTTTATTTTACTATTATCTTCTTCATATTCAACTTCTTCATCATATTCTTATTTGTGACAGGCATTCCCGTAGTTGTTATCTATAAAAGTTTGAAGATTACACCTTCTATTCTGCCTGTCACAAAACAGTTACATTTGTCCGCGTTCAGTTTGGCCTGCATCATCAGGCTTTATCCAGGGGCACCACGAGGAGGAACGGACTCACCCCCATACACTGCTTAGTCTTCTTCTGCTTATAATTTAGATAATATCTTTTGCTCTGATATTTAGTTTTATGCTTAATGTTCTTCTGCTCTTTGTTCTGCAGCCACTTGTTCTTCTGCTTCTCGGTCTTCCAGGTCGTCGTCGTCTCCAGGGTCGTTGTCTCCGGGGTCGTCGTCATCGGGGTGGTCTTCAGGGTCATCGTCTCCAGGGTCGTCGTCATCTCAGTGGTTGTCGTCTCTGGTGTCGTCGTCATCTTAGGGGTGGTCTTCCGGGTCGTCGTCTTTAGGGTCTTGAACTTGGAAATGTAGCAGAAGGTACAAGTAGGCTGAGAAAATGCCGAGAAACAGCTGATGGAACTTGAACTCGGATGGCTACCCGAAGGTCCAAGAGCCAATGGAACTACCGAGGACCAGCTGACGTTACTGGAACCCGGTTACTAAGCAGGAGGTACCCGTGCTGAAAGCACTACCAAGGACCACCTGACGTTGGTGGAACTCAGATACCCAGAGGGAGGCACCTAAGCCAAAGGCTCTGCCCGGAACCAGCTGACGGTACTGGAACCAGGATGGGGAGCAGAAGGTACAAGAGCAAAAGACACTGCCGAGAACCAGCTGACGGTACTGGAACCCGGATGGGTAGCCGAAGGTCCAAGAGCCAATGGAACTACCGAGGACCAGCTGACATTACTGGAACCCGGTTACTAAGCAGGAGGTACCCGTGCTGAAAGCACTACCAAGGACCACCTGACGTTGGTGGAACTCAGATACCCAGAGGGAGGCACCTAAGCCAAAGGCTCTGCCCGGAACCAGCTGACAGTACTGGAACCAGGATGGGGAGCAGAAGGTACAAGAGCAAAAGACACTGCCGAGAACCAGCTGACGGTACTGGAACCCGGATGGGTAGCCGAAGGTCCAAGAGCCAATGGAACTACCGAGGACCAGCTGACGTTACTGGAACCCGGTTACTAAGCAGGAGGTACCCGTGCTGAAAGCACTACCAAGGACCACCTGACGTTGGTGGAACTCAGATACCCAGAGGGAGGCACCTAAGCCAAAGGCTCTGCCCGGAACCAGCTGACGGTGCTGGAACCAGGATGGGGACCTATTCAAGCTTGTCTTCCTAGAGCCCCAACTAGCGGTGTTGGAGCAAAGGGTCAGCAGGGGGAGCAGAGTGTAGGCCGAAGCCTGCACTGGAGGCATTTGTAGGTCTGTTGTGTCTGCATGGCATTTGCAGGACACGTTGCCGGCTACACAGCAGGGGAACAGCTGGCGGTGCTGAACCCCACTGACACATTGGCTGGTGTTTTTCTCTGTGCAGCTAGCAGTACCGGGCCCCAACTGGTGGTGTTAGAGCCCAGGGTCAGCAGGAGGAGAGGGAGCAGAGTGTAGGCCGAAGCCTGCACTGGCGGCAGCTTTGTGTCTGCGTGGCAGTTGCAGGACACGATGCCGGCTACACAGCAGGGGAACAGCTGGCATTGCTGAACCCCACTGACACATTGGCTGGTGTTTTTCTCTGTGCAGCTAGCAGTACCGGGCCCCAACTGGCGGTGTTAGAGCCCAGGGTCAGCAGGAGGAGAGGGAGCAGAGTGTAGGCCGAAGCCTAATTGAACCAATTTTAAAGGTAACCTTTAATCCCCCCTCAGGTGTTACAAAGTAGAAGAGCCACGCCTTATGCAGCAGTAGTGCTGCACAAGTCAAAGTTTGCTCTTTTAATTTTGTTCCTTGCACAAGCTGAATGAAACACGTACAACATTTTGGCCCTTATAGAGTCAATCTGTCTTGGAGGCGGGAGTTCCCTTTGTAATGAGACGCAGCACAGCTGGCAAAAATACCAACTTGGTGCTTGGCGCGGCCTCCTGAGCATCGCATTTTGCTGTACAGGAGTCTGCGTTGTTGCGTTATCCCTTGGCCATGCGCTGCCCGTCTTCTGACATCATTTCATGTCGGCTGGTGCGGTTCGCGATGCCCATGAATCCCAGCCCCGCAGTGTCTTTACAGTGTTTCACACTGCGGGCTGGGATTCGTGGCCTGGCGCAGTACATAAGTTCGCCTCTCGCTCGTGTCCTTACACCTGCTACAGACTGTGCGGCGTCAGCTGATCCCTTATCGCATGCCGCGGCCATGAAGCCACACCGTCTGAAGAAGGCGGAAGGAGCTGAGTGACAGCCTGGCGAAGATATGCACTGCTCATGCCCGTCAATTACACCCTCGCAGTCAAAATAAATAAGACACCGAGGGGCGTTGTGTCGGGCAGGGCGGCCACAGAGGCGCAGCCAGCCAAACAATGATGTCAGAAGAAGGGCTGTGCTACCAAGGGGGTTGTTGCGTGTCATTACAAAGGAAAGTCACACCTCAGGGACGTTTTAATGGTCTCAGGGGACACATTGTAGACGTGTTCTGTTCCACGTGTGCAAGGAGAATAAGTTTATGAGCCACCTTGCACACATGCAGCATTACTGCTGTACAAGGTGGCTGTAAAACATACAAACACCTGGGGCAGGGGGGACAGGTTCCCTTCAATTTCAGTTCTTGTGTCTGCGTGGCATTTGCAGGACACGTTGCCGGCTACACAGCAGGGGAACAGCTGGCGGTGCTGAACCCCACTGACACATTGGCTGGTGTTTTTCTCTGTGCAGCTAGCAGTACCGGGCCCCAACTGGCGGTGTTAGAGCCCAGGGTCAGCAGGAGGAGAGGGAGCAGAGTGTAGGCCGAAGCCTGCACTGGCGGCAGCTTTGTGTCTGCGTGGCTGTTGCAGGACACGATGCCGGCTACACAGCAGGGGAACAGCTGGTGGTGCTGAACCCCACTGACACATTGGCTGGTGTTTTTCTCTGTGCAGCTAGCAGTACCGGGCCCCAACTGGCGGTGTTAGAGCCCAGGCTCTGCAGGGGGAGCAGAGTGTAGGCCGAAGCCTAATTGAACCAATTTTAAAGGTAACCTTTAACCCCCCCGTCAGGTGTTATAAAGTAGAAAAGCCACGCCTTATGCAGCAGTAGTGCTGCACAAGTCAAAGGTTGCTCTTTTAATTTTGTTCCTTGCACAAGCTGAATGAAACACGTACAAAATTTTGGCCCTTATAGAGTCAATCTGTCTTGGAGGCGGGAGTTCCCTTTGTAATGAGACGCAGCACAGCTGGCAGAAATACCAACTTGGTGCTTGGCGCGGCCTCCTGAGCATCGCATTTTGCTGTACAGGAGTCTGCGTTGTTGCGTTATCTGTTGTGAAATTGGATTCTGGGCTCCCCCGGTGGCCACTTGTGGAATTGTACTTGTGTGCATCATCCCTTCTGTTCACCTGCTTCCATCAGGATGTGGGAGTCGCTATATAACCTTGCTCCTCTGTCAGTTTCATGCCGGTCAACAATGTAATCAGAAGCCTTCTGTGCATGTTCCTGCTACTAGACAACTCCTAGCTAAGTTGGACTTTTGTCCTTGTGTGTTTTTGCATTTTGTTCCTGTTCACAGCTGCTGTTTCGTTACTGTGTCTGGAAAGCTCTTGTGAGCGGAAATTGCCACTCTGGTGTTATGAGTTAATGCTAGCGTCTTAAAGTAATTTCTGGATGGTGTTTTGATAGGGTTTTCTGCTGACCATGAAAGTGCCCTTTCTGTCTTCATGCTATCTAGTAAGCGGACCTCGATTTTGCTAAACCTATTTTCATACTACGTTTGTCATTTCATCTAAAATCACCGCCAATATATGTGGGGGCCTCTGTCTGCCTTTTGGGAAAATTTCTCTAGAGGTGAGCCAGGACTGTCTTTTCCTCTGCTAGGATTAGGTAGTTCTCCGGCTGGCGCTGGGCATCTAGGGATAAAAAACGTAGGCATGCTACCCGGCCACTTCTAGTTGTGCGGCAGGTTTAGTTCATGGTCAGTATAGTTTCCATCTTCCAAGAGCTAGTTCTCATATATGCTGGGCTATGTTCTCTCGCCATTGAGAATCATGACAGTTTGACCGGCCCTAAAAAGGGTTAAATTACTGGCTGAGAAAGGAGAGAAAAAAGAAGTCTGCTACAATTTTTTTTTTTTTTTTTTCCCTCTAGTTCTGAGTGTGCTCTTAATTGAATCACTTGCTAGTCTGCCTATACTGCAGCCTTCCTCTCTTTCTCTCCTTCTAATCCTTGAATGGCTCTGTGTTCACCTGTTTCAAATGGATCTTCAGAGTGTAGCTACAGGTTTGAATAATCTCGCCACAAAGGTACAAAATTTGCAAGATTTTGTTGTTCATGCACCTATGTCTGAGCCTAGAATTCCTTTGCCTGAATTCTTCTCGGGGAATAGATCTCACTTTCAAAATTTTAAAAATAATTGCAAATTGTTTTTGTCCCTGAAGTCTCGCTCTGCCGGAGACCCTGCACAGCAGGTCAGGATTGTAATTTCCTTGCTCCGGGGCGACCCTCAGGACTGGGCTTTTGCATTGGCACCAGGGGATCCTGCGTTGCTCAATGTGGATGCGTTTTTTCTGGCCTTGGGGTTGCTTTATGAGGAACCTCATTTAGAGCTTCAGGCGGAAAAGGCCTTGATGTCCTTGTCTCAGGGGCAAGATGAAGCTGAAATATACTGCCAAAAATTCCGCAAATGGTCTGTGCTTACTCAGTGGAATGAGTGCGCCCTGGCGGCGATTTTCAGAGAAGGTCTCTCTGATGCCATTAAGGATGTTATGGTGGGGTTCCCTGTGCCTGCGAGTCTGAATGAGTCCATGACGATGGCTATTCAGATCGATAGGCGTCTGCGGGAGCGCAAACCTGTGCACCATTTGGCGGTGTCTACTGAGAAAACGCCAGAAAATATGCAATGTGATAGAATTCTGTCCAGAAGCGAGCGGCAGAATTTTAGACGAAAAAATGGGTTGTGCTTCTATTGTGGTGATTCAACTCATGTTATATCAGCATGCTTTAAGCGTACTAAGAAGCCTGACAAGTCTGTTTCAATTAGCACTTTACAGTCTAAGTTTATTCTATCTGTGACCCTGATTTGTTCTTTGTCATCTATTACCGCGGACGCCTATGTCGACTCTGGCGCCGCTTTGAGTCTTATGGATTGGTCCTTTGCCAAACGCTGTGGGTATGATTTGGAGCCATTGGAGGCTCCGATACCTCTGAAAGGGATTGACTCCACCCCATTGGCTAGTAATAAACCACAATACTGGACACAAGTGACTATGCGTGTTAATCCGGATCACCAGGAGGTTATTCGCTTTCTGGTGCTGTATAATCTACATGATGTTTTGGTGCTGGGATTGCCATGGCTGCAATCTCATAACCCAGTCCTCGACTGGAGAGCTATGTCTGTGTTAAGCTGGGGATGTAAAGGTACTCATGGGGACGTACCTTTGGTTTCCATTTCATCATCTATTCCCTCTGAGATTCCTGAATTCTTGTCTGACTTTCGTGACGTTTTTGAAGAACCCAAGGTTGGTTCACTACCTCCGCACCGGGAGTGCGATTGTGCCATAGACTTGATCCCGGGTAGTAAATACCCTAAGGGTCGTTTATTTAATCTGTCTGTGCCTGAACACGCGGCTATGCGAGAATATATAAAGGAGTCCTTGGAAAAGGGACATATTCGTCCTTCGTCATCTCCCTTAGGAGCCGGTTTTTTCTTTGTGTCTAAGAAAGACGGCTCTTTGAGGCCGTGTATTGATTATCGACTTTTGAATAAAATCACGGTTAAATATCAATATCCGTTACCACTGCTTACTGATTTGTTTGCTCGTATAAAGGGGGCCAAGTGGTTCTCTAAGATTGATCTCCGTGGGGCGTATAATTTGGTGCAAATCAAGCAGGGGGATGAGTGGAAAACCGCATTTAATACGCCCGAGGGCCATTTTGAGTATTTGGTGATGCCTTTTGGTCTTTCAAATGCCCCTTCAGTCTTCCAGTCCTTTATGCATGACATTTTCCGCGATTATTTGGATAAATTTATGATTGTGTATCTGGATGATATTCTGATTTTTTCGGATGACTGGGACTCTCATGTCCAGCAGGTCAGGAGGGTTTTTCAGGTTTTGCGGTCTAATTCCTTGTGTGTGAAGGGTTCTAAGTGTGTTTTTGGGGTTCAAAAGATTTCCTTCTTGGGATACATTTTTTCCCCCTCTTCCATCGAGATGGATCCTGTCAAGGTTCAGGCTATTGGTGATTGGACGCAACCCTCTTCTCTTAAGAGTCTTCAGAAATTTTTGGGCTTTGCTAACTTTTATCGTCGATTTATTGCTGGTTTTTCTGATGTTGTAAAACCATTGACTGATTTGACTAAGAAGGGTGCTGATGTTGCTGATTGGTCCCCTGATGCTGTGGAGGCCTTTCGGGAGCTCAAGCGCCGCTTTTCTTCCGCCCCAGTGTTGCGTCAGCCTGATGTTGCTCTTCCTTTTCAGGTTGAGGTCGACGCTTCTGAAATCGGAGCTGGGGCGGTGTTGTCGCAGAGAAGTTCCGACTGCTCCGTGATGAGACCTTGTGCCTTTTTTTCCCGTAAATTTTCGCCCGCCGAGCGGAATTATGATATTGGGAATCGGGAGCTTTTGGCCATGAAGTGGGCTTTTGAGGAGTGGCGTCACTGGCTTGAGGGGGCCAGACATCAGGTGGTGGTATTGACTGACCACAAAAATTTAATTTACCTTGAGTCTGCCAGGCGCCTGAATCCTAGACAGGCGCGCTGGTCGTTGTTTTTCTCTCGGTTTAATTTTGTGGTGTCTTACCTACCGGGTTCTAAGAATGTTAAGGCGGATGCCCTTTCTAGGAGTTTTGAGCCTGACTCCCCTGGTAATTCTGAGCCCACAGGTATCCTTAAAGATGGAGTGATATTGTCTGCCGTTTCTCCAGACCTGCGGCGGGCCTTGCAGGAGTTTCAGGCGGATAGACCTGATCGTTGCCCACCTGGTAGACTGTTTGTTCCTGATGATTGGACCAGTAGAGTCATCTCTGAGGTTCATTCTTCTGCGTTGGCAGGTCATCCTGGAATCTTTGGTACCAGGGATTTGGTGGCAAGGTCCTTCTGGTGGCCTTCCCTGTCACGAGATGTGCGAGGCTTTGTGCAGTCTTGTGACGTTTGTGCTCGGGCCAAGCCTTGTTGTTCTCGGGCTAGTGGATTGTTGTTACCCTTGCCTATCCCGAAGAGGCCTTGGACGCACATCTCGATGGATTTTATTTCGGATCTGCCTGTTTCTCAGAAGATGTCTGTCATCTGGGTGGTGTGTGACCGTTTCTCTAAGATGGTCCATCTGGTTCCCTTGCCTAAGTTGCCTTCTTCTTCCGAGTTGGTTCCTCTGTTTTTTCAAAATGTTGTTCGTTTGCATGGTATTCCGGAGAATATCGTTTCTGACAGAGGGACCCAATTCGTGTCTAGATTTTGGCGGGCATTCTGTGCTAGGATGGGCATAGATTTGTCTTTTTCGTCTGCTTTCCATCCTCAGACTAATGGCCAGACCGAGCGGACTAATCAGACCTTGGAGACATATTTGAGGTGTTTTGTGTCTGCGGATCAGGATGATTGGGTTGCCTTTTTGCCTTTGGCGGAGTTCGCCCTCAATAATCGGGCCAGCTCTGCCACCTTGGTGTCCCCGTTTTTCTGTAATTCGGGGTTTCATCCTCGATTTTCCTCCGGTCAAGTGGAATCTTCGGATTGTCCTGGAGTGGATGCTGTGGTGGAGAGGTTGCATCAGATTTGGGGGCAGGTGGTGGACAATTTGAAGTTGTCCCAGGAGAAGACTCAGCTTTTTGCCAACCGCCGTCGTCGTGTTGGTCCTCGGCTTTGTGTTGGGGACTTGGTGTGGTTGTCTTCTCGTTTTGTCCCTATGAGGGTTTCTTCTCCTAAGTTTAAGCCTCGGTTCATCGGCCCGTACAAGATATTGGAGATTCTTAACCCTGTGTCCTTCCGTTTGGACCTCCCTGCATCCTTTTCGATTCATAATGTTTTTCATCGGTCATTGTTGCGCAGGTATGAGGTACCGGCTGTGCCTTCCGTTGAGCCTCCTGCTCCGGTGTTGGTTGAGGGTGAGTTGGAGTACGTTGTGGAAAAGATCTTAGACTCTCGTGTTTCCAGACGGAAACTCCAGTATCTGGTCAAATGGAAGGGATACGGTCAGGAGGATAATTCTTGGGTCACTGCCTCTGATGTTCATGCCTCCGATCTTGTCCGTGCCTTTCATAGGGCTCATCCTGATCGCCCTGGTGGTTCTGGTGAGGGTTCGGTGCCCCCTCCTTGAGGGGGGGGTACTGTTGTGAAATTGGATTCTGGGCTCCCCCGGTGGCCACTTGTGGAATTGTACTTGTGTGCATCATCCCTTCTGTTCACCTGCTTCCATCAGGATGTGGGAGTCGCTATATAACCTTGCTCCTCTGTCAGTTTCATGCCGGTCAACAATGTAATCAGAAGCCTTCTGTGCATGTTCCTGCTACTAGACAACTCCTAGCTAAGTTGGACTTTTGTCCTTGTGTGTTTTTGCATTTTGTTCCTGTTCACAGCTGCTGTTTCGTTACTGTGTCTGGAAAGCTCTTGTGAGCGGAAATTGCCACTCTGGTGTTATGAGTTAATGCTAGAGTCTTAAAGTAATTTCTGGATGGTGTTTTGATAGGGTTTTCTGCTGACCATGAAAGTGCCCTTTCTGTCTTCATGCTATCTAGTAAGCGGACCTCGATTTTGCTAAACCTATTTTCATACTACGTTTGTCATTTCATCTAAAATCACCGCCAATATATGTGGGGGCCTCTGTCTGCCTTTTGGGAAAATTTCTCTAGAGGTGAGCCAGGACTGTCTTTTCCTCTGCTAGGATTAGGTAGTTCTCCGGCTGGCGCTGGGCATCTAGGGATAAAAAACGTAGGCATGCTACCCGGCCACTTCTAGTTGTGCGGCAGGTTTAGTTCATGGTCAGTATAGTTTCCATCTTCCAAGAGCTAGTTCTCATATATGCTGGGCTATGTTCTCTCGCCATTGAGAATCATGACAGTTATCCCTTGGCCATGCGCTGCCCGTCTTCTGACATCATTTCATGTCGGCTGGTGCGGTTCGCGATGCCCATGAATCCCAGCACTGCAGTGTCTTTAAAGTGTTTCACACTGCGGGGCTGGGATTCATGGCCTGGCGCAGTACATATGTTCGCCTCTCGCTCGTGTCCTTACACCTGCTACAGACTGTGCAGCGTCAGCTGATCCCTTATCGCATGCCGCGGCCATGAAGCCGCACCGTCTGAAGAAGGCGGAAGGAGCTGAGTGACAGCCTGGCGAAGATATGCACTGCTCATGCCCGTCAATCACACCCTCGCAGTCAAAATAAATAAGACACCGAGGGGCGTTGTGTCGGGCAGGGCGGCCGCAGAGGCGCAGCCAGCCAAACAATGATGTCAGAAGAAGGGCTGTGCTACCAAGGGGGTTGTTGCGTGTCATTACAAAGGAAAGTCACACCTCAGGGACGTTTTAATGGTCTCAGGGGACACATTGTAGACGTGTTCTGTTCCACGTGTGCAAGGAGAATAAGTTTATGAGCCACCTTGCACACATGCAGCATTACTGCTGTACAAGGTGGCTGTAAAACATACAAACACCTGGGGGAGGGGGGACAGGTTCCCTTCAATTTCAGTTCTTGTGTCTGCGTGGCATTTGCAGGACACGTTGCCGGCTACACAGCAGGGGAACAGCTGGCGGTGCTGAACCCCACTGACACATTGGCTGGTGTTTTTCTCTGTGCAGCTAGCAGTACCGGGCTTCAACTGGTGGTGTTAGAGCCCAGGGTCAGCAGGAGGAGAGGGAGCAGAGTGTAGGCCGAAGCCTGCACTGGCGGCAGCTTTGGGTCTGTTGTGTCTGCGTGGCTGTTGCAGGACACGTTGCCGGCTACACAGCAGGGGAACAGCTGGCGGTGCTGAACCCCACTGACACATTGGCTGGTGTTTTTCTCTGTGCAGCTAGCAGTACCGGGCCCCAACTGGCGGTGTTAGAGCCCAGGCTCTGCAGGGGGAGCAGAGTGTAGGCCGAAGCCTAATTGAACCAATTTTAAAGGTAACCTTTAACCCCCCCTCAGGTGTTACAAAGTAGAAGAGCCACACCTTATGCAGCAGTAGTGTTGCACAAGTCAAAGGTTGCTCTTTTAATTTTGTTCCTTGCACAAGCTGAATGAAACACGTACAACATTTTGGCCCTTATAGAGTCAATCTGTCTTGGAGGCGGGAGTTCCCTTTGTAATGAGACGCAGCACAGCTGGCAAAAATACCAACTTGGTGCTTGGCGCGGCCTCCTGAGCATCGCATTTTGCTGTACAGGAGTCTGCGTTGTTGCGTTATCCCTTGGCCATGCGCTGCCCGTCTTCTGACATCATTTCATGTCGGCTGGTGCGGTTCGCGATGCCCATGAATCCCAGCCCCGCAGTGTCTTTACAGTGTTTCACACTGCGGGGCTGGGATTCATGGCCTGGCGCAGTACATATGTTCGCCTCTCGCTCGTGTCCTTACACCTGCTACAGACTGTGCGGCGTCAGCTGATCCCTTATCGCATGCCGCGGCCATGAAGCCACACCGTCTGAAGAAGGCGGAAGGAGCTGAGTGACAGCCTGGCGAAGATATGCACTGCTCATGCCCGTCAATCACACCCTCGCAGTCAAAATAAATAAGACACCGAGGGGCGTTGTGTCGGGCAGGGCGGCCGCAGAGGCGCAGCCAGCCAAACAATGATGTCAGAAGAAGGGCTGTGCTACCAAGGGGGTTGTTGCGTGTCATTACAAAGGAAAGTCACACCTCAGGGACGTTTTAATGGTCTCAGGGGACACATTGTAGACGTGTTCTGTTCCACGTGTGCAAGGAGAATAAGTTTATGAGCCACCTTGCACACATGCAGCATTACTGCTGTACAAGGTGGCTGTAAAACATACAAACACCTGGGGGAGGGGGGACAGGTTCCCTTCAATTTCAGTTCTTGTGTCTGCGTGGCATTTGCAGGACACGTTGCCGGCTACACAGCAGGGGAACAGCTGGCGGTGCTGAACCCCACTGACACATTGGCTGGTGTTTTTCTCTGTGCAGCTAGCAGTACCGGGCCCCAACTGGTGGTGTTAGAGCCCAGGGTCAGCAGGAGGAGAGGGAGCAAAGTGTAGGCCGAAGCCTGCACTGGCGGCAGCTTTCGGTCTGTTGTGTCTGCGTGGCTGTTGCAGGACACGTTGCCGGCTACACAGCAGGGGAACAGCTGGCGGTGCTGAACCCCACTGACACATTGGCTGGTGTTTTTCTCTGTGCAGCTAGCAGTACCGGGCCCCAACTGGCGGTGTTAGAGCCCAGGCTCTGCAGGGGGAGCAGAGTGTAGGCCGAAGCCTAATTGAACCAATTTTAAAGGTAACCTTTAACCCCCCCTCAGGTGTTACAAAGTAGAAGAGCCACGCCTTATGCAGCAGTAGTGCTGCACAAGTCAAAGGTTGCTCTTTTAATTTTGTTCCTTGCACAAGCTGAATGAAACACGTACAACATTTTGGCCCTTATAGAGTCAATCTGTCTTGGAGGCGGGAGTTCCCTTTGTAATGAGACGCAGCACAGCTAGCAAAAATACTAACTTGGTGCTTGGCGCGGCCTCCTGAGCATCGCATTTTGCTGTACAGGAGTCTGCGTTGTTGCGTTATCCCTTGGCCTTGCGCTGCCCGTCTTCTGACATCATTTAATGTCGGCCGTTGCGGTTTGCGATGACCATGAATCCCAGCCCCGCAGTGTCTTTACATAGTTAAAACACTGCGGGGTTGGGATTCATGGCCTGGCGCAGTACATATGTTCGCCTCTCACACTCGGGTCCTTACACCCGCTTCAGACTGTGCGGCATCAGCTGATCCCTTATCGCATGCCACGGTCATGAAGCCGCACAGTCTGAGGAAGGCGGAAGGAGATGAGGGACAGGCGAACATATGCACTGCTCATGCCCATCAATCACACCCTCGCAGTCCAAATAAATAAGACACCGAGGGGTGTTGTGTGGGTCAGGGCGGCCGCAGAGGCGCAGGCAGCCAAACAATGATGCCAGAAGACGGGCAGCGCTACCAAGGGGGTTGCAGCGTGTCATTACAAAGGAAAGTCACACCTCCGGGACGGTTAAATGGTCACAGAGGACACATTTTAGACATGTTCAGTTCCACATGTGCGAGGAGAATAAGTTTATGAGCCACCTTGCACACATGCAGCATTACTGCTGTACAAGGTGGCTGGAAAACATACAAACACCTGGGGGAGGGGGGACAGGTTCCCTTCAATTTCAGTTCTTGTGTCTGCGTGGCTGTTGCAGGACACGTTGCCAGCTACACAGCAGGGGAACAGCTGGCGGTGCTGAACCCCACTGACACATTGGCTGGTGTTTTTCTCTGTGCAGCTAGCACATCTGGGCCCCAACTGGCGGTGTTAGAGCCCAGGGTCAGCAGGAGGAGCAGGGGGAGCAGAGTGTAGGCCGAAGCCTGCACTGGCAGCAGCTTTGGGTCTGTTGTGTCTGCGTGGCTGTTGCAGGACACGTTGCCGGCTACACAGCAGGGGAACAGCTGGCGGTGCTGAACCCCACTGACACATTGGCTGGTGTTTTTTTCTCTGTGCAGCTAGCACATCTGGGCCCCAACTGGCGGTGTTAGAGCCCAGGGTCAGCAGGAGGAGCAGGGGGAGCGGAGTGTAGGCCGAAGCCTAATTGAACCAATTTCAAAGGTAACCTTTAACCCCCCCTCAGGTGTTACAAACTAGAAGAGCCACAGCTTATGCAGCAGTAGTGTTGCACAAGTCAAAGGTTGCTCTTTTAATTTTTCTCCTTGCACACGCTGAATGAAACACGTATAACATTTAGCCCTTTATACAGTCAAACTGTGTTGGAGGCAAGAGTTCCCTTCGTAATGAGACGCAGCACAGATGTCAAGAATCCCACCTTGGTGCTGGGCGCAGCCTCCTGAGCGTTGTTATTTGCTGTACAGGAGTCTGCGCTGTCGTTTTATCCCTTGGCCTTGCGCTGTTAGCGCTGCCCATCTTCTGGCATCATTTAATGTCGGCCGTTGCGGTTTGCGATGACCATGAATCCCAGCCCCGCAGTGTCTTTACATAGTTAAAACACTGCGGGGCTGGGATTCATGGCCTGTCGCAGTACATATGTTCGCCTCTCACACTCGGGTCCTTACACCCGCTTCAGACTGTGCGGCGTCAGCTGATCCCTTATCGCATGCCACGGCCATGAAGCCGCACACTCTGAGGAAGGCGGAAGGAGATGAGGGACAGGCGAACATATGCACTGCTCATGCCCATCAATCACACCCTCGCAGTCCAAATAAATAAGACACCGAGGGGCGTTGTGTGGGTCAGGGCGGCCGCAGAGGCGCAGGCAGCCAAACAATGATGCCAGAAGACGGGCAGCGCTACCAAGGGGGTTGCAGCGTGTCATTACAAAGGAAAGTCACACCTCCGGGACGGTTAAATGGTCACAGAGGACACATTTTAGACGTGTTCAGTTCCACATGTGCGAGGAGAATAAGTTTATGAGCCACCTTGCACACATGCAGAATTACTGCTGTACAAGGTGGCTGGAAAACATACAAACGCCTGGGGGAGGGGGGACAGGTTCCCTTCAATTTCAGTTCTTGTGTCTGCGTGGCTGTTGCAGGACACGTTGCCGGCTACACAGCAGGGGAACAGCTGGCGGTGCTGAACCCCATTGACACATTGGCTGGTGTTTTTCTCTGTGCAGCTAGCACATCTGGGCCCCAACTGGCGGTGTTAGAGCCCAGGGTCAGCAGGAGGAGCAGGGGGAGCAGAGTGTAGGCCGAAGCCTGCACTGGCGGCAGCTTTGGGTCTGTTGTGTCTGCGTGGCTGTTGCAGGACACATTGCCGGCTACACAGCAGGGGAACAGCTGGCGGTGCTGAACCCCACTGACACATTGGCTGGTGTTTTTCTCTGTGCAGCTAGCACATCTGGGCCCCAACTGGCGGTGTTAGTGCCCAGGGTCAGCAGGAGGAGCAGGGGGAGCGGAGTGTAGGCCGAAGCCTGCACTGGAGCAAGTTGAAAGGGAACCTTTAACCCCCCCCCAGGCGTTTGTAGCTGAAAGAGCCATCGTGTACAGCACTAATGCTGGAAAAGGTAAACTTAGCTCTTTGAATTATGGTCCTTGCACATGCTGAACCTAACACTTATGAAATGTGTCCCCTCACACCGTTAAACCGTCCGGTAGGTGGAACTTTCCTTTGTCATGTGATGCAGCACAGCCGTCATTCTTACCCCCTTGGCGCCGTGCGCTGCCTCCTCAGCGTTGTTTGAATCTGTCCCGGAGCCTGCGCTGTTAGGTTAGCCCTTGGCCATGCACACATTTTGCGCTGCCCGTCTTCTGACATCATTTGGTGTCAGGCTGGCTGCGCCTGTGCGGCCGCGCTGGCCGAGAGCCCGTCTCGCAGTGTCGTCTAATGTAATCCCACCGCGGGCCTGGGATCCGTGGCCATGCGCAGTGCATATCCTCGCCTCTCACTCCCCTCCCTACGGCTTCTTCAGACTGTGCGGCGTCACGGCCGTGGCATGCTATTAGGGATCAGCTGATGGCGCACAGTCTGAAGAAGGCGTAGGGAGATGAGTGAGAGGCGGAGGTTCAGATATGCACTGCGCATGTCCATGGATCTCAGGCCCCCAGTGGGATTAAATCAGAAGACAATGCGAGGCGGGCTCTCGGCCAGCGCGGCCACACAGGCGCAGCCAGCCTGACACCAAATGATGTCAGAAGACGGGCAGCGCAAAATGTGTGCATGGCCAAGGGCTAACCTAACAGCGCAGGCTCCGGGACAGATTCAAACAACGCTGAGGAGGCAGCGCACGGCGCCAAGGGGTAAGAATGACGGCTGTGCCTGTGCTGCGTCACATGACAAAGGAAAGTTCCACCTACCGGACGGTTTAACGGTGTGAGGGGACACATTTCATAAGTGTTAGGTTCAGCATGTGCAAGGAGCACCACGAAAAGGGGCACTTTTTCCATTTGCATCATTACTGCTTACTGCTGCACAAGGTGGCTCTTTCAGTAACAAACGCCTTGGGGGGGGGACAGGTTCCCTTAAATTTAAGTTGTTGTGCCTGCGTGGCGGTCGCATGACACGTTGCCGTATACACAGCAGGGGAACAGCTGGCGGTGCTGAACCCCACTAACACATTGGCGAGGTGTTTGGCTCTGTGCGGATAGCACTTCTGGACAGCAACTAGCGGTGTTGGAGCCCAGGGACAGGAGGAGGAGGAGGTGGAGGAGATAGGAGGGATTGCCACACACACAGCTGGGGAACAGCTGACGTTACTGAACCCCAATAACAGAGGAGCGACTGTTGGGACTTTGCGGACAGCACTTCTGGACAGCAACTAGCGGTGTTGGAGCCCAGGGACAGGAGGAGGAGGAGGTGGAGGAGATAGGAGGGATTGCCACACACACAGCTGGGGAACAGCTGACGTTACTGAACCCCAATAACAGAGGAGCGACTGGTGGGACTGTGCGGACAGCACTTCTGGACAGCAACTAGCGGTATTGGAGCCCAGGGACAGGAGGAGGAGGAGGTGGAGGAGATAGGAGGGATTGCCACACACACAGCTGGGGAACAGCTGACATTACTGAACCCCAATAACAGAGGAGCGACTGGTGGGACTGTGCGGACAGCACTTCTGGACAGCAACTAGCGGTGTTGGAGCCCAGGGACAGGAGGAGGAGGAGGTGGGGGAGATAGGAGGGATTGCCACACACACAGCTGGGGAACAGCTGACGTTACTGAACCCCAATAACAGAGGAGCGACTGGTGGGACTGTGCGGACAGCACTTCTGGACAGCAACTAGCGGTGTTGGAGCCCAGGGACAGGAGGAGGAGGAGGTGGAGGAGATAGGAGGGTTTGCCACACACACAGCTGGGGAACAGCTGACGTTACTGAACCCCAATAACAGAGGAGCGACTGTTGACTGTGCGTACAGCACTACCAGGCAACAACTAGCGGTGTTGGAGCCCAGGGACAGCAGGAGAAGCAGAGGAACACAATGTAGGCCGAAGCCTGATTGGAGAAAGTCGAAAGGGAACCTTTAATCCCCCCCCCAAGGCGTTTGTAGCTGAAAGAGCCAGCTTGTGCAGCACAAAAGATGCAAAAGGAAAATGTGGTTCTTTTCATTATGCTCCTTGCAAACACAGAACTAAACACTTATAAAATGTGTCCCCTGAAACCGTGAGACCGTCCCGGAGGTGGGACTTTCCTTCGTAATTTGACGCAGCACAGCCGTCATTCTTACCCCCCCGGCGCCGTGCCCCAGCTCCTCAGCGTTGTTTGATTCCGTCCCGGAGCCTGCACTGTTATGTTATCCCTTGGCCAGGCACACTTAGCGCTGCCCATCTTCTGACATCATTTGGTGTCAGGCTGGCTGCGCCTGTGCGGCCGCGCTGGCCGAGAGCCCGCCTCGCAGTGTCGTCTAATGTAATCCCACCGCGGGCCTGGGATCCGTGGCCATGCGCAGTGCATATCCTCGCCTCTCACTCCCCTCCCTACGGCTTCTTCAGACTGTGCGGCGTCATGGCCGTGGCATGCTATTAGGGATCAGCTGATGGCGCACAGTCTGAAGAAGGCGTAGGGAGATGAGTGAGAGGCGGAGGTTCAGATATGCACTGCGCATGTCCATGGATCTCAGGCCCCCAGTGGGATTAAATCAGAAGACAGTGCGAGGCGGGCTCTCGGCCAGCGCGGCCGCACAGGCGCAGCCAGCCTGACACCAAATGATGTCAGAAGATGGGCAGCGCTAAGTGTGCCTGGCCAAGGGATAACATAACAGCGCAGGCTCCGTGACGGAATCAAACAACGCTGAGGAGCCGGGGCACGGTGCCAAGGGGGTAGGAATGACAGCTGTGCTGCGTCTTATTACGAAGGAAAGTCCCACCTCCGGGACGGTTTTACGGTATCAGTGGACACATTTTATAAGTGTTAAGTTCTGCGTGTGCAAGGAGCTAAACAAAAATAGCTACCTTTTCCTTGTGCAGCATTACTGCTGCACAAGGTGGCTCTTTCAGTAACAAACGCCTTGGGGGGGGGGACAGGTTCCCTTACATTTCAGTTGTTGTGTCAGCGTGGCGGTCGCAGGACACATTGCCGGCTACACAGCTGGGGATCAGCTGACGTTACTGAAACCCAATAACACTGGGTCGTATGTTTTGACTGTGCAGACGGCACTTCTGAGCCTCAACTGGCGGTGTTGGAGCCCAGGAATTTAAGTTCAGGTGGTAGAAAGATGAACACAACAGGAGACCTGGATAACGTAGACAGTCACCTAATTATTTAATCAGGAAGAGGAGTGGCAAATTCCTGCGAGATCCAGGCCTTGTTCATTTTCAGGAACGTAAGCCGGTCAACGTTATCGGAGGATAGTCGCATGCGACGGTCAGTTAGTACACTACCTGCAGCACTAAAGACGCGTTCCGATAATACACTAGCCGCAGGGCAAGCCAGCACCTCCAATGCATACTGGCTTAGCTCTGGCCATGTATCCAGCTTTGAGACCCAAAACTTGAAAGGTGAAGAGCCTTCTGGGAGTACAGCAAGAGGGCAAGACATGTAGTCTGTCACTATCTGACGGAACCATTGCCTCCTGCTGACTGGAGCCGTCTGTGATGGTGTAGACTTTTGTGGCGGGCACAGAAAACTGTGCCACAGTTGGGCCATACTGGTCTTGCCTTGGGCAGAGGCACTGCTTCTGCTCCCTCTTTGTGCAGAGCCTCCACCACTGCCTGGACGCACTGAGCTGCTTTGTAATGCACTAGCAGCACTTCTCTCACTTGGAATGGAGAAGATGATGGAATTCACCAGTGTGTCTTGGTACTCCCGCATTTTTCGCTCCTGGTTCAACGGTGTGATGAGGCTTTCTACGTTGTCCCGGTAGCGAGGATCGAGGAGGGTGAACACCCAATAATCAGACATGTTGAGAATGTGGGCGATGCGGCAGTCGTTTCTCAGGCACTGCAGCATGTAATCCACCATGTGCTGCAGACTCCAACTGCCCAAGAAACGCTGTCCCCTGCTGGAGGCGTGATCTCTGCCCGCTCGTCATCACCCCACCCTCGCTGTACACACTGAGTACTGGACAATTGTGTAACTCCCTCCTCTGGACGGATGTCTTCCTCCTCCATTGACTCCTCCTCATCCTCCTCACAAACTGTCCCCTGCCTACACGTTTGTGAGGAACCACGTGGCGCTGACTGTCCAGAAGATGATGGAAATGGTGAATCCTCATCCTCCACCTCTTCCACAACATCATCCCTTAGCGCTTGCAGTGATTTTTCAAGCAGGCAGATAAGGGGGACAGTCATGCTGACTAGTGCATCATCTGCACTCGCCATCCGCGTGGAATAATCGAAGGGACGCAAAACCTGGCAGACGTCATTCATAGTGGCCCACTCTGTGGTTGTGAAGTCTGAACGGCGCTGAGTGCGACTTCTTTGCGCCTGATGCAGCTGGTACTCCATTACAGCTTGCTGCTGCTCACACAACCGCTCCAACATATGTAACGTGGAATTCCACCTGGTAGGTAGGTCACATATGATGCGATGTTCCGGCAGGTGGTGTCGGCGCTGCAGAGCCGCAATGCGCGCTTTTGCCGTGCTGGAACGCCGCAAGTGAGCACACTCTAGGCGGACTTTGTGCAGCAGTGCATCAAGATCCGGATAGTCCCTCAAAAAACTCTGCACAACCAAATTGAGCACATGTGCCAGACATGGGATGTGAGTGAGGTGGCCGAGGCCCAGAGCTGCCACCAGATTTCGGCCATTATCACACACTACCATGCCTGGCTGGAGATTCGCTGGCACAAACCACACATCGCTCTCCTGCTTGATGGCATTCCAGAGCTCCTGCGCTGTGTGGCTTCGATTCCCCAAAGAAATTAATTTCAAGACGGCCTGTTGACGTTTGGCCACGGCTGTGCTCATGTCGGTCGTAACAGGTAAACGTTCATCACGGGTCCATGTGGAGGTGGACTGTGACGGCTCCTGCAGCGATGATTCTGAGGAACTGGTGTAAGAGGAGGAGTCAATGCGTACAGAATGGATAGCTGCAATCCTTGGAGTGGGCAGGACACGTCCTGCGCCACTCGCACGATCTGTACCCGGCTCAACGACATTAACCCAATGGGCAGTGAGGGAAAGGTATCGCCCCTGTCCATGTTGACTGGTCCACGCATCGGTGGTGAGGTGGACCGTGCTACTGACGGCATTCAGTAGCGCGTGTTTTATGTGTCCCTCCACATGCTTGTGCAGGGCAGGGACGGCTTGCCTGCTGAAGTAAAAGCGGCTGGGCACATTGTACTGTGGGACTGCCAATGACATCAAGTCATGGAAGCTGTCAGTCTCCACCAGCCTGAATGACAGCATTTCCAGTGACAGAAGTTTGGCAATGCCTGCAGTCAGAGCCTGTGCTCGTGGGTGGTTTGACGAGAAAGGCCGCCTTTTCTCCCATGCCTGTACTACCGATGGCTGTACACTGGGCTGGGAGTGTGTGGATGACTGGGAAAGTGGTGCTGCGGGTGGAATTACAGTGGGTCTCTGGACAACAGGGCCAGAGGTTCTTCCACGGCGATCCTGGGAGGAAGTCGAACCAGCTGCGTGTGAGCTGGAGGAAGAGGCAACACGAGCTGAAGAGGTGGTAGCTGCCGCTGTTGGTTGGCCTAGCTCTTCAGTGTGTCTTTCTAACTCCGCCGCGTGCCTGGTGCGCACATGTTTCCACATGTTGGAGGTATTGAGGTTGCTGACATTTCGACCTCTTTTGACTTTGTGATGACACACCTTGCATTTGACATAGCAAATGTCAGCTGCAACTGTGTCAAAAAAGGACCAGGCACTGCAAGTCTTGGGAGCGCCCTTTTTGGCTTTTGGAAGAGACATGCTCCTAACGGGTGCCAAAGCGGAGGCTGCAGGATCCGCAGTCTTCCCCCTCCCTCTCCCTCTTTGGGCCGTACGGGGAATCTCTTCCTCAGAGCTCCTCCCACCACCTTCCTGTCCCTCATGCCAAGATGGGTCAGGGACCTCATCATCTACACTACCCTCTGCCCCCAACTGCTCCTCCTGGGTAGTCTCAGCAGCAGAGCACGCACCAGAAAGTGGCACCTGAGTGTCATCAGCGGATGCGTCCTGCGATGTGCATCACTGCACCCTGCCTCTTCTTCCATTTCTCCAATGCTGCTTGGCTGGCCCCCTGTTTCCAAGCCAAGAGATTCAGAGAACAGAAGTAGAGACGGCTCCTGTCCTGGGATCTCTGTCTGCCTGGGCAATTTGGCAGGTGGTGAAGAGACAGATGGCTGCTCTCCAGTGCTCTGTGTCTGAGAGGATGTGGCACTAATTGAAGTTGATGCATTAGCTGCCATCCATCCGACAACGGCTTCAATTTGGTCTTCACGCAGCAGCGGTGTACGGCGCTCTGCGACAAAGCTGCGCATGAAGGACTGTTCCCTGGTGAAAGTGGGTGCTGATGAGTCACCGATGCCCGCAGCAGGCACAGAATCCCCAAGTCCTCTCCCTGCTCCGCGCCCTCGCCCACGTGCCTTACTCACTGCCTTCTTCATCTTGGTTGACTGATAAAGATAAGCAGAAAAGTACTAACGGCTTTGTGTGCTTATTCCTGAACAACTCCTAACAGGTATAAGAAACACTAATTTTCTAAAGTGTGGACTAGACTTTAATATGAGCTAATGTGGCCTACACAAATGTAAAGTGGTGTCACTGGTGTGTTTGGTGAACTTTATTATTTATTTATTTTTTGGGGGCTGAACTGACAACAGAGAGAGCTGCAGTCACACGGAGACCGTGCAGACAGACGTAAACGGCGCTGCAAGGCCCAAAAACCCTCCTCTACGTTATCCTATGTAGTGTTTTTCCACAAGTTAGCTGGAGACAGGTGGAAAGACACTAATAGGAATTTTTTGAAAAAATGTGCAGCAGCCTGCACTACTTAAAACAAAAGGAAAATTGATTTTACAGTATGACGCAGTGAAGAACCCTGAGCTGGAGACAACCAGGCTATGGCTGCTCACAGACTACAGGGCGAGCTGCAGTCACACGGAGACCGTGCAGACAGCCGTAACCGGCGCTGCAAGGCCCAAAAACCCTCCTCTACGTTATCCTATGTAGTGTTTTTCCACAAGTTAGCTGGAGACGGGTGGAAAGACACTAATAGGAATTTTTTGAAAAAATGTGCAGCAGCCTGCACTACTTAAAACAAAAGGAAAATTGATTTTACGGTATGACGCAGTGAAGAACCCTGAGCTGGAGACAACCAGGCTATGGCTGCTCACAGACTACAGGGCGAGCTGCAGTCACACGGAGACCGTGCAGACAGCCGTAAACGGCGCTGCAAGGCCCAAAAACCCTCCTCTAGCTTATCCTATGTAGTGTTTTTCCACAAGTTAGCTGGAGACGGGTGGAAAGACACTAATAGGAATTTTTAGAAAAAATGTGCAGCAGCCTGCACTACTTAAAACAAAAGGAAAATTGATTTTACGGTATGACGCAGTGAAGAACCCTGAGCTGGAGACAACCAAGGCTATGGCTGCTCACAGACTACAGGGCGAGCTGCAGTCACACGGAGACCGTGCAGACAGCCGTAAACGGCGCTGCAAGGCCCAAAAACCCTCCTCTACATTATCCTATGTAGTGTTTTTCCACAAGTTAGCTGGAGACGGGTGGAAAGACACTAATAGGAATTTTTTGAAAAAATGAGCAGCAGACTACACTACTTGAAAAAAAAAAAAAAAAGAACAGTATGAGGCAATGAACCACCCTCCCTGAACTGAATTCAACCAGCTATGGATGGCCTATGGCTGCACTCAGACTAGAGAGTGGGCTGCACTCACACACACACACACACAGACCTTGCAGATCGCTGTGAAAACAGCGCTACAAGGCAAAAGCAAGGTGATTAGTAGGTGAACACAGCGGTTGCTAAATTAGCCTTTGAAAAGCACAAAGAAGCAAATCGCTATCTCTAAACTGGCCCTCAGTCAGCAAACAGCGTCCTGTCACTAACTGAATTCACAGCAGAGTGAGCGCAAAATGGCGCCAGCGACTTTTAAACTGCATCATTTCAGCAGCCAATCACAGCCTTGCCAGTAGTTTCAGGCCCTCCATGCTGAACAGGATGTGCCCACACTTGGAATCATTCTCATTGGCTGATTTCGTACAAATTTGTGCAGTTTGAATCCTGGGAACTTCCGATTCTGGTATCCGATACGCGGCAAGTATCGGATCTCGGTATCGGAATTCCGATACCGCTAAGTATCGGCCGATACCCGATACTTGCGGTATCGGAATGCTCAACACTAATTATAACTGACCAGAACCAAACAGTTTTTTTTCTCTGCTCTGCTTTCTATGGATCCACTTCGTACCTTGGCGGATCAAATGGCTAGTTTGACACAAATGATGCAGGATCTGTCGGTGGAACATAGGGCCTTGGCCATGTCTCATAACCACCTGCAAAGAGAGCTTTCTGACAAGGTAAGATCTTTACAGGGATCTTGTTCCCAGTCTGGCTGTAAGCACTCTGGCACTGTTGATGTCTCATTGCACTCTCCTGAAACTATGGTCAGGCTCCCAGATACCTTCTTTGAGGAAAAGGAGAAGTTCCATACGTTCAAGGAGAATTGCAAGCTATTGTTTTCTCTTAGACCCTGATCCTCTGGTAATGAGAGTCAGCGGGTGGGGATAGTTATTTCCTTACTTCGGGAAGGACCTCAATCATGGGCTTTCGGTTTACCTGCTACTGCCCCTAAACGTATGTCTGTTGATAGGTTCTTTGAGGCCTTAGGACTTTTTTTGATGAGCTTGACTGGGTCATAGTGGCAGAGGACACAATCATGCGTCTCTTTCAGGGTAAGCTGTCAGCTGAATGGTATAGCTCCGAGTTCCGTCGATGGTCCACTGAGGTGTCCTGGGATGACTCTGCACTGAGATGTCAGTTCAGGAGAGGACTGTTGGATCACCTGAATGACGCTTTGGCACTCGATCCACCACCCAGCTCATTGGAGGAGGCTATGACTCAGGCTATCCGTATGGAGCGGTGGCAGCGGGTGAGAGGTGTTACACAGCGAGAGGTTCTGGTGCTCCCTGCTAATCCTGTTGTTTTGCCACCGTCTGAACCTGTGGAGGTGGGGGCCACCAACCTCAAGGAGAAAGAGAGGAGACTGCGACATCAAGGAAAGCTGTGTTTTTACTACGGAGATCCCGGACATTGGAAAAAGGACTGTTCCTCCTGTCCACCGACTAACAAGCGGCTGAGTCTGGGTAATTGTCGAGGAGGTCACCCAGACTATCAGGTACCTTTTTTATCATTCTCTAAAGTTTTGTTGGAAGAGGAACTTAGTTGTGAGAGTTGCTTCATGCCCACTTCTGCTTTCGTGGATTGTGGCTCATCCATGAACTTTATTGACTCTAATTTGGTGACCAAGTGTAAGTTAGGGACAGTTAGGCTGGAGACCCCTATTCATATAGTTGCCATTGACAAAGCACCGCTGGCTAACAATGTCATTAAATTTGTCTCGGAGAAGTTTCTCCTTAAAATGGGTCTCTTGCACCAGGAAACTATTTCATCTTTTGTTCTGGACAATCTGCCTGCGGGACTGGTGTTGGGGTTACCGTGACTACGGTTACATAATCCCGTGATAGATTGGGAATCTCGGGACATTGTCAAATGGGGTCCTAATTGTGTTAACAGTTGCCTTACTACTGTACTTGTGTCATCTGTTAATCTGGAAGGTATTCCAGAGTACCTGAAGGATTTTGAGGATGTTTTTTCCGAAAAGGAAGCCGAGGTCTTACCACCACACTGCTCTTTTGACTGTACTATTAATCTGGTGTCGGGTGCTAATTTGTCCAAGGCCCATCTGTTCAACCTCTCTGGCCTGGAACGAATTGCTATGAAGGAGTATATTTCTCAAAGCTTACGTAAAGGCCACATCCATCCCTCTGTCACTTCTGTGGCGGCTGGATTTTTTTTTGTAATTAAAAAAGATGGTGGTTTGTTACCGTGCCTTTATTTTTGGGAATTAAAAAAAATCACAGAGAGAAATACCTATCCCTCCCACTCATCCCTGATTTGTACAATCAATTGTCGGGGGCCAAATGGTTTTCTAAATTGGACCTCAGGGGAGCATATAATCTAATCTGTATTTGAGAGGGGGATGAGTGGAAAATGGCAATTCTCACTTCTGAAGGGTTATTTGAGAATTTGGTTATGCCCTTTGGTCTCACTAATGCGCCAGCTGTTTTTCAGTATTTTATCAACCATGTATTTCCTGATTTTATTGGGCACTTTATGGTGGTGTATTTAGGTATTTAGATCATATCCTTGTGTTTTCATCTAACAAACAAGTTCACATGGATCATGTACGTGCGGTTCTCCATAGGTTACGAGAAAACTTGCTCTTTGCAAAACCTGAAAAATGCACGTTTTTGTCCAAGAATTGTCCTTTGTGGGGTTCATTCAGTCTGACAGGGGGTTTCGTATGGACCCTGGGAAAGTACGGGCCATTGTGGATTGGGTGCAACCCAGAGACTTAAAGGGTCTTCAACATTTTCTGGGTTTTGCAAACTATTATAGGAAATTCATTAAGGGGTTTTTACAACTGGTCAGCTCCGGCTGTGGAGGCGTTTGTTTTATTGCTTTATGTCTGCCCCTGTTTTGGTCCAGCCTGATCCGTCTGAACCGTTCATCGTTGAGATGGACGCGTTGGATGTGGGGGTGGGGCTGTGTTGTCCCAAGGACCCATCCTTTTGAACAACTTGAGGCCCTGTGCTTTCTTCTCAAAAAAATCTCTCCGGCTGA
Organism: Ranitomeya variabilis; assembly: GCF_051348905.1. Taxonomy (NCBI): domain Eukaryota; kingdom Metazoa; phylum Chordata; class Amphibia; order Anura; family Dendrobatidae; genus Ranitomeya; species Ranitomeya variabilis. The sequence goes on from NC_135232.1 coordinate 754,951,970, forward strand.
GAGGAATTGTGATGAATTGGGATCTTTTAGCTATCAAGTTGGTCTTTGATGAATGGAGGCACTGTTTGGAGGGGGCTGTTCATCGGATCACATTGATTATGGACCACAAGAATCTGTCTTATATTGAGTAGGCCAAGCGTTTGACTCCCAGACAGGCTAGGTGGTCGCTTTTTTTACGCTTTAATTTATCTATCACTTTTCGGCCTGGTTCCAAGAATGTCAAGGCGGATGCCTTATCGCGCAGCTTGGATCCAATATCACCTCCCTAACCTCCTTCCTCCATTCTTCAGCACAGGGTGGTCGTGGCTGTGGTGTCCTCAGAATTGGAGCAGGAGATTCATGAGGCTCAGTCTCTTTGTTCCCGTCCAGTACCAGTTGAGGGTGCTCCAGGAGTTCCACGATTCTGCTATTAGTGGGCATCCTGGAATCTCGGCCAGTCGTAGAGCTATTGCTAGGCTATTTTGGTGGTCCTCTATGGCTTCTGATGTCACCGTGTTTGTGTCTTCCTGTGATACTTGTGCCCGTGCTAAAAGCTCTCATAACCAGCCGGCGAGGGAATTGGTGCCATTGCCAATTCTGGATAGACCTTGGACTCATTTGTCCATGGACTTTATCACTGATCTCCCTCCTTCCAATGGCAAAATTGTGGTCTGGTATTACTTTGGCTTTCTCCTCACCCTATCATCCCGAAACTAATGGTCTGACGGAGAGGACCAATCAGTCTCTTGAACAAATTTTGCTGTGTTTTGCCATATCCCAGCAGGACAATTGGCATCCAGTGGCTGAGTTTGCCTCTAATAATCGTATTAATCAGTCCCCGGGCACCTCTCCATTCTTTTGTAATTATGGCTTTCATCCCCATTTTGGTGAGTTTTCCAGGATGGACTCGGGGTGTCCAGGGGCTGATAAAGCCATTCAGCGGCTGAGGGAGGTATGGGGCGAGGTTCAGAGGAACATTGTGGGGACCTCAAGGCAAACATAAACAGTTTGTGGAAAAGCAACCATCTACAGGACCCATATTCCTGGTGGGAGATAAAGTATGGTTGTCTACCAAGAACATTCGGCTGAAAGTTCCTTCCGCTAAGCTAGGTCCCAGGTTTTTTAGGTCCTTATGAGGTAATTGAAGTTGTCAATCCAGCTGCCTCTCCTTTACGTCTACCTCCGTCGCTTCAGATCCCCAATGAGTTTCCATAAATCTCTCCTGAAGCCATTTGTACTTTCCTCTGATGGGTCTCCTCTCTATCCCCTCCACCTCTGATTTCTGTGGATGGGCAGATTTAGTATGAGGTGGAAAGGATTGAGGATTCACGCATGGTCTGCAGTTCACTGCAGTATTTGGTCCATTGGAGGGGTTACGGTCCTGAGGATCAATCCTGGGTCCTGGCGCGATCAGTTCATGCCGATCGATTGGTTCGGGCGTTTCATGCACGGTATCCTGGGAAACCTGGGGGTCCGGTGGCCCACCTTGAGAGGAGGTACTGTCATGATCCAGACTGGGTTTTGAGTCCTGTTTTCCCTTTTTCCCGGTCTGGTCATGTCAAGAGTTAACCTTTCTCAGCCTCTGTCTGGGTTCAGGTTGATTATTTATCGCCGCTGCTTCCTGCAGTTATAGTTTTTGCCTAGTGCTGCTGTAGCTGACTCTGATTGCTCTGATTAGTCCTATTTAGTGTTGAGCATTCCGATACCGCAAGTATCGGGTATCAGCCGATACTTGCGGGTATCGGAATTCCGATACCGAGATCCGATACTTTTGTGGTATCGGGTATCGGTATCGAAACAACATTAATGTAAAAATGTGTAAAAGAGAGAATTAAAATAAAAAATATTGCTATACTCACCTCTCCGACGCAGCCTGCACCTTACCGAGGGAAGCGGCAGCGTTCTTTGTTTAAAATTCGCGCTTTTCTTTCCTTACGTGAAGTCCCGGCTTGTGATTGGTTGCATGCCGCCCATGTGGCGGCGACGCAACCAATCACAGCAAGCCGTGACGTAATTTCAGGTCATTCAGTATTTTAAAATTACGCTCCGGCTTTGTGATTGGTTGCGTCGCAGTCACATGGGCGACGCAACCAATCACAGCAAGCCGTGACGTAATTTCAGGTCCTTAAGGATTTTAAACTTACGTCCCGGCTTTGTGATTGGTTGCGTCGCAGTCACATGGGCGCCGCAACCAATCACAAGCCGTGACGTCACGGGAGGCTGGACACGCGCATTTTAAAATGGGCGCGTGTCTAGCCTCCCGTGACGTCCCGGCTTGTGATTGGTTGCGGCGCGGTCAACCAATCACAAGCCGGGAGGCTGGACACGCGCGCATTTTAAAATGGGCGCGTGTCCAGCCTCCCGTGACGTCCCGGCTTGTGATTGGTTGCGGCGCGGTCAACCAATCACAAGCCGGGAGGCTGGACACGCGCGCATTTTAAAATTTTTTTCCCTCGGTAAGGTGCAGGCTGCGTCGGAGAGGTGAGTATAGCAATATTTTTTATTTTAATTCTTTCTTTTACACATTAATATGGATCCCAGGGCCTGAAGGAGAGTTTCCTCTCCTTCAGACCCTGAGAACCATCAGGAATACCGTCCGATACTTGAGTCCCATTGACTTGTATTGGTATCGGGTATCGGTATCGGATTGGATCCGATACTTTGCCGGTATCGGCCGATACTTTCCGATACCGATACTTTCAAGTATCGGACGGTATCGCTCAACACTCTATTGCGTTTGCTGTCTAAACCCATGTCTCTGTTTTCTCCTATTCCAGTCTTGACTCAGTGTTTTCCCTTTAGTGTGCAGACTCCCTGGTTTTGACTTGGCTTGTATCCTGACCTGTTTCTGTCCTGACCATTATGAACCCCCTGACTTGTCTCTGACTGTGAGTTTGTTTATTCCTTTGGTACTGCGCTACAGTCTAGCATTTGACCCGGCTTGTTTGACTATTCTGATGCCACCTGTGGTAGCCTCACGGCTGCACTGCAGGTCAACTCTATTTAGGTGCAGACCTGTTTCCTCTCTACTGCCATCTAGTAAAGCCTGCACCTACCTACATTGCAGCAGCATGACACACATATCTTACCCACACAAAGAATAGCGGGCCCAACTAACACGCTCATTCCAGCCCTAACTCATCTCAATCTATCGCTATCTTCTGCTTTCTTCCCCTCTGCCTTCAAACATGCAACCATCACAACCATCCTCAAAAAAACAAACCTTGACCCAACTGCTGTAACCAGCTATCGCCCCATATCACTGCTCCCATTTGCTTCAAAACTCCTTGAGCAGCATGTCCATGCTCAACTTTCCTCCCACCTCTCATCTAACGCTCTCCTTGACAACCTCCAGTCTGGCTTCCACCCCCACCACTCCACCGAAACTGCCCTGACCAAAATTACACACAGTCGACCACTGCCTACTGCTACAGATTCTTTCTTCCCTTCAAAGACCTTGCCCTGTCCCAGATTGCCTCATACTTTTCCAACCGCACATTTAGCGTTTCCCACTCCCACACTACCTCCTCATCTCACCCTCTCTCTGTTGGTGTCCCTCAAGGCTTTGTCCTGGGGCCCATACTTTTTTCCATCTATACCCTTGGCCTAGGACAACTCATAAAGTCCTATGGCTTCCAGTACCACCACTATGCGGATGACACTCAGATCTACAGTACAGACCAAAAGTTTGGACACACCTCGTTTAAAGATTTTTCTGTATTTTCATGACTATGAAAATTGTAAATTCACACCGAAGGCATCAAAACTATGAATTAACACATGTGGAATTATATATTTAAAAAAGTGTGAAACAACTGAAAATATGTCTTATAGTCTAGGTTCTTCAAAGTAGCCACCTTTTACTTTGATGACTGCTTTGCACACTCTTGGCATTCTCTTGATGAGCTTCAAGAGGTAGTCACCGTAAATGGTTTTCACTTCACAGGTGTGCCCTGTCAGGTTTAATAAGTGGGATTTATTGCCTTATAAATGGGGTTGGGACCATCAGCTGTGTTGAGCAGAAGTCTGGTGGATACACAGGTGATAGTCCTACTGAATATACTGTTAGAATTTGTATTATGGCAAGAAAAAAGCAGCTAAGTAAAGAAAAACGAGTGGACATCATTACTTTGAGAAATGAAGGTCAGTCAGTCTGAAAAATTGGGAAAACTTTGAAAGAGTTTTTGCAACTGCACTTGGGGACAATCAAGCGCTACAAAGAAACTGGCTCACATGAGGACTGTCCCAGGAAAGGAAGACCAAGAGTCACCTCTGCTTCTGAGGATAAGTTTATCCGAGTCACCAGCCTCAGAAGTCGCAGGTTAACAGCAGCTCAGATTAGAGACCAGGTCAATGCCACACAGAGTTCTAGCAGCAGACACATCTCTACAACAACTGTTAAGAGTAGACTTTGTGAAGCAGGCCTTCATGGTAAAATAGCTGCTAGGAAACCACTGCTAAGGACAGGAAACAAGCAGAAGAGACTTGTTTGGGCTAAAGAACACATGGAATGGGCATTAGACCAGTGGAAATCTATGCTTTGGCCTGATGAGTCCAAATTTGGTACAACCACTGTGTCTTTGTGCGACGCAGAAAGGGTGAACGGATGGACTTTACATGCCTTGTTCCCACCGTGAAGCATGGAGGAGGAGGTGTGATGGTGTGGGGGTGCTTTGCTGGTGACACTGTTGGGGATTTATTCAAAATTGAAGGCATACTGAACCAACATGGCTACCACAGCATCTTGCAGCGGCATGCTATTCCATTCGGTTTGCGCTTAGTTGGACCATCATTTATTTTTCAACAGGACAATGACACCAAACACACCTCCAAGCTGTGTAAGGGCTATTTGACCAAGAAGGAGAGTGATGGGGTGCTACGCCAGATGACCTGGCCTCCACAGTCACCAGACCTGAACCCAATCGAGATGGTTTGGGGTGAGCTGGACCACAGAGTGAAGGCAAAAGGGCCAACAAGTGCTAAGCATCTCTGGGAACTCCTTCAAGATTGTTGGAAGACCATTTCCGGTGACTACCTCTTGAAGCTCATCAAGAGAATGCCAAGCGTGTGCAAATCAGTCATCAAAGCAAAAGGTGGCTATTTTGAAGAACCTAGAATATAAGACATATTTTCAGTTGTTTCAGACTTTTTTAAATATATAATTCCACATGTGTTAATTCATCGTTTTGATGCCTTCAGTATGAATTTACAATTTTCATAGTCATGAAAATACAGAAAAATCTTTAAATGAGAAGGTGTGTCCAAACTTTTGGTCTGTACTGTACCTCTCTGGCCCGGATGTCACCTCCCTGCTGTCCAGAATCCCGGAGTGTCTATCAGCCATATCCTCCTTCTTCACCTCTCGCTTCCTAAAACTCAATGTAGACAAAACCAAACTCATCATCTTTCCTCCACCTCTTGTATCTCCCCTACCCGATCTATCTATTATGGTAAATGGCATCACGCTCTCTCCCGTACCTGTAATCCGCTGCCTCGGAGTAACTCTCGACTCTGCCCTGTCCTTCAAACCGCAAGTCCAAACTCTTGCCCCCTCATGTCACCTCCAACTCAAAAATATTGCCAGAATCTGTCACTTCCTCAGCCCTCAATCTACTATAACTCTTGTGCATGCCCTCATCATCTCCCACCTCGACTACTGCAACACCCACCTCTGTGGCCTCCCCGCTAACTCTCTTGCACCAGTCCAGTCTGTCCTCCAGTCTGTCCTCAACTCTGCTGCCCACCTAATCCACCTCTCTCCTCGCTACTCCCCTGTTTCTCCCCTCTGCAAATCCCTCCACTGCCTCCCAATCCAGTTCAGACTACTAACACTGATCTACAAAGCCATCCAAAACCAGTCCCCTCCCTATATCTCTGAACTAATCTCCCAATGTCTTCTCTCACGCAATCTTCAATCCTCCCATGACCTCCTACTCTCCACCACACTTATTTGTTCTTCACACAACCGCCTCCAAGATTTCTCCCAAATATCCCCCATCCTCTGGAATTCCATGCCTCAACACGTCTGATTATCCACCACCCTCGGATCCTTCAGACGGAACCTGAAAACCCATCTCTTCAGGAAGGCCTACAGCCTGCAATAACCATTCTGCTGCCCCACCACCACCCAAGCTGCCGCCTCACCACCACCAGAGCTGCTGCACCGCCGACCTTCTGTCTCTTCCCCATTATTGCGTAGAATGTAAGTCCACAAGGACAGGGTTCTCTCCCCTCTGTACCAGTCTGTCATTGTAAATTTGTTTACTGTAAACGATATCTATAACTCCGTATGTAACCCCTTTCTCATGTACAGCACCATGGAACTAATGGTTCTATATAAATAAATAATAATAATAATAACTTCCATCAGGGATTCAGTCTCTTTGTATTCAACTTCCTGTCTTTCCTCCTCATCCTCAGTGGAACTAGCCTCCCCATCACTCCCCAACTGGAAAATCTGCAGCACTGCCTTGGGGAAGTGGCAGCACACTCTGCTGAAGCTCATCTGTTTAGCTGATAAAGCTCACAACGCAGCCAAGCTGTTGAAAGGAATAAAAGAAAAGACCAATCAGTGACTCCCTGCTGAACCTTCAACCAGGTCTGGTTGTGCGCAATAATGGGCGTAACTTGTTGGTGGCTTTAAAGCTCGGCAAGCTGGTACATGTTCCATGCATGGCCCATGTGCTGAACGTGATTGTACAGCGTTTTTTAAAGACATACCCTGACTTGCCTGACCTACCTGCCAAGGTACACTGTGTTAGCGCACATTTCCAAAAGTCATATCAGGCTTTCACCAGTCTAGCTTCGCTGCTTTTGCTCTTTAATTTGTCTTGTCACTGACTGACTTGTGACCTGCCCACATGCAGGAATTTGACCTTCCATATGTTGACAAGGCTTAGTGAGCAGCAGAGGGCAGTCTCTGAATTCCAGCTTCTCTGTACTTTTTGAAATCTTTGCACATTGTGCAACAGTGAAACTTGTATTCTCATCTCTACCTATTGTAATAACTGCTAAGTGTATTGTGATGTCCCCATCATGGCGTCATTCAGCTGGTCTGAGAGAGACCCCTTGGCTAATTTTTTGAAACCTTTGCACATTGTGCTATGGTGAAACTTGTACTCTCTATCTCTACCTCTTGTAATAACTGCTAAATGTGTTGTGAGGTCCTCGCCATGGCCTGTTTCAGCATGTATGATACGGACCTCTTGGGGTAATTTTTGGAAACCTTTGTACATTGTGCAGTGGTGACATTTCTACTCCCTAGCTCTACCTCTTGTAATGACTGCAAAGTGTATTGCGATGTCCCCATCACAGCGTCTTTGCACACTGTGCAATGGTGAAACTTGTATTCCCTATCTATACCTATTCTTATAACTGCAAAATGTATTGTGAAGTCCCCATCATGGTCTCTTTCAGTATGTATGATACAGACCCCTTGGGTAATTTTTGGAAAACTTTGCACATTATGCAATAGTGAAACTTGTACTCCCTATCTCTACCTATTGTAATAACTTTTTTAAGCACAGTCTAAATAACTTATTTATGAGGCAAAAATTCCTCTAAATAGCTATATGATAACAACATAACCCTAAATAGATTGTTTAGGCTAGTTTCACATTTGTGTTAGAATCCGCAGCGTTTAATCCGCATCCGCAAGTGCAGGAAAAAACGCATAGAAACACGTCCAAACGCTGCGTTTTTTAGACGCATGCGGGAACGCATGCGGTTAAAAAAACGCCGTGTTTGCACGCTTCTCAATGCGTTTTTTTCCTGCGTTTGCGTTTTTGGTGCGCATGGTGACAAATTTTACAGGAGAAAAATCTAGATAACCAGACACCGCCAATGGGACTACAGAGGGCGTGTATTATGGGATATCTTTATATAGACCCTTGAACAGCTGAAATCTTCAGATTTTGCTCCTGTATGGTGTGTCATAATGGATCTTCGCATGGAGAGCTTTTATTTCAACCTGGATTTAAGCATCAAGCTGTTTCTTGCCTGTGCATTTGCTTGGGAGCAAGACAGAAATCGCGAAAGATGGAGAAGGAGACGGCGTAGGCATTTTTGGAGACACCCCATTATTGAACTACGTGAGAGCCGTGGAGCCTATCACACGCTGTATGGCGAGCTTATTGCCAACCCAGACAAATTCCCGGAATATACAAGGATGTCGCAAGACTCTTTCCGGGATTTGCTTGCTTGTGTGCAAGGAGCCATACGGAGACAGGACACCCAGCTCCGAAGAGCGATTCCACCAGAGGAACGTCTGCTGGTTACATTAAGGTACGTAACAAATCTAAACCAATGGCACTGCAAATTTTGGGTGTTCTGACATGTATTTTTTGGGTATTTTCCTTTCTGTCTTTAGCATAACAACACCATAAATAGAATAGATTGTAATTTTTTCTGTTTTTTTTCTTCCAGATTTCTGGCAACTGGAGAGAGTTTATCATCCCTCCACTTCCAATGCCGGCTTGGAATATCCACCCTGTCCAGAATAGTTGCGGACACCAGCCGGGCTTTGTGGAATGTACTCCGAGATGAGTTTATACCCCTACCCACCTTGGACATGTGGATTGAAATTGCGGGAGAATTCTGGAGTGTGTGTGATTTCCCCAACTGTTTGGGAGTGGTGGATGGAAAGCACATCCGCATTATCAAACCAGCCAGAACAGGATCGGAGTACTTCAATTATAAAAAACATTTTTCTGTTGTGCTCATGGCAATAGCCGATACAGACTGTCGCTTCATCGCCGTGGACATTGGAGCTTTTGGCCGTGGCAACGATTTCCAGACTTTTAAGAACTCTGATATGGGCTGCCGTGTGTATGGCAAAAATTTAAATTTTCCACGGCCACGACCGCTCCCCAACACTCAAGGTCCACCAATGCCATTTGTTATGGTTGGTGATGAGGCCTTTCAGATGTGTGAAAACCTACTGAAGCCATATTCCAGTCGTGACTTGAACCACACTAAAAGGATTTTTAACTACAGACTGACCAGGGCACGAAGAACAGTAGAGTGTACCTTTGGGATTCTAGTCTCAAAATGGTGCATTCTTGCATCAGCCATTAATCTAAAAATGGAGACAGTCGACGAGGTGGTCAAAGCCTTGTGGTTCTGCACAATTACATAATGGCTAAGGAGCGGCCCAACATTGAACTGGATGAACCAGTTGCACACCCACTGCCCGATTACCAACATCACCCGCTGCGGTAAACAGCTGGTTGGCCACATGTGGGACCAATTTGCTGCCTTTTTTGATTCGGATATTGGCCGTGTGTCATGGCAGGACAATGTTGTGTAAATGTCCTGTTGGGATTTTATCTGTACCAGTTATTTTCTAAAATGTTACTAATATTTCTCGTTAATAAACTTTATTTTTTTCATATTTCATATCAGTATTTGTAATCTAAAACCAGGAGTGGGTGATAATAGCTGAGGTGCTAGATATGTTATTATTATAATTTTCCTCTAATTGTTCCAATCATTGTTTTGACTTACACATACTGATATAAAATACTGACCACATAATGTTAATGTGACGGCAGCCATGTTGTTTTACAGGTTGTTGACGTCATTGCGTCTGGATTCTGTTCTGCAGTATCCATTGGACACAGACTGAAGAGACAATGACTGTCATACAAAACAGATCTATACTCATCAAGTCAGGTGTCAGAAATAATGAATTCATGATGCACATATAACAGCCTCATGAATTCACTATTTCTGACACATGTGCAGGTGAGCATAGATATGCCGTGTATGACCGCCATCGTCCCTTCACTTTGTGTGAAATAGATTACGTACACAGAAGAGAAAATGGAGGTTATACAAGGCAGTTCTCTACTCACCAGGTCAGGTGTCTTAAAACTAATGTGTTTGTGGACACCTGACCTGTTGAGTATGGTTCTGCATTTTATTTCTGCCATTTTGTCTTCACTCTGCAACACTAGTCACAGACTAAGCAGAAGGAAGAGATTATGGAGATAATACAAGTATTAATTTTTTGGCCCACCTCATATCTCTATACTAAAGACACACAAAGCTGCAGTCTTTTATTTGCTAACTACTGTAGCTATGATGTGGCCAAAAAATTAAGTGTTCGGCACACAGTGTGTGTTGACGGCGGCGAAATACACAAGTAAACCACACATAATTGGGGGCAAAAAACAATACTATTTATTTTGTTATACACAAAATATTTATTTACTGCGCCTGCTTGGGGTAGAGTGATGTAAACGGGGGGTGTGAAGCTGTGAGGCCTGGATAACCATGGACGACGCAGCGATGGCAGGAGAAGGGGCAAGGTAACTTGTGGGGTCTGGTAGTTCGGGGATAGGGCTTGACACATGAGAGGCTTGAGACGCACTGGAAGGGTGAGACAAACCTGACATTACAGACACACTGGAAGGTGAAGGGGGAGGAATACTAAGAGTCCGCTGTTTTTTGTTTTTTTTCTTTCTGGGATTGCCGGGTTCTGGGAAGCCTCGGTGGGTGCATATGTCATGGCATGGTCGTGGTGGGTGACCTGTCAGGGTCCGGCTGCACTATGTCAGAGTCCATAGTGCCCGTAGAGCATGCAACCATGCCAGAGTCCATAGTGCTTGTAGAGCGTGCAGCCATGCCAGAGTCCATAGTGCTCGTAGAGCGTGCAGCCATGCCAGAGTCCATAGTGCTCGTAGATCATGCAGCCATGCCAGAGTCCATAGTGCTCGTAGAGCGTGCAGCCATGCCAGAGTCCATAGTGCTCGTAGAGCGTGCAGCCATGCCAGAGTCCATAGTGCTCATAGAGTGTGCAGCCATACCAGAGTCCATAGTGCTCGTAGAGCGTGCAGCCATAACAGAGTCCATAGTGCTAGTAGAGCATGCAGCCATAACAGAGTCCATAGTGCTCATAGAGCGTGCAGCCATGCCAGAGTCCATAGTGCTCGTAGAGCGTGCAGCCATGCCAGAGTCCATAGTGCTTGTAGAGTGGAAGGCCATGCCAGAGTCCATAGCGCTTGTAGAGCGCCAGGGTCCTGCTGCATCGTGGTGGTGGCGGTACGGAAGGCCATGCCTGGGTCCTGCTGCATCGTGGTGGTGGCGGTACGGAAGGCCATGCCTGGGTCCTGCTGCATCGTGGTGGTGGCAGTATGGAAGTCCATGCCTGGGTCCTGCTGCATCGTGGTGGTGGCGGTACAGAAGGCCATGCCTGGGTCCTGCTGCATCGTGGTGTCAGTGGAGGAGGTCCAAGAAGGAGCAGCGGTTGTCATGGTGGTGGTGGTGGGCTGTCCAACAGCACTCGGCATGGTGGTGGTGCTGTACTGGTGTCCGGCAGTGCTAGGAATAGAGGTGGCCATGCAGTGGTATGCAGCAGAGGTCGGCATTGAGGTAAAGCATGACAGTGTGGGCACAGGTGGAAATGCCCCCACTGTCTGCTGAAAATACCGACGCTGCTGCATAGCCTGCACGTAAGCAGCATTGCAGGCCTGCATGACACTAAGCAAGAGATCAGGAGTAAGGTGTTCCGACATGCCCTGCTCAATTTGGTTAAATGATATGCTGGCCTCTGGAGGTCGGCTTTTACTTGGTCAAGGCTTTTGGTGACCTCCTGGATACGTGTATTCATGTGGCTAAGGGAAATATCCATTCGGTCACCCAAAGCCTTGAGTCCTTCGTGAAAAACCGAGCTCAAGTGCAAAAACTTGGGCATGAGGGACCTGTCCGATGCCCTCTGCCGCTGCCGGGAGGAGCCCAAAAAAAAGGGACAGTGGCAGAGGACTGGGAAAGGGGAAGACCTGATGGACCAGCTTCCTGGTCTCCAGTTTGTGTGGCAGGCCCACTTGCTGCAGCGCTGCTGGATGGCTGGGACGGGTCCGTGGCTGTCTGATGAAGGACCGCTCCAGAACCTGGGCCAACAATGCTGCTCCATGTGCTGTGAAAAAAGGAAAAAAAAAAATAATACCAAAAATTAACCAGACGCCAACTCCTGTGGAATAGAAACATACAGATTATGGCAATACAACACAACCTAATGCACGTGAGAAATACTTACGTTCTCTGGGCAAGGACCGGTCTTAAAAATGCCAGAACGCGATGGTATTTGTACTTTCTGATCTTTGCTCCTGAACCACTGGGAACACGGCTCTCTTGACGCAGGTCCTTGTTGAAGCGGTCCTTCATCGAACGCCAACGTGTTTTGACTCTGGCCACTGTTGAAAAAAGAAAACATAATGGCAAGACAATGGACTTTTGGCCGTGCTCACACAACTGTGTGTGATGAGAGAAACTCCTGAGAGTTTATCTCATCACACACAGTTGTGTGAGCATGGCCAAGGTCTCTGCTGCTTCACACTGCATTGCAATACTTACCAAATGCATTTCGGACCTGAGTCGGGGCATTGTCCCAGCCATCCCACATCGCTGTGGCCACCTCATTCTATAGGCGCCGGATCGTCACGTTGTCCGAGTGCTGTGGAACCCGGGTGTCCCACAACGGGACTCGCTCCTGGACCAGGGAGATGAGGAGGTCATTTTCTATGAGGTCTTCATCCCGTTCTGGAACCTAAAAATTAAATAAAGACATTAATGTTGGATACATTAACATAAGGAAAAGAAAGAAAACAGAGGCTGAGAAATGGCATGAATAAGGAAAGTCAAGATACAAAAGGATTCCAGAAGAAAAATGTAAAGAAATAGAAATGTAAAGAAAGGAAGATTCAAGAATACTAAAGTGAGGATACAGTAAACAGTCAACCTTGTATACGTACACGCTGTCGCCTTGCCACCCGACCGTGACTCCGCTGCTCCTGCCCAGTCTCTGCCGCAGTAAAAAGAGCTCTAAAAAAATGAAAAACAAAAATTATCATATGTGTAGATGTGACAGTGAATACTTACCAATCTGAGGAGGTGAGTACTCACTTCACTGACATGTTCGGCTTCAGAAGGCCCAGGACGTTGCTCCTCATCAGAAGAAGAAGACATTCTGATGCATACAGAAAGAAAGAAATGGCAGAAATTAGGACATGTAGAGACAGAAAATAGAAAATAAAGGCATTGGCTAGGATATACTCACATTGTTCAGAGGCTTGTTTGCTCCAAGGTGCTGTGGTCTGTCTGCTCTGCTTGGCTGTCTGCTGAGTAGTGATCTGCAAATGTCCACTCCCTCCCTTTATCACCTTGTATGTGGGGGCTGGCTTATCAGTGTCTAGACATGTTTTTCTCTGGTGCAACGCATGTGTTTACGAACGCAAGCAAACGCATGTGCTTGTGAACGCATGCGTTCACATAGACAGCAATGCGTTTTTTTGGCGCATTCCTTACGCAATCGACCGCATACGTTTCTAGGCGGCAAAATGACGCCTCTAAAAATTACTACAATGTAGAATTTCCGCGCCAAACCGCAGACGACGAAACGACGCATGCATCGTCAAACGCGACAAAAAGCAACCGATCGCAGACGCATGCGTCCCTAATGTTAAATATAGGAATACACAACGCATGCGGATATTTGCGGAAGAAACGCTGCGGACACAACCGCAAATGTGAAACCGGCCTTAGGGAAAAGAGGATCCGTTGCAAAAAAAAATTCTTTAAAACATTAAATTTTAATTCACATTTTAAAAAAAATAATCCTCAAATTCAAGCGGAAAGAACAACAAAGTGACACATTACTTTTGAAGATATAAAGATTATATCCTATTTAGGGTCACATCACAAGCAAACAAGTATATACTGTATAACAGAGTAACCCAGACAACTCTAAGCCTTGCACTTCCCACTTCAGAATTCACATGCCAATGAATCAACAGCTTTTAATTGTAAAATGCATGTACATGTGTTATAAAGCTTTGAACATGGACATTGTGTTGCTGGAGCAAAGGGGTATCTGTAAGGTGCAGCATAGTAAGAAGGTCTTTCTTTAATAAATAGGTATACTTACAAAGTGCCAAAAATGCTTGTGAGATGAATGGTAATGTGTCACGAGTCGACCCCAGGACGTTGAACGACCCTGTTGAAAAAGCATCTGGCGAAACAGTGTCATCCCGGGGTGGTGACATGTTACTAGGGTTGAGCGACTTTCATTTTTTTAAGATCGAGTAGGGTTTTGGGAAACCCGATTTTGTCCAGAGTCGAGTCGAGTGCAGTCGGCCGATTATCGCTAAAAGTCGGGGATCGACCGAAACACGAAACCCAATGCAAGTCAATGGGGAAGCATAGTCGGCAGTGAGTGGAGGCCAGGAAAACACCTACAGTGCCCATTTTAATGCCAAAAACATCCATTCTTGTTTCTGAAGCTTGTCAATCTTAATTAACTTTATAATAATAGTTGGGCATAGGGAATTGGGGGTCATTTGGCAAAAGTTGTGGGGGGAGTAGGGCCGGCTCAAGTTTTTCGTGGGCCCAGGAAATGCGGACTACGTCACGGCGGTGTTGCAGGGAAAGGTAAGTATTTAAAAGTTGCAAGTGCTGTGATCCTGAGCAAGCAGGGGGGGGGCCCACTCGTTCGCATTGCCACTGGCACAGGGCCCCTCAAAGTACGGCGGTGTGTTTGCATGGCGGGGGCGCCTCCCACCAGCAGCGACACTTTTGCGTACTCTGAGGGGCCCTGTGCCAGTGACGTCGCCAACGAGTATGCCCCCCCACCTGATGAAGGAACCTGCACTTTCATCTGCACCTTCCTCTTTGTCCCTGTGTAAGGTGGTATAACATGCGGGAAGGGGAACCTTACTTTCAGCAGGGACAGATTCTGGCTGTGTAGAGTACAAGGGGAATGTAGTGGTCTAGGTCAATGTACCAGCAGACTCATTTAGCAGTGGCTGGGCAATGGGCAGGATGAGGAGGAAACAGATATAGGGCCAAAGAATAAAGTAGGCTACATGCAGTTCAAAATTGGTAACAGGACTAAACAGGCGGCATTGCTTTGTTCAGTGGAGTAGCAAACCCAAGAGCAGCAGACACTGTTTCAAGGGCCTAACCACACTAGTAGGCCAAATGCAGTTTAATATCTGATAGTATAGGGCGAAAGCCAGAATGTGGAAGCTCAGCTTTGTTCAGTTGAGGACAACACCAGGGAGTGGCAGACACCTTTAGTAGGCCGGAAAAGCCTATTGCATTTTTTAAAATGGTAATTTGGAGCAGAAGGTTGAAGCTCAGCTTTATTTAGTTGAGGGCAACACCAGGGAGGGGCAGAAGCCGTTAGTAGGCCCTAACCACCATTTTTTTTTTTAAAACCACATAATGAGAGCCGGAAGGTTGAAGCTCAGCTTTATTTAGTTGAGGACAACACCAGGGAGGGGCAGAAGCCGTTAGTAGGCCCTAACCACCATTTTTGTTTTAAAACCACTTAATGAGAGCCGGAAGGTTGAAGCTCAGCTTTATTTAGTTGAGGACAACACCAGGGAGGGGCAGAAGCCGTTAGTAGGCCCTAACCACCATTTTTTTTTTTAAAACCACATAATCAGAGCCGGAAGGTTGAAGCTCAGCTTTATTTAGTTGAGGACAACACCAGGGAGGGGCAGAAGCCGTTAGTAGGCCCTAACCACCATTTTTGTTTTAAAACCACTTAATGAGAGCCGGAAGGTTGAAGCTCAGCTTTATTTAGTTGAGGACAACACCAGGGAGGGGCAGAAGCCGTTAGTAGGCCCTAACCACCATTTTTTTTTTTAAAACCACATAATGAGAGCCGGAAGGTTGAAGCTCAGCTTTATTTAGTTGAGGACAACACCAGGGAGGGGCAGAAGCCGTTAGTAGGCCCTAACCACCATTTTTGTTTTAAAACCACTTAATGAGAGCCGGAAGGTTGAAGCTCAGCTTTATTTAGTTGAGGACAACACCAGGGAGGGGCAGAAGCCGTTAGTAGGCCCTAACCACCATTTTTGTTTTAAAACCACTTAATGAGAGCCGGAAGGTTGAAGCTCAGCTTTATTTAGTTGAGGACAACACCAGGGAGGGGCAGAAGCCGTTAGTAGGCCCTAACCACCATTTTTTTTTTTAAAACCACATAATGAGAGCCGGAAGGTTGAAGCTCAGCTTTATTTAGTTGAGGACAACACCAGGGAGGGGCAGAAGCCGTTAGTAGGCCCTAACCAAAGTTGAAGGCCAAATGCAGTTTAATTTCTGATACTATAGGCCGAAAGCCAGAAGGTGGAAGTTCCGATTTAGACAGTGGAGGACAATTTGAATTAGGGACTGCAGACAGACTTAGTAGGCTGTCCCCTGTGGACCATGCATCCACCACATTAACCCATTGCGCCGTAATGGACACGTAATCTTCCGTGGCCATGCCTACAGGTCCATGCGTCTGTTGTCAGGTGCACCTTTGTACTCACAGATTGCCAGAGTGCATGGACAATGCGGTCTTCTACATGCTGGTGGAGGGTTGGGATGGCTTTTCTCGCAAAAGAAGTGTCGACTGGTTAGCTTGTAGCGTGGTACAGCGTAGTCCATCATGGCCTTATTAATAGTAAATAAAATATATAACTAGGCTCTATGAACTTTTAAATAGGTTCCAGGGGTACACGGGCAGCATTGGTGTGGTCAGTGGAGGAGTATTGCAAGTAGGGGCTGCAGACAGGCTATCAAAGGCCTAAAATAACAAACAGTAGGCAGTCATGGCAGTTTTACATCGGTTACATGGATACACAGGCAGGCACTCCAGGCAGCATTGTGGTCAGTGGAGGAGTATTGCAAGTAGGGGCCGCAGACAGGCTATCAAAGGCCTAAAATAACAAACAATAGGCTCATGGCAGTTTCACAGCGGTTACATGGATACACGGGCAGGCAGCTTGGTGGTGGTGAGTGGAGGAGTATTTAAAGTAGGGACCGCAGACAGGCTTCAAAGGCCTAACATAAGAAAATGGGCTGGCTGTAGGCACTTTATAATTGGTTCCAGGGGTACACGGGCAGCAGTGGTCTGGTCAGTGGAGGAGTATTTAAAGTAGGGACCGCAGACAGGCTTCAAAGGCCTAACATAAGAAAATGGGCTGGCTGTAGGCACTTTATAATTGGTTCCAGGGGTACACGGGCAGCAGTGGTCTGGTCAGTGGAGGAGTATTTAAAGTAGGGACCGCAGACAGGCTTCAAAGGCCTAACATAAGAAAATGGGCTGGCTGTAGGCACTTTATAATTGGTTCCAGGGGTACACGGGCAGCAGTGGTCTGGTCAGTGGAGGAGTATTTAAAGTAGGGACCGCAGACAGGCTATCAAAGGCCTAACATAACAAACAATAGGCTCATGGCAGTTTCACAGCGGTTACATGGATACACGGGCAGGCAGCTTGGTGGTGAGTGGAGGAGTATTTAAAGTAGGGACCGCAGACAGGCTATCAAAGGCCTAAAATAACAAACAATAGGCTCATGGCAGTTTTACAGCGGTTACATGGATACACAGGCAGCTTGGTGGTGAGTGGAGGAGTATTTAAAGTAGGGACCGCAGACAGGCTATCAAAGGCCTAAAATAACAAACAATAGGCTCATGGCAGTTTCACAGCGGTTACATGGATACACGGGCAGGCAGCTTGGTGGTGGTGAGTGGAGGAGTATTTAAAGTAGGGACCGCAGACAGGCTTCAAAGGCCTAACATAAGAAAATGGGCTGGCTGTAGGCACTTTATAATTGGTTCCAGGGGTACACGGGCAGCAGTGGTCTGGTCAGTGGAGGAGTATTTAAAGTAGGGACCGCAGACAGGCTTCAAAGGCCTAACATAAGAAAATGGGCTGGCTGTAGGCACTTTATAATTGGTTCCAGGGGTACACGGGCAGCAGTGGTCTGGTCAGTGGAGGAGTATTTAAAGTAGGGACCGCAGACAGGCTTCAAAGGCCTAACATAAGAAAATGGGCTGGCTGTAGGCACTTTATAATTGGTTCCAGGGGTACACGGGCAGCAGTGGTCTGGTCAGTGGAGGAGTATTTAAAGTAGGGACCGCAGACAGGCTATCAAAGGCCTAACATAACAAACAATAGGCTCATGGCAGTTTCACAGCGGTTACATGGATACACGGGCAGGCAGCTTGGTGGTCAGTGGAGGAGTATTTAAAGTAGGGACCGCAGACAGGCTATCAAAGGCCTAAAATAACAAACAATAGGCTCATGGCAGTTTTACAGCGGTTACATGGATACACAGGCAGCTTGGTGGTGAGTGGAGGAGTATTTAAAGTAGGGACCGCAGACAGGCTATCAAAGGCCTAAAATAACAAACAATAGGCTCATGGCAGTTTCACAGCGGTTACATGGATACACGGGCAGGCAGCTTGGTGGTGGTGAGTGGAGGAGTATTTAAAGTAGGGACCGCAGACAGGCTTCAAAGGCCTAACATAAGAAAATGGGCTGGCTGTAGGCACTTTATAATTGGTTCCAGGGGTACACGGGCAGCAGTGGTCTGGTCAGTGGAGGAGTATTTAAAGTAGGGACCGCAGACAGGCTTCAAAGGCCTAACATAAGAAAATGGGCTGGCTGTAGGCACTTTATAATTGGTTCCAGGGGTACACGGGCAGCAGTGGTCTGGTCAGTGGAGGAGTATTTAAAGTAGGGACCGCAGACAGGCTATCAAAGGCCTAAAATAACAAACAATAGGCTCATGGCAGTTTTACAGCGGTTACATGGATACACAGGCAGCTTGGTGGTGAGTGGAGGAGTATTTAAAGTAGGGACCGCAGACAGGCTATCAAAGGCCTAAAATAACAAACAATAGGCTCATGGCAGTTTCACAGCGGTTACATGGATACACGGGCAGGCAGCTTGGTGGTGGTGAGTGGAGGAGTATTTAAAGTAGGGACCGCAGACAGGCTTCAAAGGCCTAACATAAGAAAATGGGCTGGCTGTAGGCACTTTATAATTGGTTCCAGGGGTACACGGGCAGCAGTGGTCTGGTCAGTGGAGGAGTATTTAAAGTAGGGACCGCAGACAGGCTTCAAAGGCCTAACATAAGAAAATGGGCTGGCTGTAGGCACTTTATAATTGGTTCCAGGGGTACACGGGCAGCAGTGGTCTGGTCAGTGGAGGAGTATTTAAAGTAGGGACCGCAGACAGGCTATCAAAGGCCTAACATAACAAACAATAGGCTCATGGCAGTTTCACAGCGGTTACATGGATACACGGGCAGGCAGCTTGGTGGTCAGTGGAGGAGTATTTAAAGTAGGGACCGCAGACAGGCTATCAAAGGCCTAAAATAACAAACAATAGGCTCATGGCAGTTTTACAGCGGTTACATGGATACACAGGCAGCTTGGTGGTGAGTGGAGGAGTAGTGCAAGGAGTGTCTGTCCCAGTACTCCCAAAATATAAATAGATGTTAATGTCTCGCAAAACAACCAAAACAAAAAAAAAAGGTGGCATACTTAGGTACAGGGGTGGGCTCATCTACTGAGTTTCTGACATAGTAATTTGGCAGTAACTATTTAATGGTGCCAATATAGGACACAGACACAGACTACTTTAAGTTGCATCATAGATGTCTACAAATTTGTATTGTCAGTGCCAGACATTGAATGATGTCAGCGAATAGACTAAAGATTGGTGGAGCTGTGCGACATAATTTTGCACGTGGTAGAGCACATTTTGAGCTGGGGTAGGGGGGAACTCTCTTGAGGCCGGCGGGACCGCCCCAGGGCCCCTCATGTTACAACGGTGTGTCTGACGTTGGGTGCGCACCACCACCGCCAGAGACACTACATTGTACTATGAGGGACCCAGTAGCAATGCCGTCAACCAAAAGCGAGCACACCCACCTCTTCAGACAAACAGCAGTCTCACGGGTGCTTGCGCCAAGTCGCGATACCACGGCCCCGTGTGGGGAGTTTTGCCATTTAGGGAGGTGTAAACATGTCGTATGCTGTACAATCAGCTGCAGCAAATTAGACATTAGAAAAGTAATTCACAGGCAAGAGCTTTTCATAGGAAAGCTAGGTGTCGGCCGGGCAAGGTGGGGCAAAAGATTTCGAAATCCAGTTGTGGTTCATTTTAATGAATGTTAGATCGTCAACATTTTGGGTAGCCAGACGAGTCCTTTTTTCGGTTAATATTGAACCTGCAGCACTGAATACTCTTTCTGATAGGACACTTGCTGCCGGGCAAGCAAGCTCCTGCAATGCATATTCTGCCAATTCTGGCCAGGTGTCTAATTTGGAGGCCCAGTAATCAAATGGGAATGACGGTTGAGGGAGAACATCGATAAGGGATGAAAAATAGTTAGTAACCATACTGGACAAATGTTGTCTCCTGTCACTTTCAATTGATGCAGCAGTACCTGTCCTGTCTGCGGTCATAGCAAAATCACTCCACAACCTGGTCAGAAAACCCCTCTGTCCAACGCCACTTCTGATGTGTGCACCCCTAACACTCCTAGTCTGCTGCCCCCTGGAGCTTGTGTGAGAACGATCACGTGCGCTGTGTGCTGGGAATGCCTGAAGCAAACGGTCAACAAGAGTTGATTGTTTGGTTGCTAATATTAGTTCCAAGTTCTCATGTGGCATAATATTTTGCAATTTGCCTTTATAGCGTGGATCAAGGAGGCAGGCCAACCAGTAATCGTCATCGTTCATCATTTTCGTAATGCGTGTGTCCCTTTTTAGGATACGTAAGGCATAATCCGCCATGTGGGCCAAAGTTCCAGTTGTCAAATCTCCGGTTGTGATTGGTTGAGGGGCAGTTGCAGGCAAATCTACGTCACTTGTGTCCCTCAAAAAACCAGAACCCGGCCGTGACACGCAACCAATTTCCTGTGCCCCCGTGAAAGTTTCCGCATTAAAAATATACTCATCCCCATCATCCTCCTCGTCCTCCACCTCCTCTTCGCCCGCTACCTCGTCCTGTACACTGCCCTGACCAGACAATGGCTGACTGTCATCAAGGCTTCCCTCTTCCTCTGGTGCAGACGCCTGCTCCTTTATGTGCGTCAAACTTTGCATCAGCAGACGCATTAGGGGGATGCTCATGCTTATTACGGCGTTGTCTGCACTAACCAGCCGTGTGCATTCCTCAAAACACTGAAGGACTTGACACATGTCTTGTATCTTCGACCACTGCACACCTGACAACTCCATGTCTGCCATCCTACTGCCTGCCCGTGTATCCTCCCACAAATAAATAACAGCACGCCTCTGTTCGCACAGTCTCTGAAGCATGTGCAGTGTTGAGTTCCACCTTGTTGCAACGTCTATGATTAGGCGATGCTGGGGAAGGTTCAAAGACCGCTGATAGGTCTGCATACGGCTGGCGTGTACAGGCGAACGTCGGATATGTGAGCAAAGTGCACGCACTTTGAGGAGCAGGTCGGAGAACCCAGGATAAGTTTTCAATAAGCACTGCACCACCAGGTTTAAGGTGTGAGCCAGGCAAGGAATGTGTTTCAGTTGGGAAAGGGAGATGGCAGCCATGAAATTCCTTCCGTTATCACTCACTACCTTGCCTGCCTCAAGATCTACTGTGCCCAGCCACGACTGCGTTTCTTGTTGCAAGAACTCGGACAGAACTTCCGCGGTGTGTCTGTTGTCGCCCAAACACTTCATAGCCAATACAGCCTGCTGACGCTTGGCAGTAGCTGGCCCATAATGGGACAACTGGTGTGCAACAGTGTCATCTGCCGATGGAGTGGTTGGCCGACTGCGTTCTGTGGAAGAGCTGTAGCTTCTGCAGGAGGACGAGGAGGAGGAGGAGGGGGTGCGAACGCCTACAGCCAACTGTTTCCTAGACCGTGGGCTAGGCACAACTGTCCCTAAATTGATGTCGCCTGTGGACCCTGCATCCACCACATTCACCCAGTGTGCCGTGATGGACACATAACGTCCCTGGCCATGCCTACTGGTCCATGCATCTGTAGTCAGGTGCACCTTTGTACTCACAGATTGCCTAAGTGCATGGACGATGCGCTGTTTAACATGCTGGTGCAGGGCTGGGATGGCTTTTCTGGAAAAAAAGTGTCGACTAGGTAGCTCGTATCGTGGTTCAGCGTACTCCATCAGGGCTTTAAAAGCTTCGCTTTCAACTAAACGGTAGGGCATCATCTCTAACGAGATTAGTCTAGCTATGTGGGCGTTAAAACCCTGTGTACGCGGATGCGAGGATAAGTACTTCCTTTTTCTAACCAGAGTCTCATGTAGGGTGAGCTGGACTGGAGAGCAGGAGATCGTGGAACTTTCGGGTGTGCCGGTGTACATGGCAGACTGAGAGACGGTTGGAGACGGTATTGTTTCCGCCGGTGCCCTAGATGCAATATTTCCTCCTACTAAACTGGTGATTCCCTGACCCTGACTGCTTTTGGCTGGCAAAGAAACCTGCACAGATACTGCCGGTGGTGCGGAAAATGGTGGCCTTACAGTGACGGAAGGGATGTTGCGTTGCTGACTAGCTTCATTGGCCGAGGGTGCTACAACCTTAAGGGACGTTTGGTAGTTAGTCCAGGCTTGAAAATGCATGGTGGTTAAGTGTCTATAAAAGGAAAGGAATCCAGCTCAACGATGCAGTGAAAATTCGTAGCTTTATTTCATCATTTAATCATGATTAAGGGTGCTCAGTCACCGGAAACGCGTTGATCTTGGTTTTATATGCTGATGTTTTGTCCTCACACGCTATTTTGAAGTGAAATAAAGCTACGAATTTTCACTGCATCGTTGAGCTGGATTCCTTTCCTTTTATGTTTGCCTACGCCCTGACACAGCGGTTCCGTGCTCCGAGCCTCCGGGAATGTCGACATGGTGAGCTGGACTTTGTTTTTTCTTACTTCAGTTAAGTGTCTATGCATGCAACTAGTATTTAGACTTTTCAGATTCTGACCTCTGCTTAAGCTAGTTGAACATTTTTGACAGATGACTTTGCGCTGATCAGTTGGATGTTGTTTAAAAAAATGCCAGACTGCACTCTTCCTTGACTCGGATCCCTTTTCAGGGATTGCAGACTGAGCTTTAACCGGATGGCCACGCTGTCCTCCAACAGGTTTTGGCTTTGACACGCGTTTTGGGCCAGATACGGGCCCGGCAGATGGAACCTGTTGCGATGTTGATGCCTGCTGCGGCCCCTCCTCCACCTCCGCTTCTGAACTACTGCCGCCTGCACCCTGTTCCCCCAATGGCTGCCAATCGGGGTCAATAACTGGGTCATCTATTACCTCCTCTTCGAGCTCGTGTGCAACTTCGTCTGTGTCACTGTGTCGGTCGGTGGTATAGCGTTCGTGGCGGGGCAACATAGTCTCATCAGGGTCTGATTGTGGATCTGTACCCTGAGAGGGCAATGTGGTGGTCTGAGTCAAAGGAGCAGCATAGTACTCTGGCTGTGGCTGTGCATCAGTGCACTCCATGTCAGAATCTACTTGTAATGGGCATGGCCTGTTAAATGTTTCACTTTCTAAGCCAGGGACGGTATGTGTAAAGAGCTCCATGGAGTGACCCGTTGTGTCGCCTGCTGCATCCTTCTCTCTTGTTGTAGTTTTTGCTGAGGAGGACAAGGAAGCGACTTGTCCCTGACCGTGAACATCCACAAGCGACGCGCTGCTTTTACATTTACCAGTTTCGGAAGAGGAGGCAAAAGAGCTAGAGGCTGAGTCTGCAATGTAAGCCAAAACTTGCTGTTGCTGCTCAGCCTTTAAAAGCGGTTTTCCTACTCCCAGAAAAGAGAGCGTTCGAGGCCTTGTGTAGCCTGACGACGAAACTGGCTCCACAGCTCCAGACTTAGGTGGAATATTTTTATCCCCACGACCACCTGATGCTCCACTACCACTACCATCATTACCAGCTGACAATGAACGCCCACGACGACCTCTTGCACCAGACTTCCTCATTGTTTAAAAATCGTAACCAAACTAACTTTATTTGTTGCTGTCAAACAACTTACACGGTGAGCTATAACTTCAGTATGATTTCAATATCCCTTAACAGGTTGGTGAGACCACAAGGAAAATCAGGCACAATGTTACACACTCTGTTTTCTGTGACACCAAATCACAGAGATGACACACACGCAGGACTGTCACTCAAGCACTAATGTCAATATTAATCTCCCACCTAATTTTTTTTTTTTTTTTTCTCTGTGAGACTTTAGAAACCAAATAATATTTAAAAAAAAACAAAAAAACAAGGCTTTCTATGGCCCACTGAATGAGAGATGGCACGCACAGGAGTGGCACACAAGCCCTGACTGAGGCCAATATTTTTCTCCCACTGATTGATGTAGTGTTTTTGTGTTGAGGTTGATTTTAAAACACAAATGAAGGAAAAAAATAAAAAGGCTTTCTATGGCCCACAATTAGAGAGAGAGGTGGCACACCCAGGAGTCAAGACTGGCACACAAGCTGAAATGGCAATATTACTCTCCCACTGTTTTTTTATGTATTTTTTTTTTATTTTCAGGGAGACTTTAGAAACCAAATAATATTAAAAAAAAAACAAAAAAACAAGGCTTTCTATGGCCCACTGAATGAGAGGGACAGAGGTGGCACACCCAGGAGTCAAGACTGGCACACAAGCTGAAATGGCAATATTACTCTCCCACTGTTTTTTTATGTATTTTTTTTTTATTTTCAGGGAGACTTTAGAAACCAAATAATATTAAAAAAAACAAAAAAAACAAGGCTTTCTATGGCCCACTGAATGAGAGGGACAGAGGTGGCACACCCAGGAGTCAAGACTGGCACACAAGCTGAAAGGGCAATATTACTCTCCCACTGTTTTTTTATGTATTTTTTTTTTATTTTCAGGGAGACTTTAGAAACCAAATAATATTAAAAAAAAAAAAAAAAACAAGGCTTTCTATGGCCCACTGAATGAGAGGGACAGAGGTGGCACACCCAGGAGTCAAGACTGGCACACAAGCTGAAAGGGCAATATTACTCTCCCACTGTTTTTTTATGTTTTTTTTTTTTTTATTTTCAGGGAGACTTTAGAAACCAAATAATATTAAAAAAAAAACAAAAAAACAAGGCTTTCTATGGCCCACTGAATGAGAGGGACAGAGGTGGCACACCCAGGAGTCAAGACTGGCACACAAGCTGAAATGGCAATATTACTCTCCCACTGTTTTTTTATGTATTTTTTTTTTATTTTCAGGGAGACTTTAGAAACCAAATAATATTAAAAAAAAAAAAAAAAACAAGGCTTTCTATGGCCCACTGAATGAGAGGGACAGAGGTGGCACACCCAGGAGTCAAGACTGGCACACAAGCTGAAAGGGCAATATTACTCTCCCACTGTTTTTTTATGTTTTTTTTTTTTTTATTTTCAGGGAGACTTTAGAAACCAAATAATATTAAAAAAAAAACAAAAAAACAAGGCTTTCTATGGCCCACTGAATGAGAGGGACAGAGGTGGCACACCCAGGAGTCAAGACTGGCACACAAGCTGAAATGGCAATATTACTCTCCCACTGTTTTTTTATGTATTTTTTTTTTATTTTCAGGGAGACTTTAGAAACCAAATAATATTAAAAAAAAAAAAAAAAACAAGGCTTTCTATGGCCCACTGAATGAGAGGGACAGAGGTGGCACACCCAGGAGTCAAGACTGGCACACAAGCTGAAAGGGCAATATTACTCTCCCACTGTTTTTTTAGGTTTTTTTTTTTTTTTTCAGGGAGAATTAGAAACCCAATAATATTAAAAAAAAAAAATAAATAGGCTTTCTATGGCCCACTGAATGAAAGGGAGAGAGGTGGCACACCCAGGAGTCAAGACTGGCACACAAGCTGAAAGGGCAATATTACTCTCCCACTGTTTTTTTATGTATTTTTTGTTTTTTCAGGGAGACTTTAGAAACCCAATAATATTTAAAAAAAAAAATAAATAGGCTTTCTATGGCCCACTGAATGAGAGGGAGAGAGGTGGCACACCCAGGAGTCAAGACTGGCACACAAGCTGAAAGGGCAATATTACTCTCCCACTGTTTTTTTAGGTTTTTTTTTTTTTTCAGGGAGACTTTAGAAACCAAATAATATTAAAAAAAAAAAAAAAAAAAAAAAAATAGGCTTGCTATAGCCCACTGAATGAGAGATAGCACACACAGCAGTGGCACACAAGCCCTGACTGAGGCCAATATTTTTCTCCCACTGATTGATGTAGTGTTTTTGTGTTGAGGTAGATTTTAGAACACAAATCACGGAAAAAATAAATAGGCTTTCTATGGCCCACTGAATGAAAGGGAGAGAGGTGGCACACCCAGGAGTCAAGACTGGCACACAAGCTGAAAGGGCAATATTACTCTCCCACTGTTTTTTTATGTATTTTTTGTTTTTTCAGGGAGACTTTAGAAACCCAATAATATTTAAAAAAAAAAATAAATAGGCTTTCTATGGCCCACTGAATGAGAGGGAGAGAGGTGGCACACCCAGGAGTCAAGACTGGCACACAAGCTGAAAGGGCAATATTACTCTCCCACTGTTTTTTTATGTATTTTTTGTTTTTTCAGGGAGACTTTAGAAACCCAATAATATTTAAAAAAAAAAATAAATAGGCTTTCTATGGCCCACTGAATGAGAGGGAGAGAGGTGGCACACCCAGGAGTCAAGACTGGCACACAAGCTGAAAGGGCAATATTACTCTCCCACTGTTTTTTTAGGTTTTTTTTTTTTTTCAGGGAGACTTTAGAAACCAAATAATATTAAAAAAAAAAAAAAAAAAAAAAAAATAGGCTTGCTATAGCCCACTGAATGAGAGATAGCACACACAGCAGTGGCACACAAGCCCTGACTGAGGCCAATATTTTTCTCCCACTGATTGATGTAGTGTTTTTGTGTTGAGGTAGATTTTAGAACACAAATCACGGAAAAAATAAATAGGCTTTCTATGGCCCACTCAGTGAGAGATGGCACACACAGGGATGGCACTGTAGCAGAAATGCCAATCTTAATCTCCCACAAAAAAAAAACAAAAAAAAAAAAAAAACTGTCCTACAATTACTATCTCCCTGCAGTAATGTAAGCCAGGTATGGCAGGCAGCAATAGGAGTGGACTGATGCACAAATTAAATAAAAAGTGTGGACAAACAGAAAAGATAGCTGTGCAGAAAGGAAGGAACAAGAGGATATGTGCTTTGAAAAAAGCAGTTGGTTTCCACAGTGGCGTACACACAGCAATACAGCTATCACGGAGCCTTCTAGGGCAGCCCAATGAGCTACAGCGCTGAGGGGAAAAAAAAAAAAAAATAGCTTCCACAGTCCCTGCACACCGAAGGTGGTGTTGGACAGTGGAAATCGCTGCAGCACAAGCGGTTTGGTGGTTAGTGGACCCTGCCTAACGCTCTCCCTGCTTCTGATGAAGCGGCAGCAACCTGTCCCTAAGCTCAGATCAGCAGCAGTAAGATGGCGGTCGGCGGGAACGCCCCTTTATAGCCCCTGTGACGCCGCAGACAGCAAGCCAATCACTGCAATGCCCTTCTCTAAGATGGTGGGGACCAGGATCTATGTCATCACGCTGCCCACACTCTGCGTTCACCTTCATTGGCTGAGAAATGGCGCTTTTCGCGTCATTGAAACGCGACTTTGGCGCGAAAGTCGCGTACCGCATGGCCGACAAGCACAGGGGTCGGATCGGGTTTCATGAGACGCCGACTTAGCCAAAAGTCGGCGACTTTTGAAAATGATCGACCCGTTTCGCTCAACCCTACATGTTACCATTCATCTCAAACACATTTTTGGTATTTTGTAAGTGTGCCTACTCATTTAAAGACAGACCCCTTGGGGTAATTTTTTGAAATCTTTGTTCATTGTGCAATGGTCAAATTTCTACTCTCATTCTCTATATATTCTATTATTATACTTTTATTGTGTTGCCCTTCTCACAGTCTCTTTAAGAGTGCATCTTGTAGCCTGAAGTTTCTTTTTGTCTGCACTTGGACATTTTGGAAGATAATTGCATTGATTTGCTCAACATAATTCTTTACATTTCACCCTCACGCAGAATAATATGAGTAATGAAACATGCTCTATATATATATGCTGCTAGTTTGAAAATCTTACCCACATATCCCTTTATAAAGAGAAATTCAACATAATAGCTCTGTTAGCATACGCCATATACTGCTTATATATGCAGCACCCCAGTAGGTGGGCAAAACGCCTGGGTACAAAATCTGTGTCTGAGGGTGAAACCACTGGCCCTTCCCCTGTGTTGCATCCTTCCCACTCTCACTGAGGCCTCCTATCCACAACCTGCAGTTGCACAGACAGAACAGTCAGCAACCAAGTCCAATTCATTGTCCCAGCAAAGCGTTCATTTGTCCCTTGTCAGCATGTATGTCTATTCACAAATTGTTAGTTAGATAGGGCATACATATTCATTAGCAATTTACATTGTCCGGTGCTGGACAAAGACCATTGCTTACTTTTCCAGACTCCTAAATGAGACTTCTGTTTCTTTATTAAACTGTCACTTCCCTTACATTTTCTAAATTTGGGTCCTTACTAGAGTTGAGCGACTTTTACTTTTTTCGGATCAAGTCGGTTTCGCAAAACCGGGTGAAATCGGTTTGAAAGGGTGAAATCGGCCGATTATTGCGAAAAGTCGGGGGCTGACTGAAATACGAAACCCAATGCAAGTCAATGGGGAATCAAAGTCAGCAGTGAGTGGAGGACAGGAAAACACCTACAGTGCCCATTTTAATGCCAAAAACATCAATTCTTATTACTGAAGCTTGTCAATCTTAATTTACGTTATAATGATAATTAGGCATTGAAAACTGGGGGTCATTTGTGGGGGGGGGGAGGGCTGGCTCAAGATTTTCGTGGGCCCAGGAAAGGCGGAATACGTCACGGCGGTGGAGCAGGGAGAGGTAAGTATTTCAACTTTGCAAGTGCTGTGATTCTGAGCAAGCAGTGGGGGCCCACTCATTGGCATTGGCACTGGCACAGGGCCCCTCATAGTACGGCGGTGTGTTTGATGGCGGGTGGCGCCTCCCACCGGCAGAGACACTTTTGCGTACTATGAGGGGCCCTGTGCCAGTGACGTCGCCAATGAGTATGCCCCCCACCTGATGAAGGAACCTGCACTTTCATCTGCACCGTCCTCTTTG
The DNA here is from genome assembly GCF_051348905.1 of Ranitomeya variabilis. Classification (NCBI taxonomy): domain Eukaryota; kingdom Metazoa; phylum Chordata; class Amphibia; order Anura; family Dendrobatidae; genus Ranitomeya; species Ranitomeya variabilis. The sequence goes on from NC_135232.1 coordinate 754,980,916, forward strand.
TCCCGGTGTAGGGTGGTATAGTATGCGGGAAGGGGAACATGACTTTCAGCAGGGTCATATTCTGGCTGTGTAGAGTGCAAGGGGAATGTAGTGGTCTGGGTCAATGTACCAGCAGTCTCATCTAGCAGTGGCTGGGCAATGGGCAGGATGAGGAGGAAACACAGATATAGGCCCAAATAATAAAGTGGGCTAAATGCAGTTCAAATGTGGTAACAGGACTAAACAGGCAGCATTGCTTTGTTCAGTGGAGGACAACTGTAATGAGTGGCAGACACAGTTAGTAGGCCCAAATAATAAAGTAGCCTAAATTCAGTTCAAAATTGGTAACAGGACTAAACAGGCAGTATTGCTTTGTTCAGTGGAGGACAACTGTAACAAGTGGCAGACACAGTTAGTAGGCCCAAATAATAAAGTAGCCTAAATGCAGTTCAAAATTGGTAACAGGACTAAACAGGCGGCATTGCTTTGTTCAGTAGAGGACAACTGTAATGAGTGGCAGACACAGTTAGTAGGCCCAAATAATAAAGTAGCCTAAATGCAGTTCAAAATTGGTAACAGGACTAAACAGGCGGCATTGCTTTGTTCAGTGGAGGACAACTGTAATGAGTGGCAGACACAGTTAGTAGGCCCAAATAATAAAGTAGCCTAAATGCAGTTCAAAATTGGTAACAGGACTAAACAGGCAGCATTGCTTTGTTCAGTGGAGGACAACTGTAATGAGTGGCAGATACAGTTAGTAGGCCCAAATAATAAAGTAGCCAAAATGCAGTTCAAAATTTGTAACAGGACTAAACAGGCGGCATTGCTTTGTTCAGTGGAGGAAAACTGTAATGAGTGGCAGACACAATTAGTAGGCCCAAATAATAAAGTAGGCTAAATGCAGTTCAAATGTGGTAACAGGACTAAACAGGTGGCATTGCTTTGTTCAGTGGAGGAAAATTGTAATGAGTAGCAGACTAAGTTAGTAGGCCCAAATAATAAAGTGGGCTAAATGTCTGCCCAAAAATTGTTCATAAATAAACAGGTGGCATAGCTAGGTACAGGGGTGGGCTCCTCTGCTGAGTAGCAGACAGTGGTAGTAGGTGCAAAGTATTAACTGGTCTAAATGGAGGCCAGGGCCCCTGTATATTTTAACTATCATCTATCATTTCAACAAATTTGTATTGGCAGTGCCATTGAAGGATTTAACAGCACAGACTACACAGTGGTGGAGCAGGGAGAGGTAAGTATTGCAAGTGGTAGAGCACTGTTCGAGCTGGGGAGGAACATTCTCTCGTGGGCGGCGGTACTGGCACAGGGCCCCTCATATTACGACGGTGTGTCTGACGTTGGTTGTGCACCACCACCGTCAGAGACACTTCATTGTACTATGAGGGACCCTGTGCCAGTGCCGTCGCCCAAGAGTGGGCACACCCACCTGTCCAGGCAAATGGCACTCGCACGGGTGCTTGTGGCAGGTGGTAACCACGGCCCTGTGGGGGGAGTCAGCCTATTTAGGGAGGTCTAAAAATGGCCTATGGTGGACATTCAGCAGCTGCAAATAGAGGAATTGGAGAAGTCAGTAAGAGGAGGCCAAAAGCAAGACATTTTTCAGGCAAGCTACGTGTCAGCAGGGGAACTTGGGGGCAAATAATTTGAAATCCATGTTTGGTTCATTTTAATGAAGGTTAGATCATCAACATTTTGGGTAGCCAGACGTGTCCTTTTTTCGGTCAGTATTGAACCAGCAGCACTGAAGACTCTTTCTGATAGCACACTAGCAGCAGGGCAAGCGAGCTCCTGTAATGCATATTCATTGTAGGGTGGGCTGGACTGGATTTGCATATGGTGGAACTAGCGGTGGTGGTGGTGGTGGACATGGTGGATTGACAGAGGGTTGGTGATGGTATTCTTGATGTTGGCCTACATACAGTGTTTCCTACCAATAACCTTGTGATTCCCTGACTGCTTTGGCCTTGCGACGATACCTCCACATTTGCTGCTGGTGGTGTCCTAACCGGTGGGCTTACAGTGAGGGAAGCAATGTAGCATTGCTGACTACCTTCATTCTGAGCAGGTGCACCAACGGTACGGGACGTTTGGTGGTTAGTCCAGGCTTGCAAGTGCATGCTAGTTAAATGTCTAAGCATGCACGTTGTATTTAAATTTTGAAGATTCTTCCCTCTGCTAAAGGTCTTTGAGCATTTCTTACAGATAACTTTGCACTGATCATTCGGATCTTGGTTAAAACATTGCCACACTACACTCTTCCTACTATGGAATACCTTTTCAGGCATTGCACGCTGTGCTACTTTCACCGGATGGCCACTCTGTCCTAAAACGGTTTTTGTTTTTGACAAACGTTTTTGGCCTGATACGGGCCTGCCAGATGACAGCTGTTGCGATGTAGATGGCTGCTACGGATCATCCTCCTCCGCTTCTGAGCTACTGGCAGCGGCACCCTCTTCCCCCAATGGCTGCCAATCTGGGTCAACAACTGGGTCATCTATCACCTCCTCTTCAATGTCATGTGCACCTTCCTCTGTGTCATCGTGTAAGGTGCTATAGCATTCGGGATGGGGTACCGTAGTCTCATCAGGGTCAGATTCTGGTTCAGTACACTGCGAGGGCGATGTAGTGATCTGAGTCAATGGAACAGCATAATAATCTAGCTGTGGCTGTGCATCAGTGCACTCCATGTCCGATTCATCTTGTAATGGGCAGTTAACAATTTCCCTTTCTTACCCAGGCACGGTATGTGTAAAGAGCTCCATGGATTAACCTGTAGTGTCGCCTGACGCATCCTTTACTTTTGGCTTGGCTGAAGGACACAAGGAAACATCTCGTTCCTGACCGGGAGCATCCACTGATGACTCACTGCTTTTATATTTTAAACTTTCTGAAGAGGAGGCGAAAGAGCTAGAGGCTGTCAGCAAGACACCTCCAGCCTTAGGTGCTATTGTGCTTTTGCCACTACCACCAGATGCACCACCACCACCACCATCAGTACCAGCTGGCAACGACAGCCGATGGGCTCTTCCACCAGACTTCCTCATTTTTTGGAAAATCTAACCAAAATAACAACCGTTATATGGTACTGTAAAACAAGGTAGAAGGTGTATATAAACTTGTTGAGAATTTAAATCTCCCTTTTTTTTGGGAGACTGAACCAAAACTCAGGCCCTGTGCATAAAACAACACAATGTAAGTGGCAGAAAGTGGCTGGCTGATATACGACAAACTAACAGGACTGAAGTATATCCACTTTGTGAGAATTTGAATCTCACTTTTTTTTGGGGGGAGACTGAACCAAAACTCAGGCCCAGTGTATAAAACAACACAATGTAAGTGGCAGAAAGTGGCTGGCTGATATACGACAAACTAACAGGACTGAAGTATATCCACTTTGTGAGAATTTGAATCTCACTTTTTGGGGAGAGACTGAACCAAAACTCAGGCCCAGTGTATAAAACAACACAATGTAAGTGGCAGAAAGTGGCTGGCTGATATACGACAAACTAACAGGACTGAAGTATATCCACTTTGTGAGAATTTGAATCTCACTTTTTGGGGGGGAGACTGAACCAAAACTCAGGCCCAGTGTATAAAACAACACAATGTAAGTGGCAAAAAGTGGCTGGAAGATATACGAAAAAATACAAGGACTGTAGTGCAATTTCAGTCTCCCTACAATGATCTCAGGACAAGTATGGCAGCAATAAAAAGGACTGCTGCACACAAAAGTGCACTGTGGACAAATAAACAAGATAACTGTGCAGAAAGGAGCAACAGGATTTTTGCTTTTAAAAAAGCAGCAGCGTGCAAACAGCAATGCAGCTATCAGGGAGCCTTATAAGGCAGCCTAATAAGTTACAGCCCAGGCTGGAACGAGCCAACCCCCCCTCCCCCACGGGCGGCTACGTGGAGGCTAACATGACAGGGGGTTTGGAGCCAGGTTAGGTGAAGTGGGGGTTAATTCTTTAAGGGGGAGGGTTTTCTATGCAGGGAAGGGAGCTATACAGTAGTGGTGGGGGGGTGGAGCCTGTCACTTTCCCGCTCAGGAGACAGCGAGCAGGAAGCCCACGCCACTCACCATGAGTTCCGTGGATCTGATCTTGTCCCGGCTCCAGGCTGCAGCGGTGAACCAGCCTCCCGGCTGTTAGAGGCCCAGGTGTCCTCCATCCTGGGCGATAGCAGCGGGGGTTCCACACCCAGCGATTCCGGTGAGTGGCCCTCACGGGGTGTTCGCCCCCCGGAACGGCTCTCCCCCGGCCTCCCTCAGACCTCCCGGCGACGGCGCAGGAGCCCCTCAAGGGACCCTCCGGATCGGGTGCCTGCTCGTAAGCGTCCAAGCAGGCCGCGGTCCGGGAGGAATCCGCCAGCCGCGCTGGGGCCTGCAGCGGCGGTTGGGCCTTCTCCTTCATCCCGGGGGGCGCGGCCCGCGCTCACCGGCACCAGCACTGCGCACAGTCACTTTACGGCGGGTCGCCCCGGAGATGACCACGCCAGATGGCCTGCCACAAACAGCAACGGGAGACGGCGGGGGAGTGCGGATGCAGCGGCGGGCAGAGCTCCAGCCGGGTCTCCCAGGCTGGACCTGGCCTCGGATCCAGGACCCCACGCGCCATCTGCAATCGGGGCGGGACTCTTCACTTCAGCGGGATCGGATGGCGGCGGCATGATTGGTGGGCTCGGTGTTGGGGCCTCCCTACACCAGGCTGCATTAGTGGCAGACGGTGACGTGGCATTGAACCCGGCTGTCGTTGGGACGGCGAGACCTTCTCCAGGAGGCGGACCTCATCTTCAGGATGGTTCCAGGACGGCATCAGCATCTGGAGACAGCTGGACAACCACGGCGCCTGCGGCTGGGGGGATCACAGCTCCCCTGCAGCTTGGTGAGCATGCTTCTATGTCCTGTCTGTCATCACCTTTTTTAGCATCTTCGTCTGTTGTTAGTAGTCTGGTGTTGGGGTCTGTTAGTCAGAGTGTGGGGGTTGGATCGAGGGCCGATGTGGGTGGCATCGAGGTGCGGGAGCTTTTGCTAAATGTTCGTGAGCTGCTGTCGCTGTTGGGTGGCGTTCGGGCTGGGCCATCCCCTTTGTCGGCATGGGTGGGACCCTCTGATGTGGGCCAGGAGTTGTCCAGTAGCGGTACGGCGGTGCGGGTCGGGTCGGCTGAGCCGGTATCGGTATCCGTACAGACAGAGAAGGGAAAAGAGGGTGGGATCCGCTTGGATGATAAGGCACGGGGCGAGGTCTACGTTTGCTTTGAGGGTCCGTTAGTGTCCCATTTGAAGAAGGAGGTGCGCGAAAAGATTTGGAAGGACGAGTACGTGGAGATTTTTTCGCTGTTACCGTTGGAGAAATTTAATTTAGACAAGAGCAAGAAGGAGGATAGCAAGAAGGAGCATGAGGAGAAACGGAGATGGCGCCTCATTCCTCAGACTTTTATGAATTGGTTCCAGGCGTTCGTGATTCTGGCAAGCGTCATTGGTGAGAAGGCTCCCGAGAATTGTTCAGCTTTATTTTGCTACATGGATTCAATAGGGGAAGCGCATAGGGCTTTTGGGGGTCAAGCATCGTTGAGCTATGACAAACAGTTTAGACAAAGGAAGGCGGTTCGTCCTGTGATTCGGTGGGATCAGAAGGACATAGGGTTGTGGTTGAGGGTTATGGCGCCAACGAAATTTGGCCACTCCTTTCAAAGTGGGGCCGGAACTTCCGGCCAGGCCGCTTCGCAAGGCAGTTCTTCAGGTGCCGGGGGTCAATCAGGACATACTGGAGGTCAAAAACATGGCGTGTGCTGGCAATTTAACGAGGGCCAGTGTAAGTTCGGAGCCACTTGCAAGTTCAAGCACTTGTGCTCGCACTGCAATGGGTCTTCCCACGGAGCGGCTAGATGCTTTAAGAAAAAAGAGAACCCGGATAGTAATTCAAAAGGGGCGACGCCAGTGAGGCTGGACGCGATGGCCCCCTTTCTAAATAGGTTCCCTGATGGGGAAAGGGCGGAGTTGTTGTGGGCGGGGTTTCGTGATGGTTTTCGGACACCTGCTCCTGATTTTGTTATACCCCCGAGTTTGAAGAATCTTAGATCTGCTGAGTTACACACACCGGTGGTGTGGGAGAAATTGAGTAAAAAGGTCGCGTTAGGTCGGATGTCGGGACCGTTTCCCATTCCTCCTTTGGATGACCTGGTCTTGTCGCCTTTGGGTGTGGTTCCCAAAAAAGAGCCAAACAAGTTTAGGCTTATTCAGCACTTGTCTTATCCAAAAGGGAGGTCGGTGAACAATGGGATTGACCCGGAGCTTTGTTCTGTAGTTTATACGTCGTTTGATGAGGCTGCTAAGTGGGTGCGGAGTTGTGGCAGGGGGGCATTGTTAGTTAAGACTGACATTGAGTCTGCTTTTCGTTTGTTGCCGGTTCACCCTGATAGCGTGAGGTTGCTAGGCTGTTTTTGGGACAGCGGGTTTTATGTTGACAGATGCTTGCCTATGGGCTGCTCATTGTCGTGCGCTTATTTTGAGGCCTTTAGTTCTTTTCTTGAGTGGGCGGTAGGTTTGGATTCTGTGATTCATTATTTGGATGACTTCCTATGCATCGGGCCTGATCAGTCTCAGTGTTGCGAGGTTCTCTTAAGGACTGTTGTTTGGGTGGCTGAGCGGTTTGGAGTACCGCTAGCGCCGGGAAAAACCGAGGGCCCGTGTACGAGCTTATCTTTCCTAGGCATTGTCATTGATTCTGAGAAATGGGAATTTAGGTTGCCTGTTGACAAGGTGCTTGGTTTGAGGTCCGACGTGGCTCGGGCCAGGCGCTTGAAGAAATTGCCGTTGCGTGAGGTGCAGTCGCTCCTTGGGAAACTAAATTTTGCATGTAGGATTATTCCAATGGGGAGAGTTTTTTCACGCAGGTTGGCTAGTGCGACAGCTGGGGTTCAGGCCCCTCATCATTTTGTTCGTTTGTCGGTGGAACACAAGGCCGATTTGGAGGTTTGGGACTGTTTTCTGGCTCGTTACAATGGGCTTTCTTTGTTGTTGGATGAGGTAGTTGGGAATGCTGACTTGGATCTTTTTACCGACGTGTCGGGTGGTATTGGTTTTGGGGCCTTTTTTGGAGGTCGATGGTGCGCCGCCAGATGGCCAGAGGAATGATTGGCGAACGGTTTGGTTAAGAACATTACTTTGCTTGAGATTTTCCCGATTTTGGTGGCTGTGCATCTGTGGGGCAATGAATTTCGGAACAAAAGGGTCCGTTTTAATTGCGATAATATGGCAGTTGTTTGTGCTATCAACAGTTTGACTACTTCTTCGCCCCCGGTTATTAGGGTTCTTCGTCAGTTGGTTCTGTCTTGTTTGTCCTTGAATGCTTATGTTACGGCATCTCATGTTCCCGGTGTTCAAAATTCCATTGCCGACTCTTTGTCTCGTTTTCAGTGGGAGCGCTTCCGGTTGCTGGCTCCGGAGGCAGAGGAGACGGGGCTGGAATGCCCGGGGGAATTTTGGAGCGTGGTGTCTGGGCTGTGGAACCTCTAATTCAGGCATCCTTGGCTCCCAGTACGTGGTCGGCTTACCAGTCGGTATGGTGTTCTTGGGAGAATTGGTTGGCGTCGGGCGGGGGTGATAATACGGGCCAGGATCAAGTTGGGGTTTTGCTTCTATGGTTGAGACATGGGGCGGACCAAGGATGGTCGGCAGCTAAGGTCGACAGGATGATTGCAGCTTTGGCGTTTGGTTTCTGGTTTCGGGGTGTTCGCGATTTGACAAAGTCCTTTTTGGTGAAGCAAGCGGTGAAGGGGCTGAGAAGAACATGTGCCCGGGGTGATCGTCGGCGTCCGGTGTCGTTTGTGATGTTAGAAAAGTTGGGCGCACGGCTGACTGATATCTGTGTTTCTCGTTTTGAGGCGGCCTTATTTCGTCTAGCTTTTTCCCTTGCCTTTTTCGGGGCATTGAGAGTTGGGGAGCTTGTGTCACCTTCTACAGTTCGTCAAGGGGGGCTTTGGGCTGGGGATGTTTTTGTTACCGGGGGGTCTTTACAATTTTGGATTCGGAGGTCCAAGACGGATCAGGAAGGTCGAGGCAAAAGAGTGGTATTGGGTTCCGTGCCGGGTTCGGAAATGTGTCCCATCCGTTGTTGGCAGGTTTTTGATAGTTTTCACCCGAGCAGGGACGGGCCTTTGTTGCGTCACGAAGATGGGTCCTTTCTTTCCAGATACCAATTTGTGGCAGTTTTTCGGCAGGCATTGGGGGCCGTCGATCAGCCAGGTTTGCCTCACATTTGTTTCGGATTGGGGCTGCTACAGAGGCAGCGTTGGGTGGTTTGGCTCCTGCGGTGGTTCAGAGGATAGGGCGGTGGGAGTCTGGCCGTTATCGGAGTTATGTTAGGCCTGGTGACGTGTCGGCTGATTGTTGATTCTTCTATTTTCCCGTGCAAGTTTTTTTTTACGTTGTTTGTATTTTTCAGGTTTGTCCTCGCATTTGGTTTGGATTGTCGGCCACTCATACGTGTATTGGGGCGCGAAGTGGGCGGACGTTCGACAGGACGGAAGACAGCTTGGTTTTTCTAGGGATGTGTGTTGTGAAATTGGATTCTGGGCTCCCCCGGTGGCCACTTGTGGAATTGAACTTGTGTGCATCATCCCCTCTGTTCACCTGCTCCTATCAGGATGTGGGAGTCGCTATATAACCTTGCTCCTCTGTCAGTTTCTTGCCGTTCAACAATGTAATCAGAAGCCTTCTGTGCTTGTTCCTGCTACTAGACAACTCCCAGCTAAGTTGGACTTTTGTCCTTGTGTGTTTTTGCATTTTGTTCCTGTTCACAGCTGCTGTTTCGTTACTGTGTCTGGAAAGCTCTTGTGATCGGAAATTGCCACTCTGGTGTTATGAGTTAATGCTAGAGTCTTAAAGGAATTTCTGGATGGTGTTTTGATAGGGTTTTCTGCTGACCATGAAAGTGTCCTTTCTGTCTTCCTGCTATCTAGAAAGCGGACCTCGATTTTGCTAAACCTATTTTCATACTACGTTTGTCATTTCATCTGAAATCACCGCCAATATATGTGGGGGCCTCTGTCTGCCTTTTGGGAAAATTTCTCTAGAGGTGAGCCAGGACTGTCTTTTCCTCTGCTAGGATTAGGTAGTTCTCCGGCTGGCGCTGGGCATCTAGGGTTAAAAAACGTAGGCATGCTACCCGGCCACTTCTAGTTGTGCGGCAGGTTTAGTTCATGGTCAGTATAGTTTCCATCTTCCAAGAGCTAGTTCTCATATATGCTGGGCTATGTTCTCTCGCCATTGAGAATCATGACAGTTTGACCGGCCCAAAAAAGGGTTAAATTACTGGCTGAGAAAGGAGAGAAAAAAGAAGTCTGCTACAATTTTTTTTTTTTTTTTCCTCTAGTTCTGAGTGTGCTCTTAATTGAATCACTTGCTAGTCTGCCTATGCTGCAGCCTTCCTCTCTTTCTCTCCTTCTGATCCTTGAATGGCTCTGTGTTCACCTGTTTCAAATGGATCTTCAGAGTGTAGCTACAGGTTTGAATAATCTCGCCACAAAGGTACAAAATTTGCAAGATTTTGTTGTTCATGCACCTATGTCTGAGCCTAGAATTCCTTTGCCTGAATTCTTCTCGGGGAATAGATCTCACTTTCAAAATTTTAAAAATAATTGCAAATTGTTTTTGTCCCTGAAGTCTCTCTCTGCCGGAGACCCTGCGCAGCAGGTCAGGATTGTAATTTCCTTGCTCCGGGGCGACCCTCAAGACTGGGCTTTTGCATTGGCACCAGGGGATCCTGCGTTGCTCAATGTGGATGCGTTTTTTCTGGCCTTGGGGTTGCTTTATGAGGAACCTCATTTAGAGCTTCAGGCGGAAAAGGCCTTGATGTCCTTGTCTCAGGGGCAAGATGAAGCTGAAATATACTGCCAAAAATTCCGCAAATGGTCTGTGCTTACTCAGTGGAATGAGTGCGCCCTGGCGGCGATTTTCAGAGAAGGTCTCTCTGATGCCATTAAGGATGTTATGGTGGGGTTCCCTGTGCCTGCGAGTCTGAATGAGTCCATGACGATGGCTATTCAGATCGATAGGCGTCTGCGGGAGCGCAAACCTGTGCACCATTTGGCGGTGTCTACTGAGAAAACGCCAGAAAATATGCAATGTGATAGAATTCTGTCCAGAAGCGAGCGGCAGAATTTTAGACGAAAAAATGGGTTGTGCTTCTATTGTGGTGATTCAACTCATGTTATATCAGCATGCTTTAAGCGTACTAAGAAGCCTGACAAGTCTGTTTCAATTAGCACTTTACAGTCTAAGTTTATTCTATCTGTGACCCTGATTTGTTCTTTGTCATCTATTACCGCGGACGCCTATGTCGACTCTGGCGCTGCTTTGAGTCTTATGGATTGGTCCTTTGCCAAACGCTGTGGGTATGATTTGGAGCCACTGGAGGCTCCGATACCTCTGAAAGGGATTGACTCCACCCCATTGGCTAGTAATAAACCACAATACTGGACACAAGTGACTATGCGTGTTAATCCGGATCACCAGGAGGTTATTCGCTTTCTGGTGCTGTATAATCTACATGATGTTTTGGTGCTGGGATTGCCATGGCTGCAATCTCATAACCCAGTCCTCGACTGGAGAGCTATGTCTGTGTTAAGCTGGGGATGTAAAGGAACTCATGGGGACGTACCTTTGGTTTCCATTTCATCATCTATTCCCTCTGAGATTCCTGAATTCTTGTCTGACTTTCGTGACGTTTTTGAAGAACCCAAGGTTGGTTCACTACCTCCGCACCGGGAGTGCGATTGTGCCATAGACTTGATTCCGGGTAGTAAATACCCTAAGGGTCGTTTATTTAATCTGTCTGTGCCTGAACACGCTGCTATGCGAGAATATATAAAGGAGTCCTTGGAAAAGGGACATATTCGTCCTTCGTCATCTCCCTTAGGAGCCGGTTTTTTCTTTGTGTCTAAGAAAGACGGCTCTTTGAGGCCGTGTATTGATTATCGACTTTTGAATAAAATCACGGTTAAATATCAATATCCGTTACCACTGCTTACTGATTTGTTTGCTCGTATAAAGGGGGCCAAGTGGTTCTCTAAGATTGATCTCCGTGGGGCGTATAATTTGGTGCGAATCAAGCAGGGGGATGAGTGGAAAACCGCATTTAATACGCCCGAGGGCCATTTTGAGTATTTGGTGATGCCTTTTGGTCTTTCAAATGCCCCTTCAGTCTTCCAGTCCTTTATGCATGACATTTTCCGCGATTATTTGGATAAATTTATGATTGTGTATCTGGATGATATTCTGATTTTTTCGGATGACTGGGACTCTCATGTCCAGCAGGTCAGGAGGGTTTTTCAGGTTTTGCGGTCTAATTCCTTGTGTGTGAAGGGTTCTAAGTGTGTTTTTGGGGTTCAAAAGATTTCTTTCTTGGGATACATTTTTTCCCCCTCTTCCATCGAGATGGATCCTGTCAAGGTTCAGGCTATTGGTGATTGGACGCAACCCTCTTCTCTTAAGAGTCTTCAGAAATTTTTGGGCTTTGCTAACTTTTATCGTCGATTTATTGCTGGTTTTTCTGATGTTGTAAAACCATTGACTGATTTGACTAAGAAGGGTGCTGATGTTGCTGATTGGTCCCCTGATGCTGTGGAGGCCTTTCGGGAGCTCAAGCGCCGCTTTTCTTCCGCCCCAGTGTTGCGTCAGCCTGATGTTGCTCTTCCTTTTCAGGTTGAGGTCGACGCTTCTGAAATCGGAGCTGGGGCGGTGTTGTCGCAGAGAAGTTCCGACTGCTCCGTGATGAGACCTTGTGCTTTTTTTTCCCGTAAATTTTCGCCCGCCGAGCGGAATTATGATATTGGGAATCGGGAGCTTTTGGCCATGAAGTGGGCTTTTGAGGAGTGGCGTCACTGGCTTGAGGGGGCCAGACATCAGGTGGTGGTATTGACTGACCACAAAAATTTAATTTACCTTGAGTCTGCCAGGCGCCTGAATCCTAGACAGGCGCGCTGGTCGTTGTTTTTCTCTCGGTTTAATTTTGTGGTGTCGTACCTACCGGGTTCTAAGAATGTTAAGGCGGATGCCCTTTCTAGGAGTTTTGAGCCTGACTCCCCTGGTAATTCTGAGCCCACAGGTATCCTTAAAGATGGAGTGATATTGTCTGCCGTTTCTCCAGACCTGCGGCGGGCCTTGCAGGAGTTTCAGGCGGATAGACCTGATCGTTGCCCACCTGGTAGACTGTTTGTTCCTGATGATTGGACCAGTAGAGTCATCTCTGAGGTTCATTCTTCTGCGTTGGCAGGTCATCCTGGAATCTTTAGTACCAGGGATCTGGTGGCAAGGTCCTTCTGGTGGCCTTCCCTGTCACGAGATGTGCGAGGCTTTGTGCAGTCTTGTGACGTTTGTGCTCGGGCCAAGCCTTGTTGTTCTCGGGCTAGTGGATTGTTGTTGCCCTTGCCTATCCCGAAGAGGCCTTGGACGCACATCTCGATGGATTTTATTTCGGATCTGCCTGTTTCTCAGAAGATGTCTGTCATCTGGGTGGTGTGTGACCGTTTCTCTAAGATGGTCCATCTGGTTCCCTTGCCTAAGTTGCCTTCTTCTTCCGAGTTGGTTCCTCTGTTTTTTCAAAATGTTGTTCGTTTGCATGGTATTCCTGAGAATATCGTTTCTGACAGAGGGACCCAATTCGTGTCTAGATTTTGGCGGGCATTCTGTGCTAGGATGGGCATAGATTTGTCTTTTTCGTCTGCTTTCCATCCTCAGACTAATGGCCAGACCGAGCGGACTAATCAGACCTTGGAGACATATTTGAGGTGTTTTGTGTCTGCGGATCAGGATGATTGGGTTGCTTTTTTGCCTTTGGCGGAGTTCGCCCTCAATAATCGGGCCAGCTCTGCCACCTTGGTGTCCCCGTTTTTCTGTAATTTGGGGTTTCATCCTCGATTTTCCTCCGGTCAAGTGGAATCTTCGGATTGTCCTGGAGTGGATGCTGTGGTGGAGAGGTTGCATCAGATTTGGGGGCAGGTGGTGGACAATTTGAAGTTGTCCCAGGAGAAGACTCAGCTTTTTGCCAACCGCCGTCGTCGTGTTGGTCCTCGGCTTTGTGTTGGGGACTTGGTGTGGTTGTCTTCTCGTTTTGTCCCTATGAGGGTTTCTTCTCCTAAGTTTAAGCCTCGGTTCATCGGCCCGTACAAGATATTGGAGATTCTTAACCCTGTGTCCTTCCGTTTGGACCTCCCTGCATCCTTTTCGATTCATAATGTTTTTCATCGGTCATTGTTGCGCAGGTATGAGGTACCGGTTGTGCCTTCCGTTGAGCCTCCTGCTCCGGTGTTGGTTGAGGGTGAGTTGGAGTACGTTGTGGAAAAGATCTTAGACTCTCGTGTTTCCAGACGGAGACTCCAGTATCTGGTCAAATGGAAGGGATACGGTCAGGAGGATAATTCTTGGGTCACTGCCTCTGATGTTCATGCCTCCGATCTTGTCCGTGCCTTTCATAGGGCTCACCCTGATCGCCCTGGTGGTTCTGGTGAGGGTTCGGTGCCCCCTCCTTGAGGGGGGGGTACTGTTGTGAAATTGGATTCTGGGCTCCCCCGGTGGCCACTTGTGGAATTGAACTTGTGTGCATCATCCCCTCTGTTCACCTGCTCCTATCAGGATGTGGGAGTCGCTATATAACCTTGCTCCTCTGTCAGTTTCTTGCCGGTCAACAATGTAATCAGAAGCCTTCTGTGCTTGTTCCTGCTACTAGACAACTCCCAGCTAAGTTGGACTTTTGTCCTTGTGTGTTTTTGCATTTTGTTCCTGTTCACAGCTGCTGTTTCGTTACTGTGTCTGGAAAGCTCTTGTGATCGGAAATTGCCACTCTGGTGTTATGAGTTAATGCTAGAGTCTTAAAGGAATTTCTGGATGGTGTTTTGATAGGGTTTTCTGCTGACCATGAAAGTGTCCTTTCTGTCTTCCTGCTATCTAGAAAGCGGACCTCGATTTTGCTAAACCTATTTTCATACTACGTTTGTCATTTCATCTGAAATCACCGCCAATATATGTGGGGGCCTCTGTCTGCCTTTTGGGAAAATTTCTCTAGAGGTGAGCCAGGACTGTCTTTTCCTCTGCTAGGATTAGGTAGTTCTCCGGCTGGCGCTGGGCATCTAGGGTTAAAAAACGTAGGCATGCTACCCGGCCACTTCTAGTTGTGCGGCAGGTTTAGTTCATGGTCAGTATAGTTTCCATCTTCCAAGAGCTAGTTCTCATATATGCTGGGCTATGTTCTCTCGCCATTGAGAATCATGACAGATGTGGCTGTTATCCGGTGGTTGGGTTTCCGGGGCCTGGGCTGGAACAGGGTTATGCAGGAGGTGCACAACGGAGTTCGTTTGGACAGGCCGCCTGATATATTGGTGTTGCATGTTGGGGGAAACGATTTAGGAGTCCGCCCTTGTCGTGAATTGAGTAGAGACATCAAACACGATTTACTAAGATTATGGATTTCGTTTCGGGACATGTCTATAGTGTGGTCGGAGATTGTTCCGCGGAAATCTTGGAGGCATGCCAGGTCGGTTGACAAGCTGAATAAGGCCCGCATTAAGGTAAATCGGGCTGTGTCTGGTTTTGTGGTTAGGAATGGGGGCTTGGCAGTTCGTCATTTTGAGTTGAAACGTGGAGGAAATGATTTCCTTCTGGGCGATGGTGTCCATCTGAACGTCGTGGGCAGTGATTTGTGGGCCCTGGGGCTGCAGACTGGAATTGAAAGAGCCATAGCGGTTAGGGGAGGTGGGGTCTCGGGTACTTGAGGGAGGTCAAGTACTCTCGTTGTGGCGGTGGGAGGGGTCTTTGGAGTTGGTGCTAAATTGGCCTGGGGGATCCGTCGGGATACGGATTCTTCAGTTGTGAATCTGATAAGTTTTGGTTTCGGGTCTGGTGTTCTGGGGGAGTCTTGGCAATGGTGGGCCAGATTCCTAAGTTGGAAGTGGACAATGATAACCCTTCGGGGTATCTTCGGTGCTCTCGAGCCAGTGGGGTAACAGCTGAGAGTAAACTATGGTGGTTTTCTGTCCACTAGTTTTATCCTATGGTTGACACCAGATTTTTAGCTTCAAGGACCCCTTCCCAGCTTGTTTTACTGTTATATGTTTGTTTGTTTATAATAAAGGCTGCTGTGGCCATTTATATCCAATTTAGGAGTCATGTCGTTATTTTGGGATGGGGTGAGGGTCAGAGACTCATGGGAGGATGCTCATTACCTGCGTATCGACATTACCAATGTCAAGAGCTGATGCACAAAAATATAGCCTCCACTGTCCCTGCAAAAAAAAGGTGGTGTTGGACAGTGGAAATCGCTACAGCACAAGCAGTTTGTGGGTTAATCTTCCCTCCCTAACTATATCCCTTCTTCTGATTAAGCTGCAGCAACCTCTCCCTATGCTAAGATCGGCAGAAGTAAGATGGCGGTCGGCGTGCACGCCCCTTTATAGCCCCTGTGACGCCGCAGAAAGCAAGCCAATCACTGTCATGCCCTTCTCTAAGATGATGGGGACCGAGACCTATGTCATCACGCTGCCCACACTCTGCGTCCTCCTTCATTGGCTGAAAAATAGCGCTGAAAGCATCATACGAAACGCGACTTTGGCACGGAGATCGACGACCTCATGGCCGATCCCACACTAGGATCGAGTCGGGTTTCATGAAACCTGACTTTGCCGAAAGTCGGCGATTTTTTAATTTGTCCGATCCGTTTCGCTCAACCCTAGTCCTTACAAAAAAAGGTGAAAAAAGGTGGTGGGGTATTGGCCAGTTTATGTACATTTTAAGCACGTCTAAGAGACTGGGTTAATACACTCCACACACCTATTCAGGCTATAGCCTTACACATATTGGAGCATGGTCATTGCCACGCTAAGGCCTTTACCTGAGCTGTGGAGCACTGCCTGTCACCTGAGTAATACACTCCACAGACCTCAACACTTTCTGCACATATCCTGTAATTACTACATTGTTGTTCAAAATAATGCAAAAGATACATTCTGCCTGGTTGGGTAGTTTCCAGAAGAAGTGTGTAGTCTTGTGCAGACTGGTCAATGGCACTCCTGTCTCTTTCCCTTGAGGAAGCTGCATCCAAGTAAAATGAGGCTTGTACATGTTCCTGACATGGGTTTCAGGCCTGACAGACTGCGCACAATACAGGCCCTCACTTGCATACACTGTATTCAGAATTTAATTCTAATGCTTTTGGTGTCTGGTAGAATCCAATTTGCTGACATTGATCATACAGCCTGTATTATATTCTCCTTACTGCGGCTTCACCCTCTATGACAGTGGTTCCATTGGGATCATTGGCAAAAATGAACTGTGGAGCTTACAAAATGCAGGTCTCACAGCACCTGCTGGCCCTCTGAAAATTAAAAGCAAGGACCGCATAATTACATGGCAGTGGACATGATGGTGATGGTGGGCAAAGCCCAAAATTCATATGGGCATGTTTGAATGGCATTGTAAAGGGATGATGAATATGTATTCCACTATCTTGCTAACTATTTGGCATGAGGGAGGGACCTCTCAAATGAAAGAGTGAGAGCTCTCCAAAATGTATAATACAGGGCCACCTGAGGGCCCTTACCAAACTCTGGTTTCAGGGCATCTGCTGGCACTCTGTAAATTGTAAGCGAGGGCCGCATAATGTCAGTGGACATGGAGGTGGTGGCAGGCAAAGCCCAAAATTCAAATTGACATGTTTGAAATGGTATTGTAAAGTGATGAGGAATATGTACTCCACTATCTTGCTAACTATTTGGCATGAGAGAAGGTCCTCCCAAATGTAGGAGTGACATCCCTCACAAATGTTAAAGTCAAGTCAAAATGCTCCTTGTGAACACATTCTAAAGGGGAGGTATAATTTTTTTTTACTTTGTTTTAATTTTTATTTTGTGTTATATACATGTAATTATGAAGGAAACATTTTTTATTAGCATTTTTCCCTTTAAAAAAATATTTGGTTTGGTTTAATAGGTTTTTTTTAAAAAAAATCCATAAAACCGGCGCAATAGTCTGACAACATTATTCCCAGATACCATACTGTATGTGGGTCAGAAAGGCATGCACTCTAATCCAGATGCCTCCCAGCCGTCACTCATGGCCTCTGCACGCCAGGCACCGCCTCCTCTTCCTTCATTAGCATTCCCGGCACCTGCGCTGTTATTTTTTTTTTCGGGCATGCGCAGTTGCACTGCCTTTCGAACTTACAGAGCAGGCGCCGGGAACGCTAATGAAGGAAGAGGAGGCGGCACCCGGCGTGCAGAGGCAATGAGTGATGACTGGGAGGCATCTGGATTAGGGGGGAAAGACCTGCCTCCCTGGCGATTTCGAGGTATGAGGGACAAATTTCAAAAACGATTATTTCAGCAGTGCCAGGGACCAGAACTAAAAGAGCCACCTTGACAGAATGCAGCATCAGTGCTGCACAAGGTGGCTTTTTTAGTTACAAATGCCTGGGGGGTGACAGGTTCCCTTTAAGTATATAATTCCACATGTGTTAATTCATAGTTTTGATGCCTTCAGTGTGAATGTACAATTTTCATAGTCATGAAAATACAGAAAAATCTTTAAATGAGAAGGTGTCCAAACTTTTGGTCTGTACTGTATATATCATTAACCCGTGTTAACGATACTAAGTCACAGCAGAAGAAGTGGAGGAGAGCAAAGGTTCGTAACTTCATTGGCCAACTTGCCTGTAGGTCCAGGACAGCATCTCGGCGATCAGCTGCCCGTTATGAAATGTAATTGCCTTTCTCTGCTTATGTAATTAATAAACTGTGACTGACCTGATTCAACCCACCCAGGCATGTCTGAGTTTCATTACGGGATTGGTGGGAGGGGGGAAGGCACTGTTGAAGACTCACGGGTCTCCACAGTCTTACATTTTTCTACCAATAGTACTCTATGAAACTAATGTTTGTGCCATGTGAGTGTGACTGGGAAAAAAATGCTTTTACTGGTCCCTTAATCAGCAGGTCTTAATTTAAACTTCAATTGAAAGCTCTAAATGCTGGCCCAGACCCCGATACCTCATGCATGACCCTTGGCTGACTGCTTCTGTACGATTATAAAATGTTCTACTATGGGTTAATTGATCAGTCAACTGTCTGTTTCTTTCCTTACATTTTTCTACCAATAGTACTCTATGAAACTGATGTTTGTGCCATATGATTGTGGCTGAGAAGAAAAGGGCTCCCAGCAAAGAAGGCTTATACCAGAATAGTGATGATGATGATGATGATGATGGTATCATCAGGGCTAACCATCTTAGTAGCCATTTCAAAACTGTGCAGAAGGGTGCAGATGTCTTTCATCTGTGCCCAGTCCACAAGTGTGGTTTGCACCACATCCATGCTGTGTTGGCCCAGGCTATGGAAAAGTACATACTGAACCACAGATCGTCACTGCTGCCACAGTCTCTGCAACATGTGCAGAGTGGAATTCCACCATGTCAGAACATCGCAAATCAAATGGTTAATAGTGTTGAGTAGGGTTGAGCGACTTTCATTTTTTTAAGATCGAGTCGGGTTTTGTGAAACCCAACTTTGTCCAGAGTCGAGTCGAGTGCAGTCGGCCGATTATCGCTAAAAGTCGGGGATCGACCGAAACACGAAACCCAATGCAAGTCAATGGGGAAGCATAGTCGGCAGTGAGTGGAGGCCAGGAAAACACCTACAGTGCCCATTTTAATGCCAAAAACATCCATTCTTGTTTCTGAAGCTTGTCAATCTTAATTAACTTTATAATAATAGTTGGGCATAGGAAATTGGGGGTCATTTGGCAAAAGTTGTGGGGGGTAGGGCTGGTTCAAGCCTTTAGTGGGCTCAGGAAACGTGGACTACGTCACGGCGGTGGAGCAGGGAGAGGTAAGTATTTCAACGTTGCAAGTGCTGTGATCCTGAGCAAGCAGGGGGGGGTGTTATGGTTTCCAATGGCAAGGAAACATCAGAAGCATAGAATAAACGGACAAGCTCTCGGGTGATGGAAACTAGAGCTGACCGCGATGCTAAACCTACACACCACACTAGAAGTAGCCAGGGGGCATTCCTGCGTTGTCTCTAGATGCCGCGCGCCAGCCGGAGAACTAACTACCCCTGGTAGAAGAAAACACAGTCCTGGCTTGCCTCCAGAGAATGTCCCCACAGGAGATAGCAGCCCCCCACATATAATAACGGTGAGAGCAGATGAAAAGACACACGTAGTATGAAAGCAGATTTAGCACAGAGAGGCCCGCTAACTAAATAGCAGAAAGATACAACAGAGGACTTCGCGGTCAGCTGCAAAACCCTTCAAAACACCATCCTGAAATTACCTTAACTCATGTGACAACTCATGCCACTGGAGTGGTAATTTCAGCCCAACAAGAGCTTCCAGCTGCAGAGATTCACATAAGTGCAAACTGGACAAAACATACAAAAATAGACTTAAGGACTAAAGTGTCCAACTTAGCTGAGCAGAAAACTGGGAGCAGGAACATGCAACAGAATCACTCTGGATACATTGATGGCCAGCATTAGAATGACTGAGGAGCAAGGTTAAATAGGATACTCCCACATCCTGATAGGAACAGGTGAACTGAGAAGGCAAAGCTTGCAGGACACCAGTACCACAAGAGACCACCGGGGGAGCCCACGAACCGAATCACAACAGTACCCCCCCCTTAAGGAGGGGGCACCGAACCCTCACAAGAACCACCAGGGCGATCTGGATGAGCCCTATGAAAGGCACGGACCAAATCAGAAGCATGAACATCAGAAGCTGTAACCCAAGAATTATCCTCTTGACCGTAGCCCTTCCATTTCACCAGATATTGAAGTCTCCGTCTGGAAACACGGGAGTCCAAGATTTTCTCCACCACGTACTCCAATTCACCCTCAACCAGCACAGGAGCAGGAGGCTCAACAGAAGGCACAAGTGGTACCTCATACCTCCGCAATAAAGACCGATGGAAGACATTATGGATAGCAAAGGATGCTGGGAGGTCCAAACGAAAAGACACAGGGTTAAGAATTTCCAAAATCTTATAAGGACCGATGAACCGAGGCTTCAACTTAGGAGAAGAGACCCTCATAGGGACAAAACGGGAGGACAACCACACCAAGTCCCCAACACGAAGACGAGGACCAACACGACGATGGCGATTAGCAAAACGTTGAGTCCTCTCCTGGGACAACTCCAAATTGTCCACCACCTGCCCCCAAATACGATGCAACCTATCCACCATGGTATCCACTCCAGGACAATCCAAAGACTCCACCTGACCAGATGAAAAACGAGGATGGAACCCTGAATTGCAAAAGAAAGGGGAGACCAAAGTGGCAGAACTGGCCCGATTATTAAGGGCAAACTCAGCCAACGGCAAAAAAGGAGACCCAGTCATCCTGATCAGCAGACACGAAACACCTCAAATAAGTCTCCAAGGTCTGATTAGTACGTTCCTTCTGGCCATTTGTCTGGGGATGAAATGCAGACGAAAAAGACAAATCAATGCCCATCCTGGCACAAAACGCCCGCCAAAATCTGGACACAAACTGGGATCCCCTGTCGGAAACGATATTCTCCGGAATACCATGCAGCCGAACCACATTCTGAAAAAACAGGGGCACCAACTCAGATGAGGAAGGCAGCTTGGGCAAGGGCACCAAATGAACCATCTTAGAAAAGCGGTCACACACCACCCAAATGACGGACATCTTCTGAGAAACAGGGAGATCAGAAATAAAATCCATAGAGATGTGTGTCCAAGGCCTCTTAGGAACAGGCAAGGGCAACAACAACCCACTAGCCCGAGAACAACAAGGCTTGGCCCGAGCACAAACATCGCAAGACTGCACAAAAGTACGCACGTCCCGAGACAGGGAAGGCCACCAGAAGGACCTAGCCACCAAATCTCTGGTACCAAAAATTCCCGGATGACCTGCCAACGCAGAAGAATGAACCTCCGAGATGACTCTATTGGTCCACTCATCCGGCACAAACAATCTACCAGGCGGACAACGATCAGGCCGATCCGCCTGAAACTCTTGTAAAGCACGTCGCAGGTCTGGGAAGACAGCAGACAATATCACCCCATCCTTAAGTATACCCGTAGGTTTAGAATCACCAGGGGAATCAGGTTCAAAACTCCTAGAAAGGGCATCCGCCTTCACATTCTTAGTACCTGGCAGATACGAAACCACAAAATTAAACCGGGAGAAAAACAACGACCAGCGCGCCTGTCTAGGATTCAGACGTCTGGCCGACTCAAGATAAATCAAATTTTTGTGATCAGTCAAGACCACCACCTGATGTTTAGCACCCTCAAGCCAATGACGCCACTCCTTGAATGCCCACTTCATCGCCAAAAGCTCCCGATTACCGACGTCATAATATCGCTCGGCGGGCGAAAATTTTCGAGAAAAGAACGCACAAGGTCTCATCACTGAACAATCTGAACTTTTCTGCGACAAAACCGCCCCCGCTCCGATCTCGGAAGCATCAACTTCCACCTGAAAAGGAAGAGAAACATCAGGCTGGCACAACACCGGAGCAGAAGAAAAACGGCGCTTAAGCTCCCGAAAGGCCTCCACAGCAGCAGGAGACCAATCTGCAACATCAGCACCCTTTTTAGTCAAATCAGTCAAAGGCCTGACAATGCTAGAAAAACCAGTTATGAATCGACGATAAAAGTTAGCAAAGCCCAAAAATTTCTGAAGGCCCTTAAGAGAAGTCGGTTGCGTCCAGTCACAAATAGCCCGAACCTTCACAGGATCCATCTCAATAGAAGAGGGGGAAAAAATGTACCCCAAAAAAGAAATCTTCTGAACCCCAAAAACACACTTTGAACCTTTAACAAACAGAGAATTGGTCCGCAAAACCTGAAAAACCCTCCTAACTTGTTGAACATGAGATTCCCAGTCATCCGAAAAAATCAAGATATCGTCCAAATACACAATCATAAATTTATCCAGATATTCACGGAAAATATTGTGCATAAAAGACTGAAAGACCGAAGGGGCATTTGACAGACCAAAAGGCATCACCAAATACTCAAAATGGCCCTCGGGCGTATTAAATGCGGTTTTCCACTCATCCCCCTGCTTAATTCGCACCAAATTATACGCACCACGAAGATCAATCTTAGAGAACCACTTCGCCCCCTCAATGCGAGCAAATAAATCTGTCAGCAATGGCAAAGGATACTGATACTTGACTGTGATCTTATTCAAGAGTCTATAATCAATACAAGGTCTCAAAGAACCATCGCTTTTGGCTACGAAAAAGAACCCCGCTCCAAGAGGAGACGAAGAAGGACGAATATGTCCCTTTTCCAAGGACTCCCTAATATACTCTCGCATGGCAGCATGTTCAGGTACAGACAGATTGAATAGACGACCCTTAGGAAATTTACTGCCAGGGATCAAATCTATGGCGCAATCGCAATCTCTGTGAGGAGGAAGAGAATTAAGAGTAGATTCCTCAAAAACCTCACGATAATCAGACAAAAACTCAGGAATTTCAGAGGGAATAGATGAAGCAATGGAGACCAAAGATGTGTCCCCATGATTTCCCTGACATCCCCAGCTTAGTACAGACATTGTTTTCCAGTCAAGGACTGGGTTATGAGTTTGCAACCATGGCAATCCCAGCACCAACACATCATGTAGATTATACAGTACAAGGAAGCGAATCACCTCTTGATGGTCTGGAGTCATACGCATAGTCACTTGTGTCCAGTATTGTGGTTTATTACTAGCCAATGGTGTAGAATCAATACCCTTTAAAGGTATAGGAACTTCCAGAGGCTCTAGACCAAACCCACAGCGCCTGGCAAAGGACCAATCCATAAGACTCAAAGCGGCGCCAGAATCCACATACGCATCCGCAACAATAGAAGATAACGAACAAATTAGAGTTACAGACAAAATAAACTTGGACTGCAAAGTGCCAATAGCAGAGGATTTATCAACTTTCTTTGTTCGTTTAGAGCATGCTGATATAACATGAGTAGAATTTCCACAATAGAAGCACAAACGATTTTTGCGCCTATAAATCTGTCGTTCGCTTCTGGACAGAAAGCTATCACATTGCATACTCTGTGGTGCCTCTTCAGAAGACACCGCCAACTGGTGCACAGGTTTGCGTTCCCGTAAACGCCGATCAATCTGAATTGCCATTGTCATGGACTCATTCAGACCAGTAGGCGCAGGAAACCCCACCATGACATCTTTTACAGCATCAGAGAGACCTTCTCTGAAAATTACCGCCAGAGCGCACTCATTCCACTGAGTAAGCACAGACCATTTTCGAAATTTTTGGCAATATATTTCGGCTTCATCTTGCCCCTGAGAGAGGGCTATTAGGGCTTTCTCAGCCTGAATCTCCAAATTTGGTTCCTCATAAAGCAACCCCAAAGCCAGAAAAAACGCATCCACATTGAGCAACGCAGGATCCCCTGGTGCCAATGAAAATGCCCAATTTTGGGGGTCACCCCGCAGTAAAGAAATAACAATTTTTACTTGCTGGGCAGGATCTCCAGCAGAATGAGATCTCAGCGAAAGAAACAATTTACAATTGTATTTAAAATTTAGAAAACAAGATCGATCTCCAGAAAAAAGCTCCGGTATAGGAATTTTAGGTTCAGACCGAGGAGCATGTAACAAAAAATCTTGTATATTCTGAACTTTAGAGGCAAGATTATTCAAATTGGTAGCCAGACTCTGGGGATCCATATTTCAACAGATAAAGTCTGAGCCATTCAGGGGTTAAGAGGAGAGGAAAACAGGAGACTGCAATTAGAGCTGGAGTGCAACTTCAGAGGAAAAAAAAAAAAAAAAAAGGTTTCACACAGTTCCTTTTCTCTCCTGCTTCAGCCTATAGATTAAACATTTGGGCTGGCCATACTGTTATGGTTTCCAATGGCAAGGAAACATCAGAAGCATAGAATAAACGGACAAGCTCTCGGGTGATGGAAACTAGAGCTGACCGCGATGCTAAACCTACACACCACACTAGAAGTAGCCAGGGGGCATTCCTGCGTTGTCTCTAGATGCCGCGCGCCAGCCGGAGAACTAACTACCCCTGGTAGAAGAAAACACAGTCCTGGCTTGCCTCCAGAGAATGTCCCCACAGGAGATAGCAGCCCCCCACATATAATAACGGTGAGAGCAGATGAAAAGACACACGTAGTATGAAAGCAGATTTAGCACAGAGAGGCCCGCTAACTAAATAGCAGAAAGATACAACAGAGGACTTCGCGGTCAGCTGCAAAACCCTTCAAAACACCATCCTGAAATTACCTTAACTCATGTGACAACTCATGCCACTGGAGTGGTAATTTCAGCCCAACAAGAGCTTCCAGCTGCAGAGATTCACATAAGTGCAAACTGGACAAAACATACAAAAATAGACTTAAGGACTAAAGTGTCCAACTTAGCTGAGCAGAAAACTGGGAGCAGGAACATGCAACAGAATCACTCTGGATACATTGATGGCCAGCATTAGAATGACTGAGGAGCAAGGTTAAATAGGACACTCCCACATCCTGATAGGAACAGGTGAACTGAGAAGGCAAAGCTTGCAGGACACCAGTACCACAAGAGACCACCGGGGGAGCCCACGAACCGAATCACAACAGGGGGGCACACTCGTTCGCATTGGCACTGGCACAGGGCCCCTCAAAGTACGGCGGTGTGTTTGCATGGCGGGGGCGCCTCCCACCAGCAGCGACACTTTTGCGTACTCTGAGGGGCCCTGTGCCAGTGACGTCGCCAACGAGTATGCCCCCACCTGATGAAGGAACCTGCACTTTCATCTGCACCTTCCTCTTTGTCCCTGTGTAAGGTGGTATAACATGCGGGAAGGGGAACCTTACTTTCAGCAGGGTCAGATTCTGGCTGTGTAGAGTGCAAGGGGAATGTAGTGGTCTAGGTCAATGTACCAGCAGACTCATCTAGCAGTGGCTGGGCAATGGGCAGGATGAGGAGGAAACAGATATAGGGCCAAAAAATAAAGTAGGCTAAATGCAGTTCAAAATTGGTAACAGGACTAAACAGGCGGCATTGCTTTGTTCAGTGGAGTAGCAAACCCAAGAGCAGCAGACAGTGTTTCAAGGGCCCAACCACACTAGTAGGCCAAATGCAGTTTAATATCTGATACTATAGGCCGAAAGCCAGAAGGTAGAAGCTCAGCTGTATTCAGTTGAGGGCAACACCAGGGGGGGCAGACACCGTTAGTAGGCCCTAACCACCAATTTTTAAAAACACAGCACTTAATGAGAGCCAGAAGGTAGAAGCTCAGCTGTATTCAGTTGAGGACAAACACCAGGCATGGGCAGACACCGTTAGTAGGCCCTAAACACCATTTTTTTATTTAAAACACAGCACTTAATGAGAGCCAGAAGGTAGAAGCTCAGCTTTATTCAGTTGAGGACAACACCAGGGAGGGGCAGACACCGTTAGTAGGCCGTAACCAAAGTTGAAGGCCAAATGCAGTTTAATATCTGATACTATAGGCCGAAAGCCAGAAGGTAGAAGCTCAGCTGTATTCAGTTGAGGGCAACACCAGGGAGGGGCAGACACCGTTAGTAGGCCCTAACCACCAATTTTTAAAAACACAGCACTTAATGAGAGCCTGTTGTGAACTATACTTCTTGGCTCCCTCTTGTGGTCACTGGTGATTTGGCACTTGGATTGTCTTTTACCAGGTTGGTACTCACCTGCTTCGTTAGGCCTGGGGTGTTGCTATTTAAACTTCCTGGATTCTCAGTCCAGTGCCTGGCATCGTTGTATTCAGTTCATTTCTGTTTGCTCCTGTCTTCAGGTCCTGGTTCCTTGCAAGATAAGCTAAGTCCTGCTTTCTTATTTTTGTTATTTTGCTTTGTTCATATTTTTGTCCAGCTTGTATAAAATGTGATTCCTGATATTGCTGGAAGCTTTAGGGGGCTGATATTCTCCCCCCTCACCGTTAGTCGGTTTGGGGGTTCTTGGATATTCAGCGTGGATATTTTGCAGGGTTTTTTGCTGACCATATAAGTCATCTTACTATTTTCTGCTATTAGTCAGTGGGCCTCTCTTTGCTAAAATCTAGTTCATTCTTACGTTGGTCTTTTCTTCTTACCTCACCGTTATTATTTGTTGGGGGCTTGTATTACCTTGGGGTCTTTTCTCTGGAGGCAAGAGAGGTCTTATTTTCCCTGATAGGGTTAGTTAGTTCTCCGGCTGGCGCGAGACGTCTAGGATCAACGTAGGCACGTTCCCCGGCTACTGTTAGTGTTTGTGCTAGGATCAGGTATATGATCAGCCTAGTTACCACGTCCCTATGAGCTGGTATTTATGTTTGCAGACTTTGCTGTAATCTCTGAGATCCTTTGCCATTGGGATCATAACAGTATGCCAGGCCCATGAATAGTTAATGCATTGCAGAAGTGGGATTAAAAGAAAAGGAGTTCTGAGGTTTTTTTTGTTTTTTTTCCTCTCCTCTTTCTTCCTTCCCCTTTTTCTCAGAGTGGCTGTAAGCTTTGCTGCAGACATGAATGTTCAGACCTTGATTACTAGTGTGGATCAGCTTGCTGCACGAGTGCAGAGCATTCAGGATTTTGTTGTTAGCAGTCCTATGTCTGAGCCTAAGATACCTATTCCTGAGCTGTTCTCTGGAGATCGATTTAAATTTAGGAATTTTAGGAATAATTGTAAATTGTTTCTATCTTTGAAACCTCGTTCGTCTGGAGATTCAGCTCAGCAAGTTAAAATTGTTATCTCCTTTTTGCGTGGCGACCCTCAGGATTGGGCTTTCTCGTTAGCGCCAGGAGATCCGGCATTAGCGGATGTTGATGCGTTTTTTCTGGCGCTCGGATTGCTTTATGAGGAGCCTAATCTTGAAATTCAGGCAGAAAAAGCTCTACTGGCTATCTCTCAGGGCCAGGATGAAGCCGAAGTGTATTGCCAAAAATTTCGGAAATGGTCCGTGCTTACTCAATGGAATGAATGTGCTCTGGCCGCAAATTTCAGAAATGGCCTTTCTGAAGCCATTAAGAATGTGATGGTGGGTTTCACAATTCCTACAAGTCTGAATGATTCTATGGCGCTGGCTATTCAGATTGATCGGCGTTTGCGCGAGCGCAAATCCGCTAATCCTCTGGCGGTGTTGTCTGAACAGACACCTGTTTCAATGCAATGTGATAGAAACCTCGATCCAGCAATGCAATGTGATAGAATCCTGACTAGAACCGAACGACAAAATCATAGACGACAGAATGGGCTGTGTTTTTACTGTGGTGATTCTACACATGTTATATCAGCATGCTCTAAACGCCTAACCAAGGTTGTCAGTCCTGTCACCATTGGTAATTTGCAGCCTAAATTTATTTTGTCTGTGACTTTAATTTGTTCATTGTCTTCCTACCCTGTTATGGCGTTTGTGGATTCAGGTGCTGCCCTGAGTCTTATGGACTTGTCGTTTGCCAAGCGCTGTGGTTTTGTCCTGGAGCCTTTAAAGGTTCCTATTCCTCTCAGAGGAATTGATGCTACGCCACTGGCGGAAAATAAACCGCAGTATTGGACACAAGTGACCATGTGCATGACTCCTGAACATCGGGAGGTGATTTGTTTTCTTGTTCTGCATAAAATGAATGATTTGGTCGTGTTAGGTCTGCCATGGTTACAGACCCATAATCCTGTTTTGGATTGGAAGGCTATGTCTGTGTCGAGTTGGGGTTGTCAGGGAATTCATTGCGATTCTCCGCCGGTGTCTATTGCTACTTCTACTCCTTCAGAGGTTCCTGAGTATTTGTGTGACTATCAGGATGTATTCAGTGAGTCCAGGTCCAGTGCTCTTCCTCCTCATAGGGACTGTGACTGTGCTATAGATTTGATTCCTGGCAGTAAATTTCCTAAGGGACGATTATTTAATTTGTCTGTACCCGAGCATGCCGCGATGCGTTCTTATGTCAAGGAGTCTTTGAAGAAGGGGCCTATTCGTCCATCCTCTTCCCCTCTGGGTGCGGGATTCTTTTTTGTGGCCAAGAAGGACGGGTCTTTGAGACCTTGTATAGACCATCGGCTTCTGAATAAAATCACTGTTAAGTTTCAGTATCCTTTGCCACTATTGTCAGACTTGTTTGCTCGGATTAAGGGTGCCAAGTGGTTCACCAAGATAGATCTTCGTGGTGCGTACAACCTTGTGCGCATTAGGCAGGGAGATGAATGGAAAACTGCATTCAATACGCCCGAAGGTCACTTTGAATACTTGGTGATGCCCTTTGGGCTCTCTAATGCTCCTTCAGTGTTTCAGTCCTTTATGCATGATATCTTCCGGAAGTATCTGGATAAATTTATGATTGTTTATCTGGATGATATTCTGGTTTTCTCGGATGATTGGGATTCTCATGTAAAGCAGGTCAGGATGGTGTTTCAGGTTTTGCGTGATAATGCTTTGTTTGTGAAGGGCTCAAAGTGTCTCTTTGGAGTGCAGAAGGTTTCCTTTTTGGGTTTTATTTTCTCCCCTTCTGCTGTGGAGATGGACCCAGTCAAGGTCCGAGCTATTCATGATTGGACTCAGTCCACGTCTGTTAAGAGTCTTCAGAAGTTCTTGGGGTTTGCTAATTTCTACCGTCGCTTTATCGCTAACTTTTCTAGCGTTGTTAAACCTTTGACGGATATGACCAAGAAAGGTTCTGATGTGGCTAATTGGGCCCCTGCAGCCGTGGAGGCCTTCCAGGAGCTGAAGCGCCGGTTTACTTCGGCGCCTGTTTTGTGCCAGCCTGATGTCTCACTTCCCTTTCCGGTTGAAGTGGATGCTTCTGAGATCGGTGCTGGGGCTGTTTTGTCACAGAGAGGCTCTGGTTGCTCTGTGATGAGACCATGTGCTTTTTTCTCTAGGAAGTTTTCGCCTGCTGAGCGGAACTATGATGTTGGTAATCGGGAGTTGTTGGCCATGAAGTGGGCATTTGAGGAGTGGCGTCATTGGCTCGAGGGTGCTAAGCATCGTGTGGTGGTCTTGACTGATCACAAAAATCTGATGTATCTCGAGTCTGCTAAGCGCCTGAATCCTAGACAGGCTCGTTGGTCATTGTTTTTCTCTCGTTTTGACTTTGTGGTCTCGTACCTGCCTGGTTCGAAGAATGTTAAGGCTGATGCTCTTTCTAGGAGCTTTGTGCCTGACTCTCCTGGAGTCTCGGAGCCAGCTGGTATTCTTAAAGAGGGAGTTATCGTGTCGGCCATATCTCCTGATTTGCGACGTGTGTTGCAGAGATTTCAGGCTGGTAGACCTGACTCTTGTCCACCCGACAGACTGTTTGTTCCTGATAAATGGACCAGCAAAGTCATTTCCGAGGTTCATTCCTCGGTGTTGGCAGGGCATCCGGGAATTTTTGGTACCCGAGATTTGGTGGCTAGGTCCTTTTGGTGGCCTTCCTTGTCACGGGATGTGCGGTCATTTGTGCAGTCCTGTGGGACTTGTGCTCGGGCTAAGCCTTGTTGTTCTCGTGCTAGCGGGTTGCTTCTGCCCTTGCCCGTCCCGAAGAGGCCTTGGACACACATTTCCATGGATTTAATTTCTGATCTTCCGGTGTCTCAAGGAATGTCTATCATCTGGGTGGTGTGTGATCGTTTTTCCAAGATGGTCCATTTGGTACCCTTGCCTAAGTTGCCTTCCTCTTCCGATCTGGTTCCTTTGTTTTTTCAGAATGTGGTTCGTTTACATGGCATTCCGGAGAATATCATGTCCGACAGAGGATCCCAGTTTGTGTCCAGATTCTGGCGATCTTTTTGTGCTAAAATGGGCATTGATTTGTCGTTTTCATCTGCCTTCCATCCTCAGACTAATGGTCAAACGGAGCGAATTAATCAGACACTGGAGGCTTATTTGAGATGTTTTGTTTCTGCGGACCAGGATGATTGGGTGACCTTCTTGCCATTGGCGGAGTTTGCCCTTAATAATCGGGCTAGTTCCGCTACTTTGTTTTCGCCATTCTTCTGCAACTCTGGTTTTCATCCTCGTTTCTCCTCGGGTCATGTTGAGTCTTCTGACTGTCCTGGGGTGGATTTCGTGGTGGATAGGTTGCAGCGGATTTGGAATCATGTGGTGGACAACTTGAAGTTGTCACAGGAGAAGGCTCAGCGTTTTGCCAACCGCCGCCGCGGTGTGGGCCCCCGACTTCGTGTTGGGGATTTGGTTTGGTTGTCTTCTCGGTATGTCCCTCTGAAGGTTTCCTCTCCTAAGTTTAAGCCTCGCTTTATTGGTCCTTATAAAATTTTGGAAGTTCTTAACCTGGTTTCTTTTCGTTTGGATCTTCCGGTTTCATTTGCCATTCACAACGTATTCCATAGGTCTTTGTTGCGGCGGTACGTTGTGCCTGTGGTTCCTGCTGTTGAGCCTCCTGCTCCGGTGTTGGTTGAGGGCGAGTTGGAGTACGTGGTGGAGAAGATCTTGGATTCTCGTCTCTCTAGATGGAGGCTTCAGTATTTGGTCAAATGGAAGGGCTATGGTCAGGAGGATAATTCCTGGGTGGCCGCCTCTGATGTTCATGCGGCCGATTTGGTTCGTGCCTTCCACGCTGCTCATCCTGGTCGCCCTGGTGGTCTTGGTGAGGGTTCGGTGACCCCTCCTTAAAGGGGGGGTACTGTTGTGAACTATACTTCTTGGCTCCCTCTTGTGGTCACTAGTGATTTGGCACTTGGATTGTCTTTTACCAGGTTGGTACTCACCTGCTTCGTTAGGCCTGGGGTGTTGCTATTTAAACTTCCTGGATTCTCAGTCCAGTGCCTGGCATCGTTGTATTCAGTTCATTTCTGTTTGCTCCTGTCTTCAGGTCCTGGTTCCTTGCAAGATAAGCTAAGTCCTGCTTTCTTATTTTTGTTATTTTGCTTTGTTCATATTTTTGTCCAGCTTGTATAAAATGTGATTCCTGATATTGCTGGAAGCTCTAGGGGGCTGATATTCTCCCCCCCTCACC
Organism: Ranitomeya variabilis; assembly: GCF_051348905.1. Lineage (NCBI taxonomy): Eukaryota > Metazoa > Chordata > Amphibia > Anura > Dendrobatidae > Ranitomeya > Ranitomeya variabilis. The sequence continues at coordinate 755,011,845 of NC_135232.1, forward strand.
GTTAGTCGGTTTGGGGGTTCTTGGATATTCAGCGTGGATATTTTGCAGGGTTTCTTGCTGACCATATAAGTCATCTTACTATTTTCTGCTATTAGTCAGTGGGCCTCTCTTTGCTAAAATCTAGTTCATTCTTACTTTTGTCTTTTCTTCTTACCTCACCGTTATTATTTGTTGGGGGCTTGTATTACCTTGGGGTCTTTTCTCTGGAGGCAAGAGAGGTCTTATTTTCCCTGATAGGGTTAGTTAGTTCTCCGGCTGGCGCGAGACGTCTAGGATCAACGTAGGCACGTTCCCCTGCTACTGTTAGTGTTTGTGCTAGGATCAGGTATATGATCAGCCTAGTTACCACATCCCTATGAGCTGGTATTTATGTTTGCAGACTTTGCTGTAATCTCTGAGATCCTTTGCCATTGGGATCATAACAGTGCCAGAAGGTTGAAGCTCAACTGTATTCAGTTGAGGACAAACACCAGGCACGGGCAGACACCGTTAGTAGGCCCTAAACACCCTTTTTTTATTTAAAAACAGCACTTAATGAGAGCCAGAAGGTAGAAGCTCAGCTTTATTCAGTTGAGGACAAACACCAGGGAGCAGCAAACAGAGGTATTAGGCCCCATCCAGCAATTTAAAAAAAAAAAAAAAAAAGCTTTATAAAAGAGCCAGAAGGTAGAAGCTCAGCTTTATTCAGTTGAGGACAACACCAGGGAGGGGCAGACACCGTTAGTAGGCCATAACCAAAGTTGAAGGCCAAATGCAGTTTAATATCTGATACTATAGGCCGAAAGCCAGAAGGTAGAAGCTCAGCTGTATTCAGTTGAGGGCAACACCAGGGAGGGGCAGACACCGTTAGTAGGCCCTAACCACCAATTTTTAAAAACACAGCACTTAATGAGAGCCAGAAGGTAGAAGCTCAGCTGTATTCAGTTGAGGACAAACACCAGGCATGGGCAGACACCGTTAGTAGGCCCTAAACACCATTTTTTTATTTAAAACACAGCACTTAATGAGAGCCAGAAGGTAGAAGCTCAGCTTTATTCAGTTGAGGACAACACCAGGGAGGGGCAGACACCGTTAGTAGGCCGTAACCAAAGTTGAAGGCCAAATGCAGTTTAATATCTGATACTATAGGCCGAAAGCCAGAAGGTAGAAGCTCAGCTGTATTCAGTTGAGGGCAACACCAGGGAGGGGCAGACACCGTTAGTAGGCCCTAACCACCAATTTTTAAAAACACAGCACTTAATGAGAGCCAGAAGGTTGAAGCTCAGCTGTATTCAGTTGAGGACAAACACCAGGCATGGGCAGACACCGTTAGTAGGCCCTAAACACCATTTTTTTATTTAAAACACAGCACTTAATGAGAGCCAGAAGGTAGAAGCTCAGCTTTATTCAGTTGAGGACAACACCAGGGAGGGGCAGACACCGTTAGTAGGCCGTAACCAAAGTTGACGGCCAAATGCAGTTTAATATCTGATACTATAGGCCGAAAGCCAGAAGGTAGAAGCTCAGCTGTATTCAGTTGAGGGCAACACCAGGGAGGGGCAGACACCGTTAGTAGGCCCTAACCACCAATTTTTGAAAACACAGCACTTAATGAGAGCCAGAAGGTTGAAGCTCAGCTGTATTCAGTTGAGGACAAACACCAGGCATGGGCAGACACCGTTAGTAGGCCCTAAACACCCTTTTTTAATTTAAAAACAGCACTTAATGAGAGCCAGAAGGTAGAAGCTCAGCTTTATTCAGTTGAGGACAACACCAGGGAGGGGCAGACACCGTTAGTAGGCCGTAACCAAAGTTGAAGGCCAAATGCAGTTTAATATCTGATACTATAGGCCGAAAGCCAGAAGGTGGAAGCTCCGATTTAGACAGTGGAGGACAATTTGAATTAGGGACTGCAGACAGACTTAGTAGGCTGTCCCCTGTGGACCATGCATCCACCACATTAACCCATTGCGCCTTAATGGACACGTAATCTTCCGTGGCCATGCCTACAGGTCCATGTGTCTGTTGTCAGGTGCACCTTTGTACTCACCGATTGCCAGAGTGCATGGACAATGCGGTCTTTTACATGCTGGTGGAGGGTTGGGATGGCTTTTCTCGCAAAAGAAGTGTCGACTGGTTAGCTTGTAGCGTGGTACAGCGTAGTCCATCATGACCTTATTAATAGTAAATAAAATATATAACTAGGCTCTATGAACTTTTAAATAGGTTCCAGGGGTACACGGGCAGCATTGGTGTGGTCAGTGGAGGAGTATTGCAAGTAGATGCCGCAGACAGGCTATCAAAGGCCTAAAATAACTAACAATAGGCAGGCATGGCAGTTTAAAATCGGTTACATGGATACACAGGCAGGCAGTATTGTGGTCAGTGGAGGAGGATTGCAAGTAGGGGCCGCAGACAGGCTATCAAAGGCCTAAAATAACTAACAATAGGCAGGCATGGCAGTTTAAAATCGGTTACATGGATACACAGGCAGGCAGTATTGTGGTCAGTGGAGGAGTATTGCAAGTAGGGGCCGCAGACAGGCTATCAAAGGCCTAAAATAACTAACAATAGGCAGGCATGGCAGTTTAAAATCGGTTACATGGATACACAGGCAGGCAGTATTGTGGTCAGTAGAGGAGGATTGCAAGTAGGGGCCGCAGACAGGCTATCAAAGGCCTAAAATAACTAACAATAGGCAGGCATGGCAGTTTAAAATCGGTTACATGGATACACAGGCAGGCACTCCAGGAAGTATTGTGGTCAGTGGAGGAGTATTGCAAGTAGGGGCCGCAGACAGGCTATCAAAGGCCTAAAATAACTAACAATAGGCAGGCATGGCAGTTTAAAATCGGTTACATGGATACACAGGCAGGCAGTATTGTGGTCAGTGGAGGAGTATTGCAAGTAGGGGCCGCAGACAGGCTATCAAAGGCCTAAAATAACTAACAATAGGCAGGCATGGCAGTTTAAAATCGGTTACATGGATACACAGGCAGGCAGTATTGTGGTCAGTGGAGGAGGATTGCAAGTAGGGGCCGCAGACAGGCTATCAAAGGCCTAAAATAACTAACAATAGGCAGGCATGGCAGTTTAAAATCGGTTACATGGATACACAGGCAGGCAGTATTGTGGTCAGTGGAGGAGGATTGCAAGTAGGGGCCGCAGACAGGCTATCAAAGGCCTAAAATAACTAACAATAGGCAGGCATGGCAGTTTAAAATCGGTTACATGGATACACAGGCAGGCAGCATTGTGGTCAGTGGAGGAGGATTGCAAGGAGTGTCTGACACAGTTAGTACTCAAAAAAAAATAAAATTTAATGTCTCGCAAAACAACTATAAGTAAAAAAATGGTGGCATGCTTAGGTACTGGGGTGGGCTCATCTGCAGAGTTTATGACAAAGTAATTTGGCAGTAAATTAGTATTTACTGGTGTCAATCTAGGACACTGCCCCAGACTACTTTAACTAGCATCATAGATGCAAACAAATTGGTATTGTTTGTCAGTACCAGGCATTGAATGATGTCAGTGCATAGACTAAACATTGGTGGAGCTGTGCGAGATAATTTTGCACGTGGTAGAGCACAGTTTGAGCTGGGGGGGACTCTCTTGTGGCCGGCGGTACCGCCCCAGGGCCCCTCATGTTACAACGGTGTGTCTGACGTTGGGTGCGCACCACCACCGCCAGAGACACTACATTGTACTATGAGGGACCCAGTGGCAGTGCCGTCGACCAAAAGCGGCCACACCCACCTATTCAGACAAACAGCACTGTAACGGGTGCTTGCGCCAAGTGGCGAGACAACGGCCCCGTGGGTGGATTTTTCCCATTGGGGGAGGTGTAAACATGTCGTATGCTGGACAAACAGCTGCTGCAAATTAAGAGATAGGAAGACTCAGTAAGACCAGTCCAGAAGCAAGACCTTTTTATAGGAAAGCTAGGTGTCAGCCGGGAAAGGTGGGGCAAAATAATTTGAAATCCAGGAGTGGTTCATTTTAATGAAGGTGAGATCATCCACATTTTGGGTAGCCAGACGAGTCCTTTTTTCGGTTAATATTGAACCAGCAGCACTGAATACTCTTTCTGATAGCACACTAGCTGCTGGGCAAGCAAGCTCCTGCAACGCATATTCTGCCAATTCAGGCCAGGTGTCTAATTTGGATGCCCAGTAATCAAATGGGAATGACGGTTGAGGGAGAACATCGATAAGGGTTGAAAAATAGTTAGTAACCATACTGGACAAATGTTGTCTCCTGTCAATTTGAATAGATGCTGCAGTACCTGTCCTGTCTGCGGTCATTGCGAAATCACTCCACAACCTGGTCAGAAAACCCCTCTGTCCAACGCCACTTCTGATCTGTGCATCTCTAACACCTCTGCCCTGTAGCCCCCTGCAGCTTGTGTGAGAACCATCACCGGCGCTGTGTGCTGGGAATGCCTGAATCAAACGGTCTACAAGAGTGCTTGTTTGGTTGCTAATACTTGTTCGAGGTTCTCATGTGGCATAATATTTTGCAATTTGCCTTTATAGCGAGGGTCAAGGATGCAGGCCAACCAGTAATCGTCATCGCTCATCATTTTAATAATGCGTGTGTCCCTTTTCAGGGTACGTAAGGCATAATCCGCCATGTGTGCCAAAGTTCCAGTTGTCAAATCTGCGGTTGTGCTGGTTGGAGGGGCTGTTACAGGCAAATCTACGTCACTTGTCTCCCTTAAAAAACCAGAACCCGGCCTTGCAACGCCACTAATTTCTGTTGGCCCAGGAGAAGCTTCCTCATTCAAAAAGTACTCATCCCCATCATCCTCCTCATCCTCCTCCTCCTCTTCGCCCGCTACCGCGTCCTCTACACGGCCCTGACCAGACAATGGCTGACTGTGATCAAGGCTTTCCTCTTCCTCGGCTGCAGACGCCTGCTCCTTTATGTGCGTCAAACTTTGCATCAGCAGACGCATTAGGGGGATGCTCATGCTTATTATGGCGTTGTCTGCACTAACCAGCCGTGTGCATTCCTCAAAACACTGAAGGACTTGACACAGGTCTTGTAGCTTCGACCACTGCACACCTGACAACTCCATGTCTGCCATCCAACTGCCTGCCCGTGTATGTGTATCCTCCCACAAAAACATAACAGCACGCCTCTGTTCGCACAGTCTCTGAAGCATGTGCAGTGTGGAGTTCCACCTTGTTGAAATGTCGATGATTAGGCGATGCTGGGGAAGGTTCAAAGACCGCTGATAGTTCTGCATACGGCTGGAGTGTACGGGCGAACGGCGGATATGCGAGCAAAGTCTGCGCACTATGAGGAGCAGGTCGGGTAACCCCGGGTAACTTTTCAGGAAGCACTGCACCACCAGGTTTAAGGTGTGAGCCAGGCAAGGAATGTGTTTCAGTTGGGAAAGGGCTATGGCAGCCATGAAATTCCTTCCGTTATCACTCACAACCTTGCCTGCCTCAAGATGTACAGTGCCCAGCCATGACTGAGTTTCATTCAGCAAGAACTCGGACAGAACTTCCGCGGTGTGTCTGTTGTCACCCAAACACTTCATTGCCAATACAGCCTGCTGACGCTTGCCACTAGCTGTCCCATAATGGCACACCTGGTGTGCAACAGTGGCAGCTGCGGATGGAGTGGATGTGCGACTGCGGTCTGTGGACGAGCTCTCGCTTCTGCAGGAGGAGGAGGAAGAGGAGGAGGGGGGGCGAACGCCTACAGCCAAATCTTTCCTTGACCGTGGGCTAGGCAGAACTGTCCCAATATTGCTGTCCCCTGTGGACCCTGCATCCACCACATTCACCCAGTGTGCCGTGATGGACACGTAACGTCCCTGGCCATGCCTACTGGTCCATGCATCTGTTGTCAGGTGCACCTTTGTAGTCACAGACTGCCTGAGTGCATGGACGATGCGGTCTTTAACATGCTGTTGGAGGGCTGGGATGGCTTTTCTAGAAAAGAAGTGCCGACTGGGTAGCTCGTAGCGTGGTACAGCGTAGTCCATCAGCGCTTTGAAAGCTTCGCTTTCAACTAACCGGTAGGGCATCATCTCTAATGAGATTAGTCTAGCAATGTGGGCGTTCAAACCCTGTGTACGCGGATGCGAGGATGAGTACTTCCTTTTCCTAACAAGAGTCTCATGTAGGGTGAGCTGGACTGGAGAGCTGGAGATTGTGGAACTAGCGGTGGTGCCGGTGGACATGGCAGACTGAGAGAGAGTTGGAGATGGTATTCTTGCCGGTGCCCTACATGCAGTGTTTCCTACTGCAAACCTGGTGATTCCCTGCCTGCTTTGGCCTGGCGACGAAAGCTGCACAGATACTGCCGGTGGTGTGGGAAATGGTGGGTTTACAGTGAGGGAAGGGATGTAGCGTTGCTGACTAGCTTCATTGGCCGAGGGTGCTGCAACCTTTAGGGACATTTGGTAGTTATTCCAGGCTTGCAAATGCATGGTGGATAAATGTCTATGCATGCAACTTGTATTTAGACTTTTAAGATTCTGACCTCTGCTTAAGGTAGTTGAACATTTTTGACAGATGACTTTGCGCTGATCATTTGGATGTTGTTTAAAAAAATGCCAGACTGCACTCTTTCTACTATCGGATAACTTTTCAGGCATTGCAGACTGAGCTTCTTTAACCGGATGGCCACGCTGTCCTCCAACAGGTTTTGGTTTTGCCACGCGTTTTTGGCCAGATACGGGCCCGGTAGATGGAACCTGTTGTGATGTTGATGCCTGCTGCGGCTCCTCCTCCTCCGCTTCTGAACTACTGCCGCCTGCACCCTGTTCCCCCAATGGCTGCCAATCGGGGTCAACAACTGGGTCATCTATGACCTCCTCTTCTATGTCGTTTGCAACTTCGTCTGTGTCACCGTGTAAGCCGGTGGTATAGCGTTCGTGACGGGGCACCATAGTCTCCGCTGGGTTTGATTCTGCCTTAGTACACTGTGAGGGCAATGTTCTTGTCTGAGTCAAAGGAACAGCATAGTAATCTGGCTGTGGCTGTGCATCTGTGCACTCCATGTCCGATTCAACTTCTAATGGGCATGGCCTGTTAACTGTTTCACTGTCTAACCCAGGAACGGTATGTGTAAAGAGCTCCATGGAGTAACCTGTTGTGTCGACTGACGCATCCTTCACTGTTGTTCTGGGTGAAGGACACAAGGAAGCGACTTGTTCCTGACCGGGAGCATCCACTGAGGATGCACTGCTCTGACATTTGGCACTTTCCGAGGAGGAGGCGAAAGAGCTAGAGGCAGAGTGAGCAATGAAAGCCAATACTTGTTCCTCCTGCTCCGGCTTCAAAAGTGGTTTTCCTACTCCCAGAAAAGAGAGCGTTCGAGGCCTTGTGTAGGCAGACGACGTTTTTGGCTCAACAACTCGAGACTTAGGTGCTGTACTGATTTTACCACGACCACCTGATGCTCCACCACCACTACCATCATTACCAGCTGACAATGACCGCCCACGGCCACGACCTCTTCCACTAGACTTCCTCATTGTTTGCAAAACGTAACCAAAGTAACGCTATTTGTTACTGTAAAACAACTTATAAGGTGAACTCAAACTTCTGTAGAATTTATATATACCTTTATAGGTGCCTGACACTGAAAGGAAAATCAGGCCCAATGTTACACACTCGGTTTTCTGTGCCCCAATAATTTGAGACAGATGGCACACACAGGAGCAGCACTCAAGCAGACTTGCCAATATTTATCTCCCACTAATTTTTTTTTTTTTGAAAAGGGAGAATTTACCAAAAAAAAACAAAAAGGCCCAGTATTACACACACACTGCTTTTCGGTGGGACACAATGAGAGACACATGCCACACACAGGACTGGCACGGAGGCAGACTTGCCAAGATTTATCTCCCACTAACTATTTTTTTTTTGAAAAGGGAGAATTTAACCCCCCCAAAAAAAGGACCAGTATTACACACTGCTTTTCGGTGGGACACAATGAGAGACAGATGCCACACACAGGACTGGCACGGAGGCAGACTTGCCAAGATTTATCTCCCACTAACTTTTTTTTTTTTTTAAAAGGGAGAATTTAACAAAAAAAAAAAAAGGACCAGTATTACACACTGCTTTTCGGTGGGACACAATGAGAGACAGATGCCACACACAGGACTGGCACGGAGGCAGACTTGCCAAGATTTATCTCCCACTAACTATTTTTTTTTTGAAAAGGGAGAATTTAACCCCCCCCAAAAAAAGGACCAGTATTACACACTGCTTTTCGGTGGGACACAATGAGAGACAGATGCCACACACAGGACTGGCACGGAGGCAGACTTGCCAAGATTTATCTCCCACTAACTTTTTTTTTTTGAAAAGGGAGAATTTAGACAAAAAAAAAAAAAATGGCCAAGTATCACAGTGGTTTTTTCGGTGCCACACAATGAGAGTGAGATGCCACCCACAGCAATGGCACGGAGGCAGAGTTGCCAAGATTTATCTCCCACTAAGTTTTTTTTTGGAAAAGGGAGAATTTAGACAAAAAAAAAAAAAATGGCGAAGTATCACAGTGGTTTTTTCGGTGCCACACAATGAGAGTGAGATGCCACCCACAGCAATGGCACGGAGGCAGAGTTGCCAAGATTTATCTCCCACTAACTTTTTTTTTGGAAAAGGGAGAATTTAGACAAAAAAAAAAAAATGGCCAAGTATCACACAGTGGTTTTTTCGGTGCCACACAATGAGAGACAGATGCCACACACAGGACTGGCACGGAGGCAGACTTGCCAAGATTTATCTCCCTCTAACTTTTTTTTTTGGAAAAGGGAGAATTTAGACAAAAAAAAAAAAAATGGCCAAGTATCACAGTGGTTTTTTCGGTGCCACACAATGAGAGTGAGATGCCACCCACAGCAATGGCACGGAGGCAGACTTGCCAAGATTTATCTCCCTGCAGTTATCTCAGAAAAGTATGGCAGGCAGCTAGAAAAAGGACTGCTGCACACAAAAGTGTGGACAAACACACAAGATAGCTGTGCAGAAAGGAAGGAAATACAGGATTTGTGCTTTGAAAAAAGCAGTTGGTTTGCACAGTGTCGTACACACACAGGCACAGCAACGCAGCTATCAGGGTCAGGGAGCCTTCTAGGGCAGCCCAATGAGCGACAGCGCTGAGGAAAAAAAATGTAGCTTCCACTGTCCCTGCAAACAAAAGGTGGTGTTCGACAGTGGAAATCGCTACAGCACAAGCGGTTTGCAGCTTTATGTACCCTGCCTATCACTATCCCTGCTTCTGAAGAAGCGGCAGCAACCTCTCCCTACGCTCACATCAGCAGCAGTAAGATGGCGGTCGGCGGGAACGCCCCTTTATAGCCCCTATGACGCCGCAGAAAGCAAGCCAATCACTGCAATGCCCTTCTCTAAGATGGTGGGGACTGAGATCTATGTCATCACGCTGCCCACACTCTGCGTCCACCTTCATTGGCTGAGAAATGGTGCTTTTAGCGTCATTGAAACGCGACTTTGGCGCGAAGGTCGCGTACCGCATGGCCGATGCAACGCTGGGATCGGCTCGGTTTCATGAGACGCCGACTTTGCCAAAAGTCGGCGACTTATGAAAATGAACGATCCGTTTCGCTCAACCTTAGTGTTGAGCATTCCGATACCGCAAGTATCGGGTATCGGCCGATACTTGCGGTATTGGAATTCCGATACCGAGATCCGATACTTTTGTGGTGACGTCATTCTCAGGCCCTAAACTCCTCATTCTAGGAATTTAGGACCTGAGAATGACGTTGCGGCTTGTGATTGGTCGCGTGGCAGTCACATGAGCGGCATGCGACCAATCAGAAGCCGTGACATCATGGAAGGCCCTAAACACGCTCATTTTAAGCAAAGAAGGCTGTCGGTTACCAGCGGTGATGTCCAGGGGCCTCCGGAGAGGTGAGTATATCAATATTTTTTATTTTAATTCTTTATTTTACACAGTAATATGGATCCCAGGGCCTGAAGGAGAGTTTCCTCTCCTTCAGACCCTGGGAACCATCAGGATACCTTCCGATACTTGGTGTCCCATTGACTTGTATTGGTATCGGGTATCGGTATCGGCGATATCCGATACTTTTCGGGTATCGGCCGATACTATCCGATACCGATACTTTCAAGTATCGGACGGTATCGCTCAACACTAATGGTTAACTTTTAGGTCTAAAGACCTCTGTAGCAATGCAAGTTGATGACCTGCGGGGTGTGATCATTGGAAATGAGCACACATCGACTGTACTCTCAGCAGCAGTGCATCCAGGCTGGAATAGGAGAAACTGCTGTACCGCCAGGTTGAGGACATGAGAAATATAGGGCACATGTGTGAGGTTGCCCTGGCGTAGACCCACCACCAGGTTTGCCCCGTTATTGCACAGGGCTTTCCCTGGCTCCAGGTTCAGTGGAGACAGCCATTGCTCTAACTCGGCCTGGATAGCTGTTCACAAATCTTGAGCTGTGTGACTGTGATCTCCAAGGCATATTAATTTTAACACTTCCTGATTGCGGTGAGTCCTGGCTGTGCGGTACAGAAGTCGGGGGAATTCTCTCTGCACTGTTGGAACGCATGTCTCATTAAGGGAGAGGTTGAGGGCACAGGTGGTGGAACAAGAGAAATTGGAGGAGCCAGAAGCAGTGGATTAAGTATTTGATACAGAGGTTTGTCTGTCATGATTCTCAATGGCGAGAGAACATAGCCCAGCATATATGAGAACTAGCTCTTGGAAGATGGAAACTATACTGACCATGAACTAAACCTGCCGCACAACTAGAAGTGGCCGGGTAGCATGCCTACGTTTTTTAACCCTAGATGCCCAGCGCCAGCCGGAGAACTACCTAATCCTAGCAGAGGAAAAGACAGTCCTGGCTCACCTCTAGAGAAATTTTCCCAAAAGGCAGACAGAGGCCCCCACATATATTGGCGGTGATTTTAGATGAAATGACAAACGTAGTATGAAAATAGGTTTAGCAAAATCGAGGTCCGCTTTCTAGATAGCAGGAAGACAGAAAGGACACTTTCATGGTCAGCAGAAAACCCTATCAAAACACCATCCAGAAATTCCTTTAAGACTCTAGCATTAACTCATAACACCAGAGTGGCAATTTCCGATCACAAGAGCTTTCCAGACACAGTAACGAAACAGCAGCTGTGAACAGGAACAAAATGCAAAAACACACAAGGACAAAAGTCCAACTTAGCTGGGAGTTGTCTAGTAGCAGGAACAAGCACAGAAGGCTTCTGATTACATTGTTGACCGGCAAGAAACTGACAGAGGAGCAAGGTTATATAGCGACTCCCACATCCTGATAGGAGCAGGTGAACAGAGGGGATGATGCACACAAGTTCAATTCCACAAGTGGCCACCGGGGGAGCCCAGAATCCAATTTCACAACAGTACCCCCCCCTCAAGGAGGGGGCACCGAACCCTCACCAGAACCACCAGGGCGATCAGGATGAGCCCTATGAAAGGCACGGACAAGATCAGAGGCATGAACATCAGAGGCAGTGACCCAAGAATTATCCTCCTGACCGTATCCCTTCCATTTGACCAGATACTGGAGTCTCCGTCTGGAAACACGAGAGTCTAAGATCTTTTCCACAACTTACTCCAACTCACCCTCAACCAACACCGGAGCAGGAGGCTCAACGGAAGGCACAACCGGTACCTCATACCTGCGCAACAATGACCGATGAAAAACATTATGAATCGAAAAGGATGCAGGGAGGTCCAAACGGAAGGACACAGGGTTAAGAATCTCCAATATCTTGTACGGGCCGATGAACCGAGGCTTAAACTTAGGAGAAGAAACCCTCATAGGGACAAAACGAGAAGACAACCACACCAAGTCCCCAACACAAAGCCGAGGACCAACACGACGACGGCGGTTGGCAAAAAGCTGAGTCTTCTCCTGGGACAACTTCAAATTGTCCACCACCTGCCCCCAAATCTGATGCAACCTCTCCACCACAGCATCCACTCCAGGACAATCCGAAGATTCCACTTGACCGGAGGAAAATCGAGGATGAAACCCCAAATTACAGAAAAACGGGGACACCAAGGTGGCAGAGCTGGCCCGATTATTGAGGGCGAACTCCGCCAAAGGCAAAAAAGCAACCCAATCATCCTGATCCGCAGACACAAAACACCTCAAATATGTCTCCAAGGTCTGATTAGTCCGCTCGGTCTGGCCATTAGTCTGAGGATGGAAAACAGACGAAAAAGACAAATCTATGCCCATCCTAGCACAGAATGCCCACCAAAATCTAGACACGAATTGGGTCCCTCTGTCAGAAACGATATTCTCAGGAATACCATGCAAACGAACAACATTTTGAAAAAACAGAGGAACCAACTCGGAAGAAGAAGGCAACTTAGGCAAGGGAACCAGATGGACCATCTTAGAGAAACGGTCACACACCACCCAGATGACAGACATCTTCTGAGAAACAGGCAGATCCGAAATAAAATCCATCGAGATGTGCGTCCAAGGCCTCTTCGGGATAGGCAAGGGCAACAACAATCCACTAGCCCGAGAACAACAAGGCTTGGCCCGAGCACAAACGTCACAAGACTGCACAAAGCCTCGCACATCTCGTGACAGGGAAGGCCACCAGAAGGACCTTGCCACCAAATCCCTGGTACCAAAGATTCCAGGATGACCTGCCAACGCAGAAGAATGAACCTCAGAGATGACTCTACTGGTCCAATCATCAGGAACAAACAGTCTACCAGGTGGGCAACGATCAGGTCTATCCGCCTGAAACTCCTGCAAGGCCCGCCGCAGGTCTGGAGAAACGGCAGACAATATCACTCCATCTTTAAGGATACCTGTGGGCTCAGAATTACCAGGGGAGTCAGGCTCAAAACTCCTAGAAAGGGCATCCGCCTTAACATTCTTAGAACCCGGTAGGTACGACACCACAAAATTAAACCGAGAGAAAAACAACGACCAGCGCGCCTGTCTAGGATTCAGGCGCCTGGCAGACTCAAGGTAAATTAAATTTTTGTGGTCAGTCAATACCACCACCTGATGTCTGGCCCCCTCAAGCCAGTGACGCCACTCCTCAAAAGCCCACTTCATGGCCAAAAGCTACCGATTCCCAATATCATAATTCCGCTCGGCGGGCGAAAATTTACCGGAAAAAAAAGCACAAGGTCTCATCACGGAGCAGTCGGAACTTCTCTGCGACAACACCGCCCCAGCTCCGATTTCAGAAGCGTCGACCTCAACCTGAAAAGGAAGAGCAACATCAGGCTGACGCAACACTGGGGCGGAAGAAAAGCGGCGCTTGAGCTCCCGAAAGGCCTCCACAGCATCAGGGGACCAATCAGCAACATCAGCACCCTTCTTAGTCAAATCAGTCAATGGTTTTACAACATCAGAAAAACCAGCAATAAATCGACGATAAAAGTTAGCAAAGCCCAAAAATTTCTGAAGACTCTTAAGAGAAGAGGGTTGCGTCCAATCACCAATAGCCTGAACCTTGACAGGATCCATCTCGATGGAAGAGGGGGAAAAAATGTATCCCAAGAAAGAAATCTTTTGAACCCCAAAAACACACTTAGAACCCTTCACACACAAGGAATTAGACCGCAAAACCTGAAAAACCCTCCTGACCTGCTGGACATGAGAGTCCCAGTCATCCGAAAAAATCAGAATATCATCCAGATACACAATCATAAATTTATCCAAATAATCGCGGAAAATGTCATGCATAAAGGACTGGAAGACTGAAGGGGCATTTGAAAGACCAAAAGGCATCACCAAATACTCAAAATGGCCCTCGGGCGTATTAAATGCGGTTTTCCACTCATCCCCCTGCTTGATTCGCACCAAATTATACGCCCCACGGAGATCAATCTTAGAGAACCACTTGGCCCCCTTTATACGAGCAAACAAATCAGTAAGCAGTGGTAACGGATATTGATATTTAACCGTGATTTTATTCAAAAGTCGATAATCAATACACGGCCTCAAAGAGCCGTCTTTCTTAGACACAAAGAAAAAACCGGCTCCTAAGGGAGATGACGAAGGACGAATATGTCCCTTTTCCAAGGACTCCTTTATATATTCTCGCATAGCAGCGTGTTCAGGCACAGACAGATTAAATAAACGACCCTTAGGGTATTTACTACCCGGAATCAAGTCTATGGCACAATCGCACTCCCGGTGCGGAGGTAGTGAACCAACCTTGGGTTCTTCAAAAACGTCACGAAAGTCAGACAAGAATTCAGGAATCTCAGAGGGAATAGATGATGAAATGGAAACCAAAGGTACGTCCCCATGAGTTCCTTTACATCCCCAGCTTAACACAGACATAGCTCTCCAGTCGAGGACTGGGTTATGAGATTGCAGCCATGGCAATCCCAGCACCAAAACATCATGTAGATTATACAGCACCAGAAAGCGAATAACCTCCTGGTGATCCGGATTAACACGCATAGTCACTTGTGTCCAGTATTGTGGTTTATTACTAGCCAATGGGGTGGAGTCAATCCCTTTCAGAGGTATCGGAGCCTCCAGTGGCTCCAAATCATACCCACAGCGTTTGGCAAAGGACCAATCCATAAGACTCAAAGCAGCGCCAGAGTCGACATAGGCGTCCGTGGTAATAGATGACAAAGAACAAATCAGGGTCACAGATAGAATAAACTTAGACTGTAAAGTGCTAATTGAAACAGACTTGTCAGGCTTCTTAGTACGCTTAAAGCATGCTGATATAACATGAGTTGAATCACCACAATAGAAGCACAACCCATTTTTTCGTCTAAAATTCTGCCGCTCGCTTCTGGACAGAATTCTATCACATTGCATATTTTCTGGCGTTTTCTCAGTAGACACCGCCAAATGGTGCACAGGTTTGCGCTCCCGCAGACGCCTATCGATCTGAATAGCCATCGTCATGGACTCATTCAGACTCGCAGGCACAGGGAACCCCACCATAACATCCTTAATGGCATCAGAGAGACCTTCTCTGAAAATCGCCGCCAGGGCGCACTCATTCCACTGAGTAAGCACAGACCATTTGCGGAATTTTTGGCAGTATATTTCAGCTTCATCTTGCCCCTGAGACAAGGACATCAAGGCCTTTTCCGCCTGAAGCTCTAAATGAGGTTCCTCATAAAGCAACCCCAAGGCCAGAAAAAACGCATCCACATTGAGCAACGCAGGATCCCCTGGTGCCAATGCAAAAGCCCAGTCTTGAGGGTCGCCCCGGAGCAAGGAAATTACAATCCTGACCTGCTGTGCAGGGTCTCCGGCAGAGCGAGACTTCAGGGACAAAAACAATTTGCAATTATTTTTAAAATTTTGAAAGTGAGATCTATTCCCCGAGAAGAATTCAGGCAAAGGAATTCTAGGCTCAGACATAGGTGCATGAACAACAAAATCTTGCAAATTTTGTACTTTCGTGGCAAGATTATTCAAACCTGTAGCTACACTCTGAAGATCCATTTCAAACAGGTGAACACAGAGCCATTCAAGGATTAGAAGGAGAGAAAGAGAGGGAGGCTGCAGTATAGGCAGACTAGCAAGTGATTCAATTATGAGCACACTCAGAACTAGAGGGAAAAAAAAAAAAAAATTGTAGCAGACTTCTTTTTTCTCTCCTTTCTCAGCCAGTAATTTAACCCTTTTTTGGGCCGGTCAAACTGTCATGATTCTCAATGGCGAGAGAACATAGCCCAGCATATATGAGAACTAGCTCTTGGAAGATGGAAACTATACTGACCATGAACTAAACCTGCCGCACAACTAGAAGTGGCCGGGTAGCATGCCTACGTTTTTTTAACCCTAGATGCCCAGCGCCAGCCGGAGAACTACCTAATCCTAGCAGAGGAAAAGACAGTCCTGGCTCACCTCTAGAGAAATTTTCCCAAAAGGCAGACAGAGGCCCCCACATATATTGGCGGTGATTTTAGATGAAATGACAAACGTAGTATGAAAATAGGTTTAGCAAAATCGAGGTCCGCTTTCTAGATAGCAGGAAGACAGAAAGGACACTTTCATGGTCAGCAGAAAACCCTATCAAAACACCATCCAGAAATTCCTTTAAGACTCTAGCATTAACTCATAACACCAGAGTGGCAATTTCCGATCACAAGAGCTTTCCAGACACAGTAACGAAACAGCAGCTGTGAACAGGAACAAAATGCAAAAACACACAAGGACAAAAGTCCAACTTAGCTGGGAGTTGTCTAGTAGCAGGAACAAGCACAGAAGGCTTCTGATTACATTGTTGACCGGCAAGAAACTGACAGAGGAGCAAGGTTATATAGCGACTCCCACATCCTGATAGGAGCAGGTGAACAGAGGGGATGATGCACACAAGTTCAATTCCACAAGTGGCCACCGGGGGAGCCCAGAATCCAATTTCACAACATTTGTCCCACAAGCCTTAGGGATTCCAAGACTTGTGGGGCAGCCCCTTGACCATTTGCCTCCCACAGCCAGCAGAGTAACACAGTGCCCAATCAGCAAGATGTAATGCCCCCAGCCATGTTTTTTCATCCAAGTGTCAGTGTTGAAATGCACCCTGACAGACATAGATTTTTTCAGAAAACAGGTGATGTTGCCAGTGACATGCTGTTGTATATCGCAGGCACAGCTTTCTTAGAGATGTAATGGTGACTCAACAACTGGAAATGGTTGAACTACAACCTCCATCAACTTTTGGAAACTGTCTGTTTCCACCAGGTGGAAAGGCAGAATTTCCATGGTCAAGAAATTTTAGATGATTGAGTTCAAGCTCTTAGCTTTGGCATGTGTAGGACGAAACATTATTTTACGTGACCACAGCTGCTGGACTGAGGGCTGGCTGCTGCACTGAGAAAGGATTGAGTAGGATGAACATGAGAAACTGTTGGACTGTGAGTGAGGTGGAAGCGAAGATGCTATAGTGGATTGAGAAAGATGTGTTGTGCTAGGTAATAGAAAAACAGCAGCCATGTGCACTTCCATAACAGCTGACGGGCTCTCACTCACCCCAACTGTAGGAGATAACCAAATTTAGGTTCTACAGCAGAAGACTTGTGTGAGAACACTTGGCACACTGACGGTGGAGAAAGAAGCAGCAGATGTGGTTGATGGGACGACCAGTGGTTGGCAAAGCCCGCTAGTCTGCATTTTAGCACTGTCAGATTCCAAGACTAAGGCACATTGATCCTGCATGTGCCGAATCAATCATGTAGTTGTCAAATTATTGACATTTTTGCTTCTTCTGAGTTTTTTTGCAAATTGTGCAGATAATGTGAGTTGGGTCATCCTTTGCAGTTGCATACCTCTGGGTTTACTCCAATTGGGATCTACAACCTTATTGTCATCCTCTCTGTTCTACTCCTCACCCTGAGATTCACACTCCTCCTCTTCCTCCTCTGACACCGCAGTACAGTTCGTTTGCACCTCTGGTATCTGAGTCTCATCAGGATCACCTCCATCCCCGAGGATTAATGTCTGATGATGAGGGTTTGGTTTCTGTTTGGATCCTACATTGTCCTGCCCTGGATCCAACATGAAAACATTTTGGGCATCGATGCCGATGCTTTCCTGCTCTGGATTCTGTGAATCTTTGGAATAGACCTCTGATGACCATGGAATAGAATTTGTGAACAGCTCTGCAGAATGACCCATCTGTGGTTCCTCACAGTCAGTTGGGCATTTGGAAATTTGTGAGATGGGGAGAAACAAGGGTGATTGGGGTGCCACTTTGAGGATTGTACTGTGCGTGATGTTAAGGTGGAGTAAGAAGAGGAGAGGCCATATGATGCAGCGCTTGCCAACCATTGGAGCACATGCTCTTTCTGGCCATCGTCTACAAGACTTAATGCTGTGAGGCTGCCAAAAGAAAGGAATGGAGTAGCCTGTCCAGTAACAGATGTTGTCTGTGGTCTTTCGATATGATGAGACTGTGTTTGTTCAGTTGAGCTTTCATTAACATTAACAACTAACCCACATACATATGGAACACCAAGCCTATTCCCCCTTCCATCACAACCTCGCTTTTTCTCACTCATGTTGTATGTACCCTTCCTTGCTTTTACTCTACTGTTTCAGAGAGAGGAAGAAGGGGTCTTAGGGGCATGGGAAGTGAGAAATCCACCCGTTGGGCCTGTATCCATGCTGACTATAGTTGGGTGGAAGGACCAGGTCGCAGTGGAGGAACTGGCCCTCAAGATTAGTGGAGAAATACCAGGCTCAGCTAGAAAACCGGAGGCTGTGGTAACTGCACGTGCCACAGCCACACACGTTCGCCAAAAAGGCAGCCGTATAAGTTCAAGGGGACTCAGAGGATATCGCCCGACAAGATCCGAGGCTGCTGGCTTGGGACACTGTGTGTGAAGGCACAGGGCAGGAGAGGTGGGAGCCAGCGCAGTGAGACAGCCAGGAAGGGAACTGTTATGACCCCAATGGCAGAGGGTCTCAGAAATAAATTCTAAGTCTGCAAACACAAAAAAACAGCTCATAGGGCAGTGGTAACTGGGCTGACTGTATATCTAATCCTAGCACCACAAATAGCAGCAGCCGGGGAACGTGCCTACGTTGGTTCTAGACGTCTCGCGCCAGCCGGAGAACTAACTAACCCTAGAAGGGAAAAGATAGACCTTTCTTGCCTCCAGAGAAAAGACCCCAAAAGTTGGATACAAGCCCCCAACAAATAATAACGGTGAGGTAAGAAGAAAAGACAAACGTAAGAATGAACTAGGTATTTAGCAAAGAGAGGCCCACTGACTAATAGCAGAATATAGTAAGATGACTTATACGGTCATCAAAAACCCTATCAAAATTTCCACGCTGGATATTCAAGAACCCCCGAACCATCTAACGGCCCGGGGGGAGAATACCAGCCCCCTAGAGCTTCCAGCAAAATCAGGAATCACATTTAGTACAAGCTGGACAAAAAATAATAGCAATACAAATAACCAAAAAACAAGGAAGCAGGACTTAGCTTAATTATGCACGAACCAGGACCAGCAGACAGGAGCAAACAGAAAGAACTGATTACAACGATGCCAGGCACCAGACTGAGAATTCAGGAAGTTCATATAGCAACACCCCTGGACTAACGACCCAGGTGGGTGCCAAACTGAGGAAAGACAATCCCAGAGTCATATCACTAGTGACCACAAGAGGGAGCCAAAAAAGTCTAATTCACAACAGTACCCCCCCCTTTAAGGAGGGGTCACCGAACCCTCACCAAGACCACCAGGGCGATCAGGATGAGCAGCGTGAAAGGCACGAACTAAATCGGCCGCATGCACATCAGAGGCAACCACCCAGGAATTATCCTCCTGACCATAGCCCTTCCACTTGACCAGATACTGAAGCCTCCGCCTGGAGAGACGAGAATCCAAGATATTCTCCACCACGTACTCCAACTCGCCCTCAACCAACACCGGAGCAGGAGGCTCAACAGAAGGGACCACAGGTACAGCGTACCGCCGCAACAAAGACCTATGGAACACGTTGTGAATGGCAAACGACACCGGAAGATCCAAGCGAAAGGACACAGGATTAAGGATTTCCAATATCTTGTAAGGACCGATGAAGCGAGGCTTAAATTTAGGAGAGGAGACCTTCATAGGAACAAATCGAGAAGACAGCCATACCAAATCCCCAACACGAAGTCGGGGACCCACACCGCGGCGGCGGTTGGCAAAACGCTGAGCCTTCTCCTGTGACAACTTTAAGTTGTCCACCACATGATTCCAAATCTGCTGCAACCTATCCACCACAGAATCTACCCCAGGACAGTCAGAAGGCTCCACATGTCCTGAGGAAAAACGAGGATGGAAACCAGAGTTGCAGAAAAATGGTGAAACCAAAGTAGCGGAACTAGCACGATTATTAAGGGCAAACTCAGCCAACGGCAAGAAGGTCACCCAATCATCCTGATCTGCAGAAACAAAACACCTCAAATAAGCCTCCAGAGTCTGATCAGTTCGCTCCGTTTGTCCATTAGTCTGAGGATGAAAGGCAGACGAAAACGACAAGTCAATGCCCATCTTAGCACAAAAGGATCGCCAGAACCTGGAAACAAACTGGGATCCTCTGTCAGACACGATATTCTCAGGAATGCCGTGTAAACGAACCACATTCTGAAAGAACAGAGGAACCAGATCGGAAGAGGAAGGCAGCTTAGGCAAAGATACCAAATGGACCATCTTGGAAAAGCGATCACATACCACCCAGATGACAGACATGCCCTGAGACACCGGAAGATCTGAAATGAAATCCATGGAAATGTGTGTCCAAGGCCTCTTCGGGACAGGCAAGGGCAAGAGCAACCCGCTGGCACGAGAACAGCAAGGCTTAGCTCGAGCACAAGTCCCACAGGACTGCACAAATGACCGCACATCTCGTGACAAGGAAGGCCACCAAAAGGACCTAGCCACCAAATCTCTGGTGCCAAAAATTCCCGGATGCCCTGCCAACACCGAGGAATGAACCTCGGAAATGACTCTGCTGGTCCACTTATCAGGAACAAACAGTCTGTCAGGTGGACAAGAGTCAGGTCTACCAGCCTGAAATCTCTGCAACACACGTCGCAAATCCGGAGAAATGGCTGACAAGATTACTCCCTCTTTAAGAATACCAACTGATTCAGCGACTCCAGGAGAGTCAGGCACAAAGCTCCTTGAAAGAGCATCAGCCTTCACATTCTTTGAACCTGGTAAATACGAGACCACAAAGTCAAAACGGGAGAAAAACAATGACCAACGGGCCTGTCTAGGATTCAGGCGTTTAGCAGACTCGAGATACATTAGATTTTTGTGATCAGTCAAGACCACCACACGATGCTTAGCACCCTCGAGCCAATGACGCCACTCCTCAAATGCCCACTTCATGGCCAGCAACTCCCGATTGCCAACATCATAATTCCGCTCAGCAGGCGAAAACTTCCTAGAGAAAAAAGCACATGGTCTCATTACAGAGCAACCAGGGCCTCTCTGCGACAAAATGGCCCCTGCCCCAATCTCAGAAGCATCCACTTCAACCTGAAAGGGAAGTGAGACATCAGGCTGGCACAAAACAGGCGCTGAAGTAAACCGGCGCTTCAACTCTTGGAAAGCTTCCACGGCTGCAGGAGCCCAGTTAGCAACATCAGAACCTTTCTTGGTCATATCCGTCAAAGGTTTAACAACGCTAGAAAAATTAGCGAGAAAACGATGGTAGAAGTTAGCAAAACCCAAGAACTTCTGAAGACTCTTAACTGACGTGGGTTGAGTCCAATCATGAATAGCTCGGACCTTGACTGGGTCCATCTCCACCGCAGAGGGGGAAAAAATAAAACCCAAAAATGGAACCTTCTGTACTCCAAAGAGACACTTTGAGCCCTTAACAAACAAAGCATTCTCACGCAAAACCTGAAACACCATCCTGACCTGCTCTACATGCGAGTCCCAATCATCAGAAAAAAACAGAATATCATCCAGATAAACAATCATAAATTTATCCAGATACTTCCGGAAAATATCATGCATAAAGGACTGAAACACTGAAGGAGCATTAGAGAGCCCAACAGGCATCACCAAGTACTCAAAATGACCTTCGGGCGTATTAAATGCAGTTTTCCATTCATCTCCTTGCTTAATGCGCACAAGGTTGTACGCACCACGAAGATCTATTTTGGTGAACCACTTGGCACCTTTAATCCGGGCAAACAAGTCCGACAACAGAGGCAAAGGATACTGAAATTTAACAGTGATTTTATTCAGAAGCTGATAGTCAATACAAGGTCTCAAAGATCCGTCTTTCTTGGCCACAAAAAAGAATCCAGCACCAAGAGGGGAAGAGGATGGACGGATATGCCCCTTCTCCAGAGATTCCTTGATATACGAACGCATTGCGGTATGCTCAGGTACAGACAGATTAAATAGTCTTCCCTTAGGAAATTTACTGCCTGGAATCAAATCTATAGCGCAGTCACAGTCCCTATGAGGAGGCAGAGCACTGGACCTGGACTCGCTGAATACATCCTGAAAATCAGACAAATACTCAGGAACTTCCGAAGGAGTAGAGGAAGCAATAGACACCGGCGGGGAATCACCATGAATTCCCTGACAGCCCCAACTTGACACAGACATTGCCTTCCAATCCAAGACTGGATTATGGGTCTGTAACCATGGCAGCCCCAAAACGACCAAATCATGCATTATATGCAGAACAAGAAAACGAATCACCTCCCGATGTTCAGGAGTCATGCACATGGTTACCTGTGTCCAAAACTGTGGTTTATTTTCCGCCAATGGCGTAGCATCAATACCTATAAGAGGGATAGGATTTACCAACGGCTCAAGAACAAAACCACAGCGCTTGGCAAATGACAGATCCACCCAGCTCTCCTGCTGTCTGTCTGTGAAGTGCACATAGTACATCACCCAGCTTTGCGCATAGACTTTCCTCTGCTCCTAGCATTGTGATGGTATGTTCACCCACCCAGTCCACCCAGCTCTCCTGCTGTCTGTCTGTGAAGTGCACATAGTACATCACCCAGCTTTGCGCATAGACTTTCCTCTGCTCCTAGCATTGTGATGGTATGTTCACCCACCCAGTCCACCCAGCTCTCCTGCTGTCTGTCTGTGAAGTGCACATAGTACATCACCCAGCTTTGCGCATAGATTTTCCTCTGCTCCTAGCATTGTGATGGTATGTTCACCCACCCAGTCCACCCAGCTCTCCTGCTGTCTGTCTGTGAAGTGCACATAGTACATCACCCAGCTTTGCGCATAGACTTTCCTCTGCTCCTAGCATTGTGATGGTATGTTCACCCACCCAGTCCACCCAGCTCTCCTGCTGTCTGTCTGTGAAGTGCACATAGTACATCACCCAGCTTTGCGCATAGACTTTCCTCTGCTCCTAGCATTGTGATGGTATGTTCACCCACCCAGTCCACCCAGCTCTCCTGCTGTCTGTCTGTGAAGTGCACATAGTACATCACCCAGCTTTGCGCATAGACTTTCCTCTGCTCCTAGCATTGTGATGGTATGTTCACCCACCCAGTCCACCCAGCTCTCCTGCTGTCTGTCTGTGAAGTGCACATAGTACATCACCCAGCTTTGCGCATAGACTTTCCTCTGCTCCTAGCATTGTGATGGTATGTTCACCCACCCAGTCCACCCAGCTCTCCTGCTGTCTGTCTGTGAAGTGCACATAGTACATCACCCAGCTTTGCGCATAGACTTTCCTCTGCTCCTAGCATTGTGATGGTATGTTCACCCACCCAGTCCACCCAGCTCTCCTGCTGTCTGTCTGTGAAGTGCACATAGTACATCACCCAGCTTTGCGCATAGACTTTCCTCTGCTCCTAGCATTGTGATGGTATGCCTTTCAGCTAACCCCCAACTTACTCTGTGATATTTATGACCTTGTTTACTTAGTCTTGATTGTATGCATCTGGTCCACCCTTAATTCTCTGACCAAGATGAGCAGAGACCACTCCTCTCTGCTCCACACCTGAACGCACTTAGTTTTCCATATATTGCATAGCACAAGTCTGCTAGACTTCAGTCTGCAGTGTGATTTCTAGAAGTGTGTTCTAAAAGTGTGGATTACATTAGAATTAAAATCTGAATTGAACCTGAAGGGAACTGAAGGTAACTGGCCTGTCACTGCAAACAATGTTTCTGTTTGTTGTCACTTTTACCCCTATAATCTTTCACTTTCTGCAACCTCCCCCAATCCCCACACCAAGTAAGGAACTGTTCATCTCCTCTTCAATCCTCCCCATCCATCTCACCTCCTCCTCAGAACTGTTCCTTAACATACAATCCTCTGTCTCAAAGCACAGGCAGCCCCCTCACGCTCTCTCCTGCTCCCACCTGCTAACACTATCTCTGCTCCTTCTCACTGCTGGAGATATCTCTCCAAATCCTGGTCCTCCTCACCACATTCCCACAGTCATTTCTACCTCCCACCCACGCTCCATCACAAACTTCCGTAACCTCTCTAACCTTATACCCATTCGCCCAGCCCCCGCTTCCCCAGTCCCACTAACAGGAGCTCTGTGGAACGCTCGCTCTGTCTGTAACAAGCTTTCCTACATCCATGATCTTTTTGTTACTACCAAACTTTCCTTCCTCGCCATCACCGAAACCTGGCTCACCCCTTCTGACACAGCCTCTCCTGCTGCACTCTCTTATGGTGGCTTCCACCTTTCTCACACACCCCGCCCCAGCAGCAAGCATGGTGGAGGAGTTGGTTTTCTCCTGTCAGATAACTGCTCCTTCACCCCAATCCCACTGCCACACTCTGTTACCCTCCCTTCCTTTGAGGTGCACTCTGTGCACATCTACCGCCCCTCCAACCTCCAACTGGCTGTCATTTACCGCCCCCCAGGGCCAGCCACCATCTTCTTTGACCACTTCACCACCTGGCTACTTCATTTCCTTTCTGCAGACATCCCCACCATCATCATGGGCGATTTCAACATCCCCATTGACACTTCCCTCTCAGCTGCCACTAAACTTCAATCTCTCTCTTCCTCCTTCGGCCTCACTCAATGGTCTTCTGCAGCCACTCACAAAGATGGTCACACACTAGACCTCATCTTCACCCGCCTCTGCTCCCTATCTAACCTCTCTAACTCACCTCTTCCTCTCTCTGACCACAACCTTCTCACATTCTCATCTCTCTCCACTCCATGTCTAGAGTCCCCACCCCACAAACTTTCACACCCTCGCAGAAATCTTAAACATCTTGACCTACATTCATTCTCTGAATCCCTCCTCCCTCTCACAGACATAAGTGTTGTGTATCCGCTTTTTGGGCTCCCCTGGTGGTTGCTGGTGGTACTGGTGACTTGTTTGCACTTTGCTGCTTCTGTTCACCTGCTTCCATCAGTGTTTGGGAGTTTCCTATTTAGCCTTGCTCTCCAGTCATTTCCTTGCCGGTCATCATTGTAACCAGAGCCTTCGGTTGCATGTTCCTGCTACTAGTCTGCTGATCAGCTAAGTGGACTTTGTCCTTTTGTTTTGTACCTTTTGTCCAGTTTGCAGTTTTTGTAATTCTCTGTAGCTGGAAGCTCTTGCGGGCTGAAATTGCCACTCCTGTGTCATGAGTTGACACAGGAGTCTTAAAGTAATTTCAGGATGGTTTTTGAAAGGGTTTTCAGTTGACCGTGAAGTCCTCTTTTGTATCCTTCTGCTATCTAGTAAGTGGACCTCTCTTTGCTAAATCTACTTTCATACTGTGTATGTCTTTTCCTCTTAATTCACCGTTATTACATGTGGGGGGCTGCTATCATCTTTTGGGGTATTTCCCTAGAGGTAAGCCAGGTCTGTTTCTTCCTCTACCAGGCGTAGTTAGTCCTCCGGCTGGCGCGTGGCATATAGTAAGCCGTAGGTATGCTCCCTGGCTACTGTTAGTTGTGTGGTAGATTTAGCTCACGGTCAACTTGAGTTTCCATCACCCGAGAGCTCGTTCGTTACTTATATGTTTCTTACGTTCCCTTGCCATTGGGAACCATGACAGTATGACCGGCCTGTGTTAAACTTATTGGCAGAAGAAAGGAGAGAAAAAAGAAGTCTGTAAATTTTTTTTTTTTTTTCCCTTTTTCCTCTATGCTTGCTCCATAGTTGGATCAGTTGTATTTCAGCTTTATTACAGCCTTTGCCTTTCTCTCCTTATAATCCTTGAATGGCTCTGAGCTCACCTGTTTAAAGATGGATCCTCAGAGTTTGGCTGCAGGTTTAAATAATCTTGCTACGAAGGTTCAAAATTTACAAGATTTTGTTATACATGCTCCTATTTCTGAACCTAAAATCCCTACACCAGAGGTGTTTTCCGGAGATAGATCTCGGTTTTTGAATTTCAAATATAATTGTAAATTATTCCTTTCTCTCAGACCTCACTCCTCAGGAGATCCTGTCCAGCAGGTTAAGATTGTAATCTCTTTGCTGCGAGGTGACCCTCAAAATTGGGCATTTTCATTGGCACCAGGGGATCCTGCGTTGCTCAATGTGGATGCGTTTTTCCTGGCTTTAGGGTTGCTTTATGAGGAACCTAATTTGGAGATTCAAGCTGAAAAAGCTTTGATAGCCCTATCTCAAGGGCAAGATGAAGCGGAGATATACTGCCAAAAATTTCATAGGTGGTCTGTGCTTACTCAGTGGAATGAGTGCGCCTTAGCGGCAAATTTCAGAGAGGGCCTTTCTGATGCCGTTAAAGATGTTATGGTCGGGTTCCCTGCGCCTACAGGTCTGAATGAGTCCATGACAATGGCAATTCAGATTGATCGGCGTTTGCGGGAGCGCAAACCCGTGCACCATTTGGCGGTATCTTCTGAAGAGACGCCAGAGAAAATGCAATGTGACAGAGTTATGTCCAGAAGCGAGCGGCAGAATTATAGGCGTAAAAATGGGTTATGCTTCTATTGTGGTGATTCTGCTCATGTTATATCGGCATGCTCTAAGCGTACTAGGAAGGTTGACAAGTCCATTTCAATTGGCACTTTACAGTCCAAATTTATTTTGTCTGTAACCTTGATTTGTTCATTATCAGTTATTACCGTGGATGCCTATGTGGACTCTGGCGCCGCTCTGAGTCTTATGGACTGGTCCTTTGCCAGGCGCTGTGGGTTTGATTTAGAGCCTCTGGAAGTCCCTATACCTCTGAAGGGTATTGATTCTACACCTTTGGCTTGTAATAAACCACAGTTCTGGACGCAAGTGACTATGCGTATGACTCCAGACCATCAGGAGGTGATTCGCTTCCTTGTGTTGTACAATTTACATGATGTTTTGGTGCTTGGATTACCATGGTTACAGTCTCATAACCCAGTCCTTGACTGGAAGGCTATGTCTGTGTTAAGCTGGGGATGTCGGGGGGCTCATGGGGACACTCCTATGGTGTCCATTTCGTCATCTATTCCATCTGAGATTCCGGCATTTTTGTCTGATTATCGTGATATTTTTGAAGAGCCTAAGATTGGTTCACTCCCTCCTCACAGGGATTGTGATTGCGCCATAGATCTGATTCCTGGCAGTAAATTTCCAAAGGGTCGTTTGTTTAACCTATCTGTACCTGAACATGCTGCTATGCGCGAGTATATTAAGGAGTCCCTGGAAAAGGGACATATTCGTCCTTCTTCATCACCTTTAGGAGCCGGTTTTTTCTTTGTCTCTAAAAAGGATGGCTCTCTGAGGCCTTGTATTGATTATCGTCTCCTGAATAAAATTACAGTCAAATATCAGTATCCGTTGCCTTTGCTGACTGATTTGTTTGCTCGCATAAGGGGGGCTAAGTGGTTCTCTAAGATTGATCTTCGTGGGGCGTATAATTTGGTGCGAATTAAGCAGGGGGATGAGTGGAAGACCGCATTTAATACGCCTGAGGGCCATTTTGAGTATTTGGTAATGCCTTTCGGCCTTTCTAATGCACCTTCTGTCTTTCAGTCCTTAATGCATGATATTTTCCGTGAATATTTGGATAAATTTATGATTGTGTACTTGGATGATATTTTGATTTTTTCTGATGACTGGGAGTCTCATGTTCAGCAAGTCAGGAGGGTTTTTCAGGTTTTGCGGGAGAATTCTTTGTGTGTAAAGGGTTCAAAGTGTGTTTTTGGGGTTCAAAAAATTTCATTTTTTGGGTATATTTTTTCCCCGTCTTCTATTGAGATGGACCCTGTCAAGGTTCGGGCTATTTACGACTGGACGCAGCCTACTTCTCTGAAGAGTCTCCAGAAATTCTTGGGCTTTGCTAATTTTTATCGTCGATTTATAGCTGGTTTTTCTGGCGTTGCTAAACCTCTGACGGATTTGACTAAAAAGGGTGCTGATGTTGCCAATTGGTCCCCTGCTGCCGTGGAGGCCTTTCGGGAGCTTAAGCGCCGCTTTTTGTCTGCCCCTGTGTTGCGCCAGCCTGATGTTTCTCTTCCCTTTCAGGTTGAGGTCGATGCTTCCGAGATCGGAGCGGGGGCGGTTTTGTCGCAGAAAAGTTCCGACTGCTCCGTGATGAGACCTTGTGCGTTCTTTTCGCGAAAATTTTCGGCCGCCGAGCTAAACTATGATGTTGGTAATCGGGAGCTTTTGGCCATGAAGTGGGCATTTGAGGAGTGGCGTCATTGGCTTGAGGGTGCCAGACATCAGGTGGTAGTTTTGACTGATCACAAGAATTTAATTTATTTGGAGTCTGCCAGGTGCCTGAATCCTAGACAGGCACGTTGGTCGTTGTTCTTTTCCCGGTTTGATTTTGTGGTCTCGTACTTACCGGGTTCTAGGAATGTGAAAGCAGATGCTCTTTCTAGGAGTTTTGAGCCTGACTCTCCTGGGAATTCTGAACCTGCTGGTGTCCTTAAGGATTGAGTGGTTTTGTCTGCTGTCTCTCCAGATTTGCGACGTGCTTTGCAAGAATTTCAGGCGGATAGACCTGATCGTTGTCCGTCTGGTAGACTGTTTGTTCCTGACGAGTGGACCACTAGAGTCATCTCGGAAGTTCATTCTTCTACTCTGGCAGGTCATCCGGGAATTTTTGGCACCAGAGATATGGTGGCTAGATCCTTCTGGTGGCCTTCCCTGTCTCGAGATGTGCGTGTTTTTGTGCAGTCTTGCGATGTGTGTGCTCGGGCCAAGCCTTGTTGTTCTAGGGCTAGTGGGTTGTTGTTGCCCTTGCCTATTCCGAAGAGGCCTTGGACGCACATCTCTATGGACTTTATCTCGGATCTCCCTGTTTCTCAGAAGATGTCTGTCATCTGGGTGGTGTGTGACCGTTTTTCTAAAATGGTTCATTTGGTGCCATTGCCTAAGTTGCCTTCCTCATCTGAGTTGGTCCCTCTGTTTTTTCAAAATGTGGTTCGCTTGCATGGTATTCCGGAAAACATCGTTTCTGACAAGGGTACCCAGTTCGTGTCTAGATTTTGGCGGGCAGTCTGTGCCAGGTTGGGCATTGATTTGTCCTTTTCGTCTGCATTCCATCCTCAGACCAATGGCCAGACGGAGCGAACTAATCAAACTTTGGAGACTTATTTGAGGTGTTTTGTGTCTGCGGATCAGGATGATTGGGTTGCCTTTCTGCCTTTGGCGGAGTTTGCTCTTAATAATCGGGCTAGTTCTGCCACTTTGGTTTCTCCTTTCTTTTGCAATTCAGGGTTTCATCCGCGTTTTTCATCTGGTCAGGTTGAATCTTCGGATTGTCCTGGAGTGGATGCGGTGGTGGATCGGTTGCATCGGATTTGGGGACAAGTGGTGGATAATTTGGAATTGTCCCAGGAGAGGACTCAGCAGTTTGCTAACCGTCGTCGTCGTGTTGGTCCCCACCTTCGCGTTGGGGACTTGGTGTGGTT
The DNA here is from genome assembly GCF_051348905.1 of Ranitomeya variabilis. Taxonomy (NCBI): domain Eukaryota; kingdom Metazoa; phylum Chordata; class Amphibia; order Anura; family Dendrobatidae; genus Ranitomeya; species Ranitomeya variabilis. Next base: position 755,041,104 of record NC_135232.1, read on the forward strand.
GTCTTCCCGTTTTGTCCCTATGAGGGTTTCTTCTCCCAAATTTAAGCCTCGGTTCATCGGTCCTTATAGGATTTTGGAGATTCTTAACCCTGTTTCCTTTCGTTTGGACCTCCCGGCATCTTTCGCTATCCATAATGTGTTCCATCGGTCGTTGTTGCGAAGATATGAGGTACCGGTGGTTCCTTCTACTGAACCTCCTGCTCCTGTGCTGGTGGAGGGTGAATTGGAGTACGTCGTAGAGAAGATCTTGGACTCCCGTATTTCCAGACGGAGACTTCAATATCTGGTTAAATGGAAAGGCTATGGTCAGGAAGATAATTCTTGGGTAACTGCCTCTGATGTTCATGCCTCGGATTTGGTTCGTGCCTTTCATAGGGCTCATCCAGATCGCCCTGGCGGTTCTTGTGAGGGTTCGGTGCCCCCTCCTTAAGGGGAGGGTACTGTTGTGTATCTGCTTTTTGGGCTCCCCTGGTGGTTGCTGGTGGTACTGGTGACTTGTTTGCACTTTGCTGCTTCTGTTCACCTGCTTCCATCAGTGTTTGGGAGTTTCCTATTTAGCCTTGCTTTCCAGTCATTTCCTTGCCGGTCATCATTGTAACCAGAGCCTTCGGTTGCATGTTCCTGCTACTAGTCTGCTGATCAGCTAAGTGGACTTTGTCCTTTTGTTTTGTACCTTTTGTCCAGTTTGCAGTTTTTGTAATTCTCTGTAGCTGGAAGCTCTTGCGGGCTGAAATTGCCACCCCTGTGTCATGAGTTGACACAGGAGTCTTAAAGTAATTTCAGGATGGTTTTTGAAAGGGTTTTCAGTTGACCGTGAAGTCCTCTTTTGTATCCTTCTGCTATCTAGTAAGTGGACCTCTCTTTGCTAAATCTACTTTCATACTGTGTATGTCTTTTCCTCTTAATTCACCGTTATTACATGTGGGGGGCTGCTATCATCTTTTGGGGTATTTCCCTAGAGGTAAGCCAGGTCTGTTTCTTCCTCTACCAGGCGTAGTTAGTCCTCCGGCTGGCGCGTGGCATATAGGAAGCCGTAGGTATGCTCCCTGGCTACTGTTAGTTGTGTGGTAGATTTAGCTCACGGTCAACTCGAGTTTCCATCACCCGAGAGCTTGTTCGTTACTTATATGTTTCTTACGTTCCCTTGCCATTGGGAACCATGACACATAAGTTCCATACACAATGCGGATGACGCTGCCGCTCTATATAACACCACAATGCCGTAGCTTTGGAATCTGCTGCCCCACTTACACATACCAAAGCTCGCAAAATCAACAGACAGCCCTGGCACACCAGCCTGACCAAAGAACTGAGGTGAGCTTCCAGGGCTGCTGAGCGCAGATGGAAAAGATCCCACTCCAACGACCACTTAATCGCATTCAAACAGTCCCTCACTACTTTCAAGACCGCACTCGCCACAGCTAAACAAACCTACTTCTCATCTCTCATATCCTCCCTGTCTCACAACCCTAAACAGTTATTCAACACCTTCAATTCTCTCCTCCGTCCCCCAGCACCTCCTCCCTCCTCACTTATCTCTGCTGAAGACTTTGCCTCATTCTTCAAGCAGAAGATTGATAACATCAGAGACAGTTTTGGTCAACAAGCCCCAGAGCCCTTCCTCCCAACTTCCCTACCCTCCACCTCCAAAACTAACTACTCCACCATTACAGAAGATCAACTCGCCACTCTACTCTCAAGATTGCATCTCACCACCTGTGCACTTGAGCCGCTCCCATCCCACTTCATCCCAAACCTCACCACAATCTTCATCCCAACCCTAACCCATCTCTTCAACCTATCACTAACAACTGGTGTTTTCCCCTCAAGCTTTAAACATGCCTCCATCACACCTATCATCAAAAAGCCCTCTCTTGACCCATCCTCTGTATCTAGCTATCACCCTATATCACTTCTCCCCTATGCCTCAAAACTACTGGAACAGCACGTCTACCTTGAACTGTCCTCCCATCTCTCTTCTTGCTCCCTCTTTGACCGCTTACAATCTGGCTTCCGGTCACACCATTCCACTGAAACTGCGCTAACTAAGGTCACCAATGACCTCTTAACCGCCAAGAGCAAGCGACACTACTCTGTTCTCCTCCTCCTCGACCTGTCGGCTGCCTTTGACACAGTGGACCATTCCCTATTATTACAGACCCTCTCATCCCTTGGCATCACAGACTTGGCCCTATCCTGGATCTCATCATACCTAACAGACCGGACATTCAGCGTCTCCCACTCACACACCACCTCCTCACCTCGCCCCCTATCTGTCGGAGTCCCACAAGGTTCAGTCCTTGGGCCCCTGCTCTTCTCCATTTACACCTTTGGCCTGGGACAGCTCATAGAATCTCATGGCTTTCAGTATCACCTCTATGCTGATGACACACAGATCTACATCTCTGGACCAGATATCACCTCCCTACTAACCAGAATCCCTCAATGTCTGTCCACTATTTCATCCTTCTTCTCCGCTAAATTTCTGAAACTTAACATGGACAAAACAGAATTCATCATCTTTCCCCCATCTCACGTGACCCCCCCAACGAACCTATCCATTACAGTAAATGGCTGCCCACTCTCCCCAGTCCCACAAGCTCGCTGCCTCGGGGTTATCCTTGATGCTGATCTCTCCTTCAAACCACATATCCAAGCCCTTTCCACTTCCTGCCGACTTCAACTCAAAAATATTGCACGAATCCGTTCATTCCTCAACCAAGAATCTGCAAAAACCCTAGTCCATGCCCTCATCATCTCTCGCCTTGACTAATGCAACCTCCTGCTCTGTGGCCTCCCCTCAAACACTCTCGCACCCCTCCAATCTATTCTAAACTCTGCTGCCCAACTAATCCACCTGTCCCCCCGCTATTCTCCGGCCTCTCCCCTCTGTCAATCCCTTCACTGGCTCCCCATTGCCCAGAAACTCCAGTACAAAACCCTAACCATGACGTACAAAGCCATCCACAACCTGTCTCCTCCTTACATCTGTGACCTCATCTCCCGGTACTTTCCTACACGCAACCTCCGATCCTCACAAGATCTCCTTCTCTACTCCCCTCTTATCTCCTCTTCCCACAATCGTATACAAGATTTCTCTCGCGTATCACCCCTACTCTGGAACCCTCTACCACAACACATCAGACTCTCGCTCACCATCGAAACCTTCAAAAAGAATCTGAAGACTCACCTCTTCCGACAAGCCTACAACCTGCAGTAACCACCGATCGACCAAACCGCTGCATGACCAGCTCTACCCTCACCTACTGTATTCTCACCCATCCCTTGTAGATTGTGACCCTTCGCGGGCAGGGTCCTCTCTCCTACTGTACCAGTTATGACTTGTATTGTTCAAGATTATTGTACTTGTTTTTATTATGTATACCCCTCCTCACTTGTAAAGCGCCATGGAATAAATGGCGCTATAACAATAAATAAATAATAATAATAATAATAATAAGACTCAGGGCAGCACCTGAATCCACAAACGCCATAACAGGGTAGGAAGACAATGAGCAAATTAAAGTCACAGACAAAATAAATTTAGGTTGCAAATTACCAATGGCGACAGGACTAACAACCCTTGTTAGGCGTTTAGAGCATGCTGATATAACATGTGTAGAATCACCACAGTAAAAACACAACCCATTCTGACGTCTATGATTTTTCCGTTCATTTCTAGTCTGAATTCTACCACATTGCATTAAATCAGGTGTTTGTTCAGACAACACCACAAGAGGATTAGCGGCTTTGCGCTCCCGCAAACGCCGGTCAATTTGAATAGCCAGCGCCATGGAATCATTCAGACTTGTAGGAATGGAGAAACCCACCATCACATTCTTAATGGCTTCAGAAAGGCCATTTCTGAAATTTGCGGCCAGAGCACACTCATTCCACTGAGTAAGCACGGACCATTTCCGAAATTTTTGGCAATACACTTCAGCTTCATCCTGGCCCTGAGAAATAGCCAGCAAGGCTTTTTCTGCCTGAATTTCAAGATTGGGTTCCTCGTAAAGCAATCCGAGCGCCAGAAAAAACGCATCAATATTTGCCAATGCCGGATCTCCTGGCGCTAGCGAGAAGGCCCAATCCTGAGGGTCGCCCCGTAAGAAAGAGATAACAATTTTTACTTGCTGAGCTGAGTCTCCAGATGAACGGGGTCTCAGAGATAGAAACAATTTACAATTATTCCTGAAATTCCTAAACTTAAATCGGTCTCCAGAGAACAGTTCAGGAATAGGTATTTTAGGTTCAGACATAGGACTACTGGTAACAAAATCTTGTATGCCCTGCACACGAGCAGCAAGCTGGTCCACACTTGTAATCAAGGTCTGGACATTCATGTCTGCAGCAAGCTCAAGCCACTCAAAGGTAAAGGGGAGGAAGAAAAAAAAAAAAAAAAACCTCAGAATTTCCTTTCTTATAATCCCACTTCTGCAATGCATTAAACATTCAACTTTGGCCTGGCATACTGTTATGACCCCAATGGCAGAGGGTCTCAGAAATAAATTCTAAGTCTGCAAACACAAAAAAACAGCTCATAGGGCAGTGGTAACTGGGCTGACCGTATATCTAATCCTAGCACCACAAATAGCAGCAGCCGGGGAACGTGCCTACGTTGGTTCTAGACGTCTCGCGCCAGCCGGAGAACTAACTAACCCTAGAAGGGAAAAGATAGACCTTTCTTGCCTCCAGAGAAAAGACCCCAAAAGTTGGATACAAGCCCCCAACAAATAATAACGGTGAGGTAAGAAGAAAAGACAAACGTAAGAATGAACTAGGTATTTAGCAAAGAGAAGCCCACTGACTAATAGCAGAATATAGTAAGATGACTTATACGGTCATCAAAAACCCTATCAAAATTTCCACGCTGGATATTCAAGAACCCCCGAACCGTCTAACGGCCCGGGGGGAGAATACCAGCCCCCTAGAGCTTCCAGCAAAATCAGGAATCACATTTAGTACAAGCTGGACAAAAAATAATAGCAATACAAATAACCAAAAAACAAGGAAGCAGGACTTAGCTTAATTATGCACGAACCAGGACCAGCAGACAGGAGCAAACAGAAAGAACTGATTACAACGATGCCAGGCACCAGACTGAGAATTCAGGAAGTTCATATAGCAACACCCCTGGACTAACGACCCAGGTGGGTGCCAAACTGAGGAAAGACAATCCCAGAGTCATATCACTAGTGACCACAAGAGGGAGCCAAAAAAGTCTAATTCACAACAGGGAACATAAGAAGGGGGTTCTGGCAGCATGTACCCCAAATTAGAGAGCTGGCTGGACCACAGACCCGGAGGACACAGCACCCGGCTGAGGACTGCATAAAGAACTGTGAGTAAATGTGTGGAAACTGCACTCTGCTGTGTCCTGAATTATTGCTGCGCCACCTGCCCTGCACTACGACATCCACCATCATATGTTACACCATATGTGACCTGGGGCTTAGCTCTACCCGTGGAGAGCTGTACTAACTCTGCTGCATCACCATCTGCCCCAGAGGACCTGAACTACAGCATCGGCACCATCCATTGCCGAACACCACGGGTGGCGTCACAAACTATTCCCCATAAACTTTATTTACCCTTTAATTGCTTAGACTTTTATTGGATGCCCAGGGCCACAGACTGGGTCACTGCTGCTGTGATATCCCATTTAAGATCCGACTGACCCGGCCCGAGTACCCCACGGCCCTAGCGGGCACTTCATTTTTGGCATCACAAACAGGATCTACCGACCCCCATAAACCAGGTCCCGTGTGCCTCAAGATTGTGCAAAAAGACTGTGAAAGATGCGCCATGTTTATACAAATGGGAGTGCTGAAGCTGCCCATCATGGGCTGAATTATTGTTTGGCGCGAGCACTATGCCCGCCCACTGGAGATACTTTTGTGCACTAAGAACATGTCAGTCGGCCAGCGAGATCTGCCTCCTGATCTGGGATGGCAGGAAAAGGAAAAAAAAGAACCGCCCATGCAGGAGAGAGCGAGAACAACACGTGGATGCAACAGAGAACAACCCCGATCCAAAGATGGCCAGCAGTGGCTGCCCGGAGGGAGGGGGGAAGCAGAGGACTCCCCAGGGCCATGGGATGGAAGCCCAAACCAGCTGCCAGTAATGGACCCAGAGTTCTTTGGTGAGGAGGTGGGGAGATGAGCCGCCAGCTCCGGCGCTCACAGATCACCGCACTATCTAATATTATACAACAAGGAAAAACGGAGTCCATGTCCAAAAAGAGTAACATTATACTTTATTTATTTTACAAAAAATCGCCAATAAATTACCAACAACATATAATAAATACAACAAGATAAAAATCAGGATAGTCAAAAGATAGGAGGTAGCACAGACATAAACCGGTGCAGCACACAGGCTGGTGCAGTTTACATAGAAGTCACCTGCATAGTGCAAAATATCGCAAAGGTATGGAACCGGGGGACAAGAGGAACGGTATAAATCAATCTCCTGTGCCCTGTACACTGACTCATATCACAATAATGGCGTCATAACCCCCCTCCCCGGATCCTTACCCGTACACTGACACCAGACCTGGACCGCACCGCTGCCCCAACGCGCGTTTCGCGTCGGCTTCTTCGGGGGGCGGTGCTGCTGACTGTACGTCGCTACGTTTTATATGGTCCCCAAAATACGTTATAGCGTCCACCTGTGGTGGCGCATATCCTGTGTCGACCGGCTAGGATCTGCATTACGGGCGGCATCCAAAATGGCGATGCGGTTCAGCACTACTGCCTGTATGACCTCACTGAACCGCAAACGTCATCAGGCAGCGCCTCCCACAATGCCCCGGGACATGGACGGCACTGGGCATGCGCACGGAGGATCACATATAACACCGCATTAAGAATCTGTATACTCCCTATAACCACTAGGGGAGAGGGACCATAAAGAAAAAAGAGGGGGAACAAAAAAAGTGATAAACAACAAAGGTAAATAGTGCTTCAGTTAACAAAAAAGGGGCGTGCCAGTATCATTTACAAAAAAAGAAGAAGAAGAAATAAAAAAAGGGGTGACAAATACATATGTGAGGCATGTTCAGTGAAGAAGTGTAGGAACAATAATTAAAAGGCAGCGACACCGTTGCCAGTGACAGTGATAATTTAATATAATTATAATATATATATATATATATAACATAGTGAGAAATATAAAAATAAAAATATAAAATATCAAAACGGCGTCCAACTTCTTTCTGTTTCCAGGGTGTTTCATGAACAGCGGAATATACAGATGACCCAAGTTTTGGGGAAAAGATGCACCGGACGTCCCAAAATGATCGACCAAAGACCAAGCCAGGCCATCTACAGTGAAGGGGCCACAACCATAGCGACGTACCCTAATAAAAGGTAACTACAAAAATCAAAAAAATACAAAAATACACAATTAAAAACATATACTAAACACACACAGCAACACAGACAAAATAAAAACATGTATAGAAAAAACTGGAGAGCAGTTGTAAAAAGGAGCTAAAGCTCAAACTTTCGTTTAGGCCAGCAGGAGCTAGAGTATTCAGTACCGCAATCCAGCGGCACTCTCTCTGGGCCAATTTTTGTTTGGCATCACCTCCTCTTATGCCAACACGGATCCTCTCAATACCCCATGCCTTTAGGTCTTTGGGATTACACTTATGGTATTTCCGAAAATGTTTTGGAATCGGTTTCAAGCTGTCTACATCTTCAACATCTCGTGCTGCTATTATATCTCGTACATGCTCGCGTATACGAACACATAATTCTCTTGATGTTAGTCCGATGTAGACAAGCTTGCAAGTGCACATTGCGTAATATACGACATGTGTTGTACTACATGTAATATATTGATTGATTCGAAATTGCCGCCTGCCATCTGATGAAGAAAAGACAAAAGATCTAATAAGATTCTTACAGGCAAGGCAATCACCGCACGGAAAGAAACCATTTTTTTGTCTCCCTGCCTGGAAGGGATCCGGTGTTTTTGCCACATAGTGACTGTGCACCAAAATGTCTTTGAAGTTGTTGCTCCTCCGAGCAGTCATCAGGGGTTGATCAGATAAAAATCTGCCGAGTAGAGGATCAGTGGTTAGGACGGGCCAGTGTTTTTTTAGGATGTTCCGCATTTCATTCCACCTATGATTGAAGGTTGATATAAACCGTGGTTGTTCATCCCAAGATTTTCCCTGTGTCTTCCATCTGTCTACTAAAAGATCACTCCTCCTTGTTTTTTTAGCCCTTAGATACCCTTTCTTTATTGATCGGCCACTATAGCCGCGCTGTTTAAAACGTTCCCCAAGGTCCACAGCCTGTCTCTCGAAAAGTGTGTCAGAGGCACAGATCCTTCGAGCCCGAAGGAACTGGCCAATGGGAATGGCTCTTATCGTGGAGGGTGGATGGGATGAGGTTGAATGCAGCAAGGCATTCACCGATGTCTCCTTCCTATACACATCAGTATAGATATCGCCATTGGCTTGTACCCTTAATGTAATATCCAAAAAGGAAATCTCGCTCTCATGATATGTATAGGTGAGTCTGATGTTGGAGTTGTTGTTGTTCAATCCAACCATGAACTTCTGTAACTCCAGGACAGGGCCATGCCATATAAACAAGACATCGTCTATATATCTATACCACCCTTGGGGAACGTTTTAAACAGCGCGGCTATAGTGGCCGATCAATAAAGAAAGGGTATCTAAGGGCTAAAAAAACAAGGAGGAGTGATCTTTTAGTAGACAGATGGAAGACACAGGGAAAATCTTGGGATGAACAACCACGGTTTATATCAACATATTGGTGCACAGTCACTATGTGGCAAAAACACCGGATCCCTTCCAGGCAGGGAGACAAAAAAATGGTTTCTTTCCGTGCGGTGATTGCCTTGCCTGTAAGAATCTTATTAGATCTTTTGTCTTTTCTTCATCAGATGGCAGGCGGCAATTTCGAATCAATCAATATATTACATGTAGTACAACACATGTCGTATATTACGCAATGTGCACTTGCAAGCTTGTCTACATCGGACTAACATCAAGAGAATTACGTGTTCGTATACGCGAGCATGTACGAGATATAATAGCAGCACGAGATGTTGAAGATGTAGACAGCTTGAAACCGATTCCAAAACATTTTCGGAAATACCATAAGTGTAATCCCAAAGACCTAAAGGCATGGGGTATTGAGAGGATCCGTGTTGGCATAAGAGGAGGTGATGCCAAACAAAAATTGGCCCAGAGAGAGTGCCGCTGGATTGCGGTACTGAATACTCTAGCTCCTGCTGGCCTAAACGAAAGTTTGAGCTTTAGCTCCTTTTTATAACTGCTCTCCAGTTTTTTCTATACATGTTTTTATTTTGTCTGTGTTGCTGTGTGTGTTTAGTATATGTTTTTAATTGTGTATTTTTGTATTTTTTTGATTTTTGTAGTTACCTTTTATTAGGGTACGTCGCTATGGTTGTGGCCCCTTCACTGTAGATGGCCTGGCTTGGTCTTTGGTCGATCATTTTGGGACGTCCGGTGCATCTTTTCCCCAAAACTTGGGTCATCTGTATATTCCGCTGTTCATGAAACACCCTGGAAACAGAAAGAAGTTGGACGCCGTTTTGATATTTTATATTTTTATTTTTATATTTCTCACTATGTTATATATATATATATATATATATATATATATATATATATATATATTATAATTATATTAAATTATCACTGTCACTGGCAACGGTGTCGCTGCCTTTTAATTGTTGTTCCTACACTTTTTCACTGAACATGCCTCACATATTTGTCACCCCTTTTTTTCTTTCTTCTTCTTTTTTTGTAAATGATACTGGCACACCCCTTTTTTGTTAACTGAAGCACTATTTACCTTTGTTGTTTATCACTTTTTTTGTTCCCCCTCTTTTTTCTTTATGGTCCCTCTCCCCTAGTGGTTATAGGGAGTATACAGATTCTTAATGCGGTGTTATATGTGATCCTCCGTGCGCATGCCCAGTGCCGTCCATGTCCCGGGGCATTGTGGGAGGCGCTGCCTGATGACGTTTGCGGTTCAGTGAGGTCATACAGGCAGTAGTGCTGAACCGCATCGCCATTTTGGATGCCGCCCGTAATGCAGATCCTAGCCGGTCGACACAGGATATGCGCCACCACAGGTGGACGCTATAACGTATTTTGGGGACCATATAAAACGTAGCGACGTACAGTCAGCAGCACCGCCCCCCGAAGAAGCCGACGCGAAACGCGCGTTGGGGCAGCGGTGCGGTCCAGGTCTGGTGTCAGTGTACGGGTAAGGATCCGGGGAGGGGGGTTATGACGCCATTATTGTGATATGAGTCAGTGTACAGGGCACAGGAGATTGATTTATACCGTTCCTCTTGTCCCCCGGTTCCATACCTTTGCGATATTTTGCACTATGCAGGTGACTTCTATGTAAACTGCACCAGCCTGTGTGCTGCACCGGTTTATGTCTGTGCTACCTCCTATCTTTTGACTATCCTGATTTTTATCTTGTTGTATTTATTATATGTTGTTGGTAATTTATTGGCGATTTTTTATAAAATAAATAAAGTATAATGTTACTCATTTTGGACATGGACTCAGTTTTTCCTTGTTGTATAATATTGGCTTTAGGAGTTTCCTTTTGGTAATTAATACATCTTCCTGATAGACTCCCCCACTGTGGTTGTGAGTATGTGGAGGAATGTTATGTTGTTTTCTTCCTTTTTGGGTTTGATTTATTATCACCGCACTAAGTGGAAAACGACCTTGCAGGAGAGAGCATGCCAGCCACAGACAGCCTTGCAACCTGCAGTCCAGACCCCAGCAGAGAAAAAGGAGGAGTCCGGCAGCGGTGAAACATCTGCTGCAGGTATAATGACCAACCCTGCCCTGGTGACCAAAGAGCCCCTGTTAGGGCCACTGCCATCCCCGCCACCCTCAACCCCGGCCATACCTGCCATCGCCTAGCCTGGGACCGGACATTGGACCTTAGTGACCAATGAGCAGTGCCGCTGCAACCTGATAGTACACCTCAGGAGTTACGCAGGGAATGGGTGGTGTTCCGCTGGGAACGCTCAGGGGTCAATCTCATGAGATTTTTCGGGGAAAGCCAAATGGAAGGAGAGCGGGTGAAAGTCCTCAGCTGGGAAGAATACAATCAACAGTTAGAGCGCAAGTGGTAGAAGGCAAATGAGGAACGCACAACTCGACAGCAGGCGCGGGATAAGCAGGCCAAGGCTCAGGCCCGAAAGGCCAGGTACACAGACAGGGGTCCGCTGAGGCAGGGCACCATGGTTGCCTTCAGGCTGAAACAAGGCTGGGGGTTTATCAAGGAGCCCGGGATGCTTGCAGAGGTATTCGTCACCTGGCGGGATGTGGAGTCGCACCTCCTGGAAGGGCACCCAGAACGTGACTTCTTTCCGGGAGATCATATGACTTACACCTGGCATTGTGGTGAAAAGGGTTGGTATGCCCTTAACATCTGTAAATGTCTATTGAAGCAAATGGTTGTCAGTTCAGAACAGCAGTGGCCTCTTCACCAGCTGCTACACCGACCCCTGCAACCCCAGAAAATCCCCAAATGTGCACCAAAGCCACCCAAACTTCGATGGTGGGAGATGAGCAAATTATGCTACCTGGTGTGGCACAGGAACAGAGACTTTCTAGTCCAGGAGGATGCAGGCCTGAGGACCTACCCTGGAAAAAGAAGCAGAAGTGAGCAACTAGCAAAATGTGATGTTAATGCAAATAGTTAAGTAAACCTGGTTAGGTTTGTTCATTAAATTTTAAGACCCTGCTTTCATGGACAGTGAGTGGCCAGAACTTCATTTTATATAGTTAGCTCATCTTAATGAGCTCCTTATTGGTTTTACAGCAAACATTTAGAGTGAGTGTAGCACTCTATCTTTGCACTAGACCACAGAACAAAAACCGTCTGGCGTGGCCGAAGAGTGGTTCAACGAGGTGACCAGCTATGCCGTGTAGGCATGCCCAGGCCTACATTGGGGGTCTGAGACCGGTCCCGGATATTGCACTCAAGAAAAGAAGAATACCTTGGCTTGGGATTTTGCTGAACCCTGTTGAACTCGACAGGAAAGTTTTATTTATAGTGAAGTGATATTGCATATTTGAGATGATTTTCTAGTTATGGTAAAGCTATTTTCGTAGTTCCAGAAAGTTAAGAACTTTATTAAAGATAATGTATTTATAGTAATTATTTGTAACATTCAAGTGAAGGTGCCTCCCATAAAGGAAAGAAGAGTTCCTGTCTAACTGATACCCTGTTGAAGTGCATTTAAAAAATTTGCATGATTTAACATTGTATTTTACTCTGTTCCAGCCTGTGGACGTGCTGTGTTTAACGGGGGGGGGGGGGGGGAATGTGGCACCCCTGAGGTCCAGTTGCCACAGAGGTACTGCACTTCGGATGAGGTGTCATGCTCCGCTCTCGGGTAAGGAGGGGGGCATGGTCCAGAACCCACACACTTACATCCAACACCAGACCTCTCAAGGCCAGGGAGGAACTAGGTAGAGGGTATGGGTGAAGAAAGTAGAGTTGTCATGGAAACAGTAGGAGGAGTTGGGAAAAGTCTAGAAAGTTAGTCAGTCTGTGGGGAGGAGTGAAGCAGAGCAGACATGAGAGAGAGAGTTCGAGCTGGGGACTCGAGCAGTGAGGAGCTCGTCCTAATACCAGAAGGCAGAGAGAGAGAAGATGCAGAAAGTGAGAGAGGAAGAAGGGGTCCTAGGGGCACAGGTAGTGAGAAATTCACTCGTGGGGCCCGTATCCACCCCGACTATAGTTGGGTGGAGGGACCAGGTCTCAGCGGGGGAACCGGCCACCAAGACTAGTGGAGAACTACCAGGCTCAGCTAGCAAACCAGAGGCTGTGGTAACTGCATGTGCCACAGACACAGCCACACAAATTCGTCGAAAAGGCAGCCGCATAGGTTCAAGGGGACTCAGAGGACGTTGCCTGAAAAGATCCGAGACTGCTGACTTGGGACACTGTGTGAAGGCGCAGGACAAGAGAGGCAGGAGCCAGTGCAGTGAGACGGCCAGAAAAGGAACATAAGAAGGGGGTTCTGGCAGCATGTTCCCCGAATTACCTGAGAGCTGGCTGGACCACAGACCCAGAGGACACAGCACCCGGCTATGGATTGCATAAAGAACTGTGAGTAAACATGTGGAAACTGCACCCTGCTGTGTCCTCGGAGTTATTTACTGCACCATTCACCCTGCACTATATCTTTCATCACCATCTATAACAATATAAATGCCCTGGGATTAAGCTCTACCTGTGGAGAGCTGTAACAACTCTGCTGCATCACCATCCGCCCCAGCGGTTTCTTTAAGCAGCGTCGGCCATCCCTAGCCGAGTACCACAGGTGGCGTCATGAACAATTCCCTTATAAACTTTATTTCCCCTTTAATGATTATTTTTCATTGGACACCCAGGGCCCCGAACTGGGTCACTGCTACCGTGACACATCCCTTTAAGAAACGGCCTGGTACTGAGTATCCCAATGGCCCTGGCGGGCGCTCCATCACTGCTACACAGTTTTCTCCCAAATGATTTAGATAAGCAAGAAGGGCCTCCTGGCTGAACCTCTATATTAGGCTTAACAATTCTTAAAGGGAAGGTGCCACCTGTTTTCTTGTAGCTTGTTTTTTTGTGAAATTAAGCTTAAAATAGTAATTAAATTGTATTAATGCAATGTTTGCACTGTTTGCAAGCATTCCTATATGAAAAATGTTATATATTTTCTTACAAATATATATATTTACCACTAGGGGAAGCATTTTCTATTTTAGAGCTCTAGCAGCTATAGTAAGACTTACCAGCTTTACTGTTAGTAGCAAAATTGGGGCAGTAACTGCTGACATCACCATTTCCCTCCCCCTTTGGGTGGTCTAGTATCCCTAGGGCAGAATGAAGAGTAGCATCACAGGGCAGTGCCATTTTGTGTTTGACTGTCCTGTGATCCGCTATCACCAGCAGTTATTGTCTCACTCTCTCCCATCAGTCTCTCTCACCCAGATTAGCTGATTCTCTCAACCCCTCCACAAGTTCACTACAGAGCTGCAGCTCCTTATCTTATCTTACAAAGGGATGAATCACAACTCCTGCTGAGCAGCTGACAGCTTCTGCTCCAATAATGCTAATGGTACACTGTTCCTTTTTAATGTCTCTGCTATTCTGTTGTGCTTTTCTCCTGCATTCTACTACTGTCAGCCCTCAATCTAGGATCTGTTTTGCTGGAAGCAGTATTGCTTATGTTAGCACATCTGAGGGCTCCATGAATATGGCAGCAGAACACTCCCACTACTGAGAATTGTACAGCCCACAGAGGCATGCCCAGTTCACAGCAGCGACAGTTTCATTACAATAGATAGGACCGGAGTCCGTCTGTTATCTCCTATGACCATGGGGTGCCGTATTACGACACTGATAGTGTCCTGCTGCTACTGTGAAAACAAGATGTCAGCCCCCAGAGCCTTCTCTAAGCTCCTATAGCACACAAAATATGTTTCAAATGCATTCAAAACTTGGTTATAACAGCATGTTATGCTGCATTATATTGATTTCTTAATGATCTACAAATGCGGTACCTTCCCTTTAAAGGAAATGGGGCCTTTTGATTCCTCACTGCATCACAGTTTATCACCAACGATTTGGATTAGTAAATAGGGTTTCCTGACTGAACCCCTATATTAGGCCTAACTATTATTAAAGGAAATGGGGCCTCCTGATTCCTCACTGCAACACAGTTTTATTAGAAACAATTTGAATTAGCAAATAGGGCCTCCTGGCTGAACCCGTATATTAGGCCTAACTATTTTTAAGAGGAAATAGGGCCTCCTGATTCCTCACTTCAACACAGTTTTTGCCCAAATGATTTAAATTAGCAAATGAGGCCTCCAGAGACTGCAACATAATTTTAGGACAATCTAGTTAGATGCGGAAGACTGATTTCACACAGGACAGGATCTTATCTAGCTATCTGGCATGTTCACTATCAGAAGCAGCTGTTACACTGAGAAACTGGCGACAATAAAACAAGATGTCTGCTTTTCATATGGACAAGGACATGTGACTTCGGCAGCCAATCACAGAAGACCTTGTGTCATGATGTTGTGATTAGTTTTCTGAGCCCTGATTGGCTGCTGGGTTGTGCACACATTGTCTTTACAGAACAAAAAAAAATTACACTCTGACGCTCTTCTGACATAGGCACACCCCCTCCTATCAGGAAACACACCCCGCCTGCTCATTATACAGCGCCACTATCCTAAACAAAGTGAAAACAAAAGCATTTAGTAGAAACACGATCATTTACCGATCTGTGACTGAATTTTGCCGACTTTGAGAAAAAATGCTTGGGAAACAAAACACAAATCCGAATGTGCTACGCTCATGCCGAATTTGAGATTGGCGAATGTTCGCTCATCTCTAGTGGTAATATGTTATCTGGTTATGGTGTGGTGGTATTTGTCCCTTGTATATGGCATTATTCGTTTACTATGTGGTGATTATATGCGGTCCGGCCATGGTGTATTTGTCCCTTGTATGTGGTGTTAATGGTAATTTTAAAAAATGTATGTGATTTTCTTAAAGAAAAATAAAAATATACCTAAAAATAGTATTGGATATTTTAAGAAATAGGTTATAGCAGACGAAGGCCCTTCTAAAGATTCTAG
Source organism: Ranitomeya variabilis (assembly GCF_051348905.1). NCBI lineage: Eukaryota > Metazoa > Chordata > Amphibia > Anura > Dendrobatidae > Ranitomeya > Ranitomeya variabilis. The sequence continues at coordinate 755,056,792 of NC_135232.1, forward strand.
CTTGTCGATATTAAAAAATCTTTTGTCCAAAGCAAAGGCTGATTGCTATGTATGTGATATGGTGTTCAATGGGAACTGTTAATGTGAGATTGGTGAGGATGTGGTGCAGAAGTGTTTTTTGTGAAGAGTGGATGGTGGGACTGTGGAAGTTTTGAAGGGTGGAGTGTTGTGGATTCTGTTTGTGGGCTCCCTCTGGTGGTTACTGCTGGTACTGGGTGACTTTGGTGGGTTGCGGCCTTTGGTTTCCACCTGTCCATCAGAGGCTGGGTGTTTCCTATTTTACCTGGCCTTTCTGTCATTCCCTTGCCGGCTATCAATGTATTCAGATGTGCTCTGTTTGGTTCCTGCCTACCTGCTCCCAGATCTTTCAGGATAAGCTAAGTGCTGATTTTCAGTTGTTTGGTTTTTTGTCCAGCTTGCTTATTATGTCTCTATGCTAGCTGGTAGCTCTAGTGGACTGAGGTTCTCCCCATGTGCCATGAGTTGGCACATGGGTTCTTGTAATCTCAGGATGGTTTTTTTGATTAGGGTTTTTTTGCTGACCGCTCAGTCCCCTTTTGTATCGTTCTGCTTTCTAGTTTACAGCGGGCCTCAATTTGCTAAATCTATATATATCATCTCTATGTGTGTGCCTTCCTCTCATTTCACTGTCAATACATGTGAGGGGGCAACTATATCTTTTGGGGTTCATTCCTCTGGAGGCAAGTGAGGTCTTTATTTTCTCTGCAGTACTAGTTAGCTCTTAGGCTGGTGCGTGGCGTCTAGAACCAACGTAGGCACGCTCCCTGGCTATCTCTAGTTGCGTTTGTCAGGCGTAGGGCAGCGGTCAGCCCAGGTTCCATCACCCTAGAGCTCGTCCGTTATTTATTGTACTTTGCTTGTCCTGTGCTATCCCTAGCCATTGGGGATTCATGACAGTATAGCCGGACTAGCAAAGTGTTAATTGTTTGGGCTGAAGCAGGAGAATAAGAAGTGTTTAAGGGAAATTTTTTTTTTTTTTTTTTTTCCCTTCAGAGTTTAGCTGCTTCTTACCTCCTCTTAACCCTTGAATGGCTCTGATCTTAGCTGTTTAACATGGATGTCCAGAGTTTGGCTTCCACCCTGAGTAATCTCGCGGCAAAAGTTCAAAACATACAGGATTTTGTTGTTCACACTCCCATGTCTGAACCTAGAATTCCTATTCCAGAGTTCTTCTCTGGAGATAGATCTACCTTCCTGAATTTCAGGAACAATTGTAAATTGTTTCTTTCTTTAAAATCTCGCTCCTCTGGAGACCCTGCTCAACAGGTCAGGATTGTAATATCTTTCCTGCGGGGCGACCCTCAGAATTGGGCATTTGCATTGGCACCAGGGGATCCTGCATTGCTCAGTGTGGATGCGTTTTTTCTGGCATTGGGATTGCTCTATGAGGAACCCAACCTGGAGATTCAGGCTGAAAAGGCTTTATTAGCCCTCTCTCAGGGGCATGATGAAGCGGAAATATATTGTCAAAAATTTCGGAAATGGTCGGTGCTTACTCAGTGGAATGAGTGCGCCCTGGCTGCAAACTTCAGAAATGGTCTTTCTGAGGCCATTAAGGATATTATGGTGGGGTTCCCTACGCCTACAGGTCTGAATGAGTCTATGGCTATGGCCATTCAGATTGATCGGCGTTTGCGGGAGCGCAAACCCGTGCACCAGTTGGCGGTGTCTTCTGAACAGGCACCTGAGACTATGCAATGTGATAGAATTCAGTCCAGAAGTGAACGGCAAAATTATAGGCGGAAAAATGGATTGTGTTTTTATTGTGGTGATTCAGCTCATGTTATATCAGCATGCTCTAAACGCACAAAAAAGCTTGATAAATCTTTTGCCATTGGTACTCTGCAGCCTAAGTTCATTTTGTCTGTGACTCTGATTTTTTCACTGTCTTCCATTTCCGTTGATGCCTATGTGGATTCGGGCGCTGCCCTGAGTCTTATGGATTGGTCATTTGCTAAACGCTGCGGTTTTAGTCTGGAGCCTCTGGAAGTCCCTATTCCTCTGAAGGGAATTGACTCTACACCATTGGCTATGAATAAACCGCAGTATTGGACACAAGTGACCATGCGCATGACTCCCGTTCATCAGGAGGTGATTCGCTTCCTTGTACTGTATAATTTACATGATGTACTAGTGCTGGGTCTGCCATGGTTACAAACTCATAATCCTGTACTGGACTGGAAAACAATGTCTGTGTTAAGCTGGGGATGTCAGGGGGTTCATGATGATGCACCTCCGATTTCTATCGCTTCATCTACTCCTTCTGAGATCCCTGAATTTTTGTCTGACTATAGGGATGTTTTTGAGGAGCCTAAGCTCAATTCGCTCCCTCCTCATAGAGATTGTGACTGTGCTATAGAATTGATTCCTGGCAGTAAGTTCCCTAAGGGTCGTTTATTTAATCTGTCACTGCCAGAGCATACTGCTATGCGGAATTATATTAAGGAGTCCTTGGAAAAGGGACATATTCGTCCATCTTCGTCCCCTCTGGGAGCAGGTTTTTTTTTCGTGGCAAAAAAAGATGGTTCCCTGAGGCCTTGTATAGATTATCGCCTTCTGAATAAGATTACAGTCAAATATCAGTATCCATTGCCATTATTGACTGACTTGTTTGCTCGCATTAGGGGGGCTAGGTGGTTCACTAAGATAGATCTTCGCGGTGCGTATAATCTGGTGCGGATAAAACAAGGTGATGAGTGGAAAACTGCATTTAATACGCCTGAGGGCCATTTTGAGTATTTGGTAATGCCTTTTGGACTCTCCAATGCTCCGTCAGTCTTTCAGTCCTTTATGCACAATATTTTCCGTGAATATCTGGATAAGTTTATGATTGTGTATTTGGATGATATTTTGGTGTTTTCTGATGACTGGGAGTCTCATGTTCTACAGGTCAGGAAGGTGTTTCAGGTTCTGCGGGCCAATTCTCTGTTTGTGAAGGGCTCAAAGTGTCTCTTCGGAGTCCAGAAGATTTCTTTTTTGGGGTACATTTTTTCTCCTTCTACTATTGAGATGGATCCCGTTAAGGTTCAGGCAATTTGTGACTGGACACAACCTACATCTGTTAAGAGCCTACAGAAGTTCTTGGGGTTTGCTAATTTTTATCGTCGGTTCATTGCAAATTTTTCCAGTATTGTTAAACCTTTGACTGATTTAACTAAAAAGGGTGCTGATGTTGCTAATTGGTCTCCTGCGGCTGTGGGGGCCTTTCAGGAACTTAAGCGCCGGTTTTCTTCTGCTCCTGTGTTGTGTCAACCAGATGTTTCACTTCCTTTTCAGGTTGAGGTTGATGCTTCCGAGATTGGAGCGGGGGCGGTTTTGTCACAGAGAAGTTCTGATGGCTCGGTGATGAAGCCATGTGCATTCTTCTCTAGAAAATTCTCGCCCGCCGAGCGCAATTATGATGTGGGTAATCGGGAGCTTTTGGCCATGAAGTGGGCATTTGAGGAGTGGCGTCATTGGCTTGAGGGTGCTAAACATCGTGTGGTGGTCTTGACTGATCACAAGAATCTCATTTACCTTGAGTCTGCCAGGCGTTTGAATCCTAGACAGGCTCGTTGGTCGTTGTTTTTTTCTCGTTTCAATTTCGTGGTTTCATACCTGCCAGGTTCAAAGAATGTGAAGGCAGATGCTCTTTCCAGGAGTTTTGTGCCTGACTCTCCTGGAGACTCTGGGCCTACTGGTATCCTTAGGGATGGGGTAATATTGTCCGCCGTATCCCCAGACTTGCGACGTGCATTGCAGGAGTTTCAGGTGGAAAAGCCGGATCGTTGTCCACCAGAAAGACTGTTTGTTCCGGATGATTGGACCAGTAGAGTCATCTCCGAGGTCCATTCTTCTGTGTTGGCTGGTCATCCTGGAATATTTGGTACTAGAGACTTGGTGGCCAGGTCTTTTTGGTGGCCTTCCTTGTCTAGGGATGTGCGTACCTTTGTGCAGTCTTGTGAAGTGTGTGCTCGAGCTAAGCCTTGCTGTTCTCGGGCCAGTGGGTTGTTGTTATCCTTGCCCATCCCGAAGAGGCCTTGGACGCACATTTCCATGGATTTTATTTCTGATCTCCCGGTTTCACAGAAAATGTCCGTTATCTGGGTTGTGTGTGACCGCTTTTCTAAGATGGTTCATTTGGTGCCCTTGCCTAAGTTGCCTTCCTCCTCTGAGTTGGTCCCTTTATTTTTTCAGAACGTGGTTCGTTTGCATGGGATTCCGGAGAATATCGTTTCTGACAGGGGATCCCAGTTTGTGTCTAGATTTTGGCGGACGTTTTGTGCCAAGATGGGCATTGATTTGTCTTTCTCGTCTGCATTCCATCCTCAGACGAATGGCCAGACGGAGCGAACTAATCAGACCTTGGAAACTTATTTGAGGTGTTTTGTTTCTGCTGACCAAGATGACTGGGTTGCTTTTTTGCCACTGGCCGAATTTGCTCTTAATAATCGGGCTAGTTCTGCCACGTTGGTCTCTCCTTTTTTTTGTAATTCGGGGTTTCATCCTCGTTTTTCCTCTGGTCAGGTGGAGTCTTCGGATTGTCCTGGAGTGGACATGGTGGTGGACAGGCTACATCAGATTTGGAATCAGGTGGTGGACAATTTGAAGTTATCTCAGGAGAAGACTCAGCAGTTTGCTAATCGCCGTCGCCGCGTGGGTCCCCGACTTCTTGTTGGGGATTTGGTGTGGTTGTCTTCTCGTTTTGTCCCTATGAAGGTCTCTTCTCCTAAGTTCAAGCCTCGGTTCATCGGTCCTTATAGGATCTCGGAGATTCTTAACCCTGTATCTTTTCGTTTGGATCTCCCAGCATCGTTTGCTATTCATAATGTGTTCCATCGGTCGTTGTTGCGGAGGTATGAGGTGCCCGTTGTTCCTTCGGTTGAGCCTCCTGCTCCGGTGCTGGTGGAGGGAGAATTGGAGTATGTTGTTGAGAAGATCTTGGATTCTCGTGTTTCCAGACGCAAACTCCAGTATTTGGTTAAGTGGAAGGGTTATGGTCAGGAGGATAATTCCTGGGTGGTCGCCTCCGATGTTCATGCGACTGATTTGGTCCGCGCCTTCCATAGAGCTCACCCTGATCACCCTGGGGGTTCTCGTGAGGGTTCGGTGACCCCTCCTCAAGGGGGGGGTACTGTTGTGGATTCTGTTTGTGGGCTCCCTCTGGTGGTTACTGCTGGTACTGGGTGACTTTGGTGGGTTGCGGCCTTTGGTTTCCACCTGTCCATCAGAGGCTGGGTGTTTCCTATTTTACCTGGCCTTTCTGTCATTCCCTTGCCGGCTATCAATGTATTCAGATGTGCTCTGTTTGGTTCCTGCCTACCTGCTCCCAGATCTTTCAGGATAAGCTAAGTGCTGATTTTCAGTTGTTTGGTTTTTTGTCCAGCTTGCTTATTATGTCTCTATGCTAGCTGGTAGCTCTAGTGGACTGAGGTTCTCCCCATGTGCCATGAGTTGGCACATGGGTTCTTGTAATCTCAGGATGGTTTTTTTGATTAGGGTTTTTTTGCTGACCGCTCAGTCCCCTTTTGTATCGTTCTGCTTTCTAGTTTACAGCGGGCCTCAATTTGCTAAATCTATATATATCATCTCTATGTGTGTGCCTTCCTCTCATTTCACCGTCAATACATGTGAGGGGGCAACTATATCTTTTGGGGTTCATTCCTCTGGAGTCAAGTGAGGTCTTTATTTTCTCTGCAGTACTAGTTAGCTCTTAGGCTGGTGCGTGGCGTCTAGAACCAACGTAGGCACGCTCCCTGGCTATCTCTAGTTGCGTTTGTCAGGCATAGGGCAGCGGTCAGCCCAGGTTCCATCACCCTAGAGCTCGTCCGTTATTTATTGTACTTTGCTTGTCCTGTGCTATCCCTAGCCATTGGGGATTCATGACAGTGGAGACGGAACTGGGGTGGAGACACAGCTTGGGCAGAGTCTCAAATGGTCCAAAAACTTTTGCCAATATGGGGCCCTGAAAGTCCTGAACAGCTCTGAATGCAATAATAAGCAAATAAAAAAATATATGCATTCCAAAATATTATTGTTAAAAATGTCAGCTTGCCATGCAAAAAAAAGTCCTCATTTAGCTCAATCGGCGAAAGAAAAAGTTATGGTTCTCAGAAAATAGCCACACAAAACATATTTTGCTTTTACAAATGTCTGAATGTTTTCTACTTATTAAAATAAACAATTATACAAGTATAGTATTGCTGTAGTCATACCTGCCTGAAGAATCGTGTTGCTCATTTTTACTGCATCTCCCCTTTATGATGATTTGTTTGAATGCGGAGATAGAAGCAGAGAGTCGGTGCTTCACTCACATCTCCCTCATTGTCTATCACCATGGATCCAGGACATCTTCACAGTGCTGTAGTAACTGCAGCACTGCCCCCTGATGAAGTCCTGTTCCAGGAGGGGCAATAGACAATGCAGGGAAGTGAGTGCAGCTCCAGCCTCCTGTGACATCCTGTTTGAGACCACTCAAGTGTAGGGGTTTTTTTTATAATAAATCTAGTTACAAAAGTGGTTCGGGTATAAAGATAGCTGCTTAGGAAAACTATTTTATGTGCCTTAAAATGTCTCCTGTAACTCCTTGATCCTATACTAGGTGCAAAAATGTGTTCCTTGATATATGATAGATTGGTACTGCACCATTGTCACAATTTATAGTCAATAATTTGTCAGTACAATTCTAATGTAGAAGATTTTTTTCTTTATACTAGATTTTGTTTCTTTAAATACTTACATTCTAGAATGCATTTTGCTGCTCCTCAGTATGTTACCTACATAGTCATGTAGTGTAGTATTTAGTGTAAATAGCCAACAGTCCTTCCTAAACGTATTACAGTGCTTAGTTGTTCATGAAGATTATAGGTTATTTACACCATGTATAAAGTTTAATCTCCGGAGAGTAATTAAACAACAACTAATTGCAGTGGCAGAAAAAGAAAATCATTCCTTTTTTTTACTACTTGATGGACCTGTTATGGGTCTTGTGGGGAATCGCCACTTCCGTACATGTGTGCACTTAATGCATCTTAATAAGAAAGCAGGGAGTATGTTGAAGCCTATAATGTCAAACTGAAAAACATGTATATGCCTATAATGTCAAGTGAAAAAATGCAGTCTGTGAGTCGAAAATAATGTGATAGTGAGAGTTTATCTTTAACCCTTTCTTAGCCCAGTCAATTTTGGCATATTGGCCAGACCCCATTTTTCAATTACGAACTGTCATTTTATGTGGTAACAACTTGGGAATACTTAGGTTATGTTTATATACTGTATATATTTCAATTATATTCATGAAAATATATTTGCAGAAAATTTAGAAATACATGCAATTTTCAAAAATTTCATTTTAAGACTCCTTTAATAATCTCAATTAAACCATACTTACAACCTCGCCTAATTCCTCCGAAGCCCTCGTTCTCCTGAAATAAACCAAGAATAATAAAACAAAAATATACCATACCTGTCCGTTGTTCTGTCCCACGCCATAATCCATGTTTGGGGGGAAAACAGTTTTCAACCTGGACAGTTGAGAACCACTGGGGAATGAACTGCTGCGAGTGCAGCTTCAGTGACTAGCGGTGACGTAGCTGAGGCTGCGTTCCAAGCCGGGCTGAACTGCGGTGACCTCGGTGACATCCGCGCTAGCACCGTGAGAGTTTTCTGTCAGTTACATCTTCAAGAGATGGCCACATTAAAGAGCTATCTTGAGAAGGCATCACTTCTTCAAGAATTTCAGGTTCAATTGAATTTCATTTATGTTAGTAATAGCTAATTTCTCTGGTAAAGGAATATATTTGCCTGGTTCTTCAGCTACAAAATCACAATTCTCCAACACAGGTTCTTCATCCAGCAATGTCATTTGTTGGCATTGAGTCACATGGATGAAGAGAGTGATCACTCAAGGAATAGAACCCTTATTCTATTTTCAATGGTCTGGATACTATATTACCCATAGAAAGTATCATCCATAGTTGATAGTACACACAGACATAGCGTCATTGCCACATGAAATGGTGGCCATGAGCAAATCCAGAACCATTTTGTGCATCGTACATAAAGTATATGGTCAATCAGGTTTCGCATAGACCACAGTCCTAGGTAGGAGAATTCTGGGTTATCCCCGGACAGGGAATTTTCATGCTTTCTCATGGTCTTACTGGGAATCAAAGAATAGTGTAGATCACAAAAGATAGTGTAGATCACAAAAGATTAAGATAGATAGATAGTTTTTTGACCATTTTTTAGCATTGAAAAGCATGAAAGGTTTGTCTGTGCTCTGTGTTTCTAAACAGGCTGGTGTTTACCACCAGTTACCAACCGTTTACTCATAGCCAGATATGTTGAGGTCACTTGGGCATTATTAACCCCTTAGTGACAGAGCCAATTTGGTTCTTAATGACCGAGCCAATTTTTACAATTCTGACCACTGTCACTTTATGAGGTTATAACTCTGGAACGATTTAACGGATCCTGCTGATTCTGAGAATGTTTTTTGTGACATATTGTACTTCATGTTAGTGGTAACATTTCTTCGATATTACTTGCAACTATTTATAAAAAAAAACTGAAATATGGCGAACATTTTTAAAATTTAGCAATTTTCAAACTTTGAATTTTTATGCCCTTAAACCAGAGAGATATGTCACACAAAATAGTTAATAAAAAACATTTCCCACATATATCCATTACATCAGCACAATTTTGGAAACAACATTTTTTTTTGTTAGGAAGTTATAAGGGTTAAAAGTAGACCAGCGATTTCTCATTTTTACAAAACCATTTTTTTTAGGGACCATCTCACATTTAAAGTCACTTTGAGGGGTGTATATGACAGAAAATACCCAAACTTGACACCATTCTAAAAGCTACACCCCTCAAGGTGCTCAAAACCACATTCAAGAAGTTTATTAACCCTTGATGTGCTTCACAGCAACTGAAACAACGTGGAAGGAAAAAATGAACTTTTAACTTTTTTTGCAAACATTTTAATTCAGAACCCATTTTTTTATTTTCACAAGGGTAAAAAGAGAAAATGAACCACAAAATTTGTTGTGCAATTTCTCCTGAATATGCCGATACCTGATATGTGGGGGTAAACCCCTGTTTGGGCGCACGGCAGAGCTTGGAAGAGAAGGAGCGCCGTTTGACTTTTTCAATGCAGAATTGGCTGGAATTGAGATCGGATGCCATGTCGTGTTTGGAGAGCCCCTGATGTGCCTAAACAGTGGAAACCCCCCACAAGTGACCCCATTTTGGAAACTAGACCCTTTTAGGAACTTACCTAGATGTGTGGTGAGCATTTTAAACCCCCAGGTGCTTCACAGAAGTTTATAACATAGAGCCGTGAAAATAAAAAAATCACAGTTTTTTCTACAAAAATGATCTTTTCGCCAAAAAAATCTTTATTTTCACAAGGGTTTAGGAGAAATTAGACCCAAAAAAGTTGTTGTGCAATTTGTCCTGAGTACGTTGATACCTCATATGTGGGGGTAAACCACAATTTGGGTGCATGGCAGAGCTTGAAAGAAAAGGAGTTCTGTTTGACTTTTTCAATGCAGAATTGGCTCGAATTGAGATCGGACGCCATGTCGCGTTTGGAGAGCCCCAGATGTGACTAAACAGTAGAAACCCCCCACAAGTGACCCCATTTTGGAAACTAGACCCCCCAAGGAGCTTATCTAGATGTGTGGTGAGCACTTTGAACCCCCAAGTGCTTCACAGAACTTTATAATGCAGAGCGGTGAAAATAAAAAAATCCTTTTTTTCCTCAAAAATGATTTTTTAGCTCGCAATTTGTTATTTTCTCAAGAGTAACAGGAGAAATTGGACCCCAAAATTTGTTGTCCAGTTTGTCCTGAGTATGATGATACCCCATACCTCAGCAGTAGAAACCCCCCACAAGTGACCCCATTTTGGAAACTATACCCCTAAAGGAACTTATCTAGATGTGTGGTGAGCACTTTGAACGCCCAAGTGCTTCACAGAACTTTATAATGCAGAGTCGTGAAAATATATATATATTTTTTTTACAAAAATGATATTTTTAATCCCCCAATTTTTTATTTTCCCAAGTGTAACAGGAGAAATTGGACCCCAAAATTTGTTGTCCAATTTGTTCTGAGTACGCTGATACCCCATATGTGGGGGGGGGGCACTGTTTGGGCACACATCAGGGCTCGGAAGGGAAGTAGTGATGTTTTAAAATGCAGACTTTGATGGAATGGTCTGCGGGTGTCATGTTGCATTTTCAGAGCCCCTGATGTGCCTAAACAGTAGAACCCCCCCACAAGTGACCCTATTTTGGAAACTAGAACCCCAAGGAACTTATCTAGATATGCGGTGAGCATTTTGAACGCCCAAGTGCTTCACAGAAGTTTGACGCAGAGCCATGAAAATAAAAAATCATTTTTTTCCCCACAAAAATGATTTTTTAGCCCCCAATTTTTTTTTATTTTTGCAAGGGTAACAGGAGAAACTGGACCCCAACAGTTGTTGTCCAATCAGTCCTGAGTACGCTGATGCCCCATATGTGGGGGTAAATCACTGTTTGGGCGCACGGCAGAGCTCAGAAGGGAGGGAGCACCAATTGACTGTTTGAACGCAAAATTGGCTGTCGCGTTTGGAGACCCACGCTGATGTACCTAAACAGTGGAAACCCCCCAATTCTAACTCCAACCATAACCCCAACACACCCCTAACGCTAATCCCAACCCAATCCATAACCCTAATCAACACCCTCACCCCAAAACACCCCTATCCCTAATCCCAACCCTAACCCTAATCAAATCCCTAAGCCTAACACACCCCTAATCATAATCTCAACCCTAACCTCAAACCTAACCATAACCCCAACCCTAACCTTAACACTAATCCCAAACCTAACCCTAATTCCAAACGTAACCCTAATGCCAACCTTAACCCTAATACCAACCCTAACCCTAATCCAAACCCTAATACCAACCGTAACCCAAACCCTAATCCCAACCCTAACCCTAATCCCAACTCTAGCCTTAACTTTAGCCCCAACCCTAACCCTACATTTAGCCCCAACCTGAACTTTAGCCCCAACCCTAACCCTAACTTTAGCCCCAACCCTAGCCCTAACCCTAACTTTAGCACCAACCCTAACCCTAACTTTAGCCCCAACCCTAACTCTAACTTTAGCACCAACCCTAACCCTAACTTTAGCACCAACCCTAACCCTAGCCCTAACCCTAACTTTAACCCCAACCCTAACCCTAACTTTAGCCCCAACCCTAACCCTAACTTTAGCACCAGCCCCAGCCCTAACCCTAACTTTAGCCCCAACCCTAACCCTAACTTTAGCCCTAGCCCTAACCCTAGCCCTAACCCTAATTGGAAAATAGAAATACATACATTTATTTATTATATCATTTTTTCCTAACTAAGGGGGTGATAAAGGGGGGGTTATTTACTATTTTTTTTAATTTTGATCACTGTGATAGGATCTCACAGTGACAAAAATAAAACAAGACAAAGAATCTTCCTCTGCGGCTGGCACATCACGGTGGGTGCACTGCGCATGTGCCCACCATTTTCTTCCCGGAGGAAGAAGCCGGTGGCCAGGAGGGGACGCAGGAGGACCCAGGGACACCGGTAAGTATGATAGGGTCCCCGAATCCCCCTATTTCTCTGTCCTCTGATGTGCGATCACGTCAGAGGACAGAAAATGCGTTTGCCTGTAAACGGTTAATTATCGGCGCTCGCAAAACAGGGGTCGGTAAAAAACGACCCCGATCATGTTCTTTGGGGTCTCGGCTACCCCCGGCAGCCGAGATCCCAAAGATCTGCCGGGTGCCGGCCGGCGGGCGCACTGCGCATGCGCCCACCATTTTTTTCCCCGGGAAAAGATGGCGGTGCCCATCGGGAGCCACGAGGAGCATCGGGGGAGTATCGGGGACCCCATTTCTCTGTCCTCTGATGTGCGATCACATCGGAGGACAGAGAAATTAAATGGGAAATCCCATTTTTGGGGGGTTTTTGCGGCCATCGGTAAACGGTTAATTACCGGCGGTCGCAACCAGGGGTCGGTAAAACCCCCCCTAATCATGTTCTCTGGGGTCTCGGCAACCCTCAGCAACCGAGACCCCAGAGAAAATCCAACTCTGGGGTGGGCTATTCACTTTTTCAACAGCGCCGTTAATTAACAGCGCTGTGGTTTAAGTACCGTTAACTTCCGCCGTTAAAAGGCGTATCGGCGGTCGTTAAGGGGTTAAGGTGTTCTTGTGTTAAAGAGCTCCAAAGAAGTTTGACACAGTCCTATGACACCTCAGAGTGTGATAGAAATATATATATCATGTAGATCTCACTTGCATGTATACCCCTCTATAATCATATATACTCATATGCTCACAGCTAATATATACATTATAATAAATGGTTTAAAATGGCTGACATGAACTGATATAACCCAGACAGATCATAAAATGGCTGAAACGAACTGATATAACCCAGACAGATCATATGGGGTTTTCCATCCCAAAAAGCGGAACAGTGTCAGATGTATTAACTCCTGATCAGATGTCTCCACTTTGTCCTAGATACAGAGCTCAAGTTTAGTTGCTTAATCTGCTGTCATATGAGCATTAATCACAATATTCCATATATGTTTAGATAACCAATGACAGAGGAGCTAGACAATATGGTAATTAACTAACCACCCCTGACAACCCCTAACCACTCCTTTCTATGTGAAAATATAAAACTATGTATGTACAATAAAGTTTCAGTATTGATGGAATGTTGTTCTGACACAATGGTGTTGCAGTCTCATTCCTTTGAGCGCTCAAAATACTCAGTCTAATTGGGAGCGGCCGCAGCACACACAGAGGGATAAATTTATCCAACCCAAAAATTTCCATAACAAATGTCGCCCAACGTGGGGCAAAAGGACAAAACGCACGGGATCCTTCTGACCGGAGACATGGAGGTGTTAGCCATGGCCTTGGTTCAAGGGATGGAGACTGCGCAGCTCCATAAGTAAGGTAAGAAAATGTTATCATCTTACCTGAAAGTCCCCTGTGCCCAGTCCGGGTCTATACCTCTTGCCGGTCAGGTGTGGTCACCAATTCCCAGGTAGTGTAAAAAGTCCGAAGCCTGAATCCTAACCCTGGGAGGTGTCTGCTGTGTGCCGTATATGTGTTCTGTGTTTGTGTAAGATCCGGGAGAAGGAAGGAAAAGTGACTTTTGCTTGTGGTTGCTGGGTAACAGACCGCAGGAGGTCAAATCGCTGAATAAGCTATCACAGATTCCCGTGCAATAGGAGAGACAGGAGGTCTCGGGACAGGCAGTTCCATGTTCCAGGCTCGGATGGTGATAGCTTTGAGGGCTGCCACAGATTCCCGTAGCCGGCGGCCAGTCAGGACGACCGGAGCGGAGGGTGGTAGTCCGGCATATGCATGCCAGTGCGATTGATAGTTGTCTGTTCCCAGCGCAACCTGCACGTGTCACAGAATTTAAAAGGGCATCTCTCGGATTGTCTATCTGTTTCTGTCTGTCAAGTGTTGCTTCTTTAAGAAGCAGGAAATAGTAAAAGAAAGTTTTTGTTTCTTTTCCTCTCTCTTGAACTTCCTCTTTTTCAGCTGCGAGCAGAGATGTATTGTAAATCACACTGTCACATCTGTTTTTTTCCCTGACTGTTTTCAGCTGCAATGCCGGCTATGTGTAGCTATTTGGGAAGAAGTGAAATTAAATTGTATCTATCATTTTTGATGCGACATACGTGTTTTCAGATACGTTATTTTAGTGACATCGGATACAGCAGCATATAAAAGGGGAAGTGTGTCTCTGACTGTATTTGAGCACAGAGATTCTAAAAGAAAAAAGGAGAAGAGAAAAGCCGTTTTAATTTTTAATTTTTTTTACTCTCGTAAAGGGTCTTTTTCTTTTTGCGGCATTTTAAAAAATTTTAATTAAGTTTTCCTCAATCTTCAATCTCTTTACCTTTTTTACTTTTTTTGGGGAAAAAGTTTTTTTTTTTTCCTTCCTTTTGTATCAAAATTTTTGAGTTTTTGGTTGTGAACTAAGTTTTTGACGGTTTTTCTTATCGTTTTGGGTTTTTCTTAGAGTTTTATATACTCATTTTTAGAAGTTTTTTTTTTTAGTACTGTTTTCTTTTTTTTTTTTTTCATTTTTGTGTGATTTTCATTTTTTGCTTTTGCCATGGGGAATAAAGTGGCCGAGCAACAAGAAAGTCTTTTTACTTCCTGATGAGAAAACAGCCCCTAGATAGTGGCAGAACACGAAAGTGTTAAGTATGTGAAGAATTTTGGAAGGTATAAAGTACGTGAAATTCATTAGAATGGCAGACTTCAAGCTGCGGAGTGGCATGATGTAGAAAGGAAAATAAGGGAAGTTAGCTGATGTTAGATTGCTGAATACTAATACATGGTATGAAGTGGCAGCAGAGCTTACATCGTTTAGGTGGTACAGAAAGTTATGTGAGCAAACCAGGAAGTGATTTTTGTGGGTATGAGACGGGAGAATCTGCGCAGTAGGTAGTTATTTTTTCACAGTATGTGGCGCGCCCCGTCTCTCCCTACAGGGAGAAGGCATAATTGCTCCTCTCTATTATTCTTGTTGTTCTCCTCTATCCTACTTTTTTTCTCTGTCACTCTTTTTCTCCTTATTCTTCTCTCCCGCTCTCCTTTTTCACCACACTTTTCTCTCTCTCCACTGCTCTATTCTCCTCTCTATCTCTCTTCTCCACACCTCTTCTCCTCCCTCTTCTCCTCAACCTCTCTCTCTCCTCCTTCTCCACTCCCCCACCACACCTATCTCCTCCTGCTTTTCCTTCTCCACACCCATCCCTCCTCCTCTCTCCACCTCCTTCTGCACACCCTGATTCTCCCCGTTTCTCTTTACCACACCTTTCTATCTCTCTCTCTTCCTTTGTCTCACTCATCAACCCCTCCCTCTTCTTCTTCCTCTTTTTTCCTCTTTGTTGCCGGCTGGGCCAACGCCCAATTCAAACAATATGGTGCTTACAGCACAAGGTTTCCCTCTATGCCCCTGGCACAGTCCAGCCATTGCCAGTTGTGATATCGGGGAAAGAAAGTGAAAATCCCCCTACACACAATGCAGTGGGCAGCCCCCAGACACATCAGGTAGCAGACAGCTCAGTCCTGGGTGCAGAGGGGGGAGGAATGATATCACCATGTATTGATAATGTACAACTTCAGCACCAGTCAGAGCTGCCTACATTCACACCAACATAGAACTATAAGCCTAATCCATCACAGCTTCAGCAAGGGGGGAGACATCCTCACAGCAACTTCTAAGTCCAAAATCAGTCAGTGTATGACCCCAGTACAAGCTATCACAACTATTCCTCTGATGAAGATGAAGAGGGAACATCATACATGCTGTCCAGTACTAGGAAAAAGAAACCCACAGGCACCAAGAATGCAGGGGCAGATAGAGGCACCACCATTACACTATGTGCACTGCACTTCAAGTCAGGTGACAATCTTCCAGACCCAGGGATGCATCCCATGCCATTTTACCGAAGAATGTAGCAGAACCAGCGAACATATGCAGCCACCTGGAATGATCTCTGGGCCATAAATGGAAATAGAAACAGGTGATGCACTCTGGCCAATCATGAAGGAACAATTCAAACTTCCAGCAGAATCAGACATACACGCTTGGGAGTCAGGGCCACAGCTAATTGAACAGCTCAGAGAGTGGGCCAAAGGCAGATTGGCAGGACAAGCCAAAACCAAGAGCCAAGATAAGACAGAGTCTGTAAAGAAGTTTCATGGCAGAGTAATGCAAGTATTCCAAGACTTGGGCTTCACCATTCAAGACCAGATACACAGGCAAATGTTGGCACAGGTCTTTGTGCATGGACTGAGACAGCCAATCAGGAAACCACTGATAGTGGCTAGGCCTAGGAACAGGTCAATAGCAGTGGACTGACCCAGAAAAAATGTTTTATGTGCGCCTAGGAGACTGTTTATTGCCGATTGTCACCAAAACTGCCGCCATTATAGCACCACAAAGAGCGCAAAGAAGGAAAAGGGTGCCGTGCTGCTGAGAACGACAGAAGGGAAGCCAGAGGTGAAGATGCTGCAAAGTGCCGATCAACACACCGGAAGAACCGCTGCAGACTCCAGAGAGGAGACACCGACCTCAATAAGGTTAGCAAAGGGGAGAAGCTATGTTGGAGCAGGGGGAAGAAGTGATGGCAGATGCAGCCACAGCCCCTGTAATGCCCCAAGACCTTGGGTTGGATGCAGCCGCCGGTCTCATGGCACCCCCGGGCCTCGCCATGAATGCACCTGCAGGCCCCATCTTACCACCGCAGCTTCAATCAGCAGGCCGGACCCCGCTGCCGCTACAGTGCCCATCATGCCATTGTCCACAGTAGCCAAAGGGACCGAGTCCCAACCAGGATTGCAGAGGACGGCCCCTCTCATGGTGACTACTAACCTGGAAGCGCAACCACCCTACAAAGACAGAAGAAGTGTCAAGTGTTACATCTGTGGCAAGTTTGTCCATTACCAGAACCAGTGCAAAGCACCCACGCCCCCGAAGAGACTGGACCCATGCAACCCAAGAGTTGGTCCAGAGAAACAGGTCAAGGAAGAAGTGCAGAAAGCAGTGAAGTACCCCATCCAAAGGACAGGGGCAAGCAAGCCAGGTTCGCAAGACACTACGCTCCTAACATGTAAAACTTAATCTGCAGGACCAATACCTCAAATTACCCTTAAAGTGGATGGCGTTTTCAGATCCAAAGTGGTGCAGCCAGAAGTGTGATGACATCTGTGGAACTCGCTGATCCCACCTGCCTATCAGAATCCTCTGTGTCTCGCATGGGCATTGATGGTCAAGTCAGACATTCTCAGCTTACAAAGTCACTGAGCATGTGCACTCGGCCAGGACACTCTATCCTGTTCCAGTTTGTGGTGTCAAGGACCTGCCACTTAACCTGCTGGGAGCGAACCTACTGCAGAAGCTGAAGGCAACCACAGTGTTCCAGGAAGAAGGGACAGTGACACTTTCTTCATCCCTGACAAGAGAAGAGTCATGCTGGCGGCCCTACAAGAACATTAAACAATCGATGAGGCCTACCCAAGGAGGTACTGGATGTAGTACCAGAAAGTCTATGGTCTAAGAGACCCCAGCATGTGAGAAAACCTCAAGTTGCCCCAGTACGGGTGTCACTCAAGCCATGTACCCCGTACCCTCATAAGGCCCAGGCCAGGCCTAGAGTCAAGATGCCTCTGACCAACTGAAGGTCTACCTGGAAATAGGAATCATTGTTCCTCGCACATCGCCTTGCAATACCCCGCTATTCCCCGTCAAGAAAAAGACTGTAAAAGGAGAGCCAGCCAAGTTCAGAATGATATATGACCTGAGAGCTGTGAATGATGCCACGGTGTTTGAAACTGAAATTATGCCGAATCCGCACACTCTGCTCTCAAATGTGCCTGCCACAGCAAAAGTGTTCACAGTGAACAACCTGGCTAATGTTTTCTCCAGTGTTCCCCTTCATCCGGAAGACCAGTTCCTGTTTGCCTTAATGCACCAGGGGGGACACCACACATGGACAGTGATGCCACAGTGGGCCCAGAACAGCCCTCCACAGTTCACCAAAGCCATGTCCACAGTCCTCACCAACTGGGTCGCAGAACATGCAGAAGTAACCCTGCTACAATACGTGGACGATCTACTCCTTTGTGCAATTGACTTTGACACGTGTAAAGTCCATTCCTTGTATCTCCTACTCTACCTGGTGGAGCAGCACTGCAAGATCTCAAAGAACAGTCCAGTAGTGTCTGAAGCGAGTTACATTCCAGAGACACTGTATTGCTCACCAGGTGAAATACCTGACAGATGACCGGAAGACCACAGTAGAGAAGATGGTTCCTCCAACAACTCAAAAGGTGCTACAGGCCTTCCTTGGTCTAGTTTCGTAATTGCAGAGCCTGGATCCCTGATGCTTCCATCCCAATGCAGCCTCTGTGTGAATACGTCAGCGTGACCCCGTTCCTCCAGACAGATGTGGCCTTCAGTTCGTTCAAGAAGTTAAAAGGCTCTGTAGTCTCTGCCAGCACTAGGCCTATCCGACTACGAGAAGCCATTCCGTCTCTACTTGATGAGAAAATAAGGCCTTGCTACTGGAGTCCTGACGCAGCTTCAGGGGGGAAAGCAGAGACTTTCGGACTACTTTTCAGCTTGCCTGGATCCAGTTGCAAGGGGAGCCTCTTCCTCCCGCATGAGAGCAGCAGTTGCAGCACACGCCCTCCTGGACAGGACTACTGACATCAGTGGAAAAATCATTGGAAATCCTGGCTCTGCATGACATCTCGGAAATCCTCAACCAAACCCAGCTAAAACATCTCTCCACCGCCAGGCATCTTCGCCTCCAGTGCTCTCTACTCCTGCCCAACAATGTCACCATCTCCAGATGCACAGTCCTCAACCCATCCACTCTACTCCCACTCCCAAGGGGGGATACAGATATGGACCCTCAGATAAAAAGCCTGCATGGGATCTGAATTTGCTCCAGACGGATGACCATGATTGCTTCAGCTTCATGCCACAGGAAACAGCAGGACTACCCAATGTGGCAGAAGAGCCAGTGACCAACCCAGAGTTGATCCTCTATGTGGATGGCTCCAGATTTGCAGATGATGAAGGAAGATTCCACACGGGATGTGCAGTGACCAGCAATCAAGAGATCCTGTGGTCCAGAAGTCTGCTGCCCAGTCTGTCAGCCCAGGAAGCAGAACTGATAGCGCTGATGAAGGCCTACCAGATGGCAGAAGACAAGACTGAGAAAATGTATACCGATTCAAAGTTCTCGCATGGCATAGCACACGACTTCGGACCCATCTGGGCTGCAAGGGACTTCATCACAGCAAGTGGAACAACCGTGAAGCATCATGGAGCCATTAAGGACCTGCTGAACACACTTCAACTTCCAAAAGTGGTGGCAGTACTAAAAGTCAAAGCGCATGGAAAACTGAACACAGTAGGGGCACGAGGCCACAACATGGCGGACATGGCAGCCAAAGAAGCAGTCAAGGGAAGACAATATGGAAAAGTGGAAGAGGTCGTAGAGCCGGATGGCTACTACAGGACGGCTGAAGACAGGAAACCTGACAAGATGACATCCTGGAATCTGCTCAAAAAAGCTGCAAGAGCAAGCCTCAAAGGACAAGAAGGAATGCTGGATGCAGAAGAGAGCAACACATGAAGAAGGAAGGGTATACTCAATGGACTACAAACCCTGTTTACCCCGAAGCATGTACCCTATGGTGGTCCAGTGGGCACATGGGCCCACACACAGATTAAAGACACAGATGAATGATCCGATTGGTGCTTACTGGTTCGCTCCAGGGATCCCCACCCTAACAGCCAAGTTCACTAGCAGCTGTCTGACCTGTGGCAAATGCAACCCTGGAAGAATGGAGAAAGTTCCCACACATCATCTTGCCAGACCACTGAGGATCCAGATAGACACATCCAAATTCCGCCAAGTGGAGGTTTCAAATATGCCCTTGTGGTCATGGACATGTTCTCAGGATGGCCAGAAGCTTTCCCAGTGAGGAACCAGTCAGCAAAGACTACTGCAAGGAAGCTACTCTCAGAGACGAGATATGCAGCTATGGGGTCCCGGAAGTGATAGAGAGTGACCAGGGACCCGCATTCACAGCAAATCTCACACGAGAGATCTAGTCAGCAGTAGGGTCAGACTTAGGCCTACACACTCCCAATCACACTACTTAGTGTAAGGCATACTTCCAGAGGCCCAGCAAAGCTGTCACCGTATGAAGTTTTATTTGGGTCTAGTCCCAGGTTAGGGGTATCCTTTCCCTCAGCAGCTGATTATGTAATATGATACTTTGTCTGCTTATGTAATTGAAATCACCAAGAAACTTGCTAACATCCATTCTCGAGTTTTTTCTTCATTCCCAGAACCAGATTCAGTGTCCGGTATGCACTCCTCAAAGCCAGGAGACTGGGTGTTGGTGAAAAAGTTTGTAAGGAGAACACCACTCGATCCCAGATTGGATGGTCCTGTTCAAGTGCTGCTGATGACACCAAACTCTGTGAAACTGGAGGGAAGACCCGCTTGTATCCACTCATCGCATCGCAAGAAAGCTCCCCTACCAGAAGATGACATCCAAGCCAGAATTATGTTGCGGCCTGACCGAATAGATGACCTACCTGATAAAGACTACACATCGCTCACTACACATGCTATTGACTAAGAGACTGATTGCAACGAACCCCCTTTAGGAACAGATCTCCTGACCGCCCATTTGCAAAAAGTCTGTACGGAGTGGGGCACAGGCGTTAGGCTTGTGTCAGTTCGCCGACTGCACAAAAGAGTTGCAGCGCTTTGGGACAGGAGGCTAGGATTAGGGCAAGTGATATCTAAGGGGGGCTTGTGATAGAAATATATATATCATGTAGATCTCACTTGCATGTATACCCCTCTATAATCATATATACTCATATGCTCACAGCTAATATATACATTATAATAAATGGTTTAAAATGGCTGACACGAACTGATATAACCCAGACAGATCATAAAATGGCTGAAACGAACTGATATAACCCAGACAGATCATATGGGGTTTTCCATCCCAAAAAGCGGAACAGTGTCAGATGTTTTAACTCCTGATCAGATGTCTCCACTTTGTCCTAGATACAGAGCTCAAGTTTAGTTGCTTAATCTGCTGTCATATGAGCATTAATCACAATATTCCATATATGTTTAGATAACCAATGACAGAGGAGCTAGACAATATGGTAATTAACTAACCACCCCTGACAACCCCTAACCACTCCTTTCTATGTGAAAATATAAAACTATGTATGTACAATAAAGTTTCAGTATTGATGGAATGTTGTTCTGACACAATGGTGTTGCAGTCTCATTCCTTTGAGCGCTCAAAATACTCAGTCTAATTTGGAGCGGCCGCAGCACACACAGAGGGATAAATTTATCCAACCCAAAAATTTCCATAACAAGAGTGTTACACATATTTTTGGGCTATTATAGACTTAGCAGCACTTGTGAGTTGCTGCAAATTATTTAGTAGAGAATCAAATTCTTTTGAAAAAATTGTTGAGGCTGGTGTATTCAAACTTCAAAAGATTCAATCATGTCAAATAGCAACTAAAAAAATAGTTCAATAAGTAGGCACTGCTTAGTTCCTATAGAGAAGGGTTTTACTAGATAGGATTAAATGGCAGGTTGGGTATCTTATAAAAAAAAGACTGAGAAATTTGCCTGGGGAACAAATATGTCTTATGACACATTTAAATATATCAGATGGGTCATTTTAAGATATCTTTTAACTCTTTATAACTGAAAATATGTTGGTCTCTATATGCCCAGAGCAAATTTTTAAGTTTTGGAAAAACATTTTTTTTTTACTCTACCCCAAACGGTTTTGTTATTTTTTTTTTTCTCATGGGCGACAAATTGACTTCTCATTATTTAATTTTTAAATTATTGCCAAATTTACTTCCTTTTGTAGGGATTATTTAGGTAAATTATTGCCAAATTTACTTCCTTTTGTAGGGATTATTTAGGCAAAAAGAGTCCAAAACCAGAACAATTTTTCCTTTTTTTTTGTTTTGCTGTATTTTGTACAAATAACGATATTTACCCCCCAAATAATCCTCAAATTCTGGGATGCATATTAGTGTCAAATTAGTGTACATTGCACAACATATGATATTCCTATAGTGCTGACAACAAAAATCTAAAAATACCTCTCTTACATCATATTTACTCATGCAATCCATCCTTTGCTCCAGATGTTCTAACCACCATTGACCTGACTGTTGAAATTGCAGATTGACTGAAGGGCTAGGTGACAAGTCAAGTGGGCAACACGTCATCTCTTCTAGTTAAATACTACCTGTGCAGCATGTCTGGAGTGGGGACAGCAAATTCTGGTGGCTAGTTTGGCTTGTTTCTTTCTTTTATAAGGCATATAAACACTTTTAAAAGTGGTTAAGGTATCACATCACTATGTACAGCCTTGGAAAAAATTAAGAGACCACCACATCAAAACCCTGTAATGGGCAGCCCAATCTCCAGACCTGTGTATGGAGGAGGACCAGGCTGACGGTCCCTCCTGCGTGTTTTGGCCGGAACTGTCAGGACTGTCACCATTATTCCGGGGGGAAGAGATTTCTGACCGGAGCAGGCCAGGACACCTGACTGGTGGGGGTGGATCCGACTTAAATAACGGTGTGCTTGGGAAGACGGGGCTTTTGGTGGGGAACCAGCATGTGAGCACAGAGATGGTTGACTCCCTCTCGACTTACCCATGCCAGATATCTGTGCCATTATACCCAGTTAGCAAAACCATCTTGACTGACGATACACAGCCCAGAGAGATCTTCGTATCGTACAGTGACAAGTACGGACTGCATAGCATCGTTCTGCTGACCAACACAGAGGCATTGCTCAGTCTTATCCCTGCAGTGTCCACTGAGAACCGGCCTGCTCCTGTGGTCATGACCTCTGGACTGTGTACTTCTTCTGTGGCCTTGTCCGCTGAACTGTTTGCTTTGTCCGCTATGCCACGGACTAACACCTCTACAACATCCTGTGCCCATACCAGGAGACCACGTGCCGAAAGACCCGGAGGATTCACCACCACGAGGAGACAAGTGCATCGCCTTTCTGCGGGACCGGATCGGAGACATCTCGCGCCGCCTGCAGTGCCACCGAGGGATCTTCCATCCACCTTCCACCATGGTCCAGAGACTGATTAGTTAAACTATTATTACCTTTATAATAGTACCCCCCTGCTTGACCTACTATTGTTTTACATAAAATGCCTGTTAACCATTGCTCTGCCTCCTGTGTGTCACTGCATCCTACGCACCTGCTAGCATCCTACACTTGAACCCCATTGCAAACCTCTGGAATGTAATCAAGAGGATGATGAAAAGTCACAAGCCATCAAACAAAGAAGAACTGCTTACATTTTTGCGCCAGGAGCAGTGTGAAAGACTGGTGGAAAACATGCCAAGACGCATGAAAGCTGTGACTTAAAATCATGGTTATTCCGAAAAATATTGATTTCTGAACTGTTCCTGAGTTAAAACATTAGTATTGCTAATAATCTAAATGATTCTGAACTTGTTTTCCTCGGATTATTTGAGGTCTGAAAGCACTCATTTTTTTGTAATTTTGACCATTTCTCCTTTTCAGAAAAAAAAAATAAAACATTTATTTCTTGGAAATTCGGAGACATGTTGCTTGTAGTTTATAGAATAAAAGCAAAATTTACATTTTACTCAAAAATATATCTATAAAGAGAAAAATCAGACAAACTGAACATTTTGCAGTGATCACTTAATTTTTGCCAGAGCTATATTTGGACTTCTTGATTGGATACCAATCTTACCCACATCCAAAAATCTGTAATGATGTAGCATGGCTACGATAACCAGCTATCCTTTGGGATCTCATTCTTGCTATTCAGACTACCATAAGTTTGATTTGAAAGATAATGTGCAGAATGAAGTAGAGATGTTGTGACATGGAGGTGCTATGAAACATCCTCAGAACAGCTGACTATATTAATATTTGCTGGCTGCCATAGGATGAATGAGGTCCAGGTCAGAGAAGGACTAGGCAGGAGCCAACTTTGTATCTCTCTTTGTAATGACTTCCAGAACACAGGGTTATCTCCTTGCAAGGACATGCCAAGAAAAAAAACAATTAATCTTTGGACCTGTCTCTTTCCATTACTGTTATTTTCTGCTGGGATGGATGAAAAGAGCAATTAAACTTTGAAGTTGTGATTAAATGCTGCAGGGAAAATGAAGCATCAGAACTTTCTCCTATTTATTTTTCTTTCTTCTTGTGGGAAATAAAAAAATGTTTTTCTTCCCCCTTTTTTCATGTGAGTAGATTAGAGTTGTATCTAGATATGAAATTTTGTGTTGCACCGCTAAAACAAAGCTGGCTGTTACATTTTAGAGGATGGCAGCCGCATGCTGTACATTTACACAGAGCTGTTCAATTCAATTATCCTTAACAGAGAAGTAAAATCTGTCATATGACGAACACTTACACATGACCTTTATACTCATTTAACTAGCAAAGCATTTTATAATAGCATCACAGTGAAAGGAAGGGTCATTTAGCATGAATAAAATCAGCGGATGTTGCAGAGGAGAGATGTACTCTCTCATGCACAATTATCCGTCTGTGAACAATAGTTGTAGCCCACCCAAGGCTACTTCCAAAATTGAAATAGTCAATACAAAAATTGGAGATATGCTTTCTACTAATGTGGTACCCCAAAGCAGGGTACAACAGAATTTTCACTGTTATGTTTTACCACAAATGCCTTTATATCACACTCTATTGTATTGTGTAAATGTTAATTAAAGCACTTAATTTATCAGTATACAGATATCCTATGCTGCTAGGTAAGAGACTCATGTTAACATTAATATGCTCAGGATACTACTGGATTTATGATAAGGGATGAGCAAGCGTGCTTGGTGATATTCGGATATCACTCAAGTATCTCGGTGCTCGGTTGTACTTGGCACTCAACAAGCATTGGCAGGTGCTCGGATTTGAAGTTCGAATCCCCACCCCGCATGTTTGGTGGCCTGTTAAACAGCCAATAATAGCCATAGCAATCTTGGTCGTGGCATTACTGTGATTTGCCAGCTTCATTTCATGATCAGACTTTACTAAAGGACAGGCACCGCCATTGCAGTGGTATATAAAACTCAAAAAAAGTAAACTTTTTTTTCTGGATTCAATCAGTCATCCATAGAGTTTATCGAGATTAGTGTTATATTATTATGATATATAAAACTGCAAAAAAAGTTCTAATTTTTTTCTGGATTCAATTAGTCATCCAGTTTTACATGCTCTGTGTAAAATTCTTGTGGTTTAAAATGTTTTTTTAAAACCACTTGACCTGCTACAGGTGACACAATTTTTTTTATTTAAAAAATTGGCTATTGTTATCCATAGAGTTTAATGTGCTCTACGTAAAATTATGGTGGTTTAATATTTTTAAAAACAGCTTGGCCTGCTACAGTTGACCAAATGTTTATGTTCAAATAATTGACTATTGTCATCCATACAGTTTATTGTGCTCTGTAGTTTTAGCGCCCCCAGACGCAGGGCCGCGGGGTACTCGGTACCGGGCCTCTCTGTCTCGGTCCTGGGGTTGTCACGGTGGCTAGACCCGGTCTGTGACCCTGCTAAGGGGCGTCCAATAAAAGGGGTGATGATGGTGCGTGGTGCAAGGCGCGATGAATAACGAGGACACAGGGTTGCAGTCTCTTTACCTCTTTACTGAAGGCTTCGGCATCCGCAATCCAGAGCACTGCTAACAGGGCTGGCTGAGACCTGCCGGTCCGAAGGCACATCCAGAGTTCCCTTTGCAGGTGGAAATCAGTGCCTACCTACTAGCGACTGTGTGTTTTATATTACTTCCCTGCTGAGCACCACGGGATAGTCCTCACAACTGTTGTGTCTGTTTCTGATGTTCTTTCTCTCTCCGTCCCCCAGATGATATGGCTAGGACGCACCCGTATGACGGGGTAGGCCTGGAGTTATTTTATAGGGACCCTAGAGACGCCCCTCTCCCACACTTGCCTCTGTTGTCTGCTTAGGTGAATTAGGTGAGACAGCCAACCTAAAGTTAACTGCCCTGCCGTTGGTTTGAAGTAATGCTTGGAGCCCAATACTTCCTCGGCGTTCCGGCCACCGGCTACGCGCCTCAGTAGGATGTTGCCGCGATCTTAGGGCACGACTCCTACTGGTTCTATTCTCCTCGTTTCTCACTTCTCAACAATAAACCTTGCTTCGTGTCCTTTCTTAAGATGCCACCGCAACGGGTGCAGGCGCGGCTCCGTAACGATCTGTCCTTTTCGCTAGGCCACTGTCAGGATCCCACCCCTGACAGAGACCCCCCTGAATCTTCCCAGGAACTCCCTCTCTCACAGGATGTTGCCTGGGCAAAACCCAGTCAGCTTCTTCCTAACTTCCTATCCAACCCCCTGTTTTACCAGAGTGTGAGGGTGGCCTAATACATAGAACCCTTTGCTCCCCCTGGAGGCCAGAGTGTGAAGTGTAATGTGTGACTGTGATACCTGGTCAGGTGAACTCCTTTAGTGCAATCAGACGTAACATCACTCCCCTTAGTGGCAGAGTGACATTACTGCAACGACCAGGACTCTGGGGCGCTGCATATAAACTTACGATGGTTTAAAATTTTTAAAAACTGCTTGACTACTTTTTTGTTCATTAAAAAAATGTAGCTTTAAAGGGAACCTGTCACCATGTTTTTGGAAGATGGGATAAAAATAGCGTTAAATAGGGGCAGAGGTGGGCGTTACATTAGTGTGTTTGTTATGCGTTTATTACCCACCTAAGTTGCCGAAATACCTTTGCAAAGTCTCCGTTTTCGCCTGTCAATCAGGCTAGTCTGGTCAGATGGGCGTTGTCTTCCCCCAGATTTTGCGTAGTTTTCCGTTGGTGGCGTAGTGGTGTGCGCATGCCCAAGGTCCCGAATCCTCTGCCAGGGGATTTCAAAGAGCGCGGTGTCCGTTATTGCATTGGTGATCGGTGGGCGCGGCCATCTTCCTTTGGCCGCGCGTGCGCAGAAGCGGCGCTCTGCTGGCCGCGGCTTCAGGAAAATGGCCGCGGGATGCCGCGCGTGCGCAGATGGATATCGCGGCGGCCATTTTCCTGAAGCCGCGGCCAGCAGAGCGCCGCGGCAAGCAGAGCGCCGCTTCTGCGCACGCGCGGCCAAAGGAAGATGGCCGCGCCCACCGATCACCAATGCAATAACGGACACCGCGCTCTTTGAAATCCCCTGGCAGAGGATTCGGGACCTTGGGCATGCGCACACCACTACGCCACCAACGGAAAACTAAACAAGATCTGGGGGAAGACAACGCCCATCTGACCAGACTAGCCTGATTGACAGGCGAAAACGGAGACTTTGCAAAGGTATTTCGGCAACTTAGGTGGGTAATAAACGCATAACAAACACTCTAATGTAACGCCCACCTCTGCCCCTATTTAACGCTATTTTTATCCCATCTTCCAAAAACGTGGTGACAGGTTCCCTTTAATTAATAATGGAAATTTGGTTTCAGGAGACTTAGCAATTAGAAAATGCGTAAGGTGTGCGGTAAGGGATGGGGTAAGGGATGGGGAAGTGGAAGTGCTCTTGATGGTGCATGCAGATGCCGAGAACGTGGGGCAAGTGTGAGTACGCCTGTTGCTGGAGCCCATCCATGACACATAGTTTCCTGCTCCACTTTTCACAGGGGCAAGGGACAGCACTTCTGAAGCTTTACCAGTGCAAACAGGTGGTCGGTTGGATAGCAGATAATGCTTCTTGCATGCTTGCCAGCACCACTCAGTCTTCCACGCAGTCTAGTCTCACCAGAAAACAGTCTGGATCACTTACTCCTCACTCTGATCCTCCTTCCTCCCACCATATTCAGTCCCAGGAGACCAGTGATCACACACTAGGACGCTCTGTACAACATTATTCCTTGATTGGGGCCAATCACCCTGCATGTTTCAAGAGGGACAAGAGGAGATGCTGTTTAGTGATGCACAAACCGTAGAGCAGCCACAGTCACATGAAGATGATGGTGAATGGTAAATTTTGTGTAAGGAGGTAGATGATGATGAGGCACGGTTGCCAATAAGGTTGTTAAGTCACCAAGTCAGGAGGACCAGGGTGAAGTGGAGGATGACAAAGTCACCGACCCAACCTGGGCAGCTGGCATGCAGAGCAAGACAAGCTGTGCTGAGAGGGATGGATTGGTAGCACTGAAACAGGCAGGAAGAGGCAGTTGGGTGACCAAAGGGAGATACCTATGAATTTCTCCATCAAAGAGTTAGACGTTCCCCAGTGTGGGACTTCTTTAAAAAGAGTTCTGAGCCCAAACAAATGGTCATTTGTAACCTTTGCCTTGCCAAGATCAGCAGAGAACTCAGCACTAAGAGCCTAATTGCCACCAGCATGATTAGGCACTAGTGTTGAGCATTCCGATACCGCAAGTATCGGGTATCGGCCGATACTTGCGGTATCGGAATTCCGATACCGAGATCCGATACTTTTGTGGTATCGGGAATCGGAAGTTCCCAGTGTATGGTTCCCAGGGTCTGAAGGAGAGGAAACTCTCCTTCAGGCCCTGGGATCCATATGAATGTGTAAAATAAAGAATTAAAATAAAAAATATTGATATACTCACCTGTCCGGAGGCCCCTGGACATCACCGCTGGTAACCGGCAGCCTTCTTTGTTTAAAATGAGCGCGTTCAGCACCTTCCATGACGTCACGGCTTCTGATTGGTCGCGTGCCGCTCATGTGACCGCCATGCGACCAATCACAAGCCGCGACGTCATCCCTCAGGTCCTAAATTCCCTTCTAGGAATTTAGGACCTGAGGAATGACGTCACGGCTTCTGATTGGTCGCGTGGCGGTCACATGAGCGGCACGCGACCAATCAGAAGCCGTGACGTCATGGAAGGTGCTGAACGCGCTCATTTTAAGCAAAGAAGGCTGCCGGTTCACAGCGGTAAGGTCCAGGCTGCGTCGGAGAGGTGAGTATATCAATATTTTTTATTTTAATTCTTTATTTTACACATTAATATGGATCCCAGGGCCTGAAGGAGAGTTTCTTCTCCTTCAGACCCTGGGAACCATCAGGATACCTTCCGATACTTGAGTCCCATTGACTTGTATTGGTATCGGGTATCAGTATCGGATCAGATCCGATACTTTGCCGGTATCGGCCGATACTTTCCGATACCGATACTTTCAAGTATCGGACGGTATCGCTCAACACTATTAGGCACTTGTCATCAAATCACCCAACTCGAAGGGCCGGACGCCTGGGTGCACAATTGTTGGCAGCGGGTGACCATAACTGCGGGACCATTGGCTGGCTGCAGTGCTGAGAGAGGGCGGAATATTGTGAACTGGACAAACTGATGGATAGTGAGAGAGGTGCAGGCTTTGATGTTATGGTGGATTGAGAAAGTTGTGGTGTGCTCATTCTCTGAGATGGGTCTAAAACAACAGGCACATCTGCATCTGTTACAGCTGAAGACATGCTCTCAGTCAGCGTGACTGGAGTGGGTGGAAAAACCCGAGGTTCTGCTGTCAAAGACCTACATCTCAATAGTTGGCACAGTAACAGAGGAGGAGGAAGAAGATGTAGATGCGATTGATGGGGTGGCTGATGGTTGTTGAGGTCTGCTGGTCTGCATTTTTGCGCAGTGGGATTCCCAGAGTAATGCATGATTGCGCATGTGAAGATTCATACATGTAGTAGTCAAATTATTGTACTTTTTACCTCTACTCATTTTTTTTTCAAAGTTGGCAGATTACCTGAGTTGGCTCATCCTTTGCAGTGTCAAAAAAGGCCAAGGCTAGGCAACATTTGCCACCCCTGCGAGCTGCAGACCCTCAGACGCTGCTGACCACAGCCACAGTTGTGCCTGAGGATGTATTGCTCGCCGTGGCT
Source organism: Ranitomeya variabilis (assembly GCF_051348905.1). Taxonomy (NCBI): domain Eukaryota; kingdom Metazoa; phylum Chordata; class Amphibia; order Anura; family Dendrobatidae; genus Ranitomeya; species Ranitomeya variabilis. The sequence goes on from NC_135232.1 coordinate 755,086,336, forward strand.
GCATCACTACATGTCTGCGACATATGGTGCAACGTAACCTCCTCGTCTTCCTCTTCAGACGGCCTAGTCAGCTGTGTGCTTCTATGTTCACACAAACTCGGATCTAACACTTCATCATCATCATCCTCTCTGTTATCACATTCCTCTTGGAGTCTCCCTCCTCCTCTTCCTGCCCTGACATCACAGTACAGTCTGTGTGAGCCTCAGATATCTTAGTCTTATCAGGATCACCTCACCCCAGGGGTTAATATCTTATGACAAGGGTCGGGATGCTGCTCAGACCATACTTCGTCCTGCCCCAGAGCCAAGCTAAAAAAATGTTGGACAACGGTGAAGATTTCCTCCTCTTGACTCTGCGAAACTTGTGAGTACACTTCTGATGACCTTGGCATAGAATGTATGGACAGCTTTTCAGACTCACCCATCTGTGGTTCTGTACAGTCAGAGTTGGAGTACGGTTGGAGAGTTGGGACGTGGAGGGAAGCGAGGGGAATTCGGGTGCCACCTTTGTGGACTGTACTGGGTCTGAGGTGGAGGAAGAGGAGAAGCGGCCATCCACTTGAGCACATTTTCTTTCTGGGCCTCATCAACAAGGTGTACCACTGTGCATCTGCCAAAGAAAGGTAGTGGAGTAGCCTGACCAGTACAAGAAGTTGTCAGATGTCTTTTCATAGGATGTTCACTAGGGCTTTCACTACCCTTACCACCTACCTCACGTACAACTTAAACACCAAGCCTAATTCCTCTTCCACGGTGGCCTCGCTTTTTCCTAGGCATGTAACTCAGATATTGTGGTAGGAGCACAGTATTAGCAACAAAAAAATTAGATTTTAAACTTTGCAACACCTTTGCAAACAGCTGAATTTCAGCTCCCGTAAATTCCAATGTGAAATATGGCGTGCTGTATCGCGTTAGTCACAAAAGAAATAATTGTTTGAGTCTGCATGAGGCCTGTTTAAGAAAGAAGAATATTTTTGTGGCCTCTGTATCAGGTCTCTATAATAAAGTAGATGTTCCAAACTATTTGAAAGTCAGGTCCCCTACTGTATGACACTAGCAACAGAATATTTTGTTGTGGCCCCTATAACACACTAGATGCTACAAACGATTAGAAAGCCAGGTCCCCTACTGTATGGCTATAGGAACAGAATAATTTGTGTGGCCTCTGTATCAGGCCTCTATAACACACTAGATGCTAAAAACTATTTGAAAGTCAGTTCCTCTTCTGTATGATGTTTAGCAACAGAAATTTTTTTTTTGAATGTGACGTCCCCTACTGTATGACACTAGGAACAGAAGACTTTTTTGCGGCCTCTGTATCAGGCCTCTGCAACACACTAGATGCTACAATCTATTTTAAAGTCAGGTCCCTTACTGTATGACACTAGGCACAGAACAATTTTTTGTGGCTTGTATATCAGGCCTCTATAACACACTAGATGCTACAAACTATTTTAAAGTCAGGTCCCTTACTGTATGACACTAGGCACAGAACAATTTTTTGTGGCTTGTATATCAGGCCTCTATAACACACTAGATGCTACAAACTATTTAAAAGACAGGTCCCCTACTGTTTAACAATAGGAACAGAAGAATTTTTGTGGCCTCTATATCAGGACTCTATAACATACTAGATGCTACAAGCTATTTGAAAGTCAGGTCCCCTACTGTATGACACTAAGAACTGTGTGTTATTCCTCTCTAACACACTAGATGCTGAAAAACTATTTGAATGTGAGATGTCCCCTACTCTATGACACTAGGAGCAGAAGAATTTTTTGAGGCCTCTGGATCCGGCCTCTGGATCCGGCCTCTATAACACACTAGATGCTACAAACGATTTAAGTCAGTTCCTCTTCTGTATGACGTTTAGAAAAATTTTTTTGGTTATGTGTGAGATCTGCAGACAGCTTTATTTCATCCCAACAGAATGACAAAGTTTGATACGGTGGGCTGTCTAACTTTTTGCAACTGAAAAATTATTATTTTTTATTAATGTGCATTTTGTCTGCAGATAGTTTCATATCACCACAGCACTAAATGACAAGGTGGGATAGACCAAGCTGTTTCACATTTAGCTAGTGAAAAAATATTACTTAAGGTACCTTCACACTAAGCGACGCTGCAGCGATACAGACAACGATGCCGATCGCTGCAGCGTCGCTGTTTAGTCGTTGTGTGGTCGCTGGAGAGCTGTCACACAGACAGCTCTCCAGCGACCAACGATGCCGAAGTCCCCTGGTAACCAGCGTAAACATCGGGTTACTAAGCGCAGGACAGCGCTTAGTAACCGATGTTTACCCTGGTTACCAGCGTAAATGTAAAAAAAAAAACACATACTCACATTCCGGTGCCCGGCGTCCGCTTCCCTGCACGCCTCCTGCATCCTATGTCAGCGCCGAACATCTCCGGCATCTCCCACAGAGCACAGCGGTGACGTCACCGCTCTGCTTTACGGCCGGCACTTACGCAGGATGCAGGAGGAGTGCAGGGAAGCGGACGCCGGGCACCGGAATGTGAGTATGTGTTTTTTTTTTTTTTACGTTTACGCTGGTAACCAGGGTAAACATCGGGTTACTAAGCGCGGCCCTGCGCTTAGTAACCCGATGTTTACCCTGGTTACCAGTGAAGACATCGCTGGATCGGTGTCACACAAACCGATTCAGCAATGTCAGCGGGAGATCCAGCGACGAAATAAAGTTCTGGACTTTCTTCTCCGACCAACGATGTCACAGCAGGATCCTGATCGCTGCTGCCTGTCAAACACAATGATATCGCTAGCCAGGACGCTGCAACGTCACGGATCGCTAGCGTTATCGTTTAGTGTGAAGGTACCTTTAGAATGCTATACTCAGGCATGGAGCACAATAGAAGCAGTGCACAACATACTTGTAAAACATGTACCCTGCTGGCTTTGTCTGTGCCCAGAAAAAAAAATGCTGGAAGGTAAATTTATCAGCCACACTGGACACTAGCTAGCTAAACTATCTGACTGATATACAACCACCTAATTAAGTAGCTGAAATCTAGCTGCTAACAGTGCCAGCGTCAGGAGCAGCCACTCTGCACTTACAGTGTCAAAATGGCACTAAAACAAGATGTCCGCTGTTTATATGGAGAGGGACATGTGATTTCAGCAGCCAATGATACAAGCCGTTGTGTCAGGACATTGTGGATGTTTCCTGTGCACTGATTGGCTAGCCGCAATGTGCACACATAAAGTTAGCGGGAAAAAAATTACTGTTTACAAGAACGCCGCACCTCTGAGCACAGCAAACCCCTCCCCTCATCAAACACGTGCCATACGCTTATGACACACCACCATCATTGCGAAAGTGCTGAAAATACTTTTGTGGCAACGTAAATATTTTCCCGCACTTTTTACCGAATGTTACCGATTTTTACTGATTTTATAAAATTTTGCTCTGGTTTCCGATCACGAATCCTAATCTGCCAAATTCGTGCTCAATTTACGTTTGGCGATCGTTTTTCAAACAAATTTGCTCATCACTACTCCTAGTCAACTATATCCGGGAGTCCTAATAAGAGACAATGCCCAAAACACACTGCCAAGCAATTATGTAAAGTAAGACATGCTCATTGTACGGCACACACTTTTAATTTGATTGCACAACACAATTTTTTTAAATATAACCCCAAAACAAAGTTGTGTTCATTGCCAAAAGAGTGTATGGAGAGGAAGACGGAGGTATCACTCATGCTCTGCTGCTATCCAAATATCAGTAAAATTAAAACATTTGTTTAGACAGGTTTAAAGTCAACGCGTTTTGAGGTCACGCAGGACATCTTTATCAGGACAAAACCTGTCCCGATGAAGAGGTCCTGCGTGACCTCAAAATGCATTGACTTGTCTAAATAAATACTTTAATTTTGCTGATATTTGGATATGAGCAGCACATGAATACCTCCGTCTTCCTTTCTGTATCCTTGGTCATCCTTTTTTGACAGGTATCTGTGCAGCAGCTGTTTTACATGCTCATTATGTGTTGCCACTTAGCAACCTAGCAAGGTGAGTGTATCTCCCCTTTCCCTGACACCCCGTTGTCATCAGATAAGACCCTATTGCGCTTTTTCTCTCCCAGTTTCTTCTTCCGTAAACAGAGTGCATGGGCACTTCAACCATTCATATGTGCAGCAACAGAGTGATATGACTGAGCCACTGACTGACTTGAGAAATAGAAACATGATGGAATATACAAATGAAAATGTTGCTGCATATGTACAAGCAATATCAGACAATAAGGTGATAAATATTATTATGCATTATACAAACTGCTTCTGTTATTTTGAAATGTGCTAATGGTAGCTGATGAGGACAGCGGGTCACTTACTGAAGGGTATAAAAGAAGCTACAAAATTGTTTTCCGCAACTCAAATTTTTGGTACATATCAGTGTCCTCTTAATTTTTAATGAAATTATTTTTGGACAGACAGAATATGGGGTGAAAGTCCAATATAAGGATGGGCATAAAGGGTTAAAATTGTTGCAACTAAACAAAGATAAATTCTTGGTATTCCAGTAATTCAATTTCTTTGACGAAAGTTCCAATTTTTGTGCAAATATTTGTTGATTTTTTTGGATGGAGTGATATTGAATTGGTACAACTCTGTGCAGGAATATGCCACCGCACAGGGATGTGCACAAAGGGCAAAATTTGGTATTAAAATTTCATGTTCAACAGAATTTAATTTAAATTATTAACGGCTCAATCTTCTGGTGATGTAATATCTGTTGCCAAATTTTCAGATCACAATTCTCCAATACAGGTCCAATACAACGAAAAGTACCATCCAAATTTGATAGGCCACACAGACACAGTTTCATTGCCACTACAACAGATGGCCATCATCAAGTCCAGGACCCTGTGTGCATCCTTGATAAAATTCATGGTGAATTAAGTTTAGTGTTGACCACAGAATGGCGTGCATGATCAAGACTATAAGGGATCATTGCCAGACAGTGCTTTTAATTTTTTCCCTTTCATGATCTTGCAATTTTCTGTTTTTTTCATTTCTGGTTTTTCCAAGAGCCATATCTTTTTTATTTTTACATCAGCATAGCTGTATGAGGGCTTGTTTTATGTGGGAAAAGTTGTACTTTTGAATTGCATCATTCATTTTATCATGTGATGCACTGGAAAGAGGGATACAAATTCCAAATGCATTGAAATTGCAAAAAAAGTACAATTCCATAATTGTTATTTTTTGTTTTTTGTTTTTTTAATTTACCATGTTCACTACATGGTAAAACTGACCTGTAATATAATTCTGCAGGTCAGTACATGTACACAGGTACAAAAGGAGGTTGATTGGATTTTTTTTTTTCTTATTTTAAAAAACTTTTTTGCACATTTTATTGGATTTTATACCCACCTTAGGGGACTTGCAGCTGCGATTGTCTGATCGCTTGTTAGTCAGCACTGACAACCCATCAACACCTCGCGAACAAGTCATCAGTGATGGGAACGGCTCGGTTTGAGGAGAAAAATCAGACATGTGCATGGTTCCATAGAACAACATGGGGGCAAGTGCCATCCATCAAAACAATGGATAGCACTCACCCAATTTTTACTTTTTTACTATGCACTGACCTTTTTTAAATCAGCAACATGTAAATGTCTTCTGAAGGCACACTTAGTTTTATTAGTGTATTTTTCCCATAGAATTGCATTAGATGGGAAAACCACAGGTGAAGAAGACATGTTTCTAGTGTCTTTTTGCTGTCGAAATGCGTTAAAAATACATCTAATAATAATAATTTGTATTTTTATTTTTATAGCGTCAACATATTCCGCAGCATTTTACATTTTAGACAGGACTTGTACAGATAATAAAGACATTACAAAATAAACATAACTAAGGTAACAAAAGGACTGAAGACCCTGCTCGCAGGCTTACAATCTGTGATGTATTCCCCACATGACTGTATCAATAATGTTTCATCAAAGCTAAATACCAGTAAATATTAAAAACAAAGCAGCTAAAGCAACTTTAAAACATATCATAAAGAGAAAATGCAGCATCAAAAAGCAATAAAAAAGCATGAAAAAAATTGAACTAAAATCAATGATGAAAATGCAAGTAACCTAATTTAGCTAGTAAGTGCAGAAAATCTGCAACATCAGAAACATACTAAATACTCATTATGGGAACATAGCCTTACTCTTATTGGACAGCAAGAAGAATAAGTGCAGTGTTGACAAAAGCCAATATGTGAAGAAGCATGATGGAATTTAAATCTACAATTAAAAGAGAACCTGTCATCATGATTATCTATTTTAAACTAAAGGTATGGACATAATGACTCTATTATACTGATTTATTAGATATCTTTATTGTAGAAACCTGCAGCTGGTTTTTGGTAAATCTTCATTAGAAGTTTGGATTCCTGTTGACCACTGGCGGTCTTCAGTAAAATGGTGCTGGTGACGGCACATGTACAGAATGAGATTTTGGCTCGTCATTGAGCCGAGACCTAAATCTGCCATGCGCCGCCACCTGCACCATTTTTCTGAAGCCCGCCACCAGATCAATCTGTGCAAGCACCGCTTGTAGCTATGACAACACCAGCGCAAAATTTAAATTTGGAAGAAGAAATAGACACTAAAGGCATCGGAGGGGCCGTGGTAGAGCCAAACACCCTACCCACAGGTTTGTCCCACAGTCCTACCCCCGATGTCCAAAGAGTTTAGGAATTCAAAACTTCTAATGATTTAATGAAAACCAGGCTACAGATTTCTACACTGAAGGTATCTATTAAATCAGTAAAAGATAACGATTATGTTCATACTTTTAGTTTAACATGGATAATCCTGATGACAGGTTTTCTTTAAGCAAAGAATTACATGTCTTTAGTATTATTAAAAGTATTCATTAAAAGAGGACCTTTCACAACATTTTTCATGTTGAACCAGATGCATGATATAATAGTGGCTGCAGAGCAGAATAAAACTTTTTTTTTAACTTACATGTCGCCATTGCAGAGATATTAGCAATCAAGTTAATTGGCAGCTAATGAGTTAATTTTTATTAAGTTAAAATGGGGGTTATTAGAGAGTTTTTAATTGGGGTGTGTACTTCTTCCTTCTGTATGATGTTGACCAATCATAATCAGGCAACAACACACAGAAGAAAATGAACATGACCCACAATAGCTCAGATCAGGGCTTAATGTCATTACATCTCACACATCAAGAAACATGCTCTAAGCCAGGGGTGGGAAGCCTTTTATCTGCCAAGGGCCATTTAGATATTCAACCATCCTTCATGAGCCATACAAACTGTGTGCTAACTCTGCCCACAAATTACGTCCTGACACTGGCACTGGTGTCAGGATGTAATTTTTCATTGCATGTGCATCAGCGTTCAGTAGTGAACACTGTATGTACCTGCTCACAGAGCAAGAAGAAATTATAAGGCCGGTGTCCATCAAAACACAGCTGCTGGTCCAAGCACCCCCAAGATCCACAGGAATCTACCCGGGGGCCGGAGAAAAGGTCACTGCGGGCCATAAATGGTCAATGGGCTTGATGTTCCCCAGCCCTGCTCTAAGCTATTGTGAAACAGATTCTTTTTCTGATTTGCATTTTTGCTTGTTTATAATTGGGCAATGTCATACAGGAGAAGACGTACACGACCCCCAATGAATACACTTTAATAACGCCTGGAATCCATCTGAAAAAGTGCTAAAAACTGCTAAAATAAATTAACATTTGTACAGCAACCTTATAACAGCTTGCTGTGCATATTTTCCAACTTTTTTGGTAATTTTTTTTAATTGCTTCAGTCTTTGAAAGCCTTGAAGCTCCTAAAAGAAGTGATTGGTCCATTTTTCTTCTGGCCTCTGCTTGGAAGCTGACACTATGCTATATATGGAATTAAAAAAGAACGCAGGTGGCAAAGTCGCCCACAAAAGGCATTCAGAAAGACATCAGAAAAGACTCTTCAGATAAAAACACTGCCAGCATTTTCCTGAAGCATCTTCTACTTCTAAAACTATGCATGTAGGCTGGTGACATGGCCTTAAGGACATTGCATTGGGTTTCAGGATCTGTTCTTATTTCATAGATGATACATTTGACAACAGAATTCCCTGGGTTCTTCTTCATACATGGAATCAACACTATGTTACCACTGAAAGCCAAGATCACCTTGCTTCAGATTATATATGTTTTAGATTCATAGCTGTATTGCACTCAAAGTTGTGGAAATACAACTGTAAATAAAAACATTTGATTAGAATGTCATTTTTGTTCCATTTTCTCTGTCAGACTAATTATAGGTCTGACTACTGGTCCAGAACTATTTACATACAGATTACATAAGGAGGGAAATCGTTATTGCTGGCAAGAAATAGAGCAATCATCCTACAGCATTTATAGATGAAAGTAAAAGCTAATACTAAAAAATGTCCATTTTTAGAAAACTAACATTTAAAAGGGTAAATAGATACCCATAATTATTATATTTCAACTGTGAACTTTAACTTTTAAATCTGTCCAAAATAATTGCTAACTACTTTTTTACACTCCTTAACATTGAGACTGCATGACCAAAAAGTAAAGATATGAAATTATGGAAATCACAGGATCAATATTCATGTTAATAATTGCAAATGATGAAAAACTGGAGGAAAAAAAATCATAACATCTAAATTTATTCATTATTGTATTTGCACTGCATGGAGAAACACACACACTTACATGCCATGACATGCTATCAATGAGGTTATTAATGGTTGTCTAAAGAATGTTCTGCACTGTAAACTGTTACCCCTTAGACCAGTCCAGAGCCTCTCACCTAGCCAAATCAGTTCTCATGCTTCGCACTGACGAGGGCCAACAGCCCAAAACACCGTGTCTGTGAATTGAGATACTGATTTGGCTTTTATCCTAAGTCATATTGCACAACTCGTTAAAGGGTTGATTGTGACTTGTAGGATTGCTGCTTCCAACAGGTGGCGCTATAGAGTTTAAGTCCTCTTTTCCTCGGAAGAGGCAATTTGCATATTTAATTTCCCAGAGGAGCATTGCACGGCAAATAAGCCTCCTTACCTTGACAAGCCAGCTGGTATGTCACTCTCCATAAGGAGAAATGTTACCCCTTAGACCCCAGTCCAGAGCCTCTTATCTAGCCAAATCAGTTCTCATGCTTCGCACTGACGAGGGCCAACAGCCCTAAACACCGTGTCTGCAAATTGAGGTACTGATTTGGCTTTTATCCTAAGTCATATTGCACGACTCGTTAAAGGGTTGATTGTGACTTGTAGGATCGCTACTTACAACAGGTGGCGCTATAGAGTTTAAGTCCTCTTTTCCTCGGAAGAGGCAATTTGCACTGCACTGTAAATGCATTTTGGTACACAAATCATTAAGATGCGCTGCTGGCAGCTACTTCTGCAATTGTAGACCAATGATGCCCCAAATGTGCTTGATGGAAACAAGTCTGGAAATGCTTGTGATGCTATTTACTGATGACATCCTCTTTTTTTGGCAGGGTAACAAACTGGAACTAGATAAATTCTTAACATATCTGAACACCAATGACTGGAACGTCTGTCATGTCGGACACTGTTCAGACGAGGTCGTCTGACAGACAGCGGTAATTCCGCGTTTGACCACTGTTTGCTCATTGGCGTCGGCTAGTTTTCGTCTGGCTGCTCCGGGGTTAATTTATCTGATCCTCAGATTGGAAGTTGGGCCATGCCCATTTCCTTTAAATGGTTCTCCTGATCTTTGGGCGTCGCCGATTATAGCTTCTGTCTTATCCGTAGTTATCTCGGTCCGGAGTGGAGAGCTGGTTGTTGGAGAATCGTTGCTGGTGGTGTATTTTCCTTTGTCTTATTTACTCCTTCCTATATTTGTATTTATTTTGCCCTGCACCTTTATAGTGTATTCCTGATTGACTGCGGCATGGTGTATATTTTCCTTTATCCTTGTTTGTTATAACTGTGGGTATTGGTCTATTGCATTCACTGGGTGGTGGGCGGTGGTGTTCAGTCTAGGGCTGAATCAGGAGTCAGGGTGAGGGTGGAGGCCTGAACATGCACACCTTCAGTGTAAACTTCAGGTAGAGGGTCAGACAGAGTTTCCCTAGTCTGAGGGAGATTGCAGGGGCCCGGGTTATTAGCTCTCGCCCTCCTTGTATCCCCGTGACATTATAATCGGCCTAACAACAACAACAACAAAAAAAAGAAAAGGGGTTCCTTTTTTTATTTTTCTTCTCTGTGTTTTGTCATGGATCCCATGACTTCCATAACCCGCCAGTTGGAGGCGCTGTCCCTACAGGTCACGGAGTTGAGGGGAGCAGTGCAGCAACAGGGACTAGCAGTATCTAATATACAGGCTGGAGCGACAGGAGGAGTTAATGAGCCCAAGTTTCCTTTGCCTGAAAAATTTGCTGGGGAACGCAGTAAATTTGTTTCTGTTCGTGAAGCTTGCAAACTGTATTTCCGTATGCGCCCGATCTCCTCTGGTAATGAGGCTCAACGTGTGGGCCTGGTGTTGTCATTATTAAGTGGGGATCCCTAAGCATGGGCATTTTCATTGCCGTCTGATTCTGCTGCATTTAACTCCGTGGAGAGTTTCTTTTCTGCTCTAGGACACATTTACGACAATCCAGTCAGAATGGCTCTAGCAGAATCTAAGTTACGCACTATTTGCCAGGGGGAGCGTGTTGCAGAGGATTACTGTTCTGAATTTCGCCGCTGGGCGGTTGACACTCAGTGGAATGAGCCAGCATTGCGAAGTCACTTTATTCATGGAGTTTCTAATAGGGTTAAAAAAGCCCTCCTGATGTACGAGACTCCTGCTTCACTTGATCGCCGTTTGTGTCAGGGGAATCATGGGACGCCGCCGGTGGGTGAAGGTTTAGGTTCACGTGAGGTTGCTGCAGGTGAGCCCACGGAATCTATGCAAATCGCAGGGGTGTCACATGTTAAGAATCGTACCCCTGTACTCAGGAAGCAGGGAGACTGTTTTTTCTGCGGTAAAACTGGTCATTTTATTAATATCTGTCCTCTGCTGTTAAAGAAAAACGCAACGGTGGAAAACTTCTGAGCTCAGAGGGCGTGGAGGAGTCCAATCTGAGCTTATGTATATCCTCCATGATGATTTCTCAGTGCATGCTCCCTGCCAAAGTTGTTGTCGCTGGCAGAGAGATATCAATCACTATTTTTGTGGATAGTGGTTCCGCCACAAATCTCATTGATGAGGAGTTTGCGCGCACTGCTGGTTTTAAGATTGAAAAACTACCTCATCCTATCCGTGTGGTCACCATCAATTCTGCTCCTCTTCCACAGGGGGAGATTACTGAGTTCGTGGCTGAGGTTAAACGCCACATTGGGGTTCTTCATTTCGAGCAGGTCACATGTAAGGTGCTCAAGAGTCTTCCTGCACAATTGGTTCTGGGTTTTCCATGGTTGTCTACACACAACCCGGTGATTGACTGGAAAACTCAGGACATAATCCAATGGAGTGATTTCTGTCAGGAGAATTGCCTGGCCACATGTGTGTCCGCTGTGACTTCAAGCGTTCCTGAGTCACTTCAGGATTATGCGGATGTGTTCTCTGAGAAGGGTTGTTCACAGTTGCCGCCACACCGCTCCTATGACTGTTCTATCAGGTTTAAACCAGGGGCCAAGTTGCCTAAAGCAAGGATGTTCAACATCTCCGGTCCGGAGAGACAAGCGCTCAAGGATTACATTTCTGAAAGTTTGAGCAAAGGGCGCATCAGGCCGTTATCCTCGCCGATGGCAGCAGGGTTCTTCTTCGTGAAGAAGAAAGATGGCGGATTACGCCCGTGTTTGGATTTCAGGGAGTTGAACCAGATTACGGTTCGTGATCCATACCCTATGCCACTGATACCTGACTTGTTCAACCAGGTGGCAGGTGCTAAGTGGTTTACCAAGCTTGACCTCAGGGGGGCCTACAACCTCATAAGAGTCCGTCAAGGTGATGAGTGGGAGACGGCTTTTAATACCCCTGAGGGTCATTTTGAAAATTTGGTGATGCCTTTTGGGTTAACTAACGCACCTGCAGTGTTCCAACATTTCATCAATGATGTGTTCTCGCATGTTTTGGGGAAATTCGTTATCGTGTACCTAGATGACATCCTCATATATTCTTGCGACCGTGATGCTCATTTAGATCATGTCAGGCAGGTGTTACAGCTTCTCAGAGAGAATAAGCTGTATGCTAAACTTGAGAAATGTGTATTTTTTGCTCAAGAGTTGCCGTTCTTGGGTTATATTGTGTCTGCTTCTGGTTTTAAAATGGACGCCGCTAAGGTGCAAGCGGTGCTGCATTGGGAACGTCCTGATAACCTGAAAGCACTTCAGCGGTTCCTTAGGTTTTCTAACTACTATAGGAAATTTATCAAGGATTTTTCTATCATTGCTAAACCGCTAACTGACATGACTAAAAAGGGTACCAATTTCTCCGTTTGGCCTGAGGCTGCTGTTCGCGCATTTGAATTTCTCAAGAACAGTTTTGTTTCAGCCCCCATTCTTGTGCAGCCAGACGTATCTAAACCCTTTGTCGTGGAAGTCGATGCGTCTGAGGTTGGTGTGGGGGCGGTACTATCTCAAGGCTCATCCTTGAGTGGTTTGCGTCCGTGCGCCTATTTCTCCAAAAAACTGTCGTCCGCTGAACGTAACTACGATATCGGCAACAGGGAGTTGTTGGCTATTAAGTTGGCCTTTGAGGAATGGTGACACTTCTTGGAGGGGTCAGTACATCAGGTCACTGTTATTACCGACCATAAGAATCTGCTGTATTTGGAGTCTGCCAAGCTTCTGTCTCCCAGGCAGGCTCGCTGGGCATTGTTTTTCACGCGGTTCAACTTTGTTGTTACTTACAGACCAGGGTCTAAAAACACTAAGGCGGATGCTCTGTCCAGGTGTTTTCCGGGGGGAGAACCTCGGGAAGACCCAGTAACCATTCTCCAAAAGGGTGTTGTGGTTTCAGCCCTCACTACCGAGGTTGAGGCTAAGATTGCCGAGGCTCAGGAGGAGGTACCATCTGAGCTTCCCATCAACAAATCTTTTGTACCGCTTCATCTCCGCCTAAAGGTGTTGGTGGAGCATCATGATACTGTCCTGGCTGGCCACCCAGGGGTTAGAGGTACTTTGGAGTTGGCGTCACGTCGGTTTTGGTGGCCCAAAATCCGACAGGACGTGGTCTCATATGTGTCAGCTTGCACCGCGTGCGCTAGGGCGAAGACGCCCCGCTCCCGTCCTGTTGGCACACTACTTCCTCTGGAGGTACCTAGTAAGCCATGGATGGAAATCTCCATGGAATTCATCACTGATTTGCCTCCCTCAGCTGGGAACACGGTCATTTTGGTGATTGTGGATCGGTTTTCAAAAATGTCGCACTTTGTGTCTTTGCCTTCTTTACCTAACGCTAAGACTCTTGCTCAGGTGTTTGTGCAGGAGGTGGTCAGGCTTCATGGAGTTCCATCTGACATTGTGTCAGATAGAGGTACTCAGTTTGTAGCAAAATTTTGGAAAGCATTTTGCTCACGGCTGGGGATCAAGTTGTCTCATTCGTCTGCTTTTCATCCCCAGTCAAATGGTCAGACCGAGCGTATGAACCAAAATTTGGAGCAGTACTTGCGCTGCTTTGTCTCTGATAACCAGGAGGAGTGGTCTACCTTTCTTCCTTTGGCTGAGTTTGCCATCAATAATCACCGCCAGGAGTCGTCTGGGGAGTCTCCGTTTTTTTTGTGTTTACGGGCTACATCCTCAGTTTTGTACGTTGAGTCAGAGAGGCTCTTCTGGCGTTCTGGAGGAAGACCAGTTAGGAACACAATTGTCATCAGTCTGGAGGAGAGTGAAACAGCGCCTGTTGAGTGTGGGTGCTAGGTACAAACATGTGGCTGACAGTAGGCGTGTGCCAGGTCCGGACCTGAGTGTGGATGACTGGGTGTGGTTATCCACAAAAAACATAAGACTCAAGATACCATCCCTTAAATTGGGTCCACGGTTTATTGTCCATTTAGGGTCACCGCCGTCATTAACCCAGTAGCGTACCGACTGGAGCTCCCTACGGTGTATAAAGTACACAACGTGTTCCACAGGTCTCTTCTTAAGAAGGTGGTGGGTTCTGTGGACGCGGTGCCTGTTATGACCCCAATGGCGAGGGTCTCAGAGATATCAGCAAGTCTGCGAAGTACAAAAATCCAGCTCATAGGGCAGTGGTAACTGGGTTGACCATATATCTACTCCTAACGCCAACACTAGAAGTAGCCGGGGAACATGCCTACGTTGGTCGCTAGATGTCTCGCGCCAGCCGGAGGACTAACTACCCCTAGAAGAGGAAAACAAAGACCTCTCTTGCCTCCAGAGAATAGACCCCAAAAGTAGGATACAAGCCCCCCACAAATAATAACGGTGAGGTAAGAGGAAATGACAAACACAGAGATGAACTAGGTTTAGCAAAGAGAGGCCCGCTTACTAATAGCAGAATGTAGTAAGATAACTTATATGGTCAACAAAAACCCTAACAAAATTCCACACTGGAGATTCAAGAACCCCCGAACCGTCTAACGGCCGGGGGGAGAACTCCAGCCTCCCTAGAGCTTCCAGCAAGGAAAGGATACAGATAATGAACAAGCTGGACAAAAATGCAAACAAAAACAAATAGCAAAAAGCAAGAAAGCGGACTTAGCTTAATCACGCAGGAACCAGGATCAGTAGACAAGAGCACTACAGATTAGCTCTGATATCAACGTTGCCAGGCATTGAACTGAAGGTCCAGGGAGCTTATATAGCAACACCCCTGACCTAACGACCCAGGTGAGCATACAAGGGATGATAGACATACCCAGAGTAAAATCACTAGTAGCCACTAGAGGGAGCCAAAAGGTAAATTCACAACAGTACCCCCCCCTTAGTGAGGGGTCACCAAACCCTCACCAAGACCACCAGGGCGATCAGGATGAGCGGCGTGAAAGGCACGAACTAAATCGGCCGCATGCACATCAGAGGCGACCACCCAGGAATTATCCTCCTGACCATAGCCCTTCCACTTGACCAGGTACTGAAGCCTCCGCCTGGAGAGACGAGAATCTAAGATCTTCTCCACCACGTACTCCAACTCGCCCTCAACCAACACCGGAGCAGGAGGCTCAGCAGAAGGAACCACAGGCACAACGTACCGCCGCAACAAGGACCTATGAAATACGTTGTGAATGGCAAACGACACCGGAAGATCCAGGCGAAAGGACACAGGATTAAGGATCTCCAATATCCTGTAAGGACCAATGAATCGAGGCTTAAATTTGGGAGAGGAGACCTTCATAGGAACAAATCGAGAAGACAGCCATACCAAATCCCCAACACGAAGTCGGGGACCCACACCGCGGCGGCGGTTGGCAAAACGCTGAGCCTTCTCCTGTGACAACTTCAAGTTGTCCACCACATGATTCCAGATCCGCTGCAACCTATCCACCACAGAATCCACTCCAGGACAGTCAGAAGGCTCCACATGTCCCGAGGAAAAACGAGGATGGAAACCGGAGTTGCAGAAAAATGGCGAAACCAAGGTGGCAGAACTAGCCCGATTATTAAGGGCAAATTCAGCCAACGGCAAGAAGGTCACCCAATCATCCTGATCAGAAGAGACAAAACACCTCAAATACGCCTCCAGAGTCTGATTAGTTCGTTCCGTTTGTCCGTTAGTCTGTGGATGAAAAGCGGAGGAAAACGACAAATCAATGCCCATCCTACCACAAAAGGATCGCCAGAACCTGGAAACAAACTGGGATCCTCTGTCCGACACAATATTCTCAGGAATGCCGTGCAAACGAACCACGTTCTGGAAGAACACAGGAACCAGATCAGAAGAGGAAGGCAGCTTAGGCAAAGGAACCAGATGGACCATCTTGGAGAAACGATCACATATCACCCAGATGACAGACATGCCCTTAGACACCGGAAGATCCGAAATGAAATCCATAGAGATGTGTGTCCAAGGTCTCTTCGGGACAGGCAAGGGCAAGAGCAACCCGCTGGCACGAGAACAGCAAGGCTTAGCTCGAGCACAAGTACCACAGGACTGAACAAATGACCGCACATCCCTTGACAAGGAAGGCCACCAAAAGGACCTGGCCACCAGATCTCTGGTGCCAAAAATTCCCGGGTGCCCTGCCAACACTGAGGAATGAACCTCGGAAATGACTCTGCTGGTCCATTTAGCAGGCACAAACAATCTGTCAGGTGGACAAGAGTCAGGCCTACCAGCCTGAAATCTCTGCAACACACGTCGCAGATCTGGAGAAATAGCTGACAAGATAACTCCTTCCTTAAGAATACCCTCAGGTTCAGCGACTCCAGGAGCATCAGGCACAAAGCTCCTAGACAGAGCATCGGCCTTCACATTCTTAGAACCTGGTAAATACGAGACCACAAAGTCAAAACGGGAGAAAAACAATGACCAGCGGGCCTGTCTAGGATTCAGGCGTTTAGCAGACTCGAGATACATCAAATTTTTGTGATCAGTCAAGACCACCACACGATGCTTAGCACCCTCGAGCCAATGACGCCACTCCTCAAATGCCCACTTCATGGCCAACAACTCCCGATTGCCCACATCATAATTTCGCTCTGCCGGCGAAAACTTCCTAGAGAAAAAGGCACAAGGTCTCATAGTAGAGCAACCAGGGCCTCTCTGCGACAAAACGGCCCCTGCCCCAATCTCCGAAGCATCCACCTCAACCTGAAAGGGAAGTGAGACGTCAGGCTGGCACAAAACAGGCGCCGAAGTAAACCGGCGTTTCAACTCCTGGAAAGCCTCCACGGCAGCAGGAGCCCAGTTAGCTACATCAGAGCCTTTCTTGGTCATATCCGTCAGCGGTTTAACAACGCTAGAGAAATTTGCGATAAAACGACGGTAGAAGTTAGCAAAACCCAAGAACTTCTGAAGACTCTTAACTGACGAGGGTTGAGTCCAATCATGAATAGCTCGGACCTTGACTGGATCCATCTCCACAGCAGAAGGGGAAAAAATGAACCCCAAAAAGGGAACCTTCTGTACACCAAAGAGACACTTTGAGCCTTTTACAAACAAAGAATTTTCACGCAGAATCTCAAAAACCATCCTGACCTGCTCCACATGCGAGTCCCAATCATCAGAAAAAACCAGAATATCATCCAGATAAACAATCAAAAATTTATCCAGATACTTCCGGAAAATGTCATGCATGAAGGACTGAAAAACTGAAGGTGCATTAGAGAGCCCAAATGGCATCACCAAGTACTCAAAATGACCTTCGGGCGTATTGAATGCGGTTTTCCATTCATCGCCCTGCCTAATGCGCACAAGGTTGTACGCACCACGAAGGTCTATCTTGGTGAACCACTTAGCACCTTTAATCCGGGCAAACAAATCTGACAACAGCGGCAAAGGATACTGAAATTTGACAGTGATCTTATTTAAAAGCCGATAGTCAATACAAGGCCTCAAAGATCCGTCCTTTTTGGCCACAAAAAAGAATCCCGCACCAAGAGGGGAAGAAGAAGGACGGATATGCCCCTTCTCAAGAGACTCCTTGATATATGAACGCATCGCGGTATGTTCAGGTACCGACAGATTAAACAGTCTCCCCTTAGGAAACTTACTGCCAGGAATCAAATCTATTGCACAGTCACATTCCCTATGAGGAGGCAGTGCACTGGACTTAGACTCGCTGAAGACATCCTGATAATCAGACAAATACGCCGGAACTTCCGAAGGCGTAGAAGATGCAATAGACAAGGGCAGGGAATCTCCGTGAATTCCATGGCAGCCCC
The DNA here is from genome assembly GCF_051348905.1 of Ranitomeya variabilis. Taxonomy (NCBI): domain Eukaryota; kingdom Metazoa; phylum Chordata; class Amphibia; order Anura; family Dendrobatidae; genus Ranitomeya; species Ranitomeya variabilis. Next base: position 755,104,148 of record NC_135232.1, read on the forward strand.
AGCTTGACACTGACATAGCCTTCCAGTCCAAGACTGGATTATGGGTCTGTAACCATGGCAAACCCAAAACAACCAAATCATGCATTTTATGTAGAACAAGAAAACGTATTACCTCCCGATGTT